>NC_091960.1:15974191-16655024 GCF_031021105.1 Erythrolamprus reginae
CATTTAAAAAGAAAAACAGAGAAGAAAATCATTTTCTGTTCTTCCTCTTCTAGAAAAAACCATTACTTTTAAGCTAACACTCAAAATGTGATTTAACTAGAAGCTGGGACCTCTCTGGTACTTGTTGACTTTTAACTTTTCCAGTGTTTGAACTGAATTGTTTTTAATGGCTTTTGTTTACCAATGGATTTTCTTTCTAAATAAAGTAGACAAGAGAGGCAGGGGGAATGGTACAATCGTTTTGAAATTATTTTGGGTTATGCTCCCCTAGAGTACAGAAATCTCGGTACAACTCAATATATAATCATATATTATTGTTTGTCTAATATAACATTAGTGTAGATGATGATGTTCTGTTAGTAAATTAAATCAAACTACAGACCAGCATAAGGAAGGCGGAGTACAATCGACTGGGAATTTGAAAAAAGCTAAAAGATATTAAAAAGTATATATCCAAACAAAAATTTAAACAAAACCTAAAGGCAGGGGTAGGAACATTAAATGTATATAGGGGAGCACAAAAGTTAGTATAAGGCAAACTAAATTTATCACAGACCACTCTTGAATAACAAATTAAATGCTCTTTGAGGCTGATTTATGACATAGATCATCACCCGAGGGATTCTAAGAGCTGATTTATAGAATCTAGCAACTTCATAGGTGATAGCAGGGATGGTATATGCAGGCAAAAGAGAGGTAAAAGCAGTGGTGGGCTCCTAAGGGGACGGTCAGGTATGCAGAACTGGTAAAAAAAATTGGTCTGGTAGAAAATCTTTGAATGTGTTTCTTTTTTCCCCTTCTGGGCTCTGGGTATGTTTTTCCTATCACAGTAAATGAAGTTGAGTGTGTATAATTTTAGAAGAGCTGTCCATGTGAGTGTGTGTGTACATACAGTTTATATAGTAAATAATGTATATTTTTGTGTGCCTGTGTATAATATGTATGTACGCATATGGCATAGATACATAGAATTAAATAGTATATTTTGGATGTTCAGTGATAGTACATAGGTATGGAAATTGTATTTCTTTGAGGCGAGGAGAGGCCAGGCACCCTAACCCTAACCCAAACCTTTGACGTGAGTGATGTCAAGTTGGCCACCTTTAAGCCAGTCACATGACCTTTAAGCCACACCCAGTCATATGATCGTCAAGCCACAACCACTTGGTCACATGGCTGGCAAGCCAAACCCAGAAAATAAGACCACAGTGAGGTAGTAAATTTTTTTTGCAGTCCTTCACTGGGTAAAAGCAACAGCTAATCAAGGAACCAGAAAGACCGTCCCCACGAACACTGACAGAGCAAGCCACTAGTATAAAAGTGAGAGCAAACCCCACTCCCTACCAACACTTATGAGATTATCTAGTTTGGTAATGAAATACCTGCAAGAAAACCACCAAGCTCTGAGAGCACCAAGAACGCCACAATCCTCCACCTCTTCCTTCTAACGCTGATGGTGTTACCTAGTTGGATAATGAAATGTCTTCAAGAAAATCAAGAACACAAAGGACCCCACAGGTGTAGAATTGCCCTTCTGTTCCTGAGCATGCAAGTAATGGTAAGATGAGCCTAGTACAAACCGGTGTAATACATGCTCTGGAGGAGTACATGCTCTGTTGTCCCTGAGTCTTCAGAGTCATAGCAGCATTGTCTCTCCAGGTAGGAAATTTCCCTGTATCAGCCTTCAAGGACAGCTGAGGGGAGAACATGATATCCAGTGATTAGGTACTTTAAGGTTAGTTAAGTATGCCTTGTTTAAACTTAAAAATGTACGTTGTAATATAATGTAGCCTGGTTTCTGGTTCAACCATCTCCCCAGTGAAGGGCTGCAATTTTTTTTACTACCACACTGTGGGCGTGGCTTATTTTGTGGGTGTGGCTTGCTGGCCATGCAACCAGTGGCTTGATGATCATGTGACCGGGGGGGCGCGTTTAAAGGTCACGTGACTGGCTTAAAGGTGGCCAACTTGATGTCACTCACATCAAGAGTTTGGGTTAGGGTTACGGTACCTGGCTACTCCTCACCTCAAAGAGATACAATTTCACTATCTATTTATTATTACTGAATGGCTAAAATATCCTATTTAATTCTATGTATATATGCCATATGTGTACATACATATTACACACAGGCACACAAAAATATACATTATCTACTATATAAACTGTATGTGTATGTACACACACACACACGCCCGCACAGCTCTTCTAAAATTATATGCATTCAACCACATTTACTGTAATGAAAAACATAGCTAGAGCCCAGAAGAGAAAAAAAGAAAATAATTCTACCGGTTCTGCATACCTGACCATACCTGTAGGAGCCCATCACTGCATCTCCCTAAAAATTCTAATATAATTTCTGTTAGTTGATCAGAATCCAGGTTTGCCTCTGAATTTTTCAAAGCCTACAGCCATATTTGAATGCAAACAGCAGTGTTTGTATTTTAACTCAGAGCCATCTGGCTGTATTCAGAGTGGAAGTTGCCTAGCTCAAGTTAAACATTTGCTTCCAAACTCTTGAAAGTATGTAGCTGAATTTAAAATGCTGATCTCCTGGTTTTATGCTTGGGAATTATATATAACAAGGAATTGTCTTTCAAAAGAAGTGAATATTTTGGTGGAATTTACTGTTTGCATTTACACTAAACTTTATTCCTTTTTCTATTGGTTATATCTGTGACTTTCTTTGTCAATCTAGAATATTTAGATCATTTTGCGGTTCAGCATTTTGTACAAATTGAGAATATGAGTTAATTCTTTAGCCAGATGCTGCACAAATACAGCCTTAGCTTCACAGACAACTTCAGGGTGTTATGAAAACATGCAGGAACCATGGTGTATCAGCATCTTTTAGGGCAATGATTTTGGTTTCTCAATCTTCCGTTCATGGTCCTTTTAATCCAATCTTCTAGTTTAATTGAGAAGCATGAAATTTGCTGGTGGGGGATGTCAGTCGTTATCATAATTTAATCCTTCCTTCCTTGTAGGATATGCAGGCAAACAGATTAGAAGTGTTCATGTCATTATCACCACTGAGCAGGAGGAGTAAGTAAATCTCTATTAGGCACCTAACATTCCTACTTTCTGAGATCATACATCTTAAGTACTAAGTTGCCTGAGCAGAAATGAGCTGTAACATCTTCCATAAAGCTCATTGCAAGTTGACATGTAATAATCCACTCCGCTCTCAATCTCTCTTTCCAAAGAACTCTCTTATAATGTTGAAGATGCTGTCATTTAGACAAGACAGGGACGCTCTCTTGTAAACTCACAATGCAAATACTCCTTGATTTATGACCATCATGGAGTCTACGCATTGCACTTGTAAATTGTGATGGTTATAAAGTAGATCAATCACGTGACAGACCCCAAAAGGGCTAGAAACTGGCAAAAAAAACCATCACAAATCATGGTCATATGATTGTGGGATTCTCCATCCAGTCATAAATTGAATGTGTTGCCAAGTGCCTGACATGCGGTCATGTGACCTTGGAAGGGAAGTGGTACAACATTTTGGGATGTCCATACATACTTTTTCAGACTGTAAGTGCCAGTGATGAGCTCCTACAGGTATGGTCAGGTACACAGAACCAGTAGAAAAATTTTGGTCAGGTATGCAGAACTCTTTAAAATATTTTGAATCCCCCCCCCCCCTTTCTGGGCTCTGGGTGTTTTTCCTATCGCAGTAAATGAGGTTGAATGTGTATAAGTTTAGAAGAGCTGTGCGTGTGTGTGTGTACATACACATACAGTTTATATAGTAGATAATGTATATTTTTGTGTGCCTGTGTGTAACATGTATGTACAAATATGGCATACATATATAGAATTAAATAGTATATTTTGGATGTCCAGTAATAGTAAATAGATAGAGAAATTGTATCTTTTTGAGGTGAGGAGAGGCCGGGCACCCTAATCCTAACCCAAACCCTTGATGTGAGTGATATTAAGTTGGCCACCTTTAAGCCAGTCACATGGCCACCCCCGGCCACGTGATCGTCAAGCCACTCCCACCTGCTCACATGGCTGGCAAGCCACATCCACAAAATGAGCCACGCCCACAGTGTGGTAGTAAAATTTTTTGCAGCCCTTCATTGTGCAAGTCCGAACAGTCATTAAACAATCGTTCATAAGTTGAGAACTGTTTGTACAAGTCGTGACAGTTCCAAGTATTACCTTGACCCTTCCTTTTGAAACATGTCATTTAAGGTCATTTAAAAACCTCTTCTCTCTATTCAAAGTTTTGTGCAATGCAATGTCTTCCTCTGTCTGTAGAAAACCACGGGGAGATTATAGGTCTTAAAAAAAGACTCTTTTTGCATTTCAGAAGCCAATCAGAGAATGACATCTTGGATCAAAGTCAAGATGGGTTTCTTGGTTATTGATTTTGCACTTCGTGCCATGGACCTTTTTTCTCACTCCTGCTCCTCCGTCTTTTATGTATAAATAATGGAAGGGGAAAAGGTTGCAAGTCAACTACGCAGGCTGAAAAAAAGTTTATCCAGTTCAGAAAAAGAAAATCACTCTTCTAATCCTGGAGGCTTAAAGCTTCTCAACCCAAAGAGAAAATATTTAAATTCTATTCTGTTTAAGGACATAAGATCAGACTTGCTGGATCAAGTCACGAACTCGTTGTAGTCCAGCTCATCTGGGAACCAATCAAGTGTATTCCGGAAACTCACAAACTTGTAACTTTTAAAATAAAATAACTTTTATTTCCCCCACAGTTGCTCTCCAGCAGTTAGTTTTCAAAGATGCTGCCCATCTTCTTCTTCCTAGCACATTCCCTCAAGTGTAGGATCTGCTTTTTGGATCATTGAATGCCACTTTGCACAGTGAGCGATGTCTCCAAGGTGCAATCTCACAGCTTGCATATCTTGGTTGATGGTAACTTACTATCTCTGTTAAGAACATAAGAGCCAGGCTGAATCAGGCCAAAGCCCATCGAGTCCAGTATTCTGTGTCCACAGTGGCCCACCAATTGTACATGGGGATCTTGAGCAGAAAGAGAAGGCCGAACCCACCCTTTCTCTTGATCCCCAACAAATGGTACCCAAGGGAATCCTGCCTGCCTCAACCAACATAGAGGCAGCACATGGACATCCGTTTCAATAACCACCAATACGCTTGGCATCCATGAATCTGTCTAATCCTGCCTTGAAGCTATCCAGGCTGACAGCTGTCACAACCTCTTCTGACAGCTGTCGAGGCTGACAGCTGTCCCTCATAACCAGCTGAGATTGTGTGCTGTTCTCACCTTCTCTACATGCTGTGGGATCAGGAGGAGTGGTCCTTGCTCTTCGCCTGAGCTTTGTCTCTCTTGCTCCTCTGCAGCAAAGGGCTGCAAAAAATTTTACTACCACACTGTGGGCGTAGCTTATTTTGTGGGTGTGGCTTGATGGCCCTTTGACCAGTGCCTTGACAATCATGTGACCAAGGGGTTGCTTAAAGGTCATGTGACTGGCTTAAAGGGGGCCAACTTGACGTCACACATGTCAAGGATTAGGGTTCGGGTTAGGGTGCCTGACCTCCCCTTGCCTCAAAGAGATACAATTTCCCTATCTATTTATTATTACTGAACATCCAAAATATACTATTTAATTCTATGTAAATATGCCATATGTGTACATACATATTACACACAGGCACACAAAAATATACATACATAAACTGCTTGTGTATGTACACACACACATGCACACACACAGCTCTTTTAAAATTATACACATTCAACATCATTTACTGTGATAGGAAAAACATAAGGTACCCAGACCCCAGAAGAGGAAAAAAGAAAAAAAAGCAAAGTTTTTCTACCGGTTCTATGTACCTGACCAAAAGTTTTCTACCAGCTCTGTGTACCTGACTGTACCCGCAGGAGCCCATCACTGCTCCTCCCTGTCTACAAGCCTTTCTAATCCGGAAAAACCTTGCCCGGACTGACTCTGCCCTTCCCCAGTTTCCTCCAATGCCAAGGGAGTCACCCTCTGGATCCCTGTGGCTCTTGTTCCAGCTCATCTTCCCCCACAGATTCAGACTCCCATGCACGACAGATAGTCTTTCAATTGGTTTTATTTGTATACTTAACCCAGGAGTAGGCTGCTCATATCGGTGCACCCTCTGAGGCCATTGCAGGTGTGTGTGTGCCCAGTGGGTGGCCCCACAGGAGATTTGGCTTCTGCACATGACCAGAAAGCTAAATCTTGCATTACGGGCATGAGAATGAGATTTCGGCAACTTTTGCCGATATTTTTGTTTACACTCATGCGCAGAAGCAAAAATACAGTGAAAATCGCCAAAATCTCACTTTTGCAAAGGCCCCCACATGAGATTTGACTTGCTGAGCATGTGCAGAGGCCAAATTTATTTATTTATTTATTTATTCATTCATTCATTCATTCATTCATTCATTCATTCAATTTTTATGCTATCATTCCCCTTAGAATCAGGGCGGCTTACAACATGTTAGCAATAGCACTTTTTAACAGAGCCAGCCTATTGCCCCCACAATTCTGGTCCTCATTTTTACCCACCTCGGAAGGATGGAAGCCTGAGTCAACCTTGAGCCGGTGATGAGATTTGAACCGCTGACCTACAGATCTACAGTCAGCTTCAGTGGCCTGCAGGACAGTACTCTACCTGCTGCGCCACTCTGGCTCAAATCTCGCACAGGGGTATGTCGGGAGTGTGCAGCTGGGCACGCATTCTGGAATTTTCTACCAGAACCACGCACCTGGGCGCACCGGCTGCTGCCTACCACTGACTTAGCCCCCTCCTCAATTTATATCTCTGGGTGATATAGGAAAGAGAATGGAATTGCTTTAAAAAAAATAACTGCAATGAAAAAACCCTCATCAAAATACCCTCGGCTCAGCTCAATACATTATTGAAGCTGGTGATAAAAACGTGTGCAACCACCCACACGCACTCGCACATATCCCATTGGTAACGTCTGCTTTCAAGACAAAATGGGTGGCTCTCGCTATTGTGCTGCTGTAAAACTGCAGCCTGTCACTGTAAACAAGACGAGCGAGACCAACCAATTGTTTAACTTGGCATCAGATCACTTCATCAACTCATTAAGCCTGTATGGGGATCGCACATTTATTCCTCCGTCCCTCCAGGATGGGTCTAGCATCCATCCATAAATAGGTGAAACTTGACATGGACAAATAGAAAGCAGGATTGCTAGGTTAAAACTCTTGTCATGTTTCACATTTGTTTAATTCTTAAACCACATGCCCCCGTCCTGTCTTTGGGGAATTATAAAGCATGCAGCTGCCGCCCCTTTCTCGAGATTGACACAATGATTGCATCTTATCTCTTTTTCTCCAAATGTGGAAATAAATTTCCTGGTTACGATGGCAGCGCTGAGTCATTCCAGTCCTCTTCCCACCCCTCCCTCCCCGGAGGAATTGTACCTCTATCAGTTAATTACAGTTGCAAATTATAGGAATTAGCTATCTGGTTGCATCTGTAAATGGTGCACTAAGATAGTTAAATCCTGTCATTTGCAGCTTCAAGTTAATTGTAGCTGCAAAAATGTAGACACAGTTAATTGCAGGTGTAAATGTACTGGGAAGGACAGAGAGTGTATGTTGAGCCCTCTTAAAAATTCAGGTCACATTTTCTTCCCACAATTAAGGTACAGTCTCAAATTCGTTTGCCCTTAAGGGAAAAAATATATAGTTTCTTGTTTCAGAAATCTAACTGCCTTTAATATGAACTGCTCCACCGATATCATGAGCAAACAATATCTTGGCGAACAGTCTGTAGTTACTGGTTCTTTGCACGTCTCCAAACAAAACCGAGTGCCTGATTCTCTTCCTGCCACAATTAAAAGTCATCAGCGGATTATGGAGCGGAGGTTTTTCCACTTCAGATTCTGCCTTCCATGTTTTTGTCTTGTGGCAGCGGTAGGGCCAATTTGCAAGGGAGGGGAAAAAAATCACCTGCAATTTTTTTCTATCCGTTCCCATTCAGTTGGATGAAATGGAATTTGCTTTCACTTTTTTTCCCCTAAAGAAGAAAATGATCACAGAAGAGGTTTTTCTTGCATAAGGTAAAGGTTTCCCTTGCACATATGTGCTAGGTCAACGATTCAATTCAATTCAATTTATTAGATTTGTATGCTGCCCCTCTCCGAAGACTCGGGGCGGCTCACAACAGAATAAAAACAGTATAACAATGGAACAAATCTAATAATAAAACATATAAAATCCTCAGTAATTAAAAACCATACAGCACATACATACCAAACATAAAATGTAAGAAAGCCTGGGGGAGATGTCTTAGTTCCCTCATGCCTGGCGATATAGGTGGGTCTTAAGTAACTTGCGAAAGACAAGGAGGGTGGGGGCTGTTCTAATCTCTGGGGGAAGTTGATTCCAGAAGGCCGGGGCTGCCACAGAGAAGGCTCTTCCCCTGGGGCCTGCCAAATGACATTGTTTGGTCGACAGGACCCGGAGAAGGCCAACTCTGTGGGACCTTATCGGCCGCTGGGATTCGTGCGGTAGAAGGCGGTTCCGGAGGTATTCTGGTCCAATGCCATGTAGGGCTTTAAAGGTCATGACCAACACTTTGAATTGTGACTGGAAACTGATCACCAGCCAGTGCAGGCCACAGAGTGTTGTAGACATGTGGGCGAATCTAGGAAGCCCCACGATAGCTCTCGCGGCCGCATTCTGCACGATCTGAAGTTTCCGAACACTTTTCAAAGGTAGCCCCATGTAGAGAGCGTTGCAGTAATCGAACCTCGAAGTGAACCTTTTTTGGTTTGTGTGCCAAAAGGGGTGTGCGGGGGTGTGCTGGCATGTATATATGTGCCCACATGCCTTCCCTCCATGCATGAGCGCACACACACCCGTATTGCCCCCACGCATGGGCCCAGGCCTTTCTGATGCCTGGCAGGTGGAAAAAATGCCCAAACGGGCAAACCAGAAGTTCAGGAAAATGCACTTCCAGTTTGCTCATTGTGGGTTTTTTTTTCCTGAACCCTCTGGGATAACATCACAACGACAAACCAGAAGTGCATTTTCCCGAACTTCTGGTTTGTTTATTGGGGGATATTTTTTTTTACTCTAGGGCTTCAGGGAAGCTTCCCAGATGTATCTGGAGGGCTAAACGGCCTTTTCCAAGGCCAAAAATCAGCTGTGCATGCTGGAGCTGACACAGGGCAAAGTCTCGCATGTCCTCCAATATGGCTCCATGTGCCACCTGTGGCAAGCATTCCATACATTCACTGTCACAGTGCTAGCTCATTTTTGACTCTAAGGTGTTGAGGTTGGCTTCAGGCCAGCTCCTGTGGCTGGGGATTTTGATGAGGAACAGTGGGATTCATCTGTTTCCAGAAGAACAGTCTGGCTGCAGCCAGATATGTCAGACAGCGAAGCAGAGTCAGAGTCAGAGAAAGGCAGTGAGCAGGAAGAGACAGACAAGGGCCACCAGCCAGAGGTTCCTCGGACTCAGAAGGGGAAGACATCATGAGTAATCCTATTCTGAATCCTCGAGTTAGGAGAATGTTGGGCAGGCAGTAGCAGCTGCACAAGCGTAGAAACAAATGATAAATCACAGCTGTTAGGATTTCATGACGCTGCTGAAACCCTGATAAAAAAGGGAGGGTTGGAGTGCATTGCGTGGGTTATTATCATTTGCGTTTGGAGGAAAGAAAGATTGTTGCAGCATGGTTTCGTTTTGGTTTGGATTTCTGTGAACTCTGACACTCAAGCAGGAAAGGCTGAGCAGACTTGAGTGTGTAATTTTGACTTTCTGGACTAGTAAATCAAGATTGCTCTGCCACAAGCCTGAACGTGTGGGGTGGATTTTGAATGAGTAACCCTGACCTTCTGGACTCATAAATCAGTGTTGGTCTTGCATTCAAGCAGGTGTTTAGGCTCTGTACATAAAAGAAACCTTTTTGTTTTATTGCTCTCCAGCCGTGTGTTTGATTTATTACTGTGCTTGTGAGTGGCTAGCCAGGCAGATCATAGGGGGGGCGTGCTTATCTCCATTTCAAATCTGAAGAGCCAGTGCTGTCCCAAGATGTTCTCCATGGCCATAAGGCCAGCATGACTAAACCCCAAAAGTGCATGGAACACTGCTACCTTCCTACCAAAGTGGTCCCTATTTTTCTACTTGCAATTTTTACATGCTTTCAAACTTCTAGGTTGGCAGGAGCTGGCAGCAGCTAACGGGAACTCACTCCATGATGCAACACTAGGGATTCGAGCTGTCAAACTGGCCGATCTTTCTGATTGATACGCTCAGCATCTTAGCCACTGAGCCACTACATCACGGTTAAAATTTTACTAGTCCTGTATAGAGGACCAATTAAAAAAAAGAACAGGATTTTCTTCAGCTGATTTCAGTCATCTATTTTGCTTGGCTGAATCTAGAACCAATGATTCTGCCCATTTTTCTTCTTTTCCTTAGGCTAAACGTATCTATCATATTTTTTGGAATATAAGACACACTCTTCCTCCTCCCCCCCCCCAAAAAAGAGGGTGAAAATCTGGGTGCGTCTTATACTCTGGATGTAGCCACACCCAGCCTCTCAAACTAAGGTTTCAGAGGCTGAAAAAATCCTCTGAGAGAGCTTTAGAAAAAAAGCTTCTGAACAAGAGATTTCAGAGGCAGAAAAAAAAGCAAGGCGCAGAGCTCACAACCAAGGAATCTGTTGCTAAAATTCATGTCTGGGAACAGCTGATTTGGGGTATTCTGGGAGGCCGATCCACCCACCAATCAGCCTTTTTTCTTATTCTCCTCCCCCAAAACTACGGTGCGTCTTATACTCCTGTTCATCTTATAGTCCGGAAAATACAGTAATTCCCTTAGCCATTCATCATAGGATTTAGCTTCCAGACCCCTGACCGTCTTTGTTGTGGTTTTAATTATTTTTATTTTATTAGGTTTGTTTCATTTTATAGTTTGCAAGGTGAGAAATGCCACAAAGTTTCAAGATAAGGATAGAGGTGGCTGGGCACATTAGCATGAGACAGTAGCGGGTTGCTACCCGGTATGTGTTGTGTTTGGGCCTGGGCCAGCCGTTGCTCCCCCAGATGGGAGAGACGCAGCACAAAGTGAATGCGAAAGCCTGGCTGACAGCCAGGAAGATGTGGCAGACAGCCAGGAGGACGAGGCCACTGGGACACAGGATTCAGCAGACAGCCCAGGAGATTTGGCATGCAGTCCCTCAGACAGTCTTTCGTCCCTGGGTTCTTCTGCAGATCAATATATTGATCTGCGTAGCCGAAGAGCTATGCAAAGAAGGGATTGCTTTAAGGAATATTACAAGTCATTATAGGAGCACCTGGGCTGGTTGTGGTTCTTATACTGAGGGCTGGATGTGGTTCCCTTAATGAGGGCTAAAGGGATAAAAGGAAACAAAGGCCAAGGCAAACTGTGGCTGTTTATCTGTGTTATTTTGTGGTTCCTGCTCTGAAGTTTCTGTTCCATGCCGTTGGAGTTTTCAACCCAGCTTTTTCGGACAAGTGGGAGGTGAAAACTCTGGGACTTGCTGTTTGCTCCAAAGATTCAAAAGGACTCCTGAAACGTCTTTCCTCATTCCAGGTGTCTTTGTTTGTTATTTCCTGTGTTTTTGTATGCGGCTGAAGTAAGTCTTGCACTATCATTGTTTTTGGACACTAAGAACTGTTTTGAGTAACCCTTTTTGTTTATTTAATACAAGTTTGCTGATTAGCAGAGCACGTGTGTGTTTGATTTCTTTTCCTTGGACTGTTACGCATTGCCTGAGCCAGTCAGGCAGAACAGTATGGGCCACATTGCACACCAGTAGCAAAGATAGAGCTGCGCATGCATTTCTGGCATGCATGCGCACATCCCTGTGATATTTTGCGTCTGCACATATGCAGGAAGAAAAATCTTGGAAGGTGACAGAGCATGAGCAAGATTTCAGCAATTTATTATTATTACATTATTTATATTGTATTGTATTGTATTGTATTGTATTGTATTATAATTTATTAGATTGGAATGCCGCCCCTCTCCAAAGACTGCATGCGCGCAAGCAAAAAAAATCACTAAAATCTCACATGCATGCGCATACTCTCGTAAGATTTTGCTTCCTGTGCATGCGCATGCGCAGAATCTCACAGGGCGTGCATGCGTGCATGCCGGTGACCCAAAGCTGTGTCTGCATTGCACTGGTAGCGGCGATAAGTAGCAACCCCTGCCTAGTATGAGATCTGTGAAGTTGAGGAGGCCAGAATCTTATCCTTCCTTCCCTTGTCTCCCTTCCTCCTTTCTTTTCTTCCTCGCTGTCTTGCTGTTGACACTCCTGCTAATTATAAAGAATTAAAATTACAGCACATTTCCGTGGCTATCTTAATTGTAAAGGCAGAAGGGATAATACCTTGCAGACTCAGGAATGCCAGCCCGTGTCTTTTATTTCATCTTCTTTTTCTTTTGTCTATCCTGCTGGAAATCGCGCTAATAAGCAAGTCAAGATAGCATCTCATCATGATGTTAAGAACCTAAGGAACAGGTAATTTTAATTTCTTTGTACAGTATAACACCGGTGCTTAAATCCTGTGCAAAGAAGTTCTTTATAGTAGATACTTCAAAGTGATTTTGGAGATGTATGCTTGTGGGAGTTCATGAATTAGTTCATGAATTTCAAGGCATTATTTACTTTGCAAAGAGGACCTCCTGGCCGGATAATGAATGAGAGATGATAATGAATCATTATCTTGGAATGAAAAGAAAAAAAGAACATGGATAGCTTTTCCTTTTGTATGAAGTTTCAGATATCATGAAAAGACGCAAGACAGGTGGATTGAAGGGTTAATCCAAATATCGCGGGGGAAACCAGGACCCTCCCTGCTTAGAAAAATGAGTCAAAGGGTTTTTTCCCCCCCTTTGAAAAGGTTTTGCTTTTCATCCAAGAAGCTTCTGGAACTGAAGAAGCTTCCTGGATGAGAAGTGAAACATTTTCTTTCTATTTTTTTTAAAAAATATTTCTCTACCTTGTCACTTACAAACCTAACATATATATATCTTCCAACATTACATACAACATGTATAATTTCAAATTCATCCATTGTTCACAAACCAATTTCCTATTTAATGTTTTTTTCTTAACCAACACTGGTCTACCCCTTTAACAATTCTTACTTTCACTCCCATCCTTCTTTCTCTCTTTCCTCCTCTACCACCTTTTCCCTTAACTCCTCCTCAACCTCTCTCTCCTTCTCTTCCTCCTTTTCTACTTCCTCTTCGACCTTCTAATACCTTTCCCAGAGTATCTTTCAAACTACCAAATTAAAATAATAACCAAATATATTATCAGACGAATGCTGCACATTCAACTTTAAAAACAAAACAACCAATAATTCTTTATCTCTTACTCATAACTCCAGAAAAAACCCCACACCTTTTTATTTCAGGTATATATCACCTAATTCAACTTCTACTAGTGGAAGTCAAAGGATTTTCAAAGGGTGTGTATGTGTGTGTGAAACACACATATTAGAAAATCCAGTTCATCATCAACTTCTTTTAATAACTTCATAATCCCTTGCGGATTGGAGTCTGGGTAACTGAATGGAGCTGAAGGCTTACTGGCTAGATGTCAACCTTGAGCTGGTGGAGAGATTTGAACTGTAGAACTACAGCTAGCAGTTAGCTTAAGCAGCCACTGCAACATCCCGGCTCTCACCACTTATAAGGAAGCCCACTTGCCTTTTGGAAAAAGTGCCTTTGGAACAACCAAGACCCAGATGACTGAGATTCTCCACAACATTCAGCCCGAGTCAATATCTCAAAGATGATGACTCCCTATTAACTGAGCCTTAGTGGCACAGTGGTTAGAGTGCAGTACTGCAAGCTGCTTCTTCTGTCTGCTATCTGTAGTTCACCAGTTCAAATCTCACCAGGCTCAAGGTTGACTCAGCCTTCCATCCTTCCGAGGTGGGTCAAATGAGGACCCAGATTGTTGGGGCAATAGGCTGATTCTGTAAACCGCTTAGAGAGGGTTGAAAAGCTCTGTGAAGCAGTTTATAAGTCTAAGTGTAAAAAACAAAAAACTTGGAGACTACAGCAGACTAAGGCCATGTTGAGGACCACACCTGGAAGGTAGGTGAGTCCAAGATCCATTTTAAGGTTTTAAGGATTTAATGTTTAATTCTCTAGAAGTCCTCAAAGGGGTCAAAACATTTGACCCCCACCCAGTGAAGGGCCACTCATCTTCAGCGCTACCAGTGAAACCTCCGATGCCGTCGTGGGCACATGCGCACCCATGGGCGTGAAATTTAGCTTCTGCTCATGCACAGCAAGCGAAATCTTGTGTGAGGGCACGCATGTGAGCAAGTGAGATTTCGGCAATTTTGCATGCACAAAAGCAAAAAATCAGCAAAAATTGCCAAAGTTTTGCTTGTGTGAGCATCCTGACATGAGAATTCACTTGTTGTGTATGATGATGATGATGATGATGATGATGATGATGATGATGATTGTTATGATGATGATGATGATGATGATGATTGTTATGATTATGATTATGATTATGATTATGATTGTGATTGTGATTGTGATTGTGATTGTGATTGTGATTGTGATTATGATTATGATTATGATTATGATTATGATTATGATTATGATTATGATTATGATTATGATTATGATTATGATTATGATTATGATTATGATTATGATTATGATTATGATTTGTATGTCGCCCCTCTCCATAGACTCGATTGTTACGATTGTTACGATTGTTACGATTATTACGATTATTATGATTATTACGATTATTACGATTATTACGATTATTACGATTATTACGATTATTATGATTATTTAGATTTGTAAGCCGCCCTTCTCCGAAGACTTAGGGAAGCTCACAGAATACAAAAAACAGTTCGACAACAAATCTAATTAATTAAAATTACTACTAAAAATCCCATATATATTAAAATCAGTCAACCAACTCATTCACAACCACACATTACATCTCATAGATAGGGGAAGGGGGGCTTGATATAATTGCCCCATGCCTGGCGACATAAATGAGTCTTGAGACTCTTGTGAAAGGTGAAGAGAGGGGGGGGGCAGTGTAAATCTCTGGAGGGAGCTGATTCCAGAGGGCCAGGGCCACCACAGAGAAGGCTCTTCCCCTGGGCCCCACCGGATGACATTGTCTGGCCGACGGGAGCCAGAGAAGGCCAACTCTGTAGGACCTAATCAATCGCTGGGATTCATGCGGCAGAAGGCGGTCCTGTAAGTAATTTGGTCCGATGACATGTAGGGCTTTATAGGTCATCACCAACACTTTGAATTGTGTCCGGAAACTAATTGGCAACCAATGCGGACTGTTGGAGAAACATGGGTTTATCTGGGGAGACCCATGACTGCTCGCACAGCTGCATTCGGCATGATTTGAAGTTTCCGAACACTTTGAGTAAAGCTTTCAAAGGCACATAATGATTTGATGAACAGTACATGGCCCCTGGACTCTTTTCTAACTCTGATACAACTCTGATCTAAATTCAGGGCCTATTAAAACTATTCTACTCTGAGAATACCAAGTTAACCTGGCTGTTGTTGTGCCATAGAGCAGTGTTTCCCAACCTTGGCAACTTGAAGATATCTGGACTTCAACTCCCAGATTTCCCCAGCCAGCATTTGCTGGCTGGGGAATTCTGGGAGTTGAAGTCCAAATATCTTCAAGCTGCCAAGGTTGGGAAACATTGCCATAGAGCATGTGAAGGGTGGGGAGGAAAAGGGAGTGGAACAGACAAGAAAGACGAGAATTCTTTCTAATCTGCCATCTATTCTGCATTTTTTATCTCTTTCTGAATTAACTTTTGCTTTAAAAAGCAGGGAGAGATTAAGAGAAAATTAGAAAGACTGGAGTGAAATTAAAAATAGTTTCTCATCTGCAGAAAAGATAATTCCCATTGTTTGAAGAACAAAAGATTTAAATCCTTCTATCAATGTCATCTCATAACTAATTTTTCAATGTGTCAGTCAAGCCATGAATCATTTGTGCAGGTCTTGGGAGTTCAGCATCGATCTTACGTTGTTCCTACTGCCTGCTGCCCCAGGAGCTTCCTTTCAGCACAAGTTATTCATGTTTATCTGTTCCATCAATAATTGTGCCACAGTAATTAAAATACAATTGCTCCAGAGTATGCTTTGTGGCAAAGTACTGTGCTCAGCATCAGAGCAAAACATGTATCTGTCATGCACACAAACATGAACACCCAGAGAAAGAGAAACTCAGACAGCAGTACACAAACAATTTAATTTTCCATTAGTTTGAAACATTTAGTTTAATGATTGCATATTAAATAATGGATTTTATATTGAGTGATTTAGGGAGCTAGAGATGATTCAGAGTGTTAATGATGAAATTTGACGGCAACATTCTACAAATAAATGTATAGATGATAGATGCAGTAATGATAGATAGATAGAATGATAGATAGATAGATAGATAGATCTATTTTAAATGATGGATGGATGGATAGATAGATAGATAGATAGATCTATTTTAAATGATGGATGGATAGATAGATAGATAGATAGATAGATAGATAGATAGATAGATAGATAGATAGATAGATAGATAGGTGGGTGGCTGGGTGGCTGGGTGGCTGGGTGGCTGGGTTGGTGGGTGGCTGGGTTTTTAGGTAGGTAGGTAGGTAGATAATGATGGATGGATGGATCAAACATTTATGGAGACTTTTCAAGTAAAGATAATCCTAGGCTTAATATCATTTATAACAACAACAACAAGAATAAAGTTGCAACAGCACTGAAAAAAAAAGTGACTTACAACCGGTCCTTGTACGTATGACTATCCCAGCATCCTCGAAGTCATGTGATCAAAATTCGGACACTTGGCCACAGGCTATTTATAATCCTTGCAGCATTCGAGGGTCACATGATCACCATTTTCAGACTTGCCAGATGGCTTACAACAAGCAGAGCCAATGGGGGGAAGCCAGAATATATATTTAATGTGTGATTTACCTAATAACCTTGGCAGAAAAGGTCACTAAGGTCATAAAACCAGGCAAGACTCATTCAACAACTGTCTTGCTTAGCAATGGAAATTTTAGTTCCAACGGTGGTTGTAAGTTGAGGGTCAAAAATATTGAACATTTTTCAATCCATAGGAATTACAAATTTGTTGGGGAGGAAGATCGTGGGAAGATTCAGTTATAACCAGTGATGCCCTGCTACTGGAACAATAAGATGCTCCATCCCGGTAGTGATTTTTGGGATGCGTGCACAGCCCCTGACGTGCACACGCATGCCCCAATGAAAGATTTCACTTCTGAGCATGCGCAGCAAGCAAAATCTTACACGAAGATGTCGCACGAGCATGATTTTGGCTATTTTTGCCATTTTTTTGCTTCTGTGCATGTGCGGAAGCAAAAATATTGGCCAAAAATGCCGAAAACTCACTTGCACAAGCATCTTCACATGGGATGACAGCTTTGGTGGGGGGTACACCAGTATTGCTGAAGACAGCAGGCCTTCCTTGATTATAACATTATCTGGATACATACGGTTTTAAATACAAATTTAAATCTAATAAATACAAATAATAATAATAATAATAATAATAATAATAATAATAATAATAATAATAATAATAATAATAAATTCAAGGCTTCCCAAGAGCATATTTGGGGTTTTCCTTTTTGCAAAGAAGCTTCGGGAAATTTATTTTAGAGGGAATCTATAACATGCTGATGATTATTCTGGGAACTACTGGGTATTTTGAAGTTTAGTTTAAAAAATGATAAGGTTGTACGCTATTTCGGTGACAGTAAGTGCAATTTATATAAACTTTAGAGAAAAGGATACAATTTTGTGCAAATGGTGGGTGGGAACTAAAACAAGGACAGCAAGCCAAACAGTATGAGGGATTTGACAGTATAATTTTCACTGATGTGTGGGGGAAATGTCAATATTTTCGAACTATTGTTGCAGAACAAGGAATATTGTTTGGCACCCGCTGCAAATCATAATTCAGATTTAAGTTGAGGAACCACTAAGTGGATCTATATTCTCCTCATCCAAATGGTCATGTGTAATATGTAACTGCACCATGACCTAAGGGCATGACATCCACTTGCTACTCAGGTTGACATTTTATGAAAATGTTTCCTAATAGGACTATGAAAATAAGAGAAATAACAGAGTAAAAGAGTTGGAGGGAACATGGAGGTCTTCTTGTTCAATCTCCTCTTCAGGCAGGAAACCCTATAATATTTCAGATAAATGGTAAGCTAATCTCTTCCTGAAAACCTTTAGTGTTGGAGCATCCATAAGTGCTGGATGGAATTTCTTCCATTTATTAACTATTTTAATTGTCATGGAAATTTCTAGGTTGCTTCTCTCCTTGATTAGTTTCTGTCCATTGCTTCTGGTCCTGCCCTCAGGTGCTTTGGAGAATAGGTTGACCCCCTCTTCTTTGTGGCAGCCCCTCAAATATTAGAACATTGGTATCATGTCACCCCTAGTCCTTTTTTCATTAAACCAGACTTACCAAATTCCTGCAACCATTCTTTTATAAACTCGAGCATATACTCGAGTATAAGTCGAGATTTTCAGCACAAAAAATGTGCTGAAAAATCCAACCTTGACTTATACTAGAGTCACTGACTTTCACTTACCTGAAAACTGCCATGCAGCATTTTCCAAATCTCCACAGTTCCGATGTGAAAGGCAGGGAGGAAAGAAACCTCATGGCTCTGGCAACACTAGGTTTTTTTTTTCCTTTCTGCTCTTGCTACAGTCCAGCTGGCAATACCCCTCAGTTGCCTGATTAGCAGCAGGCTGAACCAATCACAGCTCCTCCTCTACACAGAAAGGAGGCACTGAGAGAGCTATCTGATTGGCAGCAGGCTGTAACAATCACAGCTCCTCCTCTACAGGAAGCACTGGGGGAATTGGTGGGAGGGTTGAAGAGACTTTCAGAACGAAGGAACCATGGCTTTCTCTTCTGATCAAGCCACCAACAATATTTTAATGTACAAGTAAAATGTAAGTTACCCATTTAAATTTGATTAACAGGATAGGTTATTTTGTAAAAAAAGTTGCTTCAAGTGGGGATAACTCTGTGTAATTAAACTTTTTCTTCCAACTATACCCAAGAGGATTGTTAATGCTGACTTGTTTAAAACAATACGAAGGTTAGAATAATATAATAGTATGAATTTTGTCATTAATCATTTGTTCTACATAATTAATCTGAATAGATTTACCTTTTTTAAGAGTATGCAAGATAAATATTATGTAGAAGAAAGATTTTACAATTAATGATTGAGTAACCCCCAATTGTTATTTACTGATCTATTGAGATAGCAATGATTTTAACTTATGAAATCTGAATATTTATTATATGGAAGTTTGATTTAAGCAATTGTTCTGAAAGAATATATGAAATCCCAATTATTAAGAAAATTATAATGATATTGTAATGAAGATTCAGATAACATTCCTAAAGATATTTTAAGAGGTTTTTGGAATTTAAAAAAAGAAAGATTTTGGAAGCGGAGGAAGAAAGATGCAAGAAATAAAAAACATTTTGGAAGGAAAAAAGTTACATAATGATAATAACAACAGGGTTGGAAAGGACCTTGGAGGTCTTCTAGTCCAACTCCATGCCTAGGCAGGAAACCCTACACTACTTCAGACAAATGGGTATCCAACATCTTCTTAGAAACTTACAGTGTTGGAGCATTCACAACTTCTGGTGGCAGGCTGTTCCACAGATTCATTGTTCCAACTGTCAGGAATTTTCTCCTTAGTTCTAAGTTGCTTTTCTCCTTGTTTAGTTTCTATCCATTGCTTCTTGTTCTGCCCTCGGGTGCTTTGGAGAATAGGTTGACTCTGTTTGTGGCAAACCCTGAGATATTGTAAGAATGCTATCATGTCTCCCCTGGTCCTTTTTTTCATTAAACGAGATATACCCAATTCTTGCAACCGTTCTTCATATGTTTTTTTTATTCTCCTACAAAAACAATTTTAAGAAGCTACAATAGAAGAATATTCCATTTTTATCAGTTACTAGTAGCCACTGTATTTTCCACCCTGGGCTTATAGTCGAGTCAATAAGTTTTCCCAGTTTTTGTGGCAAAAGTAGGTGCCTCGGCTTATACTTGGGTCGACTTATACTTGAGTATATACTGTGTGTGTGTGTATGACATAAAGTGCAGTTTACTGTTCTCTTGTATAAAAAAATAACAACCCATTAGCAATTTTGATCCACCTGATGTTGGATATTATGCGAAAAAGAGCTGCAAAGTTCAAATGTGGACTTAATTGCTCTTATTTGGTGGGGAATTCTGAACATTAAAGTCTACAAATCTGTACACCTGCAAGGCACTTAAAGTGAAGAAGTTACTATGCATCTTAAAATGGGGAGAGAGGTATCAGATACGATTCATTGCATTGAAATCTGGCTGGATGACTTTGAGCCAATCACCAGGAGACTGTGAGTTCTAGTTCTGCCTTAGGCATGAAAGCCAGTTGGCCTCCCTCTCCTCACAAGTTTGTTGTTGTAATATGGAAAATAGAAGGAAGGAATATTAGCTATTGCAGGATTTTTTTAAAAAAAGATTTTTTTTAAAGCCCAGTTTCTTTTAATATTTATGTCAACCTGGACTATGTATAACAATATTTTCTAAAGTGTGAGTTGAATAGTGATGATATTCTAATATCTTGTATTATTTTTCAGCATACATTTTTCCCCCATTAATATTTCTGAGTGCTTTTTAAGAGCTTAAGGAAGTTTTATTAGCCCACTTTTAAACAAAACCAAAATATGAATTTGATTTAGTTTGTTTAAAAAGCAAAAACAACTACACTAATCAAACATAATTTTCAATTTTTGTTTAAAAAAAATGGAGCCCTCCAATACAGCATTTCAAAAAAAATTGGAGCCCTCCAATAAAGCATTTTTTAAAACTCTCAATGATTTGGTAGTATCGTATATGTAAAAACCAAATTAACTGCAGACCTGCTAATTTTAAAAATGTATTGATTCTTTACAGCTAACGGAGGAGTGAAATAAATCTGATCCTAGTTAAAAAATTTAAAAATGCAAGAGGAAGATGACAAGACTCAGGAGTAGAGCAGACAGATTTTCAGACAGATATTCCAAGTGACATACTGTATTTCCTTTTCGCAGAGATTGTTCAATGCTCTATTATATTTAGATGTCCAAAACAGTATGAGAAGAAACCTTAGTCTCTTTATAATCAGCTGATAGAGGAGGAGAGACAGCTAAAGATAGTGTAATTTATCTTTGAGTCCTGCCCAAAATACCTATTTATTTTATTACTAATTTATTATCAATTTATTACTTTGTTACTAAGGTTTCAATGCCATTCCATTCCATACATGTACTCCTTGATTTATGACCACAATTGGGTGCCCTTTTTCCTTGTTTTGGCAGGGGTCTGTTTTATGAACTTGCTGTTTAGCTCCTGGATGATTCATTACCATGCTAGGGAACACCTTCAGCAGTGGGTGAAGTTAGTGGTGGGTTGCTCCTGGTTCAGCCTGGTTCAGCGAACCTGTAGCAGCGGTGGTAGGAGGCTCCACCGGCCCATCTGGAATGCTTCTGTGCATGTGCAGAAGTATCGCCCTGCAATATATTGCCCTACATGGCATCGGACCAGAATACCTCCGAGACCATCTTCTGCCGCACTAATCCTAGCGGCCGATTAGGTCCCCCAGAGTTGGCCTTCTCCAGATCCCGTCGACAAAACAATGTCGTCTGGCGGGACCCAGGGGAAGAGCCTTCTCTGTGGCGGCCCCAGCCCTCTGGAACCAACTCCCCCCAGAGATTAGGACTGCCCCCATCCTCCTCGCTTTTTGTAAGTTATTAGAAACTCATCTTTGCCGCCAGGCATGGGGAAATTAACACACACCCCAATTATCAAGGTTGGTGTATGGTTTGATTGGATTCTGTGATCATTTTATTATAAGGGTTTTAAATTGTATTTTTTAAAATTGGATTTGTGTACTGTCTTATGTTGTTGTGAGCCGCCCCAAATCTTCGGAGAGGGGGAGGGGGCGGTCAGTTCTGTTTTTCGTTGGTGGTTCTGCTTCTTTATTGATTCGTATGCTTCGTTTCATATGAACCACTGCACTACCATGGCTCTTCGGGGAGACGTGGTGGCGCAATGGTTAAAGTGCAGTACTGCAGGTTACTTCTGCTGACTACTGGCTGCCAGCCTTTCAGCAGTTCGAATCTCATTAGCCTCAAGGCTCACTCAGCCTTCCATCCTTCTGAGGTGGGCAAAATGAGGATTTTTGGAGGCAAGATGTTAGAGTGGGCAGTAAAACACTGTGAAGCAGTATATAAGTTAAATGCTATTGATATTGCTATGCTGGTTCTAAGTCAATGCGTGTCTTGATGGATCCACTGGTAAAATGCCAGGCTTTGATAAACCTGTGTGCCAGATGGGTTTTGGTGTGGCTAATGACTTTGGTTTCATCCCAGTTAGACCAATGTTGTTTGTTATCAGTGTACTTGGCAATCAGAGGCTTTGGCACAAGTCTTTCTACCTTCTTTAAAAATATAAGGGTTGGACAGAAAGTAATGCAGCACATTTTTTCCCCTCAAACTACATGAATGGTACGAATGCGAAACTTTAGATATACATTATTTGAATTGTCAGCAGTGCGTGTGTAAATTTTGTGTTTCTTCAGACAGATAGTGTAGCTGCAGCAGTGTTTCAAAAAGGCATCTGTAAGTGATGTATGTTATAAGCACCGTGTCGTCATTGAATTTCTCACTGCAGAGAAAGAAACTGTTGGGAACAGTTTATGGAGAATCTGCAGTCGACAGAAGTATGGTTAGTCGCTGGGCACAGACGGTGAGACCATTAGAGTGCAGAAATGGCTTTGTGACCAGAACAAGGAGTGGTACCAACAGTTCATACACATAGAACGGGGATTTTACGGATGGAGATTATGTGGAAAAATAGAGAGTGTAGAAGAAACATCATTCTTTCCTGTGTGTTAATTTCATTGTGTTCAATAAATAATTATTGAAGAAAAAAAATGTGGTGCATTACTTTCTGGGCGACCTGCGTATATAAGTTGTGTCGTGCTTCAGCCAATGTTATATTATTTTGCAAGATGTTATAACATTTCAGTGATCTCTCACTCCTCCTCGGCTCCTTCATGTAAAAGCAGCTTTGGTTTTTAATGGAGTCTTTAAATTTATGCCCAGCCAATATCCCAACGTGAATTAGGGAATTATGTTGACAATCCCAACACGGCAGGTCTAGTGCTGTTCTGCAGCTGGCTACTGCCGTAGAACATATGGAAGCAAGGAATTCCTATCCTGTTTCTTCCTAACCTTCATGCTGGGAATTGTGCTCAGGAGAAAATATGTCATTGGACAATAGTAAAACTTGACAGTGTTGTACTGCTTCCATCTGTCTGGTAGGTTGCTTAAAATCAAATGGGCAAAAATAGCAAAATGAAAAAGATCGTGTAGAGTAGAATGCATTATGGATTGTAGGGCCCAAAATACATATTTTTCAATTTCTTTGGAAATTGGCACAGGTACAGTTATATGTGATACATTGCTCAACAGTAGTAACTGTGAGAGGGGTCTTGGAGTCCTAATTGACAACCATTTAAATATGAGCCAGCAGTGTGCAGCAGCTGCCAAAAAAGCCAACACAGTTCTAGGCTGAAGAGATAGACTCAAGATCACGTGAAATGTTAATGCCACTTTATAAGGTCTTGGTAAGGCCACACTTGGAATGCTGCATTCAGTTTTGGTCGCCACAATGCAAAAAAGATGCTGAGACTCTAGAAAAAGTGCAGAGAAGAGCGACAAAAATGATTAGGGGACTGGAGGCTAAAACATATGAAGAACGATTGCAGGAACTGGGCATGGCTAGTTTAATGAAAAGAAGGACCAGTGGGGACATGATAGCAGTGTTCCAGTATCTCAGGGGTTGCCACAAAGAAGAGGGAGTCAACCTGTTCTCCAAAGCACCTGAGGGTAGAACAAGAAGCAATGGATGGAAACTAAGCAAGGAGAGAAGTAATTTAGGACTAAGGAGAAATTTCCTGATACTCAGAACAGTTAACCAGTGGAACAGCTTGCCTCCAGAAGTTGTGAATGCCCCAACACTGGAAGTTTTTAAGCAGATGTTGGATAACCATCTGTCTGAAGTAGTGTAGGATTTCCTGCCTAAGCAGGGGGTTGAACTAGAAGACCTCCAAGATCCCTTCCAACTCTGATTATTATTATTATTATTATTATTATTATTATTATTATTATTACTACGGTATTATTAAAACAAACCTGGATCATACTTTACTTAGGACTGTTCATGTAAGTCCGTCACTGTACACCTTGAAGTCAAGAAAATCTGTTCATGTAGCATCCCAGGGGTTAGCCAAATAGAGAGATGATTGCTTTAGTCTTAGACTACGGTTATCTCCCATAGGTGCTTCTGTCCTTGAAAAGCATAGGAAAATGCAGACAAACCAACATTTGCAGTCAAATTCTGCTTTGATGTATTCTCAATAGATAACATACCTTGGAATAAGCTTGCTGGCACACCTACCTAAGGCGAATTTCTACACTTGTGAAAAAGACAGTAGGACAGTTCAGCTTTGTACCAATATTTGCCGTAAAATGTCTTACTATTTTTTTAAAGTTTTCAACTTATTATACATCAAATGTTCATACATGACTGCTTTCTGTGTGTGAACTGTGATGACAGCAGGGAAGAATGAATTATATGTTGAGAAAAATCCATTTACATTGTTCTATTGTGTTTGAAGCTCCTACTGGTTAATGTTTCAGGGTTATTTAACTTTTCAGCTCTACTTTCTTGAAACAGCGATTGGCTACGTAACGACATTGCCGAAATTACATTATTCATAGCTGGTTCTGAACATAAACAATGACTTTGCTCTCAGTCTGAACGTGGCCTGTGGTACAATTTCAAATTCCGGAAGGAGATGCTTTTCAGAATGTATTTTATTTTCACATGCACTAATTTCATCCAACTTTATCAAAATATTGATTAGCTAACCATATTTTTTCAGTGTCGGTATCGCTGTTATTGATCCCGCTGACCGTTTCTAAAATAGACATCATTAAAAAACAAGGCAGCCTAGCAATGATTTTGCAAAATGCAAGTGCTTTTAGAAACATCCTGTCCATTTGCTTTCTTCTTTCCAAAACCTACAGACAGAGGGAATGTTTTAAAAATTTCCGCGTACAAAATCAATGTGAGAAAAAGGAGGAACTCAGATGCTCTGAACAGGAGGAGAGAAATGCTGTTATATCCCTTTCCTATTTCCATTAGTCTTCCCCAATAAAAAGAGAGTTGATTACTCAGGAGCTGGGGTGCCAACTGATGCTGACTTTGTCTGCTCAATGTTATCATCCATCATCCATGGCGTGAGCTGGGCTGAATCTTCACACTTAAATCAGAGTTAACCAAAGGAACAAATTCCACACCTGGCAACCTCTTCCAATCTACCTCCCTTCCCAAAATAAAAGACATAAAACACCACCATCCCCATTACGGACAACTTTTATTTATAACTCTAATTATTATAAGAAGTGATTCATTTCTAAGGGCAAAATGATTTTCTTTTAAAAAGTATTTCTGTCGCTACTAAGGCACAAGGGGAAAAGAGTTCAAGTTCCGTCAGAAGCAGCTTTAACCACCGTGAATTTGGATCAAAAAAGGCAAACTCTTTGACAGGGCTGTTATTCCTGACATTTTTAAATTACTTTTTTTGAAGACGGGGAAGTGAAGATCTATGTCAGGAGTGCTTTCATTGGCTAAAGGTCATTTACCGTATGTGTCGCTTTTCTGAGAAGGGGCCAAAATTATGAGTGGTGATGAAAATAAAAGCAGGGTTGTCAGTTGTGGTGGGGTTTCATTGCTGCTTATTTTTAAATTTTAGAGGAGTGTTTTTCTTTTGAAAAATGTTGTGTCTAATTTATGATTGCCTATAAACAGTGAAGGGCTGCAAAAAATTTCACTACCACACTGCGGGCGTGGCTTATTGTGTGGGTGGGGCTTGATGGTCATGCGACCAGGTAGGAGTGTCTTGCTGACCATGTGACCAGGTGGGGGTGGCTTGACAATCATGTGACCAGGGGTGGCTTAAATGTCATGTAACTGGGTAGGAGTGGCTTACCAACTAGGATAAGTTTTCAGATAGAAGCTTGGACTCTTTTTCAGCTGATTTGAATAGCCACAAAAAGGAAAAATGATAGAGAGCATCATTTGTTGAGGAACACAGTAACATTTTAAGGTTTTGTTCAGTATGATAACAGTTTAGGCAAGTAGCTCAATTTTCTTTTTTTATTTAAATATTTTATTGGTTTTTTCAAATATAAACACACATACAACATAAAGCAGGTGCTTTGTGATATGTGCCCACCACCAGACAAACATTCACACCCCACCACCAAATTGGGGGTGCTTCTTGTATAAACCATTTTAACCCAAGAGCAAAGTATCAATTTACATATTATAAAGTGATTCCAATGTATTTCTTATAGCTTGGTCTCGAATTCTAGTCGCCATATATCGTCTTACCTTGTCCCATCGTCCCATCAGTTGTCGCAAATCAGTTTCATTAGCTCAGTTTTCTTTAATTGCTATGAAAGTTCAGTTCTTGATAATGATTAAAATGATTAAAGCGTTTATGGGTACAAACATACTATTTAATTATTTCCTATTTTAAAAGTAATTAAGGATCATACTAAGGTACTAGAGAAGGAAGGACAATTAAAAAACTATATACAGTGAACCCTCGATCATCGCGAGGGTTCCGTTCCAGGACCCCAAGCGATGATCGATTTTTCGCGAAGTAGCGGTGCGGAAGTAAAAACACCATCTGCGCGTGCGCAGATGGTGTTTTTACTTCCACTGCCGCCCGCCCTTCGCCCGCCCACCCCGTTGCTCGCGCCTGGGGTGCGCGCGCGCTTGGGGAAACCCTAGCTCTGCTTCCCAGCTGGGAAGCGGAGCTAGGCTGCCCCAAGCTCGCGCGCGCCGCCCGCCCGCCCACGCTGTTGCCGGCTCCGCTTCCCAGCTGGGAAGCGGAGCTAGGCTGCCCCAAGCTCGCGCGCGCCGCCCGCCCGCCCACGCTGTTGCCGGCTCCGCTTCCCAGCTGGGAAGCGGAGCTAGGCTGCCCCAAGCTCGCGCGCGCCGCCCGCCCGCCCAAGCTGTTGCCGGCTCCGCTTCCCAGCTGGGAAGCGGAGCTAGGCTGCCCCAAGCTCGCGTGCGCCGCCCGCCCGCCCACGCTGTTGCCGGCTCCGCTTCCCAGCTGGGAAGCGGAGCTAGGCTGCCCCAAGCTCGCGCGCGCCGCCCGCCCGCCCACGCTGTTGCCGGCTCCGCTTCCCAGCTGGGAAGCGGAGCTAGGCTGCCCCAAGCTCGCGCGCGCCGCCCGCCCGCCCACGCTGTTGCCGGCTCCGCTTCCCAGCTGGGAAGCGGAGCTAGGCTGCCCCAAGCTCGCGCGCGCCGCCCGCCCGCCCACGCTGTTGCCGGCTCCGCTTCCCAGCTGGGAAGCGGAGCTAGGCTGCCCCAAGCTCGCGCGCGCCGCCCGCCCGCCCACGCTGTTGCCGGCTCCGCTTCCCAGCTGGGAAGCGGAGCTAGGCTGCCCCAAGCTCGCGCGCGCCGCCCGCCCGCCCACGCTGTTGCTGGCTCCGCTTCCCAGCTGGGAAGCGGAGCTAGGCTGCCCCAAGCTCGCGCTCCAGCCCACCGCCGCTGGGGTCTTACCGGGGCAAGAGGGGGAAGACCCAGGGAAGCCTCTGCCCGGTGGGGAAACTCCACCATCTACGCATGCGTGGAAGGGCACGCATGCGCAGATGGTGGAGTTTACTTCCGGGTTGAAAACTAGCGAAATAGCCCTTTCGCGATCCTTGAGGACGCGAAACTCGAGGGTTCACTGTATTCAATAAATAGTGCATAAACTTACTACCTTCACTGTGTGTCCACCCTCCATGGAGGCAGCAGCCCATTAATGCCTGCAAATCATAAATTAATCAAGTAAAAACTCACATATGACATAATATATTTATTTATTTATTTATTGGATTTGTATGCCGCCCCTCTCCGTGGACTCGGGGCGGCTAACAACAGTGATAAAAACAGCATGTAACAATCCAATACTAAAACAACTAAAAAACCCTTATTGTAAAACCAAACATCCCTACAAACAAACATACCATGCGTAAATTGTAAAGGCCTAGGGGGAAAGAATATCTCAGTTCCCCCATGCCTGACGGCAGAGGTGGGTTTTAAGGAGCTTACGAAAGGCGAGGAGGGCGGGGGCAATTCTAATCTCTGGGGGGAGTTGGTTCCAGAGGGCCGGGGCCGCCACAGAGAAGGCTCTTTCCCTGGGTCCCGCCAAACGACATTGTTTAGTCGACGGGACTCGGAGAAGACCAACTCTGTGGGACCTAACTGGTCGCTTGGATTCATGCAGCAGAAGGCAGTCCCGGAGATATAACAGCAATGGTGAACATATGGCACACGTGCCACAGTTGTCACACAGAGACATTTTGGGGGACACGCAAGCCATTGCCTTATGTCATCTCCAGCACACATGCATGCACTAGCCAGCTGATTTTCAGCCTTCTTTTCCGCTGTTTTCATTCTCAATAGATAACATAACTTGGAAGAAGAACCTTGGGGATAAATTTTGAGAAATTTTGAGTAGTTCAGTGAACTGGCAAATTCCACCTCTTTCTGGCCCCAGTTTGGGATGGGTATGGGAATTTTGCAGTATCCTTCCCTTGCCATGCCCACAATGCCACGCCCACAAAACTGGTAGTAAAAAAAATGGGATTTCAACACTGATGTAAACGTTATCTAGAAGTGGTCTACCTCCTTTTGACAGTCCTCTTAATCCCTAAACCAGTTATGAGGGCTTCGCTTTGCTGTCTAACACTGTCAAAACATCTGCATCAGCTAATTTGATTGTGTGTTGAAGAGAGGAGGAAGATGAAGGCAAGAATTTTTCTCTCTTTTAGAAGTATTGGATTCGATCAAGGAGTCTACCTGAGGGCAGCAAAATGTCCAGACTTGCAAAATTTAAGCATTTCAAGTGTATTAAATTATATGTCATCCTCCTAGATCAGCTCTGCAACGGAGTATTGATTTTAGTTCTCCAAAGGGATTTTATCTTCATAATCTCTTCATACTCCGGGTAAGAAAGATTGGACCTTAATAAAATGTCAAAAAAAATGGAACAAATATTATCCCATTATTTACAGTATATATTTGATACTGGTGAATATATGTGTAAAACAAAAAAAAGAAACTATAGTACTATTATTTTTTAGAATCCTTCCTGTGAATCCATATTACATTATCTACCAACTTACACAATAAAGGCAATTCTTTTATGATGTGTTCTTTCATCAATTTATGTGAAGAAGCAGGATCAGCAGAGAGATATTTGAACATGTGTTCATCCTTTATGTAAAGAATAGAATAGAATAGAATAGAATAGAATAGAATTCTTTATTGGCCAAGTGTGATTAGACAAGCAAGGGATTTGTCTGTGCCTCATATGCTCTCAGTGTACATAAAACAAAAATATATTTGTCAAGAATAATGAGGTAGAACACTAGATGATTGTCATAGGGTACAAATAAGCAATCAGGAAACAATCAATATTAATATAAATCAACAGTCATAAATGGGAGGATATGAGTAGTGTTGGGCGAACCTAGCGAAGTTCGGGTTCGGCACCCGAATTTTAAAAAAAGTTCGGTTTTGGCACCTGAACCTGAACCCGAACTTTTGCCGAACTTTTGAGTTCGGCACTCGGGGAAAGTGCCAGGAAGCGCTGCTGCCCAGCTATCACCTTCCGGAACAGTCGGGGCACTTCCCAGTGCTCTCCTGAACCCGAACTTTTGCTGAACTTCTGGGTTCGGCGTTCGGGAGACCGCCGAGAAGTGCCCCGGCTGTTTCTGAAGGTGACAGCTGGGCGGTGGCGCTTCTCAGAACAGCCGGGGAGCTGTAGGCTGGTCGGGAGGCACAAAAGGAGGTGGGGAATCCCACAAAGGAATTCCAGGGGCGGAGCTTTGACATCACTGAGACGTCCTTCCTGGAGTCCCTGTTTCAGCTGGCCAGGAAGGATGTCTCAGTGACGTCAAAATTCCGCCCCTGGAATCTCCTCCTGGGATTCCCCACCTCCTTTTTTGCCTCCCGACTGGCTGACAGCTCCCCAGCTGTTTTGGAAGGTGACAGCTGGGCGGCGGCGCTTCCTGGTGCTCTATCGAACCCGAACTTTTGCCGAACTTTTGCAAAAATTCAGGTTTGGGGTCGGTAGACCGAACCATGCAAAGTTCAGTATGAGCCCGAACTCTGTAGGTTCGGTTCACCCAACACTAGATATGAGTGATAGGAATGATGAGAAGACTAATAGTGATAGTAATGCAGCCTTAAGTTTGACAGTGGTGAGGGAATTATTTGTTTAGCAGAGTGATGACGTTTGGGAAAAAAACCTGTTCTTGTGTCTAGTCGTCTTGGTGTGCAATGCTCTATAGCAGCGTTTCCCAACTGGTGTGCCGCGGCACACTAGTGTGCCGCGAGACACGGTCAGGTGTGCCACGAAGCTCCTAGGAAAGCTCCAGCTGGGCGGGGCGCTGCCGGTGCCTCCGACCTGGAGCTCCCACTCGCAGCTGTCCCCCGGCTCCTGCCCGATGGGGCCCAGTGCATTTTTTTTAACCCTGCCCAGGAGCCAATCGCCTACCTTTTGCAAAAGCCTACCTTTGGCGATTGGCTCCTGGGCAGGGTTCAAAAACTGAAAGACGCAGCTGAGTGTGCCATGGCTAAGTGCGCTTGGGGGGAATTTCCCTGGCAGCGGCAGCAGTGGCACCAGGAGTAGCCGCCTCACAGCTGACCACCTTGCCCCTGCTACTGCCGGCAACCCTCCCTCCCTCCGGGCCCCAAAGCTCACACCCTGCCGCCGCCAGGGAATCTGCAGCCGGGCAGAGTGCACCATATAAAACATGAAGAAAAGGTCCCGCGGAAAGGCGGGGTGGGGTGGGGGTGCCGCCTCACAGCTGACCTTTTCTTCTTGTTTTACGGTGCGCTCCGCCCGGCTGGAGCTTTCCTGGCAGCGGCAGGGTGTGAGAAAACGGCTCTGGCAGCAGGTAAAAGTTGGCCTGGCAACCGGGAGGCAGAGCGTGGCCGGGCGCCGCCTGGGAGGGCGAGGGGGTTGATGGCTGCTGCCTCTTAGCTGCAGAGCCGGGCGGAGGCGAAGACAACAGCGCTCTCCGGCTCAAGCTCTCTTTTTCTCTCTGTTGCCGGCAAGTCATCTCCCACCTCGAAGGGGGAGGCGGCTGCAGTCCCACGATGCCCTCCCACAGGAGCAACAATAAATACCAGGGTGGGCTATGTTTCAAGCCCCCCTTTCGCCCCTTGTCAGCTCCTCTGCAATTCTGCCCCTTCTTGGCTGAATCCCCAGCATTTGCTCCGATGGTTTTAAACACTGAGTCCGTGCTTAGGGCTGGTTGGTTCCCCTCTGAAGAAGCCCCGGTTAGGTTGCAGATCTTCCTGCTGCGTTTCGTTCTTGGAGAGCTGCTGGAATGAAGTTGTGATGTGTTTCAATAGCGTGGTGAAAGAAAGAGAGAGAGAGAAAAGGGAGGGGAGAGAGAATGAGAGAGAAAGAAAGCAAGAGAAAAAGAGAGGGAAAGAAAGCAAGAGAGAGAGAAAGGGGGGAAGGAGGGAGAGGGAAAGAGAGCAAAAAAGAGAGGAAGAAAGAAAGAGGGATGGAGAGAAAGAAGGGAAGGAAGGAAGAGAGAGAAAGAGGGAGGGAGAAATAGAGCGAAATGGAGGAATAGATTTTTTTTTTGTCCAAACTTTTCTTTAGCCCCCCCCCTCCCCGTTCAGTGTTCCCCAGGATTTTGAAAATATGAATAATGTGCCGCGGCTCAAAAAAGGTTGGGAAACACTGCTCTATAGCAACATTTTGAGGGTAAAGACTACAAATAGTATATCATTATGTTGTCTTTCAGTTTTACATTTCAGCATAAAAGTCAAAATGTTTGAGCAGCCATATTCTGTATGTATTTCTTTTCTTTTTCTTGCCTAGATCCTTATTTTTTCTTCCCTTTCTAGTTTTCTTTCTATGTTTTTCTCCTTTTTGAACTTTATATATGTATATTCTTTTTATTTTAGCTTTTGTATTAGTTTTTGACGTTTAATATTGTTTAATAAAATTAAAGAGAGTGCAGATAAAAACAGAAAAGGGGAGTGGATGAAGTCTGTCATCTGCACCTCTATAACTGTCTGGTTTGGTTCTGCAATCCAACAAGACCGAAAAAGACTTCAGAAGATAATCAGAACTGCAGAAAAAACAATTGCTGCCAACCTGCCTTCCATTGAGGACCTGTATACTGCACGAGTCAAAAAGAGGGCGGGGAAAATATTGACTGACCCCTCACATCCTGGACACAAATTGTTTCAACTCCTACCCTCAAAACATCGCTACAGAGCCCTGCACACCAAGACAACTAGAGACAAGAACAGTTTTTCCCCGAACGTCATCACTCTGCTAAACAAATAATTCCCTCACCACTGTCAAACTATTTACTAAGTCTGCACTTCTATTTCTACTAGTTTTTTCTCATCATTCTTATCACCCATTTCCTCCCACTTATGACTGTAGGACTGTAATCTGTTGCCTGTATCCTTTATATTAATATTGATTGTTTCCTCATTGCTTATTTGACCACTATGACAATCATTAAGAGTTGTACCTCATGATTCTTGACAAATGTATATCTTCTTTTATGTACACTGAGAGCCCTACACTAAAGACAAATTCCTTGTGTGTCCACTCACACTTGGTCGATAAAGAATTCTGTTCTATTCAGTTCTGTTCCGTTCTGTTCTGTTCCATTCTATTCTATTCAGAACTAGTTTAAAGGATGACATGAGAGCAGAGCTCTGATAGCTAAGGATCTGCCACAATGAAGAGTGGGGTACCTAAGACAAGATGAGAAGCAATGGATGGGAACTAATCAAGGAGAGAAGCAACCTAAAACTAAGGAGAAATTTCCTGACAGTTAGAAAATTTAAGAAGTTGTGGATGCTCCAACACTGGAAGAGACTGGACAACCAGTAAGGTCTCTTGCTTGAGCATGGGGTTGGAAAGGAGACTTTCAAGGTCCCTTGCAACTCTGTTATTAAAATTCTGTTAAAATTACTATTAAAAATAACATACAAGATCAGAGGTCGTAAAGATTCACTAACCTCAGGTCTGAGATCCTAGTCGGATCTTGAGGACTTTTTAGGAATGCAGGAGAGAGGTTTCCTATTCATCATCTTTATTTGATAATGCATAAGGTGCTACAAAAAACATGTGCCAATAGAATCCCAAATCCATGCTTATTTGGTGTTAGTTCAGTGTTTGAAAGTACTGGTATTTAAAAATAAAATATCCTATATTTCCACTGATCCCTTGAAATGTTTCTTTTCAGCTCCAAATTCCAGGCATTTAGGGTGAATGTGTACTAATGGTTCCCAAAATTGCACATCAGTATTATACCTTATCCTTCATTAGCATGCAATCACCCAGAGATTTCTTTAGATCCGCGTTGTTGGTCTTGATTTCTTTTTGTTTGCAATTTGCTAAAAAAACAAAAACAAACTCTCCGCCTAAAGTTAGTGCTCTATCAGCAGCCATTCTTTGCGTTTCAGTTCTACCTGTCTCTTTCAGAAGTTAGAAGATGCCCCGCTAAGAAGACTCCTTGTTGTCTAATTTTATTGCTGCTCTAATATAGGATGCTTCATTAAACATAAAATTCCAATTGATCTGCCCAGGGCTGGGCTTCAAAAATTTTATCAAGGGGTTCTCTACCTGGTTGCTGTGTGGGCGTGGTCATGGTGGGCGTGGCCTAGTCAGCCTCCCACACCATAGCGGGCGGTGTACCGTTTTGCCTTCACCAGGCTCCAGAGGCCCTCTGGAGGCCTTCCTGAACTTCTGGTAGGTCTGTTTTTTGCCGTCCCGTGAAATAACAAGCAAAAATGTGAATTTTTGATCAGACTCTGTTCAAACAGGCTTAAAGACAGGCAGTGTATCAGAAAGTTGTGCTTTAATAACCTGGAAAGTCATTATAATATGAGGAAACCATGCCCTGAATATTCAATTGAACATTTAACAAGATTGTGCTAAGAATCTTAATCATTGTTACCTAATCCTATATAACTTCTGCTCTGGTAATCTCACACTATTAACCAGAGCATACAAAACTTTTGCTAGACCAAACCTCGAATACAGCTCAGCTGTCTAGAACCCACGTCACATTTTGGACATAAACACTCTAGAAAATGTCCAGATATATTTACTAGAAGAGCCCCCACTCTTCCACTCGCAATAGTATACCCAACACAAATAGACTTACAATCCTAGGGTTAGAAAGCTTAGAACTACGTTGCCTTAAACACGACTTAAGCATAGCCTATAAAATCATCTCCTACAACTTTGTTCCTGTCAATGACAACTTAAGCTTCAACCACAACAACACATGAGCACACAACAGATACAAACTCAAAGTAAACCGCTCTAAACTCAACTGCAGGAAATACGATTTTAGTAACTGAGTAGTTGATATATGGAACTCACTACCTGACTCTGTACTATCATCACCTAACCCCCAGATTATCCACTTAGATTATCCACTGTTGACCTCTCCCGATTCCTAAGAAGTCAGTAAGGGGTGTGCATAAGTGCACCAGAGTGCCTTCTATCCCCTGTCCTAATGTTTCTCTTTTACTAGTATCATGTATATAAATATTATTATATCTTTGTATACTACCAATATGCACTTGACAAAACAAACAAATAAATAAATACAAATAAAACTGTTACACAGGACATGCATAGCTCCTGGACATGCTCTCTAGTTGCTTGATGGCTCAAATGATGCTGGCAAGTTGAAGAACACATTCCAAACTCAATATGTTTGAACTGTATAGATTTCTTCCTTTTCTAAGGATCTTCTCATCTTGTACCTGTGGGAGGCCTATCTTATTCCTTATGCATAAATAAAATATATATTAATCTACCTTTCTGGCTCAGATCCTATTTGGCAAAGGGCACACCGGGCTAACAACCTTGCTGTGATTAATGACTAACATTGTCATGCATGGTTAAGAGAAAATCTTAAGTAATTCAGAAGATTTGAGGCTTGCCCAAGTGTTCGTGAAAGCCGTGTCAAAAAAGTCAAATGATGGCCATGACTATACAATCAAACATTGTACGTGGCCATTCATTCATTCAGCTGGTTAATCATGCCTACATTATTAAAGTTGGCTGGGTTCTATAAAACCCTTAACTGCTAATCCTTATGGGGCTGCATTTATACAATGTCTTCAGCTGGTTTGGTGTTACAAAATGCACACATTTTCTTTTGAACCATAATACAGTGGTACCTCTACTTAAGAAAGTAATTCATTCAGTGACCAGGTTCTTAAGTAGAAAGGTTTGTAAGAAGAAGCAATTTTTCCCATAGGAATCAATGTAAAAGCAATAATGTGTGCAATTGGGGAAACCACAGGGAGTGGGGAGGCCCTGTTTCCTCCCAGGAGATTCCTAGAGAGGCCCCATGGAGGCTTCTCCTTGCCTTTTCCGGTTACAGTTTCGGAAGCTCAGGTTTGTAAGTGGAAAATAGTTCTTGAGAAGAGGCAAAAAAATCTTGAACACCCAGTTCTTATCTAGAAAAGTTCTTAAATAGAGGCATTCTTAGGTAGAGATACCACTGTATATGGTACAACCCATCCTACTGGGTTGATTTACGATTAGAGATAGTGTGCAGTCTAATAAAATTATTTAATAACCGGGTTAATGACATACTGTAGGAACACAGGGCGGCATACAAATCTAAATAAATAAAATAAATAAATAAATAAACACAATCTTTGATTAGGTCCATGATGGCGAACCTATGGCATGCGTGCCACATGGAGCCTTATTGGAGGGTACATGAGGCATTGCCCTATGTGTGCGTGCACTAGCCAGCTGGTTTTTGGTCTTGGGAAAGGCTGTTTTGCCCTCCAAAAGCTTCAGGGTGGCTTCCCTGAAGCCCCAGCGTGCAAAAAAACCACCCAACAGGCAAACCGGAAGTTTAGAAAAACTGACCTTTTTTGCCCATTGTGCTGTTTTTCACACTCTGGGGCGTCAGGAAGCTTCCCTGGAGCCTCCAGAGTATAAAAAACAGTACAACGGGCAAACTAGAAGTCTGTTTTTCTGAACTTCCAGTTTGCCCATTGGGGGGTTTTTTTCACCATCCAAGGCTTCAGTGAGGCCTGTGCGGGGTTGTTGTTTTTCACCCATTCAACAAAGCCTCCTTAGATTATCTTGTTTAGAGGGTCCAGAATAAATTTCAGTGATGCCAGTATTGGCTCGTAAATGAAGGGACCAGACCAATGTCTTGTTTATGGAATACAGGGCTAACATTTGGAATTAATTTTGCTGAAGTTCAGCTATATAAATCTGATACAACCATCTGTTTGTAACCCAAGCTCTTCAATTCTGGCTCTTCTATTAATCATTTTTTTATTACTTTATAAGCCAGTTACAAATGGAACCCCAACAGAAAGCACGAGCCATTTTTATTATACACGCGGAGGCTGAAAAATGTGATAAATTGCATTTTTTTCCCTGCCATTAGATGCGGTTATGAGACTGCTCACAGCTAAACAGTTATATATTTCAGTATTTCATTATTCTCTTTTTCCATTATTTTCTTTTTATTGAAAAATGTAATAAAATACAAAAAAAAAGATACCTAGAATATATTCATCAACTAATATGTCTTTAACAGGTTCTTGTTTTTACAAGAGAAATCATGAAGTCCATTTGATCTCCCCGGAGACACTTTTGAATGAAGTGAAGATGGAAATAAATAAGTTATTTCAAACTCCAGGAATTTTTTTTCTTTCTTTTTCTTTGCTGCATTTTTTTTTTTGTTTTAAGGATGTGTTATTAATCATGATGGAGAGTAGAACATCTCCCCTTGCCTCAATTTAGAACCAACATAAAATCAGACTCACAATTGAATGTGGGTGGGGAGGGCTGCTTTTTAGATACTATCTCTCTCTCTCTCTCATACACACACACACACACAAAGAAGGCATTACACAAGGCTATAATGATATGGCTTATTGCAATGATTTCATTAATTTTTTTTCAAATGATCACGGAGCACATTTAGCTGTATGCTATCAAGTATTAGCATAAATATTAAAACTAAATTACGCTTGTCAAATAAATGAGCACTGCATGCTGGTAGCACGTCCGTGTGTAGATCCCCTGGCCCTCCCCCGCCCCCAGCAAATAATTTCCCTCTGTGTATGTCTTTGTATAACAACAACAGAAAATTGTACAAAGTAATGTACCAAACTTCTACCCTGTAATTTCTTGTAATTGAGGAGGAACAAACATCTTTTTCTATGTTATTCATTTTCTGGTTGTTATAATTGCTGTCACACACCTGCTTGTCCAAACCGACTATTAGGGAAAACATAAGAAAGGAACACATGTACTTATGGGACTCGAGTTGTACACACATCAATCGATAGTATATGGAGATACAGATCGGTAATTGTAAATCGGGAACTATAGAACGGGATATGTCAGTGGTTAGAAAACAGGAGCTGCCAAATCTGTCCATGTCAGAGTATGCACAGCGTGAGTACTATTTTGAGACAACTCAGGAGCAATATACACACCACATACATACAGAGGATAGGCACATATTGTTCTATTCCAGGCCTACACAGATTGAAAACAAAGGAGAAATCCACGTGCTAATATTTCAAATCAATCTGTTTATATAGAAAGCATCATTTATACAAGCCAAAGTCATGCATGTGAGTTCATCTTGGCAGCTTCTCAGCGAGAGGAGTTAAGAGATAACAGTCCCACAGCTAGGCTGCTGCCGAAGATCAAAGCTAATTGCACATTCCTTTATGAGATAAAGAGTCTCCAGTTTCACTGACTTACAGTTACTGCTTTTTGCTTTCCAGCCTCTCCACAGACAATGATTTTTAACAGAGAAATAACAGTTGGCTAGCGTAACATGGCTGGAACCCCCAAATATCAACTGACTATTACAAAATTAAAAGTTATGTCCCACAGAGTGGGCCTTCTCCAGGTCCCGTCAACTAAACAATGTTGGTTGGCGGGGCCCAGGGGAAGAGCCTTCTCTGTGGCGGCCCTGGCCCTCTGGAACGAACTCCCCCCAGAGATTAGAATAGCCCCCACCCTCATTGCCTTTCGTAAGCTCCTCAAAACCCACCTCTGCCGTCAGGCATGGGGGAACTAAGATAATCTTTCCCCCTAGGCTTCTACAATTTATGCATGGTATGTTTGTATGTATGATTGGTTTTCTAACAAGGGTTTTTAGCTGTTTTAGTATTGGATTTTTACATTCTGTTTTTATCACTGTTGTTAGCCACCCCAAGTCCACAGAGGGGGGCGGCATATAAATCCAATAAATAAATAAAATGCTGAAACTCCACCCCAAATTTCCCATCAGCCACCCTCAAATATCTATGGAGGGCGGTCAACAATTCCTACTGACTACTTCCTTTTCCCATAAAAGTATTCTTGTTTTTTTCTTAGTCTTTTAAAGCGGGCATTTAACAGAGGCTCATAGTCTTCCTCCTCCTCTAAGTCAGACCCTACTGTCATTGGCATCTCTGCCACCTCTAGTGGTCCTTCAGGTTCATCCAGGTTTATTTCTCCCTCACTCTGTGCATCAACTGGCAATACCACTGGGCCTGGCTCATCCTCCTCAGGTTCTATCATTACCAAAATCGGTCACAATATACACCAGGCAAGCAATCAATCTTCAATTCTACATGGGGAACCACAATGCAGATAGAATACCATGAGAAGAGTGATGCACAAGGAGAGAGATGGTCTCTCTTATATAGACAAGTTCTTAAAATGGCAGTAACCCTGCTGACTCATCCTCATTGCATCAGCATTCACAGCAGCCTTAGCAGCCGATAAGAGCTGGGGTGGCGCAGTGGTTAGAATGCAGCACTGCAGGTTATTTCAGCTAACTGCTAGCTGTAGTGCAGCAGTTCAAATCTCACCACTGGCTCAAGGTTGACTCAGCCTTCCATCCTTCCAAGGTGGGCAATATGCTGATTCTGTAAACTGCTTAGAGAGGGCTGTAAAGCATTGTGAAACGGTGTATAAGTCTAAATGCTATTGTTATTACAGCAGTTGGTCAGCATTTAAATCTCCATTACTCTGACAATCCATTTGTATTTCTCAGGGTTGCTGATCTGTCACTGTTAGTTCACCGAATCTAGGATTTACACAAAAATTGTAAGCATTTCAATGCAAATCTCTCCAGACCCTGAGTGGGTTTTTAAAAAATTATCTTTTTGTCTATAGCTGTGGTACTCAACCTGTGGTCTGTGCACCCCTGGGAGGGCCACAATGTCATCACAGAGAATCCACAATGGGCAACCAAAACTTAACTCAAGATCTAAATTTTGAGTTAAGTTTTGCAAGAGTTGCAGGAACTGGGCATGGCTAGTTTAATGAAAACCATGGGAGACATGATAGCAGTGTTTCAATATCTCAGGGGTTGCCACAAAGAAGAGGGAGTCAAACCTATTCTCCAAAGCACCTGAGGGTAGAACAAGAAGCAATGGGTGGAAACTAAACAAGAGAGAAGTAACTTAGAACTAAGGAGAAATTTTCTGACCATCAGAACAGTTGATCAGCGGAACAACTTGCCTCCAGAAGTTGTGAATGCTCCAACACTAGAAGTTTTTAAGCAGATGTTGGATAACCATTTGTCTGAAGGGTTTCCTACCTAAGCACGGGGTTGGATTAGAAGACCTCCAAGGTCCCTTCCAACTCTGTTGTTGTTGTTGTTGTTGTTGTTGTTATTATTATTATTATTATTATTATTATTATTATTATTATTAAATCATAACATTTCTTCAAGTCTCTCCTAACCCCCTGTGATGACATCACGCCCACTGTGCCATGGGTCCGCAAAGTCTTGAAGAAATGTTATGATTTAAATCTTGGGTTAAATCTTGGTGGTCCATGGCCATGGTCACAAAAGGTATTTAAAGGGGGTCCATGGGGATAGAAAACATTGAAGGTCACTAATTTAAAGTACAGTTTTCATACAAAAGTCTGGGAACTCTTTAAAGGTTTATTTATTTATTTTGCTGAAAATGGATAAAGATGAATTTCTGAGTTCAGGATGCACATAGAGATTTATCATACAGAGAATTATCATACAGAGTTTGGAAGAACAGAGGTGATTGTTGGATTTGTAACTGCTGCCATGAAGGCTAGAAATCACTTTAGGTCTGTTCCTTTTCCTGAATCTGTGGTTGAGTATTGATTCAAAATGATATTTATATATTGTGCTTCTACCCCACTGTAATCCAGATCAATTTTAACAGCTGCCTTCCATTCTGCCCTTACTAGAAGTAAATAAAATCTACAGAGCTCATCAAGAAGTCAGAATCCAGTATGGAGTGAGACACGGAAGAAAGATGGATGTTTGTGGTATTCTGAGAGAGAGAGTGATTAGGATGTTAATTTTGCTGGGAATGGAGGGGAAACTTTGTTTTTATTACTTCCTCCTTTTTCTTTTGTGGGGGAGGGATATTTTCTCGTTGTTTTAATTTGTTTCTGCTTAATTTATTTTTGAATTAGATCCCTCTATTATACTTTATAATTTAACAAAATTGGAAGGGACTTTCTAGTCCAGCAGTCCCCAAAGCCGGCAACTTTAAGACTGGTGCAACTTTAAGACTGGTGCACTTCAACTCCCTCTTTAAAGGTTTACAGTATTTATTTATTTTGCTGAAAATTGATAAAGATTAATTTTTGAGTTCAGAATGCACATAGGGATTCAAAAAAGGTTTGTATACTGCACTAGTCAAAAAGAGGGCGGGGAAAATATTTACTGACCCCTCACATCCTGGACACAAATTGTTTCAATTCCTACCCTCAAAACGTCGCTACAGAGCACTGCACACCAAGACAACTAGACACAAGAACAGGTTTTTTTCTGAACGCCATCACTCTACTAAACAAATAATTCACTCAACACTGTCAGACTTTCTACTAAATCTGCACTTCTATTCTACTAGTTTTTCTCATCATGCCTATCACCCATTTCCTCCCATGTTGACTGTATGACTGTAACTTGTTGCTTATATCCTAAGATTTTTATTAATATTGCTTCTTCATTGCTTATTTGACCCCTATGACAATCATTAAGTGTTGTACCACATGATTCTTGACAAATGTATATTTTATTTTATGTACGCTGAGGGCATATGCTCCAAGACAAATTCCTTGTGTGTCCAATCACACTTGGCCAATAAAAATTCTATTCTATTCTATTCTATTTATGGGAAGCAGAGAATTATCATACAGAGTATGAAAGAACAGAGGTGATTGTTGGATTTGTAACTGCTGCCATGAAGGTTAGAAATCACTTTAGGTCTGTTCCTTTTCCTGAATCTGTGGTTGAAGTCCACAAGTCTTAAAATTGCCAAGTTTGAAGACCTTTGTTTTAGTCCAACCCCCTGCTTAGGTAGGAAACCCTACACCAGAGGTCTTCAAACTTGGCAATTTTAAGACTTGTGGACTTCAACTCCCAGAATTCTCCAGCCAGCTATGCTGGCTGGAGAATTTTGGGACTTGAAGTCCACAAGTCTTAAAGTTGCCAAGTTTGAAGACCTCTGCCCTACACCATTTTAGACAAATGGTTATCCAACATCTTCTTAAAAATTTCCAGCAATGGAGAATTCACAACTTCTGGAGTCAAGCTGATCCATTGGTTAATAGTTCTAGGTTGCTTCTCTCCTTTATTTGTTTCCACCCATTCCTTCTTGTCCTGTCTCCAAGTGGTTTGGAGATGAGTTCAACTCCCTCTTCGTTGTGGGAGACCCTGAGATATCAGAACACTGATTACTTTTATGATAATATAATTATAACATGAATAAAGAACATAAGTATAATATTTATGTGTAATATTAATTTTATGTTTAATACAATTCTTTATCAAAATTGTTGGGGGGGAAAAGAGAAGCCAGAACCTAAAATATTAAACCCCAGGATAAACTAATAGATGGCAATCCAAAGGTAAAGAATAAATGCTATAATGAATAAATATTTAGGTAGTCCTGGATTTATGGACACCATTGAGATCAGACTTTCTGTTGCTAAGCAAGGCGGTTGCTAAGTGAGTTGATTTTTATGACCTTTTTGGCCATGGTTGCTTATCAGGTCACTGTGGTTGATAGACAAATCTTACAGTTATTAAGCGAATTTGCTTTTCCCCATTGATTTTGCTTGGCAGACCAAAGTGACTTCGGGACTTTGCAACCATCCTAAATACCTGCCAGGTGTCAAGCACTCAAATTTTGATCACATGGCCATAGGGATGCTACAAAGTTGTAAGGACTAGTCATGAGTCAGTTTTTTCACTGCTGTTGTAACTGAACAGGGGACTGGGGACTGGAGGTTAAAATATACTGCTCAAAAAAATAAAGGGAACACTCAAAGAACACATCCTAGATCTGAATGAATGAAATATTCTCATTGAATACTTTATTCTGTACCAAGTTGAATGTGCACAACAGCATGTGAAATTGATTGTCAATCAGTGTTGCTTCATAAGTGGACAGTTTGATTTCACAGACGTTTGATTTACTTGGAGTTATATTGTGTTGTTTAAGTGTTCCCTTTATTTTTTTGATCAGTGTATATAAAGAACAGTTGATGGTCTACTCTGATGAAAGGAAGGACTAGGAGTGACAAGATAGCAGTGTTCCAATATCTCAGGGGTTGCCACAAAGAAGAGAGAGTCAGGCTATTCTCCAAAGCTCCTGAGGGCAGGAGAAGAAGCAGTGGGTGGAAACTAATCAAGGAGAAAAGCAACTTAGAACTAAGGAGAAATTTCCCGATAGTTAGAACAATTAACCCATGGAACAACTTGCCTCTAGAAGTTGTGAATGCTCCAACACTGGAGGATTTTAAGACAACCTTGTTGTCTGAAGTGGTCTACGTTTTCATGCCTAAGCAGGGGGTTGGACTAGAAGACCTCTAAGGTCCCTTCCAAGACTGTTATTTTCTTCTATTCAGTTGCAAAATGAATGTTTCTAAGTTGAGGGCTATCAATAGATAGATGTCAACTTCTAGAAGTCCCCAGGTTGAATGATGACTCCAGATGATTTGATTCCCTAGCACTAGCTTTTCTCTGTGTGTGAATTTCCCCCTCTGTATTGAGCTATCTGATAACCAACACTGACATCCACCACTGAATCTCCATTCATTTAAAGACGGTTTCTAGAATCTGATGGTTATGACCAGTGAAGGGCTGCACTTTTTTTTACTGCCACACTGTGGGCATGGGTTATTTTGTGGGTGTGGCTTGCCAGCCATGTGACCAGAAGGGAGTAGCTTGACAATCATGTGACCGGGGATGGCTTAAAGGTCATGTGACTCGCTTAAAGGTGGCCAACTTGATGTCACTCACATCAAGGCTTTGGTTTAGGGTTAGGGTGCCTGGCCTCTCCTCGCCTCAAAGAGATACAATTTCCCTATTATTATTATTATTATTATTATTATTATTATTATTATTATTATTATTATTATTTAATTAGATTTGTATGCCCCCCCTCCATAGACTCGGGGCGCCTATCTATTTACTATTACTGAACATCCAAAATATACTCTTTAATTCTATGTATATATGCCATATGTGTACATATATATTACACACAGGCACACAAAAATATACATTATCTACTATATAAACTGTATGTACACACATGCATGCACAGCTTTTCTAAAATTATACACATTCAACCTCATTTATTGTGATAGGAAAAACATACCCAGAGCCCAAAAGAGAATAAAAGAAAAAAAAAATCTAAATTTTTCTACTGGTTCTGCATACCTGACCGTACCCGAAGGAGCCCATCACTGGTTATGACACATGCTGCACTATTCCCAGGACATTAGATGCCAGGCTCTAGAAAACCACTCTCCCTATTTTCTCATCTCGGGCTTTGCTGCTCTATAGCACTGTCTTTCTAAGCATCACAACTTCACAATGCCAGGGGGCACTGTGGTCCAACTTTTACGGCTGCCGTTTGAATGCTGTTCCTGTAGGTTGCTTGCTGTAACAGCTCATGTGGAAGATTTCTTCCAGACATGCTGTGAGTGAAAAGCTTGTTTGATCCTTACATGTTTGCCTGTCACTTTGGCACAATGCTTAATGTTCACACATGAGTATTCTGCTTCAATCTTTCCAAGAGATCTCTGGAAACAGCATGTATGAATATGCCTGCATGGGTTTTTCCCACCATTTTCTTTCTAATACACAACTCGTCCCAATACGAAGCAAGGCTGAGCAAAAATGTGCGCCAGAGATAATTAGCCCTTTCCAACATTCCTGGCATGCTGTTCTCATCTACCCTACCCAATCTTCTTACATTTAATCAGGGCATTCAAGAGCCAATTAATGGAATGCATCAAAATATTTCTCAGGACAGGGTAACAAGTAACGGGTGGGAAGATCATTACAGAGAGATCCAATATAGAATTTAGGAGAAACTTCTTGACAGTAAGAACAATTAATCAGTGGAATAGCTTATCTCTGGAGGTTGTGAATGTACTATCGATGGAGGCTTTTAAAGAAAAGATTGGTCAGCAATTTGTCCAGAATGGTATAAGGACTGGAAGATCTCCAAGGTCCTTTCGAACTCCATTATCTGTGCTAGGTGACCACTTGGTTGTTTTCTTTTAGACATTTCATTATCCAGCTAGGTTACATCATCAATGCTAGAATGGAGTGGGTCTGCTCTCTGTTTATATACAGGTGGCTTGCTCTTTTGGTATTTGTGGGAATGTTCTTAGTGGTTCTACTGTTTGATTGTTTGTTTGATTTGGTAGAGGAGTTTTATTTGGGACACTCACGGTTTCCCAGTTGAAAGTATTGTGATGTCCGTGCATGTGCTGTGCATTTAAGAAGTTTCCAACAGATCTTCTGACTGTTAGTTGCTGTTCATGAATGTGTTCTGCTACTCTTTTTCCTAGTTATGTAGGACATAATACCATATTTTTCAGCACTCAGACAAAAGCTGCTTCCCGTAGTCTGGCGAATTCAGCAGCGATTCCTCCCAGCGAGCCATGGGCTAATTAGGGCTACAGAGGAGGATAGGCAGCGTCTTCCACCACCACCCCAAAAGACCCTCAATGGTATGTTTTTACAGGCGCTGAGCTTCTCCATTCAAAGGGAAGTGTGGTAAAAAAGCCCATTTTATTTGCAGAGTGGCCTTTGGCGGACCCCTAAACGGATAAAATCCATTTATGTGTGTCTCTGTGTGAATAAGAATCATACAAATCTGCTCAGAGGGAAAAGTTCCATGTGGGCGAAGGCCAATCCGATCCATCTGCTCACTGTTTGTCCCTCGGTGGCATCCTTAAACCAAAATCTGCGCGGGGAAGTAGCCCCCGGAGAGGAGCCGCCACATCAGCAGCGGCGGCGGTAAGCAGTGGTGGCAGCAGCCTTCCTGTAATCTGGCGGTAGTGGCTTCTCATGCAGTTTGGGAGTGGTGGCCGGTGCCAACTGGCAAACTGTGTGAAAAGCTGCTACTGCAGGACTAAGGGAATGCTACTGACCACCGCCCAACTCCCTCCCATGCATCCTTCATTGTATAAGATGCACCTAGTTTTTGGCATACATTTTGGAGGTAAAAATTATACACCGAAAAATATGGTAGTCTTCTTCCAAACAAGGACAGATGATTCCCTCATCTTAAGCACTTGCTCCATGGAGACACCATTGCTTAAGTCTGAAGTAAGCAAGATACATGGAAGTGCCTGTCCAAAGCAATGAAAGTCAAATGAAAGGCACCCTTCCCATTCCTTATTCTTATCAACTGGATTCTCTGTTAATCATTCACAATTTTCTTTTTTCTTTTTTAAAAAAGATCCTATTGTGTTTCATTTGGGGCTGTCAAAATCCCTTTGCATGAAAACATGCTAAACCAAGGCTGGAGTAGCATGATGTCAGAAGCAGAGGTGGGTTCCTATCGGTTCTAACGGGTTCTTAAGAACCAGTACTGGGCTGCTGCATGGACGGTCCGGTGTGCAGTCTGGGTTGGAAAAATGGAGATGCACACGCAACTCTGTGTCCCCAATGCATGCATGAATGCACCCGCACGAGATTTGGCTTCTGTGTCTGTGCAGGAAGCAAAATCTTGCACGAGGATGTTTGTGTGTATGAGATTTCACTGATTTTTGGTGGTTTTTGCTTCCACACATGCAGGAAGCAAAGAAATTGACAAAAATAAAAGAAATCTCACATGCATGATTATCCTCGCATAAGATTCAGCTTCTGCACATTTCCCAGGAAGCCAAATCTCATGCCAACACGCACACCCGCTGCCAGGAGCACACCGATAGCACCAGCGATGGCCGGCCCTTCCCTGCTTAGAACCGTTAGTTATTTGGCGATGGTGTCATGGGGCCAGTTCTGTTGGTGTCTCCGTGGGTGCCGCCATCTTGGATTTTGCTTCTGCACATGCACAGAAGCGATCTTTTAATTGTTGTGAAGACATGCATGTCAAGTGTGTGCATGGCATGGCCGTCAGCGAACTAGCAGCAAGAGGATCCAGAACCCACACCTGGTCAGATGGAGGGAGACACAGAACCAGCGAAAGACTGACATCTTCGGCACCAGTGGCGCACCATCCGAGGCCATTGCGGGTGCACGTGTCTGGCAGGTGTGCATGCATGCATTGGTGCAAGACTTGGCTTCTGTGCATGTGCAGCAAATGAACTTTTGCATGAGGATGTATGCGTGAGTGAGATGAATGCGCAGAAGCAAAGAAATAGTCAAAAATCGCCAAAACATCTCTCACACAAGCATCTTCATGCAAGATTTTGCTTGCTGCGCATGTGCAAAAGCCAAATCTTGTGCCGATGGGTGCGCGCATTGGGGACGTCCTGAAAATCACTACCAGAACGTAGCACCTGACCATCCTGGTAGCAGGCCATCTCAGCATAGAACAAACAGGTCAACATCGAATATCATTTGGGGATGGATACGCCTCCAAATCTGTTACGTCCCGGGGGATTTACATGTCGATTGCTGATTGGATCTGGTGTGACCAGCAAATTTAAATAGCTGTCAAGCCACGCCTCCAGGCAAGGTGCTTTATAAGCGCCCTGCCTGGTTGGGTGCGCAGCTCAAGTATGGGAACTACGCTACAGCTTGATTTAAGAAAGTTAGAAACAGCAGCTAAATCGTCCAGTCTCTTCTTGTCCGATCCAACAAAACCCATGGTGGGTTAAAAGAAAAGGGTCCCCATGGAGAACTCCACGGAGATCACACTGAGATTTAGACAAAGGCTGGTCTAGTGACAGAAGTAAAAATTATATCTCCCCCTGAGATTGCTTTCATTCTAAAACAGATGAACAAGAGAGGACTTCCTGACAAAATTGATAAAAGTGTCTGTCAATGAGAGGCAGGAGTGAAATGCATTGGGGACAATAGGAAGACTGGGATTTCCAGAAATTGCTTTGTATGTGGCCATTTCAAATTAAGCTGTGTGCGTAAGCGAATGCATATTGTATTGTCGACTTCTACAGCCTGATGTCTAACTTCCGGCATTTTCCCTAAATTACTCTTTTCCTCTGTATGGCTTTATCTCTGAATAGTTTCTGGAGGATTTTCAGGTTGAGATAAAGAATGAGTGCAGAGACGCAACAGAAAAAGAAAAAAAAAATAAATCTCAGATATTTTCTTTGCTTGAAAACGCAATCTAAAGAATGCCAACGAAGAATTTTGTATTTTTTCCATTTTGAATGTGTAGATGCTGCTATTTGCCCATCCCTATTCATCAAATCAGAATAAAAAATGGCAGAGGAGGCACAGCAGCAGTCAAACTGTTAAAAGTATTTGTTTCTGGCTGTCATCCTTGGAAAAAATACCACTGTTAGAAGATTTCTCTCCATAAGATATATCCATATGGATTCCATTTACTGTAGCACCAAATGGAATCTTTTAGTATCCATCATTCTCTGGCCAAGAATCCATATAGAGAAGAAAAAGCCAAGAAAATGTTTGTTGGAACAAAAATAATTTGATTTATTTCAAATGATTGTATACAAAACAACTATATTTTTGTGCACTTGTAATAAATGCATAATTAATGAATTAGGCGCATATGTGAATATATATATACTGCTCCAAAAAATAAAGGGAACACTTAAACAACACAATATAACTCCAAGTAAATCAAACTTCTGTGAAATCAAACTTAGGAAGCAACACTGATTGACAATAAATTTTACATGTTGTCAGCACATTCAACTTTGTACAGAACAAAGTATTCAATGAGAATATTTCATTCATTCAGATCTAGGATGTGTTGTGGTTAGCTTTGGCCCAGCTCCTGCCCCAAGGAATGTGCAGGTGGATGTGGGGGAAACATCCAAATGCCCCAGGCCTGTTTTGCTCCTGATGGAATCTGCCAACAAAGCCTCCTCTGACCAAGGAAGTGTGAGTGACAGCAAAGAGGGGAGTTTGGCAGACAGCCCAGGAGGAGATCAATCATCTGTATCATCCTTGGATTCTTAACAAGAATTAATGACACATCCACGCATGCGTAGAGTGATGCATAGGAGACAACAACTGAAAGATTATTACAAGAGAAAATGAGGCCACCTGTGGTTGAGTGGGGCTGCTGTAATTAGTGCTACAGATAAAAGTGCAACCTGGTGTTTTAGCCTCATGGCAGTTTATCTGATTCATTGTTTCGTCAAGATCGTGGTTTTTGTGCTATTCAAGATTGTGTGTGGACTCTCTGGACTTTAGAATTGGACTCAATTTCCCAGTTATTGGGTGAGCAATTGGAATGCATTTAACCTGTGCCTTGTGTGTACCAGAAAATCCCTTTGACATTTAAAAAGGGAGCTGTTTCTGTTTTTCTGTTTATAAAAACTTTTGGGTTTTCCTTTTATCGTGTGGTGTGTGTCTTCCTGGACTAATTACCCTGTAGTTACGGGCGATTGAAACACACCGGCATAACATGTTATTTGAGTGTTTACTTTATTTTTTTTGAGTAGTGTACATACACAAATATCAGGGGTGAAATTCAGTAGGTTCTGACAGGTTCTGGAGACGTTAATGGAAATTTTGAGTAGTTCGGAGAACTGGCAAATACTACCTTTGGTTGGCCCCAGAGTGGAGTGGGAATGACAATTTTGCAGTATACTTCCCCTGCCATGCCCACCAAGCCACACCATGCCCACCAAGCTACGACGACAGAACCAACAGTAAAAAAAAAAATTGGATTGAACCGCTGACACATATGTATAAAGAAAGAAATGGACCCATCCACAAGAACATATAGTTAAAATAAATATTTTCTTTTGGGAAAATTGTAAAAAAAAAATGGAAACCTGCATTGAAATAATTCAAATAAAAAATCATCAGAAAAAAATTAAAAAGACACTTAAGCAGAGGGTTGGACTAGAAAACCCCCAGGGACAGTTTTAAAGAAGAGATTCAACAACAATTTGTCCGAAATGGTATAGGGCACTGAAGGCAAACCTTTTAGACACCGAGTGCCAAAATTGCATGCACGTGTGCATGCCCAAACTTAAATGTGCACCTGCGCATGCCCAAACTTAAAGATGTGTGTATAAGATGTGCCGACCAGAGGTGGGGTATCCCAACACCGCAAGTATTGCCAAAGGTAAGATCTTTTGTTATTTGCTCATGAAAGAAACGCCATGGAGATCTGATCTGGGGTGATGGTGCATGTGCCAGCAGAGAGGATTCTACATGCCACCTCTGGCACGCATGCCATAGGTTTGCCATCATGTGTCTCTTGCTTGAGTTTAGTCTAGTCCTGATTGGATCAGAAGACCTCAAGATCCCTTCCAACTACTCCGTAGTTCTATAAATTTATATTAAAAAGAGGCATCGGCAATTTTGTTTTTTAAATTATATATACAGTGTTCCCTCGCTTTTCGCGGGGGATGCGTTCCGAGACCACCCGCGAAAGTTGAATTTCCGCGAAGTAGAGATGCGGAAGTAAATACACTATTTTTGGCTATGACCAGTATCACAAGCCATCCGTTAACACTTTAAACCCCTAAATTGCAATTTCCGATTCCCTTAGCAACCATTCAGATTATTACTCACCATGTTTATTTATTAAAGTTTATTTAAAAAAATATTTATTAAAGGCAGATGAAAGTTTGGCGATGACATATGACGTCATCGGGTGGGAAAAACCGTGGTATAGGGGAAAAACCCGCAAAGTAATTTTTAATTAATATTTTTGAAAAACCGTTGTATAGACTTTCCGCGAAGTTCGAACCCGCGAAAATCGAGGGAACACTGTATATGGAAAAGTTGCAGACAAAACCATAGAGAAAGTTGTAAGTGACAGGTTTTGAATATGGTAATCCATCTTTTTAAAAAGTCCACCCCAAAACCAAGAGTTTTTGAATGCCAAGTAAGTAATAAACAAAGTTAAAGGAAGAGATTCCCGGAGAAAGTTTGTAAAATGAGCCTCTGAATTTTTTTTTGAACCAAATTTCAAAACACAAATGGGTTAATGAAGACTTTAAAAAAGTATTTTACTTTCAAAATGTGGTTGAAGGTTAAAAGACTAACATTAATTGAAATATAACAGCATCAGATTTTTATTTAATTTCAGGAGATCCATCATGCCTGGCCCTAAATGGAAAAGGGTAGAGGGTATTTAATTGGGGGTGGATGAGCCATTAGTTAATATTTAGGAAGCCCCCCTGAAATGCTTTCTAATCTCTGTACGTTCTACTCATTCCACAGATCTGCCAGCCACATCAAGCATTTCAACTACTGTCACTCACATCAGATGCCAATTTGTATTTTAATAGTCTCAAAACAAGGCAGATGTTTTGACAAAAGAGGCTGTCAGTGTGCCAAAAATAGATAAAGCAAAAGAATTGGGGGTAGAGAAGCTGTAATGGAAGCAAATAGGAGCATGCAGTGATTTGGATTTGATGCCCATGAAATGCTTTGGGGCACCCAGAAACCAAAATATTGATACCCATGTGGAATACCTTAAAGCATTCATGCTTTCTGCTGGAATCACAGGTATGCCTTCCACAGCTGCTTCACCAACCTGGGCAAAGATGCAGATGTTTCAAAGGATTGCAGATTGCCTGGAGAATTCCTTGTTTATTTTCCAAATGAAAGTGAGAGAGAGAGAGAGAAAGAAAAGGCAAGCACAACAAAGATTTTGGGATGTGTGCGCTTGTATTGTTCTTCCTTGTTTCACAACATTTATCCCTCAAAAGAGAATTGAGTTGGACACAACTGATTTCATAACATTCCAGCCCATTTGCAGACAGAAAAATTGGACAAATAGTTTCTCTGAATTTCTCCAGTAAAGAAATTTTTCTCCAACAATTTCTCAAGAATAGGACTTGACCTGCATTTTGTAATGAGAACAAAAGACATTCTTGTTACAAAGAAGAGTTTATAAACTCCTTGGTCACCTCTTAATTTCCACTACAGGAGATTTTATACATACCTTGGTCACCTTGCAATGCACACAAACTGTACAATCCACTCATGAAAATTAAACTGAAATGCTCTTTTCTGGAATCCTTTGTCCTCTCTGAGCTTTGTTGTGTGCTTACAGACATAAAAAACAAACAAACAGAACTCATCCTCTTCAGTAGCATATATCCAGAGAAGCAGGGATTAGCACCAGACAAACAATCTACCGGTAGCAGAAAACAATACGGTAATCAAGGAACTACCAAGGATGAAATCACATTCCCACCAATACTGGAAGGATAAACTACTGTATATAAACAGGCAGAAATCCCACTTTCATTCACCCGGATGATGTTATATAATCATGTAGTGAAACATGATTTTAAACTGTTGTACACCGCTCAGAGTCTGCAAGGAATTGGGTGGCTTAGAAATTTAGCAAACAAACAAATAATAATAAAAAATTAAAAAACTAAAAAAATTAAATTAAATTAAATTAAATTCTCCAAGGAAACAACCAAAGTCAGGGAACACCAAGGATTCTACAGTACAGTTCAATCCTGAGAGGTATATATTCTCTATGTTTCTCTTGAAACAGGTTTCACAATTTTTTTTCCTAATCAATTGATAGAAAACAGGAAAAATGTAGAAAAAAATGATCTGCAATAAATCTATGTAGTAAGAATTAGATCACTGGTCAATTGAGGTTGTTGTTGTTGTTTTAGTTGCAAAGTCATGACCAACCCATTGCAAACCCATGGACAACTTTCCTCCAGGACTTCCTGTCCCTGGAATCCATTTAAACTCACACCAACTGCTTCTGTAGCTCCATCCAGGCACCTTGTTCTCTGTCGTCCCCTTCTTCTTTTGCCCTCAATCTTTTCCAGCATTAGGCTCTTCTCCAGTGAGCCCTTCCTTCTCATTAGGCGGCCAAAGTATTTGAGTTTCATCTTCAGCATCTGGCCTTCTAAAGAGCAGTCAGGGTTGATCTTCTCTAGAACTGAGCAGTTGTATCACTTTGCAGTCTAAGGGACTCACAGGAATCTTCTCAGCACCATAGTTCAAAGGCTTCAATTCTTTGGCACTCAGCCTTCCTTATGGTCCAACTTTCATAGCCATACATTGCAACTGGGAAAACCACAACCTTGACCATAAGCACTTTTTTTGTCTCTGCTTTTTAGTATGCTGTCTAGATTTGTCATAGCTTTCCTCCCCAAGAGCAAGCATCTTAATTTCTTGGCTGAAGTTCCCATCTGCGGTAATCTTGGAGCCTAGGAAAATAAAATATGTCACTACCTCCAATTCTTCCCCATCTATTTGCCAGGAATTGAGAAGGCCATATGCCATGATCCTAGTTTTCTTAATGTTGAGGTTCAATCTGACTTTTGCACTCTTCTCCTTCACCTGCATCAAGAGGCTCTTTAGTTCCTCTTCACTTTCTGCTGTTACAGTGGTATCATATGCATATCCAAGGTTGTTGATATTTCTCATGACAATCTTAATTTCAAGATGATCTGGTATTCCCATCCCTTTAAGAACTTGTCACAATTTGTTGTGATCCACACAAACAACGGTTTTTCTGCAACTTCCTTTCTGCAACTTTTCTGAACTCTAGTTCCTCTGTCTCTTCAGAATCCTGCCTATACTTCTTGTACAGTTGAGATTACTATGCCCCAATTCTTAATACAAGAAAGCAGGATTTAGTAAAAATCCCACTCATTTTACTATCCATATTGATAAAGCAGTATTCCTAAACCAGGTCGAGACTTAAAAGAACCAGGTTCCTACCGCTCAATTAGTCTGCTAAATCAAGATTATAACATTTTTATGAAAATTTTAGCAAATAGGTTGGAAAATATATTGCCAAGGATAATTGGGAAAGACCAGTATGGTTTTATAAAAGGGGGAAGAATATATGAGCCAATTAGAAATATAGTGAATGTGCTGCACCATGCTACCAAAACTAAAAGGAAAACGGGATTACTAAAGTTAGACGTTTACAAAGCTTTTGACCAAATAAATCATGAGTATTTGTTCCAATTATGCAATAGTTTGAATATGGGGAAAGGGTTTTGTCAAATAATAAAAGAAATATACAGTCATACCTCATCTTACGAACCTAATTGGTTCCAGGGGGAGGTTCGTAAGACAAAAGGTTCGTAAGACGAAACATTGTTTCCCATAGGAAACAATGTAAAGTCAATTAATCCGTGCAACCAAAAAAAACCCCCGGAAAAAAACGCTGCCGCCTGGCTGTCACCTTTTAAAACAGCCTGGGGGCTTCTCAGCGACCTCCCGAACGCCGAACGCCAAACCCGAACTTCCAGGTTTGGCATTCAGGAGGCCGCTGAGAAGCCCCCAGGCTGTTTTAAAAGGTGACAGCCGGGCGGCGGGGCTTCCCAGCAGCCTCCGAATGCTGAACGCGGAAGTTCGGGTTTGGCGTTCGGCTTCGGGAGGCTGCTGGGAAGCCGCCCGACTGTTTTAAAAGGTCGCAACCAGGCTGGGGGGGCTTCCCAGCAGCCTCCCGAACCCCGAACCCAGAAGTTCGGCAAAAGTTCGGGGTTCGGGAGGCTGCTGGGAAGCCCCCCAGCCCGGCTGCGACCTTTTAAAGCAGCCGGACGGCTTCCCAGCAGCCTCCCGAAGCTGAACGCCAAACCCGAACTTCCGCGTTCGGCGTTCAGCGGCTGCTGGGGAGCTGCCTGGCTGTTTTAAAAGGTGACAGCTGGGCTGGGGGGCTTCCCAGCAGCCTCCCGAACGCCGAACCCGGAAGTTCGGGTTTGGCGTTCGTAACTCGAAAAAAGTTCGTAAGAAGAGGCAATTTTTTTCTGAACCCCGGGTTTGTATCTCGAGTTGTTAGTAAGACGAGGGGTTCATATCTTGAGGTACCACTGTATAAGGACAATACAGCCTACGTCAGAGTGAACGGAAATAGAACGGAGAAGATAGGAATAAATAATGGGACTAAGCAGGGATGTCCTCTATCCCCAATGCTTTTTGCAATGGCAATTGAAACACTGCAAATAAAATTAGAAAAGATATACAATGGAAGGGATATCAAATAGGAAGTATGGAATTAAAATTAAATTTATTTGCAGACGATGCTATAATAGTTACAGAAACACCAATAGATATGATTAAAAGAATGATCATAATACTTCAGGAGTTTAAAAACCAATCAGGGTTAAGAGTGAATATGGAAAAATCAGAAATCATTTGTTTAAATAGAGGGCCTAAAGAGCAAATTGAAATACGGAAGGTATTGGGTTTAAAACTGGGTAGCAAGAAAATGAAATACTTAGGAGTATGGTTATTAAAGAATCCGGAAAAAATTGTGGAATTTAATTATAATTTAATATGGAAAAAAATTCAGAAACAAATTAAGAACTGGAAAAATAAAAATTTGAGAAGATTGGCTAAAGTAAGAGCTTTAAAGATGATGATTATCCCAAAAATGCTATATATTCTACAGGTAATGCATGGAACCTTCCCAATAAGAAAGATAAGAGAATGGGACACCAAATTGAATGTGTGGATAGAAGGTAATAAAAGACCAAGGATTAAAAAAAAATGGCTGATATCTACGGAGGACGAGGGAGGCTGGGGAAATCCATGCTTGGAGTATTATAGGGACGCATATCATATTGATAGGCTAATGGAATTACAATTATTAGAGGGAAAACCATGGGTAAAATTAGAGAAAGAAATTAATGATATTAAGGATCAGGAATTATTATTTAGGAAATGGAATAAGGTAGAAATAAATAGACTATTAGACCCTACTAAAGCGATAATAGAGAGTTGGATGAAATGGTAAGATAAATTGAAAATAACAAACTCTAAATTAGCAACGCTGCATGTGATAAATACAAAGAAAGAAAGTAATCTCACAAAGATAATATGGGAACTAAGGAGGAGAGGGATACAGAGAATAGAACAGTTATATGAAAGGGATGGAAGAATTAATAGAAATGAAATAGAGAGGTGCTTGGGAAAACAAAACTGGTTACAAATCAATGCGATAAACACATATTTAAGTAAAAGGGAAATTAAAGAAATATTTATGAGACAAGAAATAAATTTTAAAAAGATACTAAGGAATAAGTGTAAGAATATAAAAGCACAAACAGGTAACATATATAGAGAATTATTACAAGCGGAAGAACAAGTAGTAAAAGGACTGACGAGATATTGGCAGGACGAATTAGAAATTGATGAATGGGATATGGAGGGTATAATTGAAAATATTAAAAAAAATTAAAAACACAAGAATAAGAGAGATGAGAAGAAAAATACTACATAAATGGTATTATACACCAGTACAATTAGCACGTTTTCAAACAATGAAGAAAGGAAATTGTTGGCATGGGTGCAAGGAAAAAGGAGTATTTATGCATATGTTTTGGGAATGTAAGAAAGTTCAAAAATTTTGGAAACAAATACAAATGGAAGTGAATAAAATTACGAATGGTAATTGGAAAATAAGTAAGGAAGCAGCATTATTGATAAAAAATAGTGAGGTAAAAGAATACGAAGAAATCAAAATTGCAGCGATAGAAAATGCCCAGGCAACTATAGTGCTTGGGTGGAAAGATGACAATAAATGGACGATAAAAAATTGGTGCAAATACATGGCGGATCATATTCACTATGAAATTATGGAAATTAGACTACATAATTATAATGAAGGAAAATTAGCAGCAACAATGAGGCGGTGGGAGAAGGTTAAAAATTATATATTAACAACATCAGTAAGCAATGCAAATGTAAAAAATAAAATTCAATCACTCTATAAAGAATGAACAATGTAACCCAGAGACAAAGCAAATGAAGGACACAAAATTGATTCTTCCCTGGTGAAGGGATTTTTTTTTCTGTATGGTGATGGTACACTTTATGCTTTCTGTTTGTTTTTTGTAAAATTCTAAAAAAATCAATAAAAATATATTTTAAAAAAAAAGATAAAGCAGTATTCCAGTTTGGGATTCTTTGTTTTTTTAATATATTTTTTTAAAAGAATAAAAAATAAATATTTAGGTGTGCAGCACATAGATGCTTTGCACATGCTTTCCTGCAATTTATGTTGCTGTTAACATAAAGTTCTGGAAAATCTTTTTAATGTAAATTACCTTGCTCTCATTCCTTGACAGTTAAATTTCCCTGACTAAAGCTTCTTAAACATTCACTGGTGTAAGCTTTTTTTAAAAAAAATGTAATTACTGCTGATTATATGCAACTTTCACTGGCATACTTTTTTTTCAGATGTAATTTTTGGGCAAAGTTTATAAAGACGAAATACTACTACAATAACCAGATTGAATGAAAGGCCAACATTATCTTCCAACATATTCTGTGATAAAATTGTTTTATTTTTCTGCAACAATATCCAGTAGTCTGGGTACAGAGATGTCTTTGGTTATTGATGTTATTGTTATTATTATTTAATCTTCAATTTTATTTTCCATTTGAGGCTGGTAAAAAGTTAAGAGTTCAATTCTTAACCATGGACCTAAAAACTGTTAAGGATAATAATAATAATAATAATAATAATAATAATAATAATAATAATAATAATAATGGTGGGGATAATAATAATAATAATAATAATAATAATAATAATAATGGGGATAATAATAATAATAATAATAATAATAATAATAATAATAATTATTATTATTATTTATTAGATTTGTATGCCGCCCCTCTCCATAGACTCGGGGTGGCTCACAGCAATAATAAACAATATACAGTGATCCCTCGATCTTCGCAATCTCGATCTTCGCGAAACGCTATATTGCGATTTTTCAAAAAAAAATAAATTAAAAATACGTCCGCGGTTCTCTCTCTCTCTTTCCTTCTCTCTCCCCCCCTCCACTTGCCCACGAGAAGAAAAAAAGCAACCTCTGCCGGGCAGCTCCCCTTGTGCCCTCGCTTTGTGCCTGCCTCTTGTCCCTCTCTTTTGGGGATTTTTTTTCTTTTCTTTTTTCGCCTTTGGTCTCCCATTACTGTAAACCTGCCGCTTGGCCGCCGCCGAGGAGAAGCAGAGGGGGTGGCTGAGGCGGCGGAGGCGTAGCGGCGGAGGCGGCAGGCGAGCTTGGAGCCTTGCTTCAAGTGGGTCAGACGCAGCCTCGGCGAGCCGAAGGTTTCCGTGTCTCTGACCCAGAGCAGGAAGGGCTGGTGGGGGTGGCGAATCCACCTCCCCAGCCACCGGCTCCACCATCTGCGCATGCGCGGCCATGGGAAAAAAGGGAGCGCATGCGCAGATGGTGTTTCCACTATATCGCGAAAAATCGATTATCGTGAGAGGTCTTGGAACGTAACCCTCGCGATAATCGAGAGATCACTGTATAACAAATCTAATAATTTAAGAGAAACACTAAAAAACCCATTATTAAAAGCAAACATACCATACATAAACTGTATAGGCCCGGGGGAGATGTTTCAATTCCCCCATGCCTGACGGCAGAGGTGGGTTTTAAGGAGTTTACAAAAGGCGAGGAGGGTGGGGGCAGTTCTAATCTCTGGGGGGAGCTGGTTCCAGAGGGTCGGTGCCGCCATAGAGAAGGCTCTTCCCCTGGGTCCCGCCAAACGGCATTGTTTAGTTGACGGGACCCGGAGAAGGCCAACTCCGTGGGACCTAATCGGTCGCTGGGATTCGTGCGGCAGAAGGCGGTCCCGGAGATATTCCGTCCCGATGCCATGATGATGATGTTTCACATTTAATATGTGAGTGCAGCAAAATGATGCAAACTGATTACAAAATTAGACATGATTAAATTGCTAAATTAGTCCACTGCTCATTATGTAAAAAATATGACATACCTGTATCCAAAAAAGTCATGGGAACACAAAGTGGAAAAAGTTACCGAAAATTAAACGGTGAAGATCTTGTATTTAAATACAGAGAAATTATCATTTGGCCCACCCAAACACCCCACCATAGAATCTCCTCCTAATACAACATCCTTTTTCCTCTGCTGACCGGCAGCCTGATTCCCCCAGCATAGTCTCCTTTTATTGTGGCATAATTTTTTCCTCTACCTGTCCTAACCGAAAGCTCTATCAAATGTGGAGCTGACTGGCGACAGGGAGCTGCAGCAGAGGGCTGAAAGAGTCATATGTGGCTCCAGAGCCGCCGGTTGCCGACCCGTGATCCAGCACCAAAATCTGGCAAACCAGGAAGATTTTACCTCTGTTTCTCAAAATGAAGTTTTTTCAGTATTGAATAAACTTCATTTCTGTGTTTATATACAATGTTCCTGTATCCCATTTTGTGTTAATATACAGCAATGATGATGAACCTTTTTTTCTTGGGTGCTGAAAGAATGTGGGCAAGTGCTATCATACCTGTGGGATTGCCCACACCCATAATTCAATGCCTGGGGAGGGCAAAAACAACTTCCCCCAGGAGGCCAGATATGGCCTGTTTTCCAACTTCTGGTGGGCCCAGTAGGCTCATGTTTTGCCCTCCCCAGACTCCAAAGGCTTCCCTGGAGCCGGGGGTGGGTAAAAACACCCTCCCCAGTCCTCCGGAGGCTCTCTGGAAGCCAGAAACACCCTCCCAGAGCCTCTGTGCAAGCCAAAAATCAGCTGGCCGGCACACACATGTACTTTGCAGCTGATCTAGGGCAACGGCTCGTGTGCCAGCAGATATGGCTCTATGTGCCACCTTTGGCACCCATGCCATAGGTTCGACATCACTGATATACAGTATTCCTGTATCCCCACCATAAAAGTAATGCAAGCTCATAAACTAGGTTGCCCTTGATGAAGAGAGAGGTTAAGCTAATATGTTGCTTTGCATTAGACATGGCAAAAACTCCCTTCTTTTTCGTGAATCTGATGTTATCTTTCAAAATTCTCCTCCAGCCTCCACCCTGCAGCCTTTGTTTATGTAAGAATGCAAGATTCTGCAGGGCACATAATTATCAGGAACTGGAATCCATAATTTATGCAGAGACATTTTTTTGTTTTTGCTTGGATGGGGGAGTGACATTTCCTAAGGAAATTTAGCTAAACAACAAAGCCAGGCTCCCATCCTTCCCTGACAAGTTTATTAAGCTTGTTTTTATGTTTGCCAAATAGCCTGACCTTAACTTTACCTCTACCATTGAAGAAGAAAAAAGAACTGATATTTGTATGTTGCAGCACTGCTAAAAAAATAATGAGCAAGAATTTAGACTTAAGCTGTAAGGGAACCAACTGATATAAAATAGTATTTTTTTAAAATAATAATAATAATATCCAGGACCTTTCATTTGATTGCACCCCCTCCCCCCTCCCAGTTATTTCCAGAGGTTTCTGAAGTCATACGTTTGTCACGGGCAGCCTTGTCTGCTTCCTGCATTGTGTACACAGGATATTTAGTCATCTATAACAGAACAGAATAACAGAGTTGGAAGGGACCTTGGAGGTCTTCTAGTCCAACCCCCTGGCTAGGCAGGAAACCCTACACGATTTCAGACAAATGATTATCCAACATCTTCTTTAAACCTTCCAGTGTTGGAGCAAAAATTGTTCTGTCAAGATATTCCTCCTTAGTTCTAAGTTGCTTCTCCCCTGGGTTAGTTTCCACCCATTGCTTCTTCTCCTGCCCTTAAGTGCTTTGTAGAATAGTTTGACTCCCTCTTCTTTGTGGAAGCCCCGGAGAGATTTTGCTCAACCGTTATCTTGTTGCTAAACATTCATGGACAAAGGTGGGTTTTTTAGGTATATTAATGTATATTTGTGCATGTACAAATATTAATTAATATATTAGTTATGCTGTACATCTTTATCTAAACTGAGATAGGGATTGATATAAACCCATCAGAAGGGAACGATCTTAAAATCTACATAGATAGATAGATAGATAGATAGATAGATAGATAGATAGATAGATAGATGATAGATAGATAGATAAAATAACGTTCGAAGAGTCCTTTAGAATCAATTCCTCAGCTCAACCAAAGAGCTGGGCTGGCTGTTAAAAGCATAAATGGCTTTACATCAACAAAGAGAAGATTCAGTCTACATTAAGCTAAGACATTCTATACTATATCTGCTGTCTTTTGCTCCTAAAAGAAAGGTAGGATGTGCTTCTAAACAACAGATCAAACGATGGATTGAATCAGTGAGTGGCAAGTATTGAGGGACAGAGTTTAGCTAAACATCAATAAAACATAGTTAAATACTGACAGTAGAATTAATTTTAGAATACAGAATATCAGAATTGGAAAGGACATTGGAGGTCCTCTAATCCAGCCCCTAGCTCAAGCAAGAGACCCTATACAAGAGCAACAACACAGATCTCAAGAAATCCCAGGTGATTGCAAGCTAATGAAGGATAATGTATAATATTGATGTGCAATTTTGGGAATCATTAGTATACACTCACCCAAAGCTCAAGCAAGAGACCCTACACTATTCCAGACAAACGGCTGTCCAGTCTCTTCTTAAAAACCTCCAGTGATAGAGCATCAGAGGTGAAATCCAGCAGGCTCTGACAGGTTCTGGAGAACTCTGTGGAAGTGATGTGCCGATGCCTGGAGGCTGTTGGGGCCTGGATGGCTGTCAACAAACTCAAACTCAACCCAGACAAGACGGAGTGGCTGTGGGTCTTGCCTCCCAAGAACAATTCCATCTCTCCATCCATCACCCTAGGGGGGGAACTATTGACCCCCTCAGAGATTGTTCACAACTTGGGCGTCCTCCTCGATCCACAGCTGACATTGGAAGATCATCTTTTGGCTGTTGTTGAGGAGGGCTTTTGCCCAGGTTCGCCTGGTGCACCAGTTGCGGCCCTATTTGGACAGGGAGTCATTGCTCACAGTCGCTCATGCCCTCATCACCTCGAGGTTCGATTACTGCAACACTCTCTACATGGAGCTACCTCTGAAAAGTGTTCGAAAACTTCAGATCGTGCAGAACGAGGCTGCGAGAGCCATCGTGGGGCTTCCTAGATTCGCCCACGTTTCTACAACACTCCATGGCCTGCATTGGCTGCCAATCAGTTTCCGGTCACAATTCAAAGTGTTGGTTATGACCTTTAAAGCCCTACATGGCATTGGACTGGAGTACTTCCGGAACCACCTGCTACCGCACAAATCCCAGCGACCGATAAAGTCCCACAGAGTTGGCCTTCTCCAGGTCCCGTCGACTAAACTTCTCTGTGGCGGCCCCGGCCCTCTGGAATCAACTCCCCCCCCCCAGAGATTAGAACTGCCCCCACCCTCCTTGACTTTTGTAAATTACTCAAGACCCATCTATACTACCAGGCATGGGGGAGTTGAGACATCTTTCCCCCAGGCTTTTTTATATTTATGTTTGGGTATGTATGTGTTGTTTGCTTTTTTAAATATGATAGGGTTTTTATGTGCTTTTTAATATTAGATTTGTTTTCACTAGAATATTGTTTTTATTATTGTTGTGAGCCGCCCCGAGTCTTCGGAGAGGGGCAGCATACAAATCTAATAAATAAATAAACTGGTAGCAGAAATTTTGAGTGGTTTGGAGAACCAGCAAATGACACCTCTGGTTGGCCCCAAATGGGGTAGGAATGGATTGTAATACCCTTCCCCTGCCATGTCCACCAAACCATGCTAACAGAACTGATGGGGGGAGGGAATGAATTTCACCCCTGTAGAGCACCCACAACTTCTGAAGGCCATCCATTCCAACAAATAATTGTTTTCACTATTAGGAAATTTATCCTTAGTTCTAGGTTGCTTCTCTCCTTGATTAGTTTCCATCCATTGTTTCTTGTCTTGCCGTTCGGGTGCTTTGTAAATTAGCTTGACTCCACTTCTTTGTTGACAACCCCTCAAAAATTGGAACACTGCTTTCGCTCATCTATTAAATTGGGCCATAGTCATTATTCTCAATTGTCATACATCCTTATTTATTTCATAAATGTTTCTTAACCCTTATCTTATACTAACTGCCTTTTAAAAAAAAAATATTACTTGTTCTTAAACATTAATTATCCATATATAATATCTAAATCCAACAAAATATTATCATAACAATAACATTACTGGGAAAAAAGAAAAAAGACCAGATTATATCAATTCCATAAGCATAAATCAACTTGATTTGAATATTGAATATTGAAAAAAAATCTATATTTGACCATCCAGGTGATAAAAGTAAAGGAGGCAGCACTTTTTGGATGATATATACCGAAAGTAATTGGGAAATTATTGTATTGAAGATTGAAGGTGTTCTGCCGGCATGTTTCAACCGCCCGTAATTACAGGGTAATTAGTCCAGGAAGACACACACCACACGATAAAAGGAAAATCCAAAAGTATTTATAAACAGAAAAACAGAAACAGCTCCCTTTTTAAATGTCAAGGGGATTTTCTGGTACACACAAGGCACAGGTTAAATGCAATCCAATTGCTCACCCAATAAATGGGAAATTGAGTCCAATTCTAAAGTCCAGAGAGTCCACACACAATCTTGAACAGCACAAAACCCACGATCTTGACGAAACAATGAATCAGATAAACTGCCACAAGGCTAAACCAGCACGTTGTTCTTTTTATCTGTAGCACTAATTACAGCAGCCCCACCCAACCACAGGTGGCCTCATTTTCTCTTGTAATAATCCTTCAGTTGTTGTCTCCTATGCATCACTCTACGCATGCATGGATGTGTCATTAATTCTTGTTCAGAATCCAAGGATGATACAGATGATTGATCTCCTCCTGGGCTGTCTGCCAAACTCCCCTCTTCCCTGTCACTCACGCTTTCTTGGTCAGAGGAGGCTTCATCGGCAGATTCCATCTGGAGCAAAACAGGCCTGCGGCATGTGGATGTTTTCCCCACATCCACCTGCACATTCCTTGGGGCAGGAGCTGGGCCAGAGCTAACCACAACAGAAGGTATATGACATTGTATGTGTTTGAGTGAAGAAAAATTAAAAAAAATTCTACCCCGCCCAAAACATTTGGAACACTGCTATCATATCATCTTTAGTCATTTTTATGAGATTAGCCATAACCAATTGCTGCAACCATTCTTCATATGTTTTAGTCTCCAGCCCCCTAGTCATTGTTGATTTTTTCTGCACTTTTTTCCAATGTCTCAACATCTTTTTTATCATTTTTCTGGCATCATTTTCCATTACTAGAGATACTTATTTTAGCAGAGGCTAAATATTTACTGGTATTTGTCAAGGATGTTACATTTCTATGTTATTGCAGACCCTATAAGGAAGATTTTGCATTAAGTCTAAATGTAAATCAACTTGGAGAAGACACATCAGTGAAATGGAACCATGATACAGAACTTTGAACTGATGCTTTGAATAATGTTGGGTGCAGTGTTGGGTTCTAAAAACCCATTGCTACTGATTTGCGCATGGGTGTCACACTGAGAATTGCCAGCCAACAGAGACATTCAGTAGTTAAAGAGTTAATGTGTGTTTTCCCCTCTGATCACACCCCCTCTTACATCACTCCCACAATTCATATCTTTCTTACATGTCACATCCGCCTGCCTACGTAAGCAGGCACATTCCAATCTATACTCTTCTGTGTTCAGCCATGTTCCGCTTGCTTGATAAAGTGCCGCTTCTTGGCACAATGCATTTTTATTCTGTTTATTAAATAAAGTTTGTGTTACTTTGATTCCTGTCTGCCGAGGACTCATTAAAATTCCATCCATCCCAACAATGGGCAACCATTGCAAAAGTGCGCAACCATGCGCAAAAGTGTTCCATATGTGTGGACAGAGCCTCCCACCGCTGACACTAACGGTTCACAGAACCAGGCTGAATTGGGAGCAACATACCGCTGGTTGGGCATCTCCAAAGTGAATCTTTGAATCAATTGATCTCATTAATTTTCATAAGTCCCTTGGAATTGGATATCTTCAAGTTCTGTGATGGAATTACATTTGCGTTTCAACCATTCTGGAACAGGATCTAAGACCTAAATTGTGGCATAAATGCTGTAATAGACAAACATCTGCTACTTTTGATATTTAAAATTCATGAGACTGAAGATAGGTATACGCAATCAAGGACATATTTATAAAAGAAGTATTTTTTTTTAAGGAGAGAAGCTAAACATGGATTCTTTGCTGCCTCATTTAAGTAATGTAGCTTTTATTCTTTTAAACTAGCCCATAGACATATCTGCTGCTGATGTAATAATTTTATCTTTGGCCCTAGTTCAGTGATGGCGAATCTATGGCATGGGTGCCACAGGTGGCACGTGAGCCGTTGCCCTAGCTCAGTTCCAACGTGTGTGTGTGTGCTGGCCAGCTGATTTTTGGCTTGCACAGAAGCTCTGGGAGGGCGTTTTTGGCTTCCAGAGAGCCTCTGGTGGAGATCAGGGAGGGTGTTTTTACTCTTCCCCAGCTCCAGGGAAGACTTTGGAGCCTATGGAGGGGGAAACATGAGCCCACTGGGCCCAACAGCGGTTGGGAATCAGGCCGTTTCTGGCCTACAGGGGTCGTCTGGGAGGTGGGGGAAAGTGTTTTCACACTCCCCATGCATTGGATTATGGGCACTCACACATGCGCGATATTGTGCAAGCATGCTCTTTCGGCACCCGAGGGAAAAAAGGTTCACCATCACTGCCCTAGTTGATCCTAAAGAAGATTATCTCAGGGACCGCCTTCTGCTACACGAGTCCCAGAGACCAATTAGGTCCCACAGAGTGGGTCTTCTCCGGATCCCGTCAACTAAACAATGCCGCTTGGTGGGACCCAGGGGAAGAGCCTTCTCTGTGGTGGCCCCGGCCCTCTGGAACCAACTCCCCCAGAGATTAGAATTTTCCCCACCCTCCTTGCCTTTTGTAAGTTCTTAAAACCCACCTCTGCCACCAGGCATGAGGGAACTGAGATACTCTTTCCCCCTAGGCCTTTACAATTTTATGCATGGTATGTCTGTCTGTATGTTTGGTTTTATAATAAGGGTTTTTAACTGTTTTAATATTGGATTGTTATATGCTGTTTTTATTACTGTTGTTAGCCGCCCCGAGTCTACGGAGAGGGGCGGCATACAAATCCAATAAATGAATGAATGAATTAATGAATTAATTAATTAATTAATTAATTAATTAATTAATAAGCCTTGAGATCATTCTTTTTCTCTCTCTCTAATAAGGAGGAATTAATACTTTTTGTTAAGAACAGGATCTTTACATTATCTAAATGTCGAGGACAGTGAATTTGGCAGTCAGGTGGACATACCATTGAGCTGGTCAAATTTTCAAAACAGTTTTTTCAGACCACTGAAAGTTGAAATTCTCACCTGCATTATGTCTCTCAAAGTACATGAAAATCAACTTCAGCTATCCAAACTTCCATCACAGCTACAGTTCAACTAGGAAACGACAATATGAGACACAAATTTTGAGAAACGCCTTTTAGCGTATCCACAATATTCCAAATAAAACGGTGAGAAGCTGGCTTTAGTAAAACTGAATTCAGGTTTTGGATGAATTAAAACTCATCCATAATTCAGTTAGTATGACCAATTCAATTCTGGCAGACAAATTTAAATCCTTTGGGAAAAGAGTAACCTTAAGGAAATTGAACTGTTATAATTTTCCTGTGATGCTATTTGCCACTGAGCCCAATTCAGGTGAAATGAACTTTACAACAAACAATGTCTGACACAGAAATTTCAATTTGAATTGGTTGGGTTATGTTCACAAATAATCAAGTTTCAGATTTTAAAATAATTTCATATTTATATCAATTTCAAATCACCCAGGTCTCTTCCAACTCTGATGTTATGTTATGTTATGTTATGCTATAGTGTTGTGTTATGTTGCGTTGTGTTGCATTGCATTGCATTACAACATTACATTACATTAAGCTCTAATTGTCTCTAAATTATTTGTCTGAAACAGTATATGGTTTCTTGCCTAGGCAAGAGGGTTGGACTAGAAGACCTCAAGTTCCCTTCCAACTCTGTTATTCTAGACTCTATTTATTTCAATGTGTTTCTCACATTAATTTTGGAGGGGAAGTACAATTCATGTCCCCCTTTTAGGTCATGCATTTAGGAGCCCTGGTGGTTCAGTGGTTGGAATGCTGTATTGCAGGCAAACTCTGCCCACAGTCTGGAGTTTGAAGGTCAAATATGACTCGGATTCCATTCTTCTGAGGTTGGGAAAACGAGGATCCAGATTGTTGGGAGAAATTTGTTGACATCTGTAAAACACTCAGAGAATGCTGTAAACCACTGTGGAGTGGTATACAAGTCTAAGTGCTGTTAGTATTTTAAAAAGAACAAACACCAAAAATTATCCCTTCTGTAGTTGAATACTGGCAAATACATTGCAACAATAAAAGCTCCCCCTCCCGCAAAGCAAGTCCGAAATTTATAAACTTCTACATTTATTTGCAATGTAGTTTGACCTGTCATTCATTGTACATATGAGGCAAAAATAATTAACAGGATAATCAACAGCGCAGTTAAAATTCAAGGCCCCTTGTTAACAATCAGTTACTGGAATTTAGTCAGAGAAAGTCTACAATGGTTTCCCATCTACCACTAATTACCCTCAATCATTATCTCCGATCCATCCTGTTGTGGTTAGCTCTGGCCCAGCTCCTGCCCCAAGGACTGTGGATGTGGGGGAGACATCCACATGCTGCAGGCCTGTTTTGCCCCCCGGTGGAATCTGATGATGAAGACTCCTCTGACCAAGAAGACATGAGTGACAGGGAGGAGGAGAGTGGGGCAGACAGCTCAGAAGGAGATCAATTATCTAGCTCCTCCTTGGATTCAGAACAAGAGTTAATGATACAGCCACGCATGCGGAGAGCGATGCATAGGCAACAACAACTGAGAGATTATTATCAAAGAAAATGAGGCCACCTGTGGTTGGGTGGGGCTCTGGTAATTAGTGAGGCTGCTATAAAGAGCAGCCTGTGGGTTTGGCCATTGTGGAGGATTATCTGATCCTTGTGTTTCGGGACTGCTTTACTGACTTTGACTTTTTGTGTGCTGATTTTTCCCTGCTTTGAAACTAAACCAGAGCAAAGTGTGTTTCACTTTGTGAAAGAAGGACTGTGAATTGCCTCACAGCTGTAAGCTAAGTATCACAGAACTGATAAGGGACTTGTACAAATTACCAGAGTGCTCTTGGCTATACCAAAAGAGGGCTTGGTTTAAGTGAATTTTCATTATAAAGAACATTGTTTTGAATTTTCAAACGTCTGTGTGTCTGAAATTTGTACCTGTGAATTTTTGGGCACATCCAAGATAAAATATCCTTGTTTGGCAGGTTGATACATTATTTTATTTTTGTTGTATTCGTAACATTTCTACCCCACTCATCTCACTTAAGTGACTCCACATAAACCATATAAACATATAAATAAAAGCGCAGATTGGAAACAGAATTAAGAATGATTTAGAATTTGCAAATAAAAGTAAAAATCAAAGTTAAACATTCAGAAGGCTAAGTATTAACAATTCTTCAAACCACTAGCCATCCCCAGGCTGCATCTAGACCCTATGTTAATTGGCAAACTCAGGTTTTAGCACTCTTAGGGAAAAACCAATCAATATTGATTGTGGTAGACATGACTAATATTACCCAGAGCACTAAGCTATAAATGGCTTTTGTGTTCTTTCTATTTCTTTAACTTTATTAAATTTTAATCTTGATTTTCAGCAGATACATATCGTGCCCAGTATCCCAATTTTATAGTTTGTGCTAGTCAGTGATTCATTAATGCCTCACCGTGGGTAGATTAGACTGCTATCATCATGGGATGGCTGCAATTTGATTGCTGACTTTAGTATATGCTGCCTGATGTCTGAAAGATGCTACGGCTATTTAATTCTGAGGTTCAAACAGCCAAACTGAAGCAAAATGCACATTGGGTGGAATTGGAAATTTGAATCCAAATCCATGCGATGATTTTAATCTTATCAAGGTTGATTCACAAAACTCTGTGATGGAAGACACTTCTTCCATCAAATATGGATTAACAGAGTTGGAAGGGCAAGGGGGGGACATGATAGCTGTATACAGGTACGTAAGGGGTTGCCACGGAGAGGAGGGGGACACACTTTTCCAGGGCACCAGAGGGCCGGACGAGGAACAACGGTTGGAAGCTGACCAAGGAAAGATTCAACCTGGAGATAAGGAAGAATTTCCTGACAGTGAGAGTGATCAACCAGTGGAACGGCCTGCCAGCGAAGGTTGTGAACTCCCCAACTTTGGACATTTTCAAGAGGAGATTGGACTGCCATTTGGCTGGGGTGATGTAGGATTTCCTGCTTAAGCAGGGGGTTAGACTCGATGACCTGTTAAGTCCCTTTCAACTCTAATAATAAATAACAGGGACCTCGTAGCTCATCTAGTCCAACCCCCCAGGCCCCCATCCCAAGTAGACTCTACACCAATGGTGGGTTTCAATTTTTTTTACTACCGATTCTGTGGGCGTGGCTTGGTGGGCGGGTGTGGCTTGGTGGGTGTGGCAGGGGAAGGATACTGTAAAATCTCTATTCCCATCCTACTTCAGGGGAAAGATAATACAAAATCTCCATTTCTTCCCAATCAGCTGAGACCCGGGAGGCAGATAATAGATGGGGGCAGGGCCAGTCAGAGGTAGTATTTAGTGGTTCAGAATTTCTGCTACCAGTTCTCCAGAACTGGTCAGAACCTGCTGAAACCCATCTTTCCCTACCCATTTCGGACAGGTGGCAGTTCAGTTTCTTCTTGAAAACTTCCAGTGATTAAACTCCCACAACCTCCGAAGGCAACTTCTGTTCCATTGGTTGATTGCTCTCACTGTCCGAAAATGTCTCCTTATTTCAAAGTTGAATCTCTCCTTGTCCAGTTTCCATCCATTATTCCTTGCCTGGCCTTCAGGTGCTTTGGAAAATAGCTTGACACCCCTCCTCTCTGTGGCAGCTCCTCAAATATTGGATCACTTAAAGGCATCGCCTAAGAAAGTTGCTTTGGCAGGGGTTGTAAAATATTCTCAGAGTTAACCATTATTACATGTCCTGCAAAAATTAATATAATTCACTGGGAAGACCATTTCAGAAGATGAATAGCTGCACTTCAGGTAAGCGGAGAAGAGAAAGTCTCGCTAAATGACAGCTTATAAAATGTTGGGGCTCTTAATATGGAAAGGTTGGCAAACTGTAGCATGGGCCAGTAACTTGGGTTAACTCTATGGCCTGTGGACCAGGAAATTGTACATCATCTCTATTCAGATATAGAGGCTTGTAAACTCTCTGGTCCAATGAACCTGGTAATGAAAGAATTCAGAGCTGCCTAGGACATAAGATATAATATCTAGGTTGTTTGAGGCTTGATAAGATTTCATAGGGGGATTACTTTCATTAATAGCATCTCTAGTTTGTAGCTTCTAACTTGTGAAAATGTGAATGTGTTTTTTCTCTCTTTTAAACAAACAAACAAACAACAAAGAAAAAAGGATGGGGGAATTAGAAGCATCCTCTCTTACACCACCAAGAATATTATACCCAAGTTGAGAAAGACTGAATGATGTACAGGTACCAATAGGAAATACAAATATATACTATTGAAATATTAGTTTCCATACCCCCCCCCCCTCTTTTGAGTATTCAGTTGGCTGAAGGCACGAAGGGACTCTATTATGATTGTTACAGAAGGTCAGTCCTTGGCTCTTGATGCATTGCAATATTTAACTGAATTTCATTGAATTTGAGTTTCGGATAATATTCAACTTCCAACCATTCATTTAGAAAGGTCAATGGGGGAACCAGTCACTTAACCACCGTGGCAAAAAGAGGTAATAAAATGGAGCAAAAGTCACTTAAACTGTTTTGTTTTGCAACAGAAAATTGTGGTCATAAGTTGAGTATCTCTGTTGCTATTTACTATGATCTAGGTTATTTGCCACTATTGGCAAATGTATACTGCTCAAAAAAATAAAGGAAACACTCAAATAACACATCCTAGGTCTGAATGAATGGAATATTCTCATTGAATACTTTGTTCTGTAAAAAGTTGAATGTGCACAACAGCATGTGGAATTGATTGTCAACCAGTGTTGCTTCCTAAGTGGACAGTTTGATTTCACAGAAGTTTGATTTACTTGGAGTTATATTGTGTTGTTCCCTTTATTTTTTTGAGCAGTGTACATGTCTTTGTTACTATGTCTTCATCTCAAGATCTCTTTTGATTCACGTGCTGGGAGATTTACAGAATGGCGCAAAAACTCAGAATGGTGGTTGTCATTGTACAATTGAAGCCCTGCCCGTTTTTATGTACATCTTCAAAAGAAGAAACTTTTTAGGGGAATTTGTTTGTTTGTTTGTTTGTTTGTTTATTAGATTTGTATGCCACCCCTCTCCGAAGACTCGGAGCGGCTCACACCTTACAGAGATTCAAATTTGCATACCTCAAATTAAAATACAATACAATATAATATCAAATGCCAAATTCTTAATCCAATTTTCCTAATTATTTATCCAATTTATTCTGCTACTTCCTTTTCAAATACTATCATCCGGATTTTATATATTATTTTCACCTTCATTTGAGTTCAAAGTGCTATTAGCTATCTAAATTTCTCTTGGCTATTTGTTGTTTTTCAAAACTATGCCATTGTGCTTCTTCGAAAGAAGAAACTTACTCCAATAAAATAATTGTAACTTCCTGTTCATGGTTATGTTTTATTATCTTCTTTACTACCCTCTCTTAGTGGGAGGAGGAGGAGGATGATTCTATTGATTTGCATTTACACAAGAGGTGAAATGCTACCAGTTCAGGCTGGTTCACCCAAACCATTAGTAAAACATTTGATACTGTTTCACAGAACTGGTAGTAAAAAATACTAATTAAAGGATTTTTTTTTTTAAAAGGGTTAGACAATCAAGTGTCACAAAGCTTATCGGAACTGTCCCCCCCCCCGAAGTCTGCTGGACCAAAAATGGGGAATGGAGGGGGGGTAGGGGTAGGGTGTAGGGCAAAACAGGGGATGGGAAGAATGAATGAAAGAAAGAAAGAAAGAAAAAGAGAGAGAGAGAAAGAGAGAAAGAAAGAAAGAAAAAGAAAGAAAGAGAGAGAGAGACAGAGAGACCAAAATGGAGGGAGGAAGAGCGGGAGGAAGGGAGGGTGAGAGGGAAAAAGGAGAATAAGGACTACAAACGTGGCACTAGACGCAGCATCAGAGGATAATCCAGGGCTGGAAGGGACCTGGAGATCATCTAGTCCAACCCTGCTCCAACAGGACATTGTTAAAGTGAGTTTCTGACTTTTGAGCCCCCAGTCACATGACTACATAGCCACATCCACCCAGTCACATGACCCCACCAAGCCATCAAGCCACACCCACAAAACCAGTAGGAAAATAAATTAGATTTCACCACTGATGTATACAGAGAGCTTCTGCATCGGGGACAAATTCCCTGCATGTCTAATGCTACTTGGCCAAATTAAATATTCAATTCAATTCAATTTTCTTAGAAGAGCGATCAGATATTCTGGCACATCACTCGTTTTAATGTAGTCTTCCTTCTATCATGACCTACACCATCAAAGTCATACCATGGCCAATAATGCAAAAATAAGTCTCCTTCCTCAATCATGTATTCTGTGATCCATCTTCTATTAGCTACCTAATTGAATGACTCTGTACCTTTTATGAAATCTGAGTCTTTGCCTGGCGCATCTCTCTCTCTCTCTTTTTCTCTTTCTCTCTCTCTCTCCTCCCTTCCCGTCTCTGTTGTAGGATCTCAAGCAAAATCCAGTTCGCATGAAGAATTAGAGAAATGGCTAAGTAATATCTTTGTCCTTGAGTATAATTACTGTATATACTGGCTTATTTTTTTCTAGGCTACTGAGTCCCACTCTATAATTGTTGATATAGCATTTCTAATATTTAAGCAGTGTCTTTTCCTGGAGTTTTACATAGTTTAGTAAGTATTCCATCTGCACTTGATATCTCAGGCTATTTGATGGCTGGTTCATTGCTTTTCACACTGCACTTTGTAATCAGGTCATTTTATGAAAATATGTTCTTTCAGTAACTGTTTCACTCATGCCTTAACCTCCTGGGAATCCTGTGAAACTCATTGGATGGTTTTGGGCCAGCAAAATATTTCTCTACCCCACATTCCTCACAGAATGATGATTGTTTTCGGGATATTCATTGGTAGAAAAGCACCAACTTGAGCTCCTAAAGGAAAAAAAGAAGATATAAAATAGTCAATAATTATCAATAATAGTGTTAAAAGTCCTGGTCGGCTGAAGAAAATCAAAACGATCAATTGTGTGTGTGTGTGTGTGTGTGTATGTGTGTGTGTGTGTGTGTGTAGCATATTTTTGCTGATAATGAAAAAGAAGGGAGACTACTATAGATCTATTTCAGGCTTATTTGCCTTCATCAGGTAGCCACACCCATACTGGGATTTGAACCTGGGGCTCTGCCTTGTAAGGCAGTGGCCTTAGCCTCTAGGCTACAGGCTCATCTCCTGTATCAGCTTGTACCAGGTAAGGGTTATGTGTGATTTTTTTCAGAGAATCCTTGCAACGTTTCGACGAGGTCCCACTCATCATCTTCAGGCTGGTGCTTTCGGCTTTGTGCTCGTGTGAACAAAGCATGATCTGAGCTGCCATCCTTCTATAATTACTGGTAGGAGTGTATGGAGTGCTGGCTCAGCTGCTGTAAGTGGGTTGGTTGGCTGTGTTGAAACATCCTGATTAGTTGGCAGGGTAACACCTTGAATAATTGATGCAGTTAATCCATGCAGATTAGTTTATGTTTTCAGATTAGTGGTAACAACCTGAGTAGTTGTGGCAGTTGATACCTGCAGACTAGTCAGTTGTTTTGTAATGTATGTCTGTGGTGTAACATCCGGGGTTTTGGTTTGGCTCCAGGTTTGTGGTCTAGCTATATGTTTATGACATGTGCCAGTTTGCCTTGTGTATGTCAGAAGGGGGTGCAGCAGTTGGAGATGCCACCATGGTTTGACTTCTGTGTGGTGTGTGTATTTTGTCGGTGGGTGGGTATGGCTATGGGTCTGCTGAGGGTGATTGGTGGTGGCATCTTGTGTTGTTCTGGTGTCAGTTTCGGAGTATAAGACACATATTTCCCCCCGTAAAAGAGGCTGGAAATTTGGGTGCATCTTATACTCTGAACGTAACTTTTATTAAGCTTTTATTCAGTCCCAACAAGGTGCTAACAAGTGAAGTGATCTTCCATGCTTTGCTAGCTAAGCAATCTTCCCTTTGCCTGCTTTTCCGACAATCAGCTGGGCTTCTGGACTTTACGAGCCTTTTTTCAGCCCTAATGACATAACCAATTTCACTGCTTTGCTATCAAGTGATCTTCTGCCTTTTTTTCAGCCCTAATGAGTGTGCTAATGAGTGAGCCGATCTTCCATGCTTTGCTAGCTAAGCGATCTTCCCTTCGCCTGTTTTTATCATCTGAAAAGAGAGAGAGGTCAAGTGTTTTAGAAACTATTTTTCATCCCCAAACAGGGGACAATTCAAAGTGTTGGTTATTACCTATGAAGCCCTATATGGCTCAAGACCAGACAATTTATGGTACTGCCTCCTGCTGCATACCTCCCAGAGACCAATCAGAGCACACAGAGTTAGCGTCCTTCAGGTCCCATTGGACAAATAATGCAGGTTGGCGGGACCGTGGGGGAGGGCCTTCTGGGTGGCTGCCCCGGCTCTATGGAACCAACTATCCCCCGATGTCCGTACTGCTCCCACCCTACTGGCCTTCCGCAAGGCCACCAAGACCAGCTTTGCCGGCAGGCCTGGGAGCCATGAATTGTCCGTCTTTCATGGCCAAATTTTATTTTATGAATGGTGTGCATGCATAGGATTGGACTGGTTTTTATATAAATGCGTTTTATCGGGGTTAGTTTTTAGAAATTATATTCGACTTCTTTTATTGCTTGTATCTTTTTGCATTGTACTATATTATGTTGTCAGCCACCCTGAGTCCTTTGGGATTGGGTGGCATAGAAGTCGAATAAATAAAAATTAATAAATAAACAATTTTTTAAAAGCAAGCATTTATGCTCAAAACCAGCAAACTAATGTGCTGAAGCTGACCAGACTAAGGACTAGCCAGATGAATACTTTATTTATTTTATTATTTATTATTTGGATCTGTATGCCGCCCCTCTCCGCAGACTCGGAGAGTAGGCAGATAATTTTTTCCTTATTTTCCTCCCCAGAAACTAAGAAGCATTTTATACTCCGGTGTATCTTATACTCTAAAAAATGCGGTATATATTTCTCTCCCCCACCCACCCACCTTCTTTCCAGCACAACCCACTGAGTGCAACTTCTAAACAACTTGCAATCAATGAAACCTTCCCTGCTGGTTTTCACCCTTTGCTTGACATTTCATAAACTGGCATCTCCTATATAAATCCTACTAAGCTAACTGATATAATTCCAAGTAATTTCCCAGGAGGCCACAGGGTAAAGAGGAGAAATCTGTTTTTTCTTGCCCTTTGACAAAGAGGTTCCAATTGTCTTCCTAGAGTTCACAGTGAAGTCAACTTGTCCCTGAGAGTTCCTCGTGGGGTTTTTTTTTTGAGGGAGGTGGAAGGGAATAATCCATCCAAGTGCTACTCCCCCCCCCCACACACCCTTTAACGTAACATCTAAATGATGGTCATTTTTCTCCTATTAAACAAAAAAAAAGCAGCTTCAGCTGAAGTTGTAACAGAGCAGAAGCTGATGATGGCATTAGAGCACAATGAGAATTCTTTAACTGACTAATAAAACAAAACCAGTAAAATGCAAGATAACATCAAAGAGGAATCACAACGTAACTTAAAAGGTAAAAGGAACTGGAGTAGAGTAGAGTGGAATAGAATAGAATAGAACAGAACAGAACAGAATAGAATTGAATAATCACATTTTTATTGGCTAAGTGTGATATGGACACACAAAGAATTTGTCTTGGTGCACATGCTCTCAGTGTACATAAAAGACAAGAATCATAAGGTACAACACTTAATGAGAGTGCAGGTACATATAAGCAATCAAATTTATTTATTATTAGATTCGTATGCCGCCCCTCTCCGTAGACAAATATTAGGAAACAATCATATAAGCAATCAAATCATATTAGGAAACAATCATTATAAATCGTAAGGATGCAAGCAACAAGTTACAGTTATACAGTCATTAATGGGAGGAGATAGGTGATGGAAACAATGAGAAGATTAATAGTAGTGCAGATTTAGGAAATAGTTTGACAGTGTTGAGGAAATTATTTGTTTAGCAAAGTGATGGCATTCAGGAAAAAAACTATTCTTGTGTCTAGTTGTTCTGGTGTGCACTGCTCTATAGCATCATTTTGAGGATAGGAGTTGAAGCAGTTTGTGTCCAGGATGCGAGGGGTCACTAAATATTTCCACAGCCCTTTAACATAATAACGATGCTCCTTCCAGGTCCCCCACTCTCTCTCCAATGCAAAATCTGCATATCTTTACATACACAACAGTTCATTTAGTGATTGTTCAAACATATAGCAGCACTGGAAAGAATGACTTACGACCATTTTTCATTGCCAGCATCTGGATGGTCACATGATCAAAATTCAGAAAGTTGGCAACTGACTCACATTTATGACCGTTGCAAATATCCTGGGATCGTGTGATACCCTTTTGCCACCTTCTGACAAGCAAAGTCGATGAGGAAATCAAATTCATTTAACATCCGCTTAACTAATTTAACAACTGAATGATTCATTTAACAACTGAGGCAAGAAAGGTTGTAAAATGGGGTAAAACTCACTTAACCAATGTCTCGCTTAGCAAACATAATTTTTTGGGCTCAACTGTGGTTGTAAATCAAGGACTACTTGTATAATGTTGATGAAAGATACATCTTTTAAAAGGAAAATCCTTCTGAAAGATGCATTACATAACCTAAACCAGACCTGGGCTTTTTACGGTGATCAACTATAGTTATTTGGCATGTAACAGACCCGTCATAATCTTTAATTATCTTTCTTTTCAAAGTCAAAATGCTTGTTATGTGTACTGTGAACAAATTAATAGTGCAATTAAAAAAAAACCATAGTTGGGCTTGTATTTCAGCTTCAAATCCTTCTTTGGTGCAAATCGATGAAGTCTGGGAAGTAATCTAATCCACTAGCTAATTAAGCAGGAATACTTAGATGTAATCTGATTAGTAGGTTCTGATTCATGTTTCTAGGCACCGTTGCTGCTGATCTGCTTTCATTTATGTACATCAGGGGAGGATTCCTCTTACCTGCTGCTACTGATGCACTGTGTGCATGCACGACTGTGTCCCCAACATTATTTTGCTTCTGCGCATGCACAGGAAGCAAAAACATGCCAAAATCTCACAAGGGGATGGAGTGTGAGATTTTGGTGATTTTTTGCTTCTGCGCATGCGTGAAAAAAACCACACCAAATTTTCATGCGCATGAGATTTGCTTCTGTGCATGCACAGGAAGCAAAAAATATCAAAATTTAAATTAAAAAGATGGACCGGTGCATAGTCACCTAAAGTACCAGTAGCAACCCAACTGTGATGTACATGTATTCAATTGCGCATGCCATCTGGAAAAAAGATATGCATACGGTATCCTTAAGTATGTTAGGGGACTTTGTTCAGTTTTTGTTTTTGAGTGTGATTTCACATGCCACCAGGAAAGCAATTTGGCTGTACTTTGCAAAAATATGAATATTGGAGTAAAGTGCAACCAAAAGGTACTTGAAGGAGAGGAACTGTGTCTATTATCAGCAAGGGAGGGAGGGAGGGAGGGGGGGAGGGAAAGAGGAAGGAAGGAGGGGGGGAGAGAGAGGAAGAGGGGAGGGGAAGGGAGAGAGGGAGGGAAGGAGGGAGGGAGGGAGGCAGGCAGACAGGAAGGAAGGAAGGAAGGAAGGAAGGAAGGAAGGAAGGAAGGAAGGAAGGAAGGAGTAAATAGAGTTACCAAATCAATGAATTTTAATCCGGTGATTTTAAGCATATTGCAATGGTTATAAGCATGAAGATTTTTTGTTTGTTTTCATTTTTCCAGTGCTGCAATAATTTCAAATACTTCCTAAACAAATTGTTATAAGTCAAGGATTACCTGTATAGTAATTTAAGGATATAATGTTGCAATAACTTATCTTGACCACCAGGCCAACTCACCACGGACCACTCCCCATCGGACAACTTGTTGCAACCAACTCATTGGGATAACACCACAGGACAATCCAACAATTCAATTTAATTATTTAAAAAAATAATTTTAATATTTTTTGTCATCCACATTTCACTCTGTTCCGTATTTTGCATCCTTTCTTTAATGATTCCATGCTAGCATTTCTTCAATATGTGTAACTCTTTTTCGCGAGGCATCCATGGAGACAAGTTGTCCATGGTAACTTAGTCATGGCAAATTGGCCAGGACAAGTTGTCCTAGACAGTGATGGTGAACCTTTTTTTCCTCGAGTGCTGAAAAAGCATGGGTGCATGCTATTGTCCATACTTGAGTACCCACACCCATAATCCCATGCCTGGAGAGGGCGAAAAGAGCTCCCCCCCCCCCTGGAGGCTGGAAATGGCCTGGTTCCCAACTTCTGGTGAGCCCAGTAGGCTCATGCTTCACTCTCCCCAGGCTCCAAAGGACGGGAAAATGCTCTCCCTCATCCCCTCAGAAGCTCTCTGGAAGCCAAAAACGCCCCCCCCCCGAGCCTCTGTGTGACCCAAAAATCAGTTGGCTGGCACACATTGCACATTGGAGCTGAGCTAGGGCAACAGCTTGTGTGTCAGCAGATATGGCTCCGCGTGCCACCTGTGGTACCCATGCCATAGATTAGCCATCACTGTCCTAGACCCATGTTATAAATAGAAAAGAAAACCAAGGAACGAGTCTGCGGAGAGGGGCAGCATACAAATCCAATTAATAATAATAATAATAATAATAATAATAATAATAATAATAATAATAACTCAAGCATAAAATCAGAGAAGAACTTTACTAAGTGATGGATCCACTGACTAGACTTGGTTTTCCCTGTTTCAAAGCATCAGAGAATGAAACAATTTTAAGGTGCCGTGAAATCCTCACCACTCCTTCCCATTGATAGTTAAAATATTAATAACAACAGAAGAGTCAAACACTGCCAAACTCTCATCTAAATACATCTTTCTTCAAAAATATATTTTTCTGTTCCATTTTATACATCTCGTGGCTTCCTTAATGATATAAAAGAAGATAAGCTGCCAGCCTGGAGATACAGCATAGATTGTCTTGTGGTAATGATTTGAAATCTCTTGCACTTTTGATGTTAGTGCCACTTTTAATATTTCAAAGGAATTATGCTTCCGAGAAAGGAACATCAAAATGATGTCTTTGCATGCTTGGAATAGTCTTTTTCTTTTGTATCAACCTAGAGACTATGGGCACTGCAGTGGCTTTATTTTTTTCCCCCACTCCCCCACTAAAATAAGTATAAATGGTACTTTAAACATTTCCAATAGCAAGTTGATTTCATCCAATTTGGGAAACTCATGTGTCACTTCATTCAGAATTCCGAAATCATGTCTAAAAATGTCAGCTTTCATCAGTTGTGTGGCTGTTGTGTGGCTGTTGTGTGACTTCATGACTGATGAAGGTGTTTGGTAGATAGGAAAGAGGGGGAACTGCTAGGTTGGCAGAAGCTGGGATATGGGAGCTCACTCCTTTATGCAGTGCTAGGGATTTGAACCACCGTACTGCCAACCTTCTGATTGACAAGCTCAGCATCTTAGCCACTGAGCCACCGCATCCCCAAATGAATATCTATTTAGGGGTAATTTGGAGTATTGCAGTTCAAATCAGATGGCCTTAATAAAATCGAATGTCAAGGATCAATGAAAAAGCAGGAACTGAAAGTTATCAGAGTAAGAAATGGGGAGATGGGAAGCAGAAAAGTAACTGGATATCTGAAAGTGCTTTTTTCTTATTAAGTTGCATCCTCTTGCAATCTGAGTTTTTTCCCCAGAAAGTAGCTATGATGCTATTTCCAAAAATCGAAGGCTGCTATTTTATATCATTAGTTCCAGGAAACTCCTAGTAGGTAGATAATAGATGTAAAAAGTAAAGGCTTTAAGACTTTCTAAAATCTGTACTTGCAGGAGGGCAGAAGTAGTATGATCAAGGTGGCGCTCAAGGCAGCAAGATGCGCGTACCATGCTGCTTTGATTGCATCAGCGGAATCCTGCCCGGCCACTCTGTTTAGGGTGACCTGCTCCCTCCTGAACCAGGGGGGAGTTGGGGACTAACTGTGCCGAGGACTAACACATTTTTTGCTGATAAAGTCGCTGGGATCCAAGCAGACCTCGACTCCGATTGGATAACAGAGTCAACTGACAACGAGTCAGTCGAGGTGACTGGGGCCCGTCCTTGTCCACCTGTCTGGGAGGAGTTTGACTTGATGACACCTGATGCAGTGGACAAGGCCATTGGCGCTGTGAGTTCCGCCACCTGCTTACTGGATCCGTGTCCCTCTTGGTTGTTTTCGGCCAGCCAGAAGGTGAAACGGAGCTGGGTCCAGGGGATTGTAAACGCTTCTTTGGGGAGGGGGTCCTTCCCACCTCCCTACAAGGAGGCACCCTCCTCAAGAAGCCTTCCCTGGACCCAGCCGTGCTTAATAACTACTGTCCAGTCTCCAACCTTCCCTTTATGGGGAAGGTTGTTGAGAAGGTGGTGGCATTCCAACTCCAGCGGTCCTTGGAAGAAACCGATTATCTAGGTCCTCAACAGTCAGGATTCAGGCCCGGCTACAGCACAGAAACTTCTTTGGTCATGCTGATGGTGGGCCCGGAACAGGGGCTTGTCCTCTGTCCTGGTACTTCTTGAGCTCTCAGTGGCTTTCGATACAATCGACCATAGTATCCTTCTGTGCTGGCTGGAGGGGTTGGGAGTGGGAGGCACTGTTCTTCAGTGGTTCTCCTCCTACCTCTCCGGTTGGTCGCAGTTGGTGTTAGTGGGGGGTCAGAGGTCGACCTCTAGGTCTCTCCCTTGTGGGGTACCTCAGGGGTCAGTCTTCTCCCCCCGCTATTTAATATCTACATGAAACCACTGGGTGAGATCATCCATGGGCATGGGGTGAGGTATCAACAGTATGCTGATGATACTCAGTTATACAAGCTGTTGGGGTCTGGATGGATGTCAACAAGCTCAATCTCAACCCCGACAAGACGGAGTGACTGTGGGTTTTGCCTCCCAAGGATAATTCTATCTGTCCGTCCATTACCCTGGGGGAGGAATTATTGCCCCCCTCGGAGAGGGCCTGTAACTTTGGTGTCCACCTCGATCCACAGCAAACTTTGGAACATCATCTTTCGGTTGTGGCGAGGAGGGCGTTCGCACAGGTTCGCCTGGTGCATCAGTTGCATCACTATTTGGACAGGGAGTCATTGCTCACAGTCGCTCATGCCCTCATCACCTCGAGGTTCGACTACTCTACATGAGGCTACCTTTGAAAAGTGTTCGGAAACTTCAGATATTGCAGAATGCAGCCGCGAGAGCTATTGTGGGGTTACCTAGGTTCGCCCACGTCTCTCCAACACTCCGTAGCCTGCACTGGCTGCCAATCAGTTTCCGGTCACAATTCAAAGTGTTGGTAATGACTTATAAAGCCCTACATGGCATCGAACCAGAATACCTCCGAGACCGTCTTCTGCCGCACGAATCCCAGTGCCCGATAAGGTCCCACAGAGTTGGCCTTCTCTGGGTCCCGTCAACTAAACAATGTCATCTGGCGGGTCCCAGGGGAAGAGCCTTCTCTTTGGTGGCCCCGACCCTCTGGAATCAACTCGCTTCAGAGATCAGAACTGCCCCCACCCTCCTTGTCTTTCATAAATTGTTTAAGACCCACTTCTATCGCCAGGCATGGGGGAATTGAGACATCTCCCTCAGGCTTATATAGTTTTATGTATGGTATGCTTGTGTTTTATGTTTTTTAAATGATGGGTTTTTAGATATTTTCTTTTAAATATTAGATTTGTTCATTGTACACTGTTTTATTATTGTTGTGAGCCGCCCCAAGTCTGACGAGAGGGACGGCATGCAAATCTAATAAATAAAATAAAAATAAAGTAATGTGGTCTACTCCGTTGCCGATTTCACTGCTGCAACTATCACCCCCCACCCCAAGGAACAGAAGGCAAAGATTGACAATAGGGAACCTATTCTACTTTTGTAGGCTGTTTTACCTACTGCAAGTGTAAGTCCCCAAATCATGCAAGAATAGATTACTCCTAGTAGAGCAGACTACTGTTTTCCCATCAACAGATGTAAATTTAGTAACCAATTCTTAATTTTAATTTTACTTAGATGTAAATGGACATCAAACCTACGAGGGTTGCCCAGAAAGTAATGCCCCACATTTTTTTCTTCAACAATTATTTATCGAGGTTCGCCCAGAAAGTAGTGCACCACTTTTTTTCCTTCAACAATTATTTTTTGAACAAAATGAAACTTACACACAAGAAAGAATGATGTTTGTTCTATACTCCCTATTTTTCCAAGTAATCTCTGTCCCATTCTATGGCCTTTCTCCAGCAAGACACAAGGGTGTGTATGCCCTGTCAGTACCACTCCTTATTCTGGTCACGAAGCCATTTCTGCCCTGTGCGAATCACCTCTTCCACACTTCCTTTGCTGACTGACAGCTTCAACGCCAACTGCCGAGTTGTTATGCATCAGTCCTTGTGAATGAGCACATCAGCAAGCTGCATCTTGTCAGGTGTGACAGCCATGGCTGCCCACCCCAAACGCTGCAAATCTTGGAGCTCTGCTGAACTGTCTTCTCCTGGCCTCACCCTCTGTGCCCAGCGACTAACCGTACTTCTGTCGACTTCAGATTTTCCTTAAACTGTACACAAATGTTTGTGAATGTTCCCAACAGTTTCTATCTCCGCAGTGAGAAATTCAATGAGACACGATGCTTGTAACGTACATCAGTTACAGACACCATTTCGAAACACTGCTGCAGCTATGCTATCTGTCTGAAGAAATGCAAAATTTACACACACATAGAAACATAGGAACATAGAAGACTGACAGCAGAAAAAGAACTCATGATCCATCTAGTCTGCCCTTATACTATTTCCTTTATTTTATCTTAGGGTGGATATATGTTTATCCCAGGCATGTTTAAATTCAGTTACTGTGGATTTATCAACCACGTCTGCTGGAAGTTTGTTCCAAGGATCTACTACTCTTTCAGTAAAATAATATTTTCTCATGTTGCTTTTGATCTTTCCCCCAACTAACTTCAGATTGTGTCCCCTTGTTCTTGTGTTCCTCCTGACAATTCAAATAATGCATAACTAAAGTTTTGCATTTGTACCATTACTGTAGGCTGAGAAAAAAATGTGGTGCATTGCTTTCTGGGCGACCCTTGTACATTCATCTGGCTTCACACAAGATGTTTTTGGATGGTGGCCTATTAGTGTATCATTGTAAGGATTGGTACAACTCCATTGTTAAAAGAGCCAATTTGGTTGTCAGGCCGAAGCCATCGTAGACTTGGAGACTTTGGCCTGCCACACTTGATTCTTTAGAATGTATTCTTGCTGTGAGAACCTGGGAGGGGCTGTTGCATGAGGGATTTAATAGAAATGTCAAGGTCATCCTTTGTTCAGTACCTGGCCAGAAGCTGATGGGAGTAACAGACACATTGGCAGAAGAAGACTGGTCAACATGATGAACTTGTGGATGAGGAACAAAGGAATGAACTTTAAACTGGGTGGAGAAACCCTCCTACCTTAAGATTCGGGTTTCTCACGGATGTGCCAACATGACTCTGTTAATAAATTGGAACTCTGAGGAATGCTGTGGCTTGGACTCTGATTTAATTTCGGATGCCATTTGGAACCCCAAAACTTTATTTTGTTTGTTTGTTTGTTTGTTTTGTCAAGTACGTATTGGTGATATATAAATATATAACAATATTCATATACATGATACTAGTAAAAGAGAAACAGAAGGCACTCTGGTGCACTTATGCACGTCCCCTACTGACCTCTTAGGGATCAGGAGAGGTCAACAGTGGATAGTCTAAGGGTAACGTTTTGGGGGGTTGGGAGATGATACTTCAGAGTCTGGTAGTCAGTTCTATGGATCAACTACTCAGTTACTAAAGTCATATTTCCTGCAGTCGAGTTTAGAGCGGTTTACTTTAAGTTGGTATCTGTTGTGTGCTCGTGTGTTGTTGTGGTTGAAGCTGAAGTAGTCATTGACAAGAAGGATGTTGTAGCAGATGATTTTATGGGCTATGCTTAGGTCGTGTTTAAGGCAGCATAGTTCTAAGCTTGCTAAACCTAGGATTGTAAGTCTCGTTGCGTAGGGTATTCTGTTGCGAGTGGAGGAGTGGAGGGCTCTTCTAGTCAGGGGGGTGGGGTGGGAGGTCATAAGGATTTTAGAGATGCTTAGGTGGGGCACGGCCAAAATAATGGTCGGGAACCACTGGTCTAGTGGCTAACACACAAGGCTAGAAACCAGGAGACTGGTTTTGGGCCAGTCCTGTTCCAGCCCTCACTCCTGCTCATAGGCTTATTGTGAGGGGAATAGGAGGAGGAAGGAATATGGTGTTCAGTGCTTTGAGTTATTTTGAAAAATAATAAAAACGGCAGGATTAAAACGTCGAATTAAAACAAATCAATCATTTAAGTATAAAACACAGGGACGCTGATGCGGATGGCAACAGAGGGGGCAAAGCTACCCTGGATCCCATCACAGGCAAGCCAGAAAGCTGCCTTCTCCCATCCTGAAATTCCCAAGACAGTTGCTAGTATGAAACTGCTAAATTAGAATTTACCAAGGGATTTGACTGGATATAAGTTTGTGCAATAATTTCATGCACCACTTGAGATGCTAACTATAATTACCTTCTGTAGTTAATAAGACTCCCTCTGCAGAGCTCTCAGTTAGAAGTATTGTTTTTAACAGGTTCAGAAAAGATCTTAACTGGTTCAACAGAAATTTGAAGTTAAGACCGTGCAGAGACTACTAGGGGTGACTACCAAATTGCAGAGATGTTTTAGGGTGCTCCAACATCTGCAGTGGAAGAATGGCTGTCACTCCTTCCCTGTCCTGCTTTGGCAAGATATCTACAGTGATACCTCTACTTATGAACTTAATTCGTTCCGTGACCAGGTTCTTAAGTGGAATGTAAGAAGAAGCAATTTTTTCCCATAGGAATCAACGTAAAAGCAAATAATGCGTGCGACTGGGGAAACAGGAGGCCCTGTTTCCTCCCAGGAGATTCCTAGAGAGGCCCCAGTGAGGCTTCTCCCTGCCTTTTCTGGCCCTATTTCCTCCCAGGAGATTCCTAGAGAGGCCCCACGGAGGCTTCTCCCTGCCTTTTCCAGGTTACAGTTTTGGAGGCTCAGGTTTGCAAGTGGAAAATGGTTCTTGAGAAGAGGCAAAAAATCTTGAACTTATCTTATCTAGAAATGTTCGTAAGTAGAGGCAGTTCTTAGGTAGAGGTACCACTATGATTCTACAATCACCTCTCCCTCCCAAATATCAATTTGGGTTTCATACGACATGCCAGACTATGCTAAAATGAAATTGGATATTTCATTTATTTATTTGATTTTATTTATTTATTCAATTTTTATGCCGCCCTTCTCCTTAGACCCAGGGCGGCTTACAACATGTTAGCAATAGCACTTTTTAACAGAGCCAGCCTATTGCCCCCACAATCCAGGTCCTCATTGTTCACTCTGTAACAGGTCCCCAGCCATTTCTTTCTGCATGTTGTTATCAACCTTTCAAGATAAACCAAATCAGAAAATAGATAGCACAAGAATTATTAGAACTTTACCACCACCACCACCACTCAATATTGAATACAATAACAGAATTGTGGAGTCCCTGGTGCTTTCTGAACTTGATTGTTTTTCTTTAAGATGTTTCATTACCAAACTAGGTAATATCATCAGTGCTAGAGGGTTTTGTGGTTTGCTCTCTATTTACTGTATTTTTGGAGTATAAGATGCACCTTAGTTTTGGGGGAGAAAAATAAGGAAAGGAATCTGCTTACCAGGTATTCATCTGGCTAGCTAGCACATTATTTTATCTCCTGGTTAGGGTTTTAAAAACTTTATTCAGAGAGAGTAACAGTGAAAGAACTTGCAAGCCAGTAAGAGCTGGGAACATCATTAGCACCTGGAAAGAAACATTTGGATGAAGTTAGAGCAATGAAAAAAAACCTGGAAAGTCTTAGGGCTTGGAAAATATTATTTGCAGAGAGTAACAATGAAAGAGCTTGCAAGCCAGTAAGAGCTGGGAACATTGTTAGCACCTGGTTAGGGCTGGAAATAAACTTATTCGGAGCAAGTTAGAGCAATGAAAAAAAACTCTGCAAAGACTTAGTGCTTGCAGAACATTCTTCACAGAGAGAAACAATGAAAGAGCCTGCAAGGTAAGAGCTGGGAAGATCATTAGCAGCTAGTTAGGGCTTGGGGGAAAAAAAGCTACACTCAGAGTATAAGACGCACCCAAATTATCAGCCTCTTTTAGGGAGGAAAAAGGTGTGTCTTATACTCTGAAAATATGGTATATATGGTAGCTTGCTATGTCAGTCTTGGTGGGAGTGTCATTTTCTTCTTGGTTGTTCCTTGATTAGGCCCTTGTTTATTATTCCATTGCTTGTCTGAGTTGATAGATAGTTGATACTGTCAGGGGTGGGCTACTACCCGGACAGGAGGGAACACAGTGGGGCAGGAAAAATGGAGCTCCACCCCAGAGCACCCAATTTGCACTGAAAGATGTTGAAAGAAAATGCGGGTCATCCTGTATAAGCCACACCCACAGTGTGGTAGTAACAATTTTGGTAGCCCTTCACTGGATACTGTTTACTGCTTGATTGTTGATCCTGGTCAATCCTTGCTAGCTGGGTATAGAATAGAATAGAATAGAATACAATAGAATAGAATAGAATTTTATTGGCCAAGTGTGATTGGACACACAAGGAATTTGTCTTGGTGCATATGCTCTCAACGTACATAACATAAAATATACATTTGTCAAGAATCATGTGGTACAACACTTAATGATTGTCATAGGGGTCAAATAAGCAATGAAGAAGCAATATTAATAAAAATCTTAGGATATACGCAACAAGTTATAGTCATACAGTCAACATGGGAGGAAATGGGTGATAGGAATGATGAGAAAAACTAGTAGAATAGAAGTGCAGATTTAGTAGAAAGTCTGACAGTGTTGAGGGAATTATTTGTTTAGTAGAGTAAAGGCGTTCGGGAAAAAATTGTTCTTGTGTCTAGTTGTCTTGGTGTGCAGTGCTCTGTAGCGACGTTTTGAGGGTAGGAGTTGAAACAGTTTGTGTCCAGGATGTGAGGGGTCAGTAAATATTTTACCCGCCCTCTTTTTGACTCGTGCAGTATACAGGTCCTCAATGGAAGGCAGATTGGCAGCAATTGTTTTTTCTGCAATTCTGATTATCCTCTGAAGTCTGTGTCGGTCCTGTTGGGTTGCAGCACCAAACCAGACAGTTATAGAGGTGCAGATGACAGACTCAATGATTCCTCTATAGAACTGAATCAGCAGCTCCTTGGGCAGTTTGAGCTTCCTGAGCTGGCGCAGAAAGAACATTCTTTGTTGTGCTTTTTTGATGATGTTTTTGATGTTAGGTGACCATTTTAGGTCTTGAGATATGATAGAACCTAGAAATTTGAAGGTCTCTACTGTTGATACTGTGTTGTCTAGTATTGTGAGAGGTGGAAGGGTGGAAGGGTTTCTCTTAAAGTCTACCACCATTTCTACGGTTTTGAGTGTGTTCAGTTCTAGATTGTTCTGGTCACACCACAAGGATAGTTGTTCAACTTCCCGTCTGTATGCGGATTCATCATTGTCTCGAATGAGTCCGATCACTAGTTTCCTCTTTAGCTTTTTGACTGTCCTTTGCAACGGTATGTAGATGTTGTTTGTCTCTACGCGCCTGTTGGTAGCTGATTTGTCTGAGTGAAAAAGGGTTAAAAGTTTATTCTAAGAACAATTCTAGTCTAATTAAAGTTGCAGCTGCTTTAAGATCAGCATATTTTTCTGCTGGTGTTGTCCAGGTAGCAATATGAAGGGAACTGATGAGATTACATGGCAGGCTGTCAGTAAGATTCTGCTTCAGTCTATTTCATACATTGCAGGCAGAATGTGTTCTGACATCTAAAATGTTGCATTTCTCTCAACGCTTGGCTTAAAGTGGGGCTATTCTGGAGGGGGTTTTGCAGGAAAAAAAGAAAGAAGCAGCACATACCTTTGGATTGGTAGTAGAAAAAGCAGCTGAACTTGCTGCTATATATTATTTGTGAGAGAGGCAAATGTTTCCTACTTTATTGATTTGAGGCACAGTGAAGGTCTCTATGTATTTTGAAAAGCATAGATTTGGAGGGACCATGTGGGATTCTGCTGCTCATTCTGTTCTGGAATTCAAATTAAATCCTCCTTGGATTTGCAATAGTAGAGATAGTCTGAAAACAAACAAACAAAAATAATGGCCATCATACTGATCAATGAATCAATCAATCAATCTATTACAGTCTTTGACTGGAGACCAGAACAAATAAAAACACTCTGTAAATATACAATTACATTTTTAATATAAAATAATAAATAAAAACTGATAAAATCCAGTCTGTAGATTATACATGATCTAACTATATTACATTTACAATCCATAAAATGTGTGGCCCATTGTAGATTCAATGCTAAAAGGAAAAGGACTAAGCAGTGCAAAGGATTTAAAATTATGAATTTGGTGGTCTGCAGGTTTTAAAAATATGACCTTGAGGTCCAATAGTTTGGGGATCCCTGTCTTATAGGGTCTGTTTTCTGAACTGGTCTATTTTCAATAACTGATCATTGTTATTAGTTCTCCTCCTGCCTCGCAAACTTCTACTGGTCTTCATCAAAAGTTTCCTCTTTTCCCGTCAGATGTAGATGTCCTGTATAAGCAATATATCTGGTCACTCAAGACATAGAATCAAAAATTCCCTTTTCCACTGGGTTCACACAACCTGCAGCCAACATTTATATAGGGGCATTAGCCAAATTCACCAAGGATGTCTTTTATATGAAAATGCCATGATCTACCTGTTGTGAGTGGTCCACGACCGGGTCAGTTAGTGACAGATTCTGAGGAGGATGAACCGGGCCCAGTTTAACCAGGTGAACTGGACCACCATATGTCTGAAGTCTTCTTCTTTAGCAGGGGGTGGACTAGAGCAGTGTTTCCCAATTTGGACTTCAAATCCCAGAATTCCCCAGCCAGCGAATGCTGGCTGGGGAATTCTGGGAGTTGAAGTCCAAAGATCTTCAAGTTGCCAAGGTTGGGAAACACTGAACTAGAAGACTAGAGGGCCACAAAACCTCTTTCAAATCCATTGTTCTGTTATTCTGCCCATGTTCTAATATTGATGTCCCAGGATGGGAGCTTCATTTGATCCAACAAGCTATTTATGTTCTTTCTTCAAAATCCCTAAGATGTCAGAACTATTGTACATTATGATAACATCGCTGACTGCAAGGTAGCAAAAGCCACTATCAATGAATTCCCATGTTCATTGGTAGACTGGTTTAAACTATCTGTCTTCTGTGCAGGCTTGATTGACTTCAAATCATGCAGAGAAAAACTCCTCAACTGCTTTTCAGAGCCAGCCTATTTTCTGATGTAAATTTTCCCACATATTCTATTTTGCTTTCCCAAGGATAATTTGATAGTATATAAGCGGCTTTTCCTATCAATCTACAGAACCTGCTTCTAAGAATGCATTTAAAAAATAGATACATCAGGATTTGGGGTTTTTTTTGCTGTTGTTCTGTTGGCACCAATTCGGTATGTGATCATTTATAAGCCTGTTTTATCCATCGGTATCAAGCTGTCAATTTTAAAAATGCATTTTTAAAAAGCTAAACACATTTTACCAATCTGTAACGCTTTACCTTAATTGCTAAATGGAGCAATCTAAAATATGTTTTGGGATGCCTCTGACCATTGTTTGAGAGCTGAGATTTGGAGTATAAAAACTCAAGAGTATTAAGTAAAAATAGAGAAGTAAAATCAAGTTAGTTCACTTAAAATTATGGATTGAAAAGAGCCCCTAGATATTTCCCCCTGCTCTCTCGTAAACAGAATAAATGAAACACGTGTTCTTCTCAGTATACTTCTGTTTTATTCAAGGATGGGACCAGTCATGTGTTAGTAAACTACCCTAAAAATAGTCAGGGACAAATGTAAGGGACAGTTTACTTTATTTTTTAAAAGACAACTTTAAGAAAGGCAGGCATAAACTGAGAGCACCTATGCAGGTCCATCCTAGCTAAAGGTCTGGTTTTTTGGCAACCTTATAGTATTGTAAGTGTCATTGAATGACAACTCTGTAGATATCTAGAAAGTCTTATCAGTGAGGAATGAAGCTGGGCCAGCAACATCTGGAGTATGACAGCTGGATTACAGATTAACAAAATTGAAAGGCATCTTGTAGGTCATCTCATTCAAACCTCTACCCAAGCAGGAGACTCTACACTATTTCTGACAGATGGCAGTCCAGTTTCTTCTTGAAAGCCTCCAGCCATGAAGCTCCCACAACTTCTGAAGGCAACTTTTGTTCCGTTGGTTGATGGTTCTCACGGTCAGAAAATGTCTCCTTATTTCCAGGTTGAATCTCTCCTTGTTCAGTTTCCATCAATTATTCCTTGCTTGGTCTTCAATCAAGGGATTGCCCTTGAGCTACAAGTTGATCTTTTTGTCAACAAAAAAGACCTGTTACCTATGTTAATAATATTACAACATTTGTGCAACATGCTTCATCAAACAAGTTTAACAGAGAGAGAGAGAGAGAGAGAGAGAGAGAGAGAGAGAGAGAGAGAGAGAGAGAGAGAGAGAGAGAACACAATAATGCTTGATTTTGAACTTGATTCATTTTTGAGGGGGAGAGGGGTTTCTGGCATATGTATGATTCTGGGGCTTCTGCCATTGTAGAAAATGGGTTAGTTCAATTATCAGATTAGAGATGTTGTGTAAACATAGTCCTGGTGATAGAAAACAAGAATTACATCTCAAGTTTTCAAAGTGTGAACATGCAGCTTCTGCTAAACAGGATAATCAACCATAAAGGAAAAACATGCACATACATTTTCACATTGGCTGTTTATATATTTTCTCAGGGTCAACCAGTACAAAGATATGCTTATCCTCACTGCTTTTTTTTTTTGATCAAACGTAGGCAATTAACAATTGGAACTAGATAAAAGACATTCAGCAAATATCCTGTGATGGGTGGGTTGAAGAGAGAACTGCTTTCTTTTAAGGGATACTTCAGGGAAATATTTTCTCTCATCGTATCGTGTTTTCTGGTCCCAAGTGTACTTTTTTTCTGGCAATTATTTATAGAATGCAATTATCACAAGCATGAATTCATGCTAAACATTGCACTTGTTAATATTTTTAATATCTTTTTTCCTGATCCATCTTGAAATGCTTCGCATCTACAACTGAAATTATCTTTTAACTTGATAATCCTGCTGTAGCAAAAACCAGTGCTTAATTACTTGGTTTTGTGCAATCTGGAGATGTGGCCTGATTTATTATCTTAATATGCTAGCCAGCAAATATGCCTTTTTTTAGAGGAGTGGGTTTACAGGCATTTGTAGATCAAGTAGCAGAGGTGAGGGAGCAAGTAGCAGCCAGGAAACTTTAAATGGGTGTCCAATACGTGGGAAAGTCTCCGAGTCTGCGGAGAGGGGCGGCATACAAATCTAAATAAACATAAACATAAAGTTTTGTTGATATCTTAAATGAGGGATGTCCAATCTTGGCAACTTTAAGATTGGTGGACTTCAACTCCCAGAATTCTGGATGTTGAAGTTCAAGTCGTAAAAGTTGCCAAAGTTGGATATCCCTGTTCTAAACATTGATGGATAAAAAGATGACTACGATGTTAGATTGTCTGCTTTGTGTTGTTTCTTAAGATCTGCATGATTGGAAGGTGGGCCTGAAATATGAAAGTAGAAGTCATCATAAATAGCTTTTCAATTTCTTCCATCCTCTACATGGGCAGTGAGAGTGGTGTTGGTGGTAATAAATTTATTTTAAGTTCTAGGGGTTTTTTAATTATTGCAATCAAAGATCCAAATTCAAAGATCCAAAATGAGAACAGTGAGCAAGAAATATTACTACTAAGCAATCACCTCCATGTAAATTCTGCAGGCAATATAATAATATTTAGAGACGTTTAATGAGATTACATCATCCTCATCAAGCACTAAAAATTGAAGATGCAATTAATTTGAATGCCCTGGAAACTAAACTATTAAAAGGGGTATTATATTTGGATGTCCCTCTAAAAATGCTAGGTAAGAAATGAGCTCATTCTGCACATTCACTTAATATGTGGTTTTCTTGAATCTCCCTTCCAAAACATATTTTCTTTTTTTTAAATTATCTGAGTTCAACTAGACCCAAAGTTCTGCTGTAGTTCCAAAGTTCTATATTCATTTTAGATCCAATAGATCCTCTAGATCACTCCTACATCCATATGTCCCACATAGATCAAAGATTCTCTGACTTAGCATGGTTTCTCTCAATGCCTCTAGATGAGGGGTGCCAAACTCAATTTCATTGATGGATGCATCAAGGTTGTATGGCAGGGGGCATGGCTAGGGGGCATGGCCATCTTGACATCACTCATTTTAGGGGCACCTGTGCTTGCCAAAGCACTCTGCCAATGAAAATGGGCTTGTGAGCTTCATTTTCGGCTGCGATGGCCTCCTGCAATCCTCTGCCAGCAAAAATGGAGCTCAGGAGTGCTGCCTACAAGCCCTCCCAAGCTTCATTTTCACTGGCAGAGGCACTGCAGACCATTTAGGGTGGCTCCACAGGCCAGATTTAATCTCTCTGAGGGCTGGATCCAGCCCCTTGACCTTGAGTTTGACACCATTGCTCTAGATCTTCATCCATTTTTCAAGATGAAGGTTCCTACTCTTGTGCTGGCAATAAATATTGTGTTTCTAGAGCTAGAAGAACAGGAATAAACCAAATATGAATGCTGAGCTACACAGCCATATATAGAACCAAATAATGTCAAATATCCAAAAGCTATCAAAACAGGACAGGAGTATATCATATTTATCTTTATTTTTCTGAGCGAGTAGAAATGCAATCTTTCCTAAGAGCACTAAGAAAATGTCCAGCATATTCTTTCATTATTTCCAAACTATCCAAATAACCTTCACATCTGGATTCATAAGATGGTGGGTGAAAATTGAGTATTCTTTTCATCTACTGAATTGCAAGCCTTATTAAAATTCACTTCCCGGGGAGGGGAGGAGAAAGCTGATCAATACCTATGATAGTGACCCAAACTTTAGTTTTTAATTCTACTTTTATCACAGTTGGCTGCATATATTGGTGAGAATAAGCTCCAGCCTCTTAAATTTAACAAGTAATATAACATATCTTCCGAATCAATGAAGGAGGAAAGGAGGACAATGGCCAAGGATTTTAGTGCATTGAAAGTGCAACCCAATCCTGTCTACTTTGCTCTTTTGAATTCCTTGAACAATCGGTTTCTACTGCCGCCTTTTCTCTGTCATTCTTGTCAGAAAGATTGTGACTTTCTTGTCACTCAGCACTTTGAAACTCACTTCTTTTCAGATAACAGAGAACCCTCTTTTAGCTCTAGTCTCCACTTAAGCCTTCAACAGTTTCACATTTGCTTTTACAGTTTAGGAAATGAGGGACAGAGCTTTCCATTACTAAATATTAAATAAAAGAGGTCATTAATTCAGCATGTTAGATCTTTGTGTCTTCTTTCATTGGTCTATTTGTCACCATTTTTGTATACGTAATGACAGTCCTCAACTTATGATGGCAATGGAAATGTCCTAATGCCAGTTTTTATCTCAGAACTATAATTGCACTTACCAATGTTAGTGGGGGTCGCCATCAGTGAACTGTTGGACAATACTATTTGGTCTGTTGTGTGGATGTTGGATGGTTGGGGTGGGAAATTGTGGCGGATTGAGCATGTTATTTTGGATTATTATGTCTGTTGAAATTGGTTTTTGGCTTCATACGAATTTTGTTGCATGGGTATACAGTGGTACCTCTATCTAAGAATGCCTCTACTTACGAATCTTTCTGTTATGCCGGGCCCTTCACTAGTAGCCCCCCAGTGAGTTTGGAATGCAATTTGAACACACACACCATCACAGAGGAAAAGAAAGTAACTTTATCCAAAGTAAGTTTTTGTGAGCACACACTCTGAAAAGAGCCAAATTTCTCTCACCCAGAAAGAATCCTTGAATGTGGCAAAAGACAAAACAAACAAGCAGATAAGGCAGCTGTGAAACTTCACAGCCATACATGTCAGTGAGTCCACAAGAGTTCTTTAACTGTGAAGTGTCCAAAAGTCAGTAGAAGTCCTGTAATAATCCAAACAGTAACAATGGTCATTCTCCAATGGATAAACGCCCACACGCACACTCCCCAACACCCGTAATTTATCACCAAACACATTAACCTAATTGCCTCTGACATAGGTGTTTTCCCTTATCTTCAGTGATGCCTGTGCAGCTGGTCCCTTCTTGCCATGAGCCTGCACACATGGGCATCCACAAGTGGATCCTCCTCTGACTCTGATGTCTCACTAATTCAAGCACTGACTGATGGGCTGGCTGCACCCATCTCTCTGTCTGATTCCTCTCCCCCACTGTCTATCCTTGGCTGTGAATCAACTTCACTATCAGAGTCTGCTGGCAATAAAAAAAAGTCTCTGTGAACCCAAGGATTCCCCTAAAGCCTCATTGCAGGAGCTGGCCCAGAGCCAACCACAACACTTTCTAGATAAGAGCTGGGTGTTCAAGATTTTTTTGCCTCTTCTCAAGAACCATTTTTTGCTAACAAACCCGAGCCTCTGAAACTATAACCGGAAAAGGCAGAGAGAAGCCTTAGTGGGGCCTCTCTAGGAATCTCTGGGCCAGAAAAGGTGGGGAGAAGCCACTGTGGGGCCTCTCTAGGAATCTCCTGGGAGGAAACAGGGCAGGAAAAATCAGGGAGAAGGCTCTGTGGGGCCCCTCTAGGAATCTCCTGGGAGGAAAGAGGGCCTCCACCCTCCCTGTGGTTTCCCCAATCACACATTATTTGCTTTTACAAGTGCCGGCCAGATGATTTTTGGCTTGCACAGAGACTCTGGGAGGGTGTTTTTATTTATTTATTTATTTATTATTATTTATTTATTGGATTTGTATGCTGCCCCTCTCTGTAGACTTTTTTGGCTTCCAAAGAGCCTCCAGGGAGATGGGAGAGGATGTTTTTTACCCTCCTCCAGCTCCAGGGAAGCCTTTGGAGCCTGGGGAGGGCAAAACACAAGCCTACTAGGTCCACCAGAACTTTTGGAAGCCAGCCATTTTCAGCCTCCAGAGGGCCTCCAGGGAGTGAGGGAAGCTGTTTTCGCCCTCCGCAGGCATTGAATTATGAGTGTGGGCACTCGCGCATGTGTGATAGCACACCCGCATGCTCTTTCGGCATCCGAGGCAAAAAAAAGGTTTGCCATCACTGTCCTAAGATGTAAGCTGTTCCCAGGAATGTTGCTTTTTGCAATTGACTGATGGTGAATTTGTCAACCATTGACTAATTAAGTGGCCTTCCAAGCACAACCACCTGAAACATGGTGTCTTGATATATCTATTGATAGTGAAACTGGCACGACTTCGATAATTGGTCTTTATGAAAAAGCCAATCGTGTCTTCCTTTTTGTCTGTGAAATGTCATATTATTTTTATTTTTAGGGCAGATTTTCTGGCACACCTCAAATTTATCAAGGTTTGAATCAGGAAAGATTTACACCTGGACATCAATTCATAGATGTCTCATTACTTTGGACTGGAGGCATGTCAAAGAATAGCTTAAAACTCTCCATATTTGCCAAGGTTATTGCTTTTAGTAAGGAATCATTCACGTGGTCGTGTTTCTAAAATGATCTCTTCTATTATAACAAAAGCTTGCCGAATAAACTGCTAATCATAACATGCTATGGATGCAATGTGGCTGCCTGAAATTTTTCAACTTAATTGTCTCCAGAAGCTTTCTCTTTTTCTCAGTCCTTCGAGCTCCACAATCATCTCTTTTGAAATGAGACAATAGCTCTATTTCCATAAGTGTTTTTTCCTTCTTAACTTAAAAGCCATTTAGGGACCAGTCACAAAGGTAAGATTCTTTATAGTTGATGTTTGGAGCAGCCGTTACAGTTAAGGAACAGACGATCCATCTATTTCATGCCAGTCCCTTATGTATTCCGTGATACAGTACTATCTGTATCAGTACTATCCAATTCCCTTATGGGTCTGGCATTTTGTATTTAAAAAGCAAGACAATTCACGTTTATCCCGGCGGCAATTTTCTCCGACTTAGATATTAGCCGCATTCTTACAACTTAGCTCAATATGACTAGTGTGGTTAGTTTAAATTTTTATGGTGAAAAGACGAAGACTGAGGCTCAGTCCTTATATGACACACACACAAAACCCAACTAACAGTGGATAGATTTCTCCATTAATTAGTTATAACCCAAACTAGACAACCAGTGAAGAGTTGCAATTTTTTTTTGCTACAACACTGTGAGCGTGGCTTATTTTGTGGGTGAGGCTTGCCAACCATGTGACCAGGTGGGAGTGGCTTGATGATCAGGTGACCAGGGGTGGCTTAAAGGTCATGTGACCGATTTAAGGTGGCCAACTTGACGTCACTCACGTTCAAGGGTTAGGGTGCTTGGCCTCTCCTCACCTCAAAGAGACACAATTTCCCTATTTACTATTACTGAACGTCCGAAATATTCTATTTAATTCTATGTATATATGCCATACATGTACATACATATTACACACAGGCACACCAAAATATACATTATCTACTACATAAACTGTATGTGTATGTACACACACACATGCACACTGCTTAAAAAATAAAGGGAACACTCAAAGAGCACATCCTAGATAGGAATGAATGAAATATTCTCATTAAATACTTTATTCTGTACAAAGTTAAATGTGCACAACATCATGTGAAATTGATTGTCGAACAGTCTGGTTTGCTCTGCTTCCAATTATTAAAGGCAGGATCTAACAATATCACGATGGTCAAAGTGAAATTGCACCATCACAAATCAAGAGAAAAAGGACCTCATGATAAAACCCCAACTAAAACGCTGTGGAATAAGATGTTCTTGAATGATGTACCAAAAATAAGTTATGCAAATTTTAGAAATTTAACATGTATATACATTTCAATATTACATACACATAATTCCAAATTATCTATCTGACTTTAAACCTTGATTTATAGCCTTAGTAGAGCTACTACTGTGGATTAATACCTTTTACTTTGGATTTCTTCTCTTCTCCTGGCCATGTGATCGGGGGTGGCTTAAAGGTCATGTGACTGGCTTAAAGGTGACCAACTTGACTTCACTCACATCAAGGGTTTGGGCTAAGGTTAGGGTGCCTGGCCTCTTCTTGCCTCAAAGAGATACAATTTCCCTCTCTATTTATTATTACTGAACATCCAAAATACCTAATCTATCATGCATTAAGGCCAAAAACATAATAAAAAAGGGGGGAGAAAGGTGGTAATTATCCCCATGCCTGGCGACAAAAATGGGTCTTCAGCATTTTACGGAAGGCAAGGAGGGTGGGGGCTGTTCGAATCTCTGGAGGGAGTTGATTCCAGAAGGCCGGGGCCGCCACAGAGAAGGCTCTTCCCCCGGGTCCCGCCAGCCGACATTGTTTGGTTGACGGGACCCGGAGAAGGCCAACTCTGTGGGACCTAATCGGCCGCTGGGATTCGTGCAGAAGGCGGTCTCGGAGATGAAAGAAAGTTCGTTTCCATTTGCCATACTGACTATAAGATACATTCTCCTCCCCCCAAAAGGAGCAGGAGACCCCCACATTGGCTGCGGCAGGGCGGCTCGAGCAGGTGGGGCGGTGGGTGCATCTCCTGTCTGAGCAGGTCAGCGAGGTGGGCGATGTCACAGGTGGCCATGCGCCGCATGAGGAGTTTCTTGCTATGGCTGGTGTTCTGCCTTCATTTTAGAAGTCAAGATATTGCCAAATAATGGTATTTCTTTGCCTGGATGTATTGATTTCAAAAGGGCTCAATATATTTATACAGTGTTCCCTCGATTTTCGCAGGTTCGAACTTCGCGAAAAGTCTATACAGTAGTCCCTCGCTATATCACGCTTCACCCACCACGGCTTCACTTCATCGCGGGTTTTGAAGTCAGCGTTGGCACAGATACGGTGCTTAGAAGTTTGGAAGGGCAGGACAAGCCAACCAGCCCGTGGCTGGGTGAATGATGAGCGGGGCGAGGACTGAGCTCTGGCGGAGGCCCGTCCCCTCGTTCAACCCGCCTCGCCAGTGCCGAGAAGGCAGTCTTTGGAGGTGCGCTTAGTGGTTGGCAGCGGCAGCGGTGTGCTTGGGGTTGTAGAAAGAGCTCCCGGCAGCACGCCAACGAGCGAGCGCGAGCAAAGAAAGGAATGCAACGTGGCGGGGATTTCCAGACTGGGCTCGAGGGCGGGAGAGGAAGTGCTGGGCGGGTGGAGAGGAAAGAAAAGAAAAGAAAAGAGAGAGAGAGAAAAACAACCAGCCGGGGCAGCTCACCAGGGACTTTCCAGCCGGGGCAAGGCAAAAAAGACAACGTTTGGCTGAACTGCTGCAAAGAATAGCAGTGGGTCGGGAATGCTCGGGGGTGGCGATTCTTTTGCCCCCCTCCCCTTCTTTTCCTCAGGCGCAGAGTAAGTAGTAGTGGAGGGGAAAGGTTAGCCGGCCGTTGCTCACCTCCAGGCCTCCGGAGCTGGTGGGAAGGAGGAGAAAGGGAGCAGGGAGCGTCCCCCCTAATTTATCAGTCGATAAATTCCCCATCGCGGATTTCACCTATCGCAGCCCGTTCTGGAACGTAACACCAGCGATAGGTGAGGGACTACTGTACCAAGGTTTTTCAAAAATATTAATTAAAAAATATTTTGCAGGTTTTTTCCCTATACCACGATTTTTCCTGCCCGATTACGTCATATGTCATCCGACTTTAATAAATATCTTTTTAATAAACTTTAATAAATAAACATGGTGAGTAATGATCTAAATGGTTGCTAAGGGAATGGGAAATTGCACTTTAGGGGTTTAAAGTGTTAAGGGAAGGCTTGTGATACTGTTCATAGCCAAAAATAGTGTATTTACGTCCGCATCTCTACTTCGCAGAAATTCGACTTTCACGGGCAGTCTCGGAATGCATCCTCCGCGGAAATTGAGGCAACACTGTACTGTAATTGCATGTACACTCACAATTTGCCATAAAACAGAGTTGAGAGTCCTAAATATATTTACTATACCTACAAATCCACATCAATTTAGATGGGATCTTTTCCCAATCTGTGGCATGCATCCTGGTTTACACTGAGGACGTAACTAGCAAAATTTCACCTGGATTTTCTCTACCAGTCCATTCAATTCAGAGCTGATATTCATCAGGTTGGGACTGATTCACCTTAAACGGTAGTAGTAGTACTAGTAGTAGTAGTAGTAGTTGTTGTTGTTATTGTTAGGTTGGTCTGTTAGGTTGTGTGATTGTTTTCTTTTTATAATAAGGGTTTTAAATTGTTTTTAACATTAGATTTGTACATGATGTATTGTTGTGAGCCGCTCCGAGTCCTACATACAAATAAATTATTATTATTATTATTATTATTATTATTATTATTATTATTATTATTATTATTTAGATTTCGTTGCCGCTCTTCTCCGTTGACTCAGGGCGGCTCACAGGGTACAAAAGTAGCACAACAACAAATCTAATTAATTAAAAGTTACTACTAAAATCCCATATATAATAAAAAACAGTCAACCAATTCATTCACAACCACACATTACATCTGGTAAACAGAGGAAGGGGGCTTGATCTAATTGCCCCAGGCCCGGTGACATAAATGAGTTTTGAGGCTCTTGCAAAAGGTGAGGAGAGGAGGGTGGAGGCAGTGCGAATCTCAGGAGGGAGCTGATTCCAGAGGGCCGGAGCCACCACAGAGAAGGCTCTTCCCCTGGGCCCCGCCAGACATTGTCTAGCCAAGAGGACCCGGAGAAGACCAACTCTGTGGGACCTAACCGGTCGCTGGGAGTTTCAAATCACGGGTGGTTGAAATCACGGGTGGGATCGCCTACCCATCCCGGCTCTTTGACATCCTATGTAGGGTTATTTTTGAGACTTGGCACATGTGTAGAAGGAGCATGCCTGCAAAAAGCACATGTGTGGAAGGCAGGCATGCACACAAACTTGGTGAGTGCATATACGGCAAACCAGCAGTGCCGAAAATGGGAACCCCACCCTGATTCAATAAAATACAATAATTTATTACAGATTTATTTTCAAAGGAGAAAACACTTTCAGAGAAATTCCCATGGCTGAAATACATGTATTTCTTATGACAAGGTGTTCAAGGAGTGGCTTTTGTCTCTTGTGGTAGAAGCATTTCTCCCTCAAATCCATTCCTCCCTTAGATGACTATTAAATCAGACTTCTCCAAGGTTTTTTTTTTCCAGTAACCACACTGCTATTGCTGTACTCTCCTAAAAAACTGAGGACAATTGAAAACAATACACTGTTCTAACAGTGAGGACAATTAGAAATAGCACTTAAACTTATATACCGCTTCACAGTGCTTTACAGCCCTCTCTAAGCATTTTACAGAGTCAGCCCCCAACAATCTGGGTCCTCATTTTACCGACCTTGGATGGATGGAAGGTTGAGCCAACTTTGAACTGGGGGTAAGATTCCAGGCAGTTGGTGATCAACAGAAGCAGCTCATTGAGCAAGGGAACAGTTTGCCTTCAGACCTTGTGAGTGCTTCATCTAAAGTGAGCAGATTTTAAGATTGGGAAAGGGGGACACCATTGGGGGAGAGGGGGCTAAAAACTTTAGCAAAAAAAATTATTTCTCTCTCTGTCTCTCTCCAGGTAGTGGTTGGCTAACCTTTTTTTCTTTGGTGACGAAAGTGTGCGGGTGCTATTGCGCAGACGTGAGTACCCATACCCATAATTCAATGCCCCCCTGCGCCATGCCCCTGCGCTTGTTCACATGACCCCCTATGCTACCACACACCCACACGCATGTGTGTACAGCCCCCTCCCCATTTTCTAACTTCCAGTGGGCCTGGTAGGCCTGTTTTTCACCCTACCCAAGTTCTGGAGGCTTCCCTGAAAATGGCCTCCCCCACCCTCTGCAAGCCTCCCAGAGGCTTAACGTCCCCCCCCCCCCCCGAGAGCCTCCATGTGAGCCAAAAATCAGCTGGAGATGAGGTGGGTCAATGGCTCATGTGCTGGTAGATATGGCTCCATGTGCCACCTGTGACACATGTGCCATAGACCAGGGGTTTGCTCTAGAAGATCAATGGACTGTTTCTCTCCTTTCTGCAGAGATTTAGAGAAATTGTCTCCAGTTTTCTGTCCCATCCTCCAGGTCTTTTGAGCCAAGGTCGGGTACAATTTGATGCTGAGAGTCAGATACTATGGGAGAAAACATAATTGTAAGTAAAATGGATTTTCTAAATCACAATAGCCTATGACCTTTGCTATTACTATTTATTATTATTTATTTATTTGTTTATTTGTTTATTTATCTATTTATCTATTTATTTATTTGTCTGTTTGTCTGTTTGTCTGTTTGTCTGTTTGTCTGTTTGTCTGTTTGTCTGTTTGTCTGTTTGTCTGTTTGTCTGTTTGTTTGTCTGTTTGTCTGTTTGTCTGTTTGTCTGTTTATTTGTTTGTTTGTTTGTTTGTTTATTTATTTGTTTGTTTGTTTGTTTGTTTGTTTATTTATTTATGCGATTTGTAGGCTGCCCAACTCCTTATGGACTCTGAGGGTCTAACAGCAATATAAAAACTTTAATTTAAAAAAAAATATTTTTAATGTTTCATTTTCGTAGCTCTTAAGAGTCCCAATTTCTCCTCCAATTCTTTGTTTTGTCTTTTAAGTTTTTAGTTAACATTTTAGTTTTTTCTTTGTTTACTTTAAGTCCTGCTACTTTACCAAACTGATTTATGTCTTGTAATAGTGTAAAGCAGAAAAGGTTTAATTCACAAAATTTCAACCCTTTCTTGCAGTTACTACGAAATCTCTGAATGCTTAAATGTCATGTAAGGCAATGATTCATGTTTGGCTTTCTTATTTTTGCAGAGCCTCAAGGTTAGAAGAATGGTCTACCACATGTTCTGTTACTTCAACTTCATGGTTTTCCTGACGGTCATTTCTACTCCTTTTTGGCTCTGGAATAATTTTAATGATGACGTTATCTTTATGGGGCTGTGGCTCAAATGCGATAATTCTGGTTGTCACCGAGCGACTTTGCCAAATGGTAAACACACCACTACTTTGATCAAGTTCAGTAATCTGTCTGATTGAGTTGCAATGTAGAGGAAGAAATTAGTGCTTTCATTGTTTCTATATAATTTTGGCTCAAGAAATCTCAAGATGTCTTGTCATGCAATATCTCTTCCTTTTCAGTCTCTCCAAATATACTACAATCTGCCCAGTGGCTTGCACTATTCGCCTTAATCACCTCTTTAATTTCCCTGATTTTATCACTGGAGAACCTCACCCAGTCGCGTCAAATGGCACTCTGTAGAAAGCTGATTTCCACCATGACTCATTTCTCCGCAGGTATTTGAGGGGTTGGGGAAATGCAATTAAAACAATTCAAATGATTATCCGTCCGGGTCTCGGGTAGAAGATAGGGATGGAGGGCAAGAGGCAGAAATGTAAGCAGGGAGATAAAATCTTATTTAATTGTTCCCAACAATAGGCTACCACACTGGAGAGATTCCTGTATTATAGACAGAACATAATAGAGCAGTGCATGTAGATCTGGTGATTCAGGCCTTTTAGTTGGTAGTGGAAGTCAGAAAGGTGGAAGGGAAACCAAATACAGTGATACCTCGTATTATGAACTTAATTGGTTCTGGGACGAGGTTTGTAAGGTGAAAAGTTTGTAAGAGAAAACAATGTTTCCCATAGGAATCAATGGAAAAGCGATTAATGCGTGCAAGCCCAAAACTCACCCGTTTTGCCAGCCGAAGCACCTGTTTTTCCACTGCTGGGATTCTCCTGAGGCTTCCCTCCATGGGAATCCCCACTGCCGGACTTCCGTGTTTTTGTGATGCTGCAGGGGAATCTCAGCAGGGGAATCCCAGCAGTGCAAAAACAGGTGCTTCACTGGCAATGGAAGTCCGGAGGTGGGGTTACCCAGCGAGGGGAGCCTCAGCAAAATTGGAGCATTACAAAAACACGAAAGTCCTCAAAACCCCACCTCCGGACTTCTCCGTTTTGTGATGCTGTGATTTTGCTGAGGCTCCTCTCGCTGGGAAACCCCACCTCCGGACTTCCATTGCTAGCAAAGCACCCATTTTTATGCTGCTGGGATTCCCCGGCAGCATTGCAAAAACACGGAAGTCCGGAGGTGGTGTTTCCCATGGAGGGGAGCCTCAGGGGAATGCCAGCAGTGCAAAACCGGGTGCTTCACTGGCAACAGAAGTCCGGAGGCGGGGCATCCCAGTGACGGCGGCTTGGGTTTGTAAGGTGAAAATAGTTTGGAAGAAGAAGCAAAAAAATATTAAACATCGGGTTTGTATCTCGAAAAGTTTGTAAGACGAGGTATCACTGTATATTGATGGGTTGAGGGTGAGAGATTCACATGGAGGGACAAAGCTCACAAGCTGGAACACAACAATTGGGCTTGAACCACAGGCCAACATTATACTCCTCCAAAAGGCTTGGATTTTTTCTTATTCAGCATTTAAACTGGACATTTATGTGCTGGGTAAATCAGGTCACGATATTAAAGAAATCATGTGGTTCCTTTTGGGGATTTCTTGTTAGATGTAGATCACAGTGAGCTCTTGTTAACTATACTTTAGGCTATAGATCAGTAATGGTGAACCTTTTTTCCTTCGGGTGCCGAAAGTGCATGCACGCACACTATTGCGCATGCGTAAGTGCCCACACCAATAATTAAATGCAAAAATTGCCTCCCCTGCCCCCCTGGAGGCCCTCTGGAGGCCAGAAACAGCCTATTTCCCAACTTCTGGTGGGCCCAGTAGGCCTGGTTTTCACCCACCCCAGGCTCCAGGGCGGGCAACAATGCTCTCACTCCGACCGGAGGCCCTCTGGAAGCCGAAAATGCCCTCCAGAGTCTTTGGTGCGAGCTGAAAATCAGCTAGCCGATGCACACATGTGTGCTGGAGTTGAGCTAGGGCAATGGCTTGCATGCCGGCAGATAATTATTATTAATAATAATTTATTAAATTTGTATGCCGCCCCTCTCCGAAGACTCGGAGGGCTCACAACAAACAATATAACAGTGTACAAATCTAATGTGTAAAAGCAGTTTTTAAAAACCCTTATAATAAAAAGCAATCATACAACCCAAACAAACCATACATAAACCATAATAGCTGAGGGGTATATCAATTTCTCCATGCCTGGAGACATAGGTGTTTTTCAGGAGCTTACAAAAGGCAAGGAGGGTGAGGGCAATCCTAATCTGCAGGGGGAGTTGATTCCAGAGGGCCTGGGCCACCACAGAGAAGGCTCTTCCCCTGGGTCCCGCCAGACGGCATTGCTTAGTCGACGGGACCCGGAGAAGGCCAACTCTGTGGGACCTAATCGGTCGCTGGGATTCGTGTGGCAAAAGGCGGTCCCGGAGCGAATCTGGTACGATATGGCTCTGCGTGCCACCTGTGGCACCCGTGCCATAGGTTCACCATCACTGCTATAGATTGTATGATACCAAGCAAGCAGAAGTAAAAGCTAAAATGGTGGGGCAGGAACATATCTCTTTTCTTGTCTTTAGGCGTCTTTCTGCTACTTTCTCTGATGATTGTCTGCCTTGGGATTACCCATAAGAGGAACATGGAGGAAATCCATCTATCACCATCCTTTAATTTTTACATAGGTTGTTTTGCCTCCGCCCTGGACTTCTTCTTAGGTATTTATTGATTGATAACTTTATTTCTGGTTTGCTCTGCTTCCAATGATTAAAGGCAGGATCTAACAATATCGCGATGGTCAAAGTGAAATTGGACCATCAGAAATCAAGAGAAAAAGGACCTCATGATAAAACCCCAACTAAAACGCTGTGGAATAAGATGTTCTTGAATGATGTATCCAAAATAAGTTAGATGGAAGATCCTTGCCTCTCACAGGACCTAAAGCAAGGGTGTCAACAGGGGTGGGCTGCTGCCTGGATGGGGGGCGGGGGAATGGAGTTCCACCCCAGAGCACCCAATTTGCACTGAAAGTTGAAAGAAAATGCAGGGCCTCCAGCATAAGCCATGCCCACAGAGTGGTAGTAAAAATTTGTCATGCTCAAGCCTGGGAGGGCCGTCAGAGCCTGGTAGCACAACCTGAGCACCAGGACTGGCGGCCCATCACTGGATCAGGGCTAGAATCAAGATTCTTTTAACCTACCCACCTTCCAATCCACACCCAAAATGCTCACTTTTCAGAAGCCTAACGGTTGGGTAATTAAGAATGAGAAATCCTTGCTGATTGATTGCCAAATCATTTTTTTTAAAAAAAATTGATTGGTAGATGCACAGATATTCTGCACAAGTTTTCATTCTCCACCCCTCTCTTCCATCCGTCCCCCACTCTTTTCCAGGTATAGTTTGTTTCATGCACCCTGTTGACTTGTTCGAAAGCAGCAAGGAGGAGAACGCTCCGAGACTTGTATTTAATACCGTTTGATCATTTCCTGAGGATCCAATTGACCAATTCACACAATCTTCTTTATGAACTCCGATTAAGTCCTTGGGTGGATATTGGCATTCTAACTGGTGATACATTATTTGGATTCCCCCCCCCCCTTGTAATTGTTATATTTTTTTCTCAGTAAGGGTTAGACATAATTTTAAAAAACTGTTGGATGTAATAAGAAATTTTTGCTCTTTTTTCTTGTTGTTTTAAAAGGGTATTTATTATAAGTAGGTTAAGAAATATACATGAAAATTGATATTGAGGATATATGGAGAAAATTGAAGCTCTATATCCGAATTAATTAGATGTGATTAAGTTTAGGAATAGTCTTAAAAGTGTATTAGCTAATAGCTTTTTAAATATCATATAAGAAATCTGAGTAATTCTTTTTGTCCAGATGTCAAATGTAAAGGAGATAGCACTGGATGGATTAAGTATACCGAAAATTTAAAAACTATTTATTGTATTACAAATTCAATATTGATGTTATTTTACTTTGTATATCTAATTGGTTGATAGCATTTTACTTTGTATATCTGATTGCAGTGAAAAATAAAAAAATTCTTTGCCATAAAAAAAAGTTTTTTATTTTTCTCCACCTTCACATGCAAATTTTAGAAATTTAACATGTATATACATTTCAATATTACATACACATAATTCCAAATTATTCTTTGTTTCGTTAAGCCAATATCTTGATTAATTGATTCACCCCTTTTGACCAACACCAGTCTGCCCCTCTAGCTATTCTTTCTTGCACACTCTCTCCTTTTTCAAACCCTTTTCTCCTCCAACCTGCTTTTCCTTCATTCCTCTTTGTCCTCTCTTTCTTTCTCTCTCTCTTACCGCTTCCTTCCTCAACTTCACTCACCTTCTCTTCCTCCCTTTCTACTTCCTCTCCCACCTTCTAATACATTTCCTAGAGTATTTTCAAACCTAAAAAATACCTTAACAGACTGATGCTGTACTTTCAATTTTAAAATCTAGAACTATTACTTTGGACTTAGAAAGAAAGAAAGAAAGAAAGAAAGAAAGAAAGAAAGAAAGAAAGAAAGAAAGAAAGAAAGGAAAATACAATTTTATTGTAGGTATATATCCTCTAACTTCCACCCCTAAAAAGAGTAACTTTGTCATCTGGCTTCTCCCTCCAATTAATACAAAATTTCTATCAAAATTCCACATTTGGAATGTTGTGTCCAGTTCTAGAGACCTCGCCTACAAAAAGAGATTGATAAAATTGAACGGGTCCAAAGACGGGCTACAAAAATGGTGTAAGGTCTTAAGCATAAAAGTTATCAGGAAAGACTTCATGAACTCAATCTGTATAGTCTGGAGGACAGAAGGGAAAGGGGGGACATGATTGAAGCATTTAAATATGTTAAGGGGTTAAATAAGGTTCAGGAGAGAAGTGTTTTTAATAGGAAAGTGAACACAAGAACAAGGGGACACAATCTGAGGTTAGTTGGGGGAAAGATCAGAAGCAACATGAGAAATACTATTTGACTGAAAGAGTAATAGGTGCTTGGAACAAACTTTCAGCAGACGTGGTTGGTAAATCCACAGTACCTGAATGGAAACATGCCAGGGATAAACATATATCCATCCTAAGATAAAATACAGAAAATAGTATAAGGGCAGACTAGATGGACCATGAGGTCTTTTTCTGCCATCAGTTTTCTATGTTTCTAAAAAATTTTAATAACTTTCTTTTTCTTTTATTTTTTATTTTTTAGTTTATATTTTTTAGTTTATATTTTTTATTTTTTATTTTTACAAAGGTGTAAAAATCCTGTACATGGGGATCTTGAGCAGAAAGAGAAGGCAAGACCCTCCCTTTCCCTTGACCCCCAACAAATGGTACCCAAGGGAATCCTGCCTGCCTCAACCAACACAGAGGTGGCACATGGACATCCATTTCAATAACCACTGATACACTTGGCATCCATGAATCTGTCTAATCCTGCCTTGAAGCTATCAAGGCTGACAGCTGTCACGACATCTTCTGGAAGTGAATTCCATAAACCAAAGACCCTTTGGGTGAATAAATATTTCCCTTTATTTGTCCTCACTTTCTCACCTATGAGCTTTAGGGAGGGCCCCCTCGTCCGAGTATTGTGTGATGGAGAAAATAATTTTTCCCTATCCACCTTTTCTATCCCATGCATGATTTTTTACACTTCGATCAAGTCACCCCTAAACGCTGTCTTTCAAGGGTGAAGAAACCAAGGCGTTGCAACCTGGCTTCATAAGGGAGGTGCTCCATTTCCTTGATTTCCTAGTACTAGCTTTGCTTTCTTTTGCCATAGTTGTTCTACTTCTATTTGCAGTTCTTTGTATTTTGTTATCTTCTCCAGTTCCTTCTCTCCTCTTTTGCTCTCTCCAGGTGTTGCCATGTAGGTGTTGCCATGTCTCCTGTGCAGACTTTTGTTTTTTGTCTTTCTTAATATAGTTAATGAAAATAAATAACAAACATCCATATATGGGACACACATATGCACACATGTATTATTAACTCATTGGGACACGGCTGCTTTAAAAAGAGATTTATTTTGCATAGGTTTATGGTAGTCCCCTTTCAAAAAGAAAGAACTGTTTTTATTAGGTATATTTCTGAAAAATATAAAAAAGAAATTCAGAATTTGGTCATACATATCTCGACCGCGGCAAGAATAACATTTGCACAGTTGTGGAAATGTGAAGAAATTCCTAAAGAAGAAGATGTTATTAAAAAAACCTCACTGAACGTTCAGAGATGGACATGATGGCGAGAAGGCTAAAAAGACAGGAAGAATCAAAGTATTATAAAGTATGGGATAAAGTTTACGTATGGTTAGATAATAAAATTTAATAATACAATGTAACCGATAAGCAATAATATAAATGTGCCTAAGGAATGTTATAAATGTTTATGAAAGTTTGTAAAAAAATCAAGTATCTGTAAGCCCGTTTAACTCCGGAATACAACTTCTGACAAGAGAGGGGTGGTAAAGAACCCCTATTTTTGTTCTCTGTTTGTGTCTTGTATTGTCCCATAAAAAAAATTAAAAAGAAAGAAAGAACCACTCTCCTTCTCTGAAAGAGCAACAAACAGCAAAAATCTATCTTCTCCCGCTAGACTGGAAAATATTTCTATGGTATTTTAAATACCGACTTCTGTCAAGTCTGCCCATGTGGCCTGCCTGAATCTGATTAGTAATTAAATGTGTATGGTCAAGATCTTGCTCAATTGATAAATGATCCTTGGCAGATTCTGCGAACACGGTGACTCCTACAGGAAAACAAAAGATGAAGAATAATTGGATCTAGCAAGACGCTGGCAATCAATCACTCGAAAAGTGTCTTCTTCTACCTGCCCTCTCCAACAGTTTCCAGGAGTTAAAATCCCACTCCTCAAATAAGCAAAGTTTGCACTGAGTAGGAGGATAAGGTGGTGTCAATTATTCAATGCTTCAGTCATAATAAGAAAACAAAACATTGGCAGTTTTATAGTAAAAGAGATAGTTTATTTTAAAAAATCATGGGAATGGGAGTTTATAGAGTGAGGGTGGGTTTCTCTCCTACCCCCAAGGATTTGGGTTTTTTTTTTTCTTTATTAAATATTCTCCAGTATTCTTTGGGTCAACTATTGTATTGTCTCTGTATTAAATGCCATAGCATGATCTTGCTAAAATCAATGGTCCTGTTACTAGCACTTCTAGCTGAGAGAAGGAGGAGGAGGAGGAGAAAGAAAAGCGGAAAAGGAGCAGGGGTGGGTTCTAACTTACCTTGCTGTCAGTTCGCTTCCTCCCACGCCATGTGTCTATGCCATGTGGGCATGCGCACTGCCAAAAAAATTTAAAATTCTGAAAACAAGACGGCGCCATATGTGCAGTGCCAGAGACTTGGCTTCTGCGCATGCATAGAAGAAAAAAATCAGCAAAAAGTTCCCAAAAAATTATTTTTAAAAAAATCAAAAAAAGATGATAGAGTCTATGGACCAGCACCAATAGAAACAGCTCTGTGATGTGACCAGTGGTTTGCTATCAGTTCCATAGAACTGGGGAGAAGTGGGAGGAACCAACATCTGAAGAGGAGAAAGAGGAGGAGGAAGAAGAATGAGAAGAGGGAGAAAGAAGAGAGGAGGAAGAGGAAGAAGAGAAACCATTAATGGTAAGTCACATTCTGATAAATTGATGGAGAATTTAAGCTGAAGAAATTCAGCAACATTTCCTTTCCTTAGTTATTTATTTTATTTATTTATTTTGTCCAATACAGTGGAACTTCGACATACGAGCAGCTCTACTTACGAGCTACTCGAGATAAGAGCTGGGAGGGGAGCGACATTTTTGTTCGCCTCCCGAGCTCACATTCGGGATACGAGTGCCAAGGAGCTGTCTCCTGAAGCCAAACGCTAACTTCCGCGTTCGGCTTCAGGAGACAGCTGCGAAGCGGCGCAGGTGTTTTAAAACGTCGCAGCCGGCCTGGGGGGCTCGGGGGCTCGGGGGCTCCCGCGCCGCTTCGCGGCTGTCTCCTGAAGCCGAATGCGGAAGTTAGCGTTCGGCTTCAGGAGACAGCTGCGAAGCGGCGCGCGTGTTTTAAAACGTCGCAGCCGGCCTGGGGGGCTCGGGGGAAAGCCCCCGAGCCCCCCAGGCCAGCTGTGACATTTTAAAACACCCGCGCCGCTTCGCAGCTGTCTCCTGAAGCCGAACGCTAACTTCCGCGTTCGGCGGCAGTGGGTTTTTTTGTTGTTGCACGGATTAATTGACTTTACATTGTTTCCTATGGGAAACAATGTTTCGTCATACGAGCGTTCCGACTTACGAGCCTCCTTCCGGAACCAATTAGTCTCGTAAGTCGGGGTTCTACTGTACATAATGAGGGTTTTAGTGGGTATATATCTATATACAAATAGTAAAATACATGATGAAGTTTATAGAGGAGATACTCCTAGTAAAATATATCTAAGAAATAATAGAAAAGAAGATATAGTAATAGAACATATCAATGAAAGAATAGAAGAAGAGATATAGGATTAGAAGAAAGGTATAGGAGATATAGGACGGAAGGCACTCTAGTGCACTTGTACTCGCCCCTTCAGTTTCTCTGCTAAACACTAAACAGGATGATTAATTTCAATAAACCATTTCTCAAAGTTGTTATTACTTTCTTCCAGGCGTGGGCTGTTGGGGGTTTGCAGGGATTCTGGAGAACCTCTAGCTAAGATTCTGTGCAGTTCAGAGAAACCCCAAATCTCACTCGTGGATGGCCCCACCCATCCCAACCTGCCCCTCCCAGGAGTTCCCACATAGCCTATTTTGGATGCCAGTAACTGCAGGGCACACGTGGAGGCTCACAGAGAGCAAAAAATGGGCCTACCGGATGTTCAAGAAGGCTCAAAATGGGCCCATTTCTGACCTCCAGACCAGTGGTGGGTTCCTACCAGTGCGGTCCAGAGCGCCACACCGTGTGAACCCACTGATGACACAATTTTCGGTGATTTTTTTCTGGCGTCTCCATGTTGGAAGGAGCCTTCACGCTCACCCTCGTCTTAATGTCGACCTTTATTCTTCATCCAAAGCACAGCTGAGAAGTTCCTTCTAAGGAGACGCCGGGGAAAAAATCACCAAAAATTGTGTCATCGGTGGGTTCATAACGGTGTGTCGCTCTAAACCCATCACTGGTCCAGAGGGTCTCTGCAGCCTGGGTAGGGGAACCCCTGCCTGCTGTGGTTCAGGAGGCCTACTAGGCCACGCCCATCATGGCCGCACCCACCCAGCAACCAGGCAGAGAACCCCTTGCTAAAAATTTTAAAGCCCGCCCCTGCCTTCTTCCTTCCTCTTTCCCTCCTTTCCGTCTCTCCCCTGAGATTGGTACGGTTCTCATCAAACAGATTCTTTCAGTAAGAGGCTCTTAACCGTTGAGTTGTAAGTGACTTTAGTTTTCCTATCATTATGTTGTTTCCCCGAATGCAGCTTATCTTCTTTCGGGCAAGCATCACACTTTCTTACAAAAAGTTACACTCTTCACTTTAGCTGTTTCTCTCCAGACATGCTTTCTGCTGTTATAAGCCTCTCTGCTCTCCAACAAACTTGTCACTAGATAAGAACAATCACATCACACGTCTCCGAAAGAAATTTCAGAGGCAAATTCTCTTTGACTAAGAGCCAGCAAAAGCAAAAAAAGAAGCAGGAAGTATTTTTCTCTAGTGAATCAACTCATAAATGGATGTACCTTTGAATACTTATTAGTGGAGGATAAATGAGAATAATGTTTTCACTGTATTAACCCTATTTTAGATTTCACGTGGAAGTGTTGAGGTGCTTCTGTCTCAAAATACTGGGAAAACACATATTGGTACAGTTTCTACTATAGAAGAGATTTTATTTTTATTTTATTTATTTATTTAATTGTCAGTCAAGTATAGGATAGTAGTTTATATAAACAGAACATAGAAAATAATGAAAAAGGACAGTAGGGCAGGGACGGTAGGCACAATGGTGCGCTTATGCACGCCCCTTACACACGTCTTAGAAAAGGGGTGAGGTCAACTGTAGACAATCTAAAGTTGAACATTTTGGGGTTTGGGAAAGAAACAACAGATCCAGGTAGTGAATTCCAGGCATTGATCACTATGTTGCTGAAGTTGTATTTTCTGCAGTCTAGTTTGGAGTGGTTTAAATTTAGTTTGAATCTATTACATGCTTGTGTGTTGTTGCAGTTGAAGGTAAAGTAGTCATTATCAGGAAGGACATTTGGTATATGATTTTGTGAACTATGGTTAGATCTGTTCAGAGGTGGCATGGTTGTAAATTTTTCTAATTTCAGTATTTCAAGTCTGGTGGAGTAAGGTGTTTTGTTCCGAGAGGAGTGAAGACTCTTCTTGTGAAATATTTCTGGACACTCTCAATTGGATTAATGTCTGATATGCAATGCAGGTTCCATAAAGGTGAGCTATATTCTAGAATTGGTCTGACAAATGTTTTGTAAGCTCTGGTTATCAGCTCGTTGTTACCATCAAGAAGAAGCTACGTAAGATTAGATTGACAACTCTTAATGTTTTTTTGGCAATGTTGTTACAGTGGACTCTAGGATTTAGGTCATTGGATATGAGTACTCCAAGATTTTGACAGACTGTACGGCAGGGGCTTCTGACTTTAGCCATTTGAAGACTTGTGGACTTCAACTCCCAGAATTCCATAGACAACATGACTGGCTGGGGAATTCTGGGAGTTGAAGTCCACAAATTGGCAAGTTGGGGACATGAGTGAAACATTTAAATAGGTTAAAGTGTGAAATAAGGTTCAGGATGGAAGTGTTGTTAATAGGAAAATGAACACAAGAACAAAGGGACACAATCTGAGGTTAGTTGGGGGAAAGATCAGAAGCAACATGAAAAAATATTATTTTACTGAAAGGGTAGTAGATGCTTGGAACAAACTTCCAGCAGACGTGGTTGGTAAATCCACAGTAACTGAATTTAAACATGCCTGGGATAAACATATATCCACCCTAAGATAAAATACAGGAAATAGTATAAGGGCAGATTAGATGGACCATGAGGTTTTTTTCTGCCACCAATCTTCTATGTTTCTATGTTTCTAGGTTAGGTAATCCTGCTCTACAAAGATTGGATTGGATTGCAGTAGAAGGGTAGAGATTCCCCATACTTATTCAATAGGTGTCTAGTTTTCTTTACGCCGCCTGTCTAGATTAGAGGCTCAACCCTCCCAATGAAAGACAGATTAGGCAAATATTAATAAAATTAATTAGAAAACTGGAAGAGCTTTGTTTCAAGCTGTGAGCAAAAATTCCATTAGTACAATGAGCACAAAGTGCCTCTTTCTATCATTAGCATCAAGGCATTCGTTCTGTATATTTATCCATTTTGCATTGCAAGCCATGATATTTCAAAGTCCTCATCTGTTTTGATTGATAGAAGCAGAGCAAGATGCCAGGCTTGTTTGGAATGGAAATGATCGCATTAATATTCAGGATCTCTGTGCGCATTTAAATGTGGATTAAAAATGCATTAGTGGGTCTCCTTTTAAGACAGCCTTCCCTTTTGTACATTAAATATTTGAAAAGGATTCGGACTCGCCCTCTCTCACGTGGTTGCCTGAATGGAAAAGAAAAGAAAAGAGGCAACTGAGCTTTTAACAAGTCTATTCAGGCTACTTTACTCAGTGAGAGAGCAAATTGATGGAACATTTGGAGAGAAATGATTTGAAAAGTCTGTGGACGATGCTTTCAGCAACTCAGTAGTATCTATGTTCCTTGTAACTGATAAGGGGCAAGCTTTCAAATTAGTGTTGATTCCAGGCAAACTGACTGGACTAATCTTGCAAGTTTCTTGGTACCATTTCTGAATTGTCTTACCTTTGCCTTCTTTCTAGGGCTGAGAGCCAGCGACTGGCTCAAGGTCTCCCAACTTAGCTTTGCCTCTAAGACAGGACTGGAATTCAGTGTCTTCTAGAGCCGGCGAAGGTTCCTACTTACCGCTGCTACAGCAATGCTCCCCAGGTGACCGATGGGTGCGCATCTGGTGGGGGCAGGCACATGTCTGAGCAATATTTGGCTTCTACACATGCACAGGAAGCAAAATCTCATGAGAGGATGCGTGGAAGCATGAGATTTTGGTGATTCTTTTGCTCCCATGCATCACCAAAAATCACCAAAATCTCCCTCTCTCATGCACGTCTTCTCATGAGATTTTGCTTCCTGCGCATGCTTGGATGCACCCACTTGCTCCCGTTGGTCACCTGGAGCTGTGTGTATAGCTCCATTTTCACTACAGTTTGAGTTTAATTGGATTTGTATGCCGCCCCTCTCTGAAGACTCGGGGTGGCTCACAGCATATACAAAAAACAATAATAAACAATCCAATTAATAATAAGAACAACAAGAAGAGCCGGGGTGGCGCAGTAGGTAGAGTGCAGTACTGCAGGCCACTGAAGCTGACTGTAGAGCTGTAGGTCAGCGGTTCAAATCTCATCACCAGCTCAAGGTTGACTCAGCCTTCCATCATTCTGAGGTGGGTAAAATGAGGACACAGATTGTGGGGGCAATAGGCTGGCTCTGTTAAAAAGTGCTATTGCTAACATGTTGTAAGCTGCCCTGAGTCTAAGGAGAAGGACGGCATAAAAATTGATTGATTGATTGAATGAATGAATGATGAATGAATAAATAAATAAATAAATAAATAAATAAATAAATAAATAAATAAAACATTAAAAGACAATCCTTAAAATTCTGATTTAAAAAAAACTTCCATTAACAATTCAAGTTTTGTTCTAGAGGTCTCCTGTGTGTATTGAATTGTTTTCTCTGTGGATCCATACACAGTGGTGGGATTCAAATAATTTAACAATCGTTTTGCTCAGGTTTAGGTTGGCTGTCATGGGAGGCGTGGTTTATCCCTGACCTACAGCTCCACCACACATGCAGGCCAAGCCCCCCACAATTTCCAACCTGCCCTGGGCAAACCAGTTGTTAATTTACCACCACAATCCCACTATTAAAGTGGATCCTGGGTGCTGCACTGCACTGCAATGGAGAAATGGGCAATAGAGCAGATGGCACAAGGGAAGGAGGAAGAGCAGGGAGAAGAAAGAGGGAAAGTGAGCCTTCCCTCATACTGGCTGCTCCATTACCTGTTTTTCCATTGCAGCGCAGTGCCCCAGATCCATTTTGATAGTGGGAAGTGGGTAGTTAACAATGGGTTCACCCAAACCGGTGCGAACTGACCTGAATCTCATCCATTGATAACATGTCACCAGAATGTTGCTACACACAGCATGATATTGATTGCAAGGGGATATAAATATAATGCTTTACAGATAGTCTTCAACTTATTCATTTTATTTATTTATTAATCGGCTTTATATGCTGCCCCTATCCGAGGACTCGGGTTGGATTACAACATATAATGAACAGTGTACATCCAAATCCAATTAATTAAGTTGATAATCTAAAAAACCTGAAAAACCATTTAAAATGCTCTCCTATCCATTCAATCAGCAAGCTCACAATACCTTTGTTGGCCAGGGGGCAATGTCTAATGACCCCAGGCCTGAAGGCATAAATGAGTCTTAAGACTCTTTCGAAAGGTGAGGGGGCAGTACAAATCTCTGGGGGATTTGATTCCAGAGGGCCAGGGCCCCCACAGAAAAGGCTCTTCCCCTAGGCCCCACCAAATGACATTGTCTAGTTGATGGGACCTGGAGAAGGCCGACTCTGTGGGACCTAACCATTTGCTGGGATTCAGGCAGTAGGAGGCGGTCCCGCAAGTAATCTGGTCCCATGCCATGTAGGGCTTTTTTTATTAATACAACTGAGCCCAACTGTAGGCAAGACAGTTGTTAAGTGAGTTTTCCTCCATTTTACAACCCTTCTTGCCACAGTTGTTAAACAAATCATTGCAGTTTTTAAATGAATAGAGTGGATGTTAGGTGCATCTGTCTTCCCCATTGACTTTGCTGGGGGATGACAAGACCTCAGGATATTTCAGCAGTCCTAAATTTATTTATTTATTAGTTAAATTTCTAAGCCTCCCAACTCCTTAAGGATTCTGGGCAGCGTACAACAATTTTAAAATAATCAGAAACAATAAAACCCCTAGATGTAGAAACATTCATTCTTCTTGGCCGGAGCTAGATAATGCTGCTCAATGGCCCAGGCCTGCTGCCAAAGCCAGGTCTTCACGGCTTTCCTGAAGACTAGGAGGATGGGGGAGTGTAGACTTTTGAGGGTAGTTGGTTCCAGAGAGATGGAGCTGTCACAGAGAAGGCCCTCCCATGTGGCCCCACCAAACGACATTGTCTAGTCAACGGAACCTGGAGTAGGCTGACCCTGTGGGTTGTAATAAGTTGCTGGGAGGTATGCAGTAGATGCTCCCATAAATAGTCAGGCCCTGAGCCATGTAGAGCTTTATAGATGATAACCAACACCTTAAATTACATCCAGAGACCTATTAGAAGCTGTTGTGAGTGGTCCATGTCTGCCTCAGGACATGCCTGATTCTGAGGACAATGAGCCAGGTTCCTCGGGTTATCCTGGGTTAGGGAGGCTGTCAGAGGAAACGGAAGCCTAGAGTGAGGCAAATAGAAATTTGGGAGTGCCAGAGGGGGCTGATATTACAATGGGAAGTTGTTCCCTGTCAGATAGTAATGGAGATGTATCGGGAGATGAGTGGATTGACCCAAGATATAGAAGGATAGCCAAAAGAAGAGAAGAAATCCAAGGTAAAAAGTATTAATCCACATTAGTAGCTCTGTGGATTGTATGAGGTAACTTCCAGGTTACAGTAGGAAGTGAAGGTGTGGTCTGACAACGTTGATCAAAAAATGGCAGAGATTTTGAGGCGTTCCAGAACAAAAGAGTAAAAAACCTGAGCTGTGCCTTTCCAAATGAGCTAGAAACTGCCTTGCTGTGTTTGTTATGAACTCAAGTGAGCAAATTGACCCGAAACCATAATTTATAGCCTTGTAATCTCAGAGCCCACCAAGAATGGAATGTTGGAACGCTTCCCAGAAAGTTTGAGTTTTCAAACCGATAGGAACTGTATTAATTCTTGCTGTTTGCATTTACCTTGCTAAAGATTCATATATTTAAGCTTGTGTGAAAAAAAAAAAGAATATTATTTCAAGAAGTGGGTTTTTGAAGTTTTGGAAAAATACTGAAGCCATGCATAGAACAGAAGCCAGTGCAGCTCGTGGAGTGTTGGTGGATGCCAAGTGTCCCATACTCAATCATGTGAACACGGGGAGCTACAAGGATACTAAGTGTGAAAAGGAATCACGTCACTTTTTCAGTGTCTTTGTAACTTCAAATGGTCATTAAATGAACAGTTGTAAATCGAGGACTACCTGTCTGTAAATAAAATCTTCATGAGTTCAGGGAGTTCATTCAGACTCACAGGTTAGTGAATTCTAAATCAGGGAAAACTGGATTGGTATAAAAGGCAAAAAAAAAAAAAGCTGATATTTGCTACTTGGGAGGCAGCTGTAGTAGACCTTCCCCAGAGCATTAAAAACGATAACATCAACTCCTTTTTGCCCGTTTCCGAGGCTATTGTTCGTTAATAGATTATTTCAGAAAAATAACTCAGAAGGGACTCTGTGTGCTTCAAGGGTAATTAAAACTCTGTCTATGCAAGAAGAAAAAGATCTGATGATTATTTTTTTTCTTCCCGAGAAAACAAACTTTCAAAGAAAGTGAAAGTTTATTTTATCACTTTCAGTTCAGTTCAGGCTAAGGGGAATAAAATCTACACTTTAAAAAAACGCAACGGGGTTGGACATATTTATTTATTTTCCCCTTTATGTCTGGTAGCTTTTCAGTGGTAATCTTTCTGTTGCTACCCGACATAGACACACACACACAGCCTGTGTGTTGGATGCTTTAAATTGTCATGAAGAAGTGACAAAAGTCCTATCTTTTGAAAGTCCTTTCTTTACACTTATTTATTTATTTGTTTGTTTGTTTGCCAACCACTCAAGTCGCTGTGTTCTCTGCCTCTGCTTTAACTATACCATGCGTGCATGAAATATGGATGTTTAAAACTGTTTGTGTACAAACAGATTGTCGCAAGCAAGCAGCCGTACTTTATTACTGATCAGAGATGGGATCTCAGATTAAAGATGTTAATATAGACATTTTAAAAGTACAGGGTCTAATTTAAGCTGCCTATGGCAGGAACCCAATTTTCAAGTGATAATTGCAATAATTAAAAAATTCTGTTATCAGCTGAGACAAACATGTTACACATTGGCAGGCAGAGATGAATGCCGCGACAGTTGGCAGCTCCTCTCAGTAATGAAAAAAATCAATTTCACAAAGTTCAAACCAGACGAGAAGAGTTTGAGAGAGTTCCTTCTTTGCAGGGAGGAGGAGAAAGAGAAATGCTTTTGTTCTTTTGCTTTCTTTTCCTCTGAGTAACATCAGCAGCAAGATAATTTAAGCAGGACCAGCTGAGCCTGGCAGCTCAAATAGGATTCTAATCTATATTAGACAGGACAATGGACATTTAGTGGATCTTTTGATCTTTTACGGATCCATGTATGGGCTTTTTTTGCTGGTAAAACTGTCATCTTGAATCTCCAATGACCTACGCTAGGGTCCTCTTTGTAGACTTCAGTTCAGCATTCAATACCATCGTACTAGACATTCTCTTAACCAAACTAAATCAGCTAGCAGTGAACACACTTGTAAGTGGATCACAAGATTCCTAACAGACAGGAAGCAGCAGGTGAAGCTAGGAAAAATCACATCAGATACATGTACAATTAGCACAGGTGCCCCCCAAGGCTGTGTACTCTCACCACTTCTCTTCTCTCTATACATTAATGACTGCATCTCAAACGATCCATCTGTTAAACTACTGAAGTTTGCAGATGATACAACAGTGATCGGACTCATTCGAGACAATGATGAATCCGCATACAGACGGGAAGTTGAACAACTATCCTTGTGGTGTGACCAGAACAATCTAGAACTGAACACACTCAAAACCGTAGAAATGGTGGTAGACTTTAAGAGAAACCCTTCCATCCTTCCACCTCTCACAATACTAGACAACACAGTATCAACAGTAGAGACCTTCAAATTTCTAGGTTCTATCATATCTCAAGACCTAAAATGGTCACCTAACATCAAAAACATCATCAAGAAAGCACAACAAAGAATGTTCTTTCTGCGCCAGCTCAGGAAGCTCAAACTGCCCAAGTTGCTGCTGATACTGTTCTACAGAGGAATCATTGAGTCTGTCATCTGCACCTCTATAACTGTCTGGTTTGGTGCTGCAACCCAACAGGATTGACACAGACTTCAGAGGACAATCAGAACTGCAGAAAAAACAATTGCTGCTAACCTGCCTTCCATTAAGGACCTGTATACCCCTGCTGTTCTGTTCGGGTCTGTGAGACCCGAAATCAAGGTTTGAGACCCTGTAAAAAATTTTCCCTGCATATCTGAAACTTGAAATTTCATGACTTTTCATCATTTCAGGGGTTCTCTCTATGAGAATTTTTTTTGGGGGGGTGGGAGGTTTCTTTCTTGCTGAAAAAAAACAACTCCCTAATGTTATGTTCCCGGGTCACCCTGACCCGGACCGAAAACTCTTCATTTGCAGTGCTTATGTTTGGTCTTTTTGAAAGCTTTTTTCACTTGGAAAGTAGTCTGAACATTTCTTCACACAATGGAATGAAAATTGAACTGAAAAAATTAATCCTTATTGGTTTATTTTGCCCATAAATGTGCCTCCCCCCCCCGTTTTTGTGAAAGTTTTTTCAATTTATGGATAGTTTTGCTTGCAAAATGCAGTCTATTTTACTGGAGTTGGTGTGGGAATGGTACCTTGAACATTTCTGAATATAAGAAAAATATAAAGGAACTGAAAAAAATGATTCTTACTGGTTTTTTAACATCAGAAATAAGGCCTCCCTCCCCCCCTCGGCTGCTTGCAACCATTTTCACTTTATATTTACGCAGGCTTCAAATCCAAAATATTTTTAATATCTTAGGCATTCATTTACTCAATTTAACAATGCTGATCATCAAAAAAATATTTGTGGGGGTGGGGAAAATTTTTTTTTTCTGGGCAAAAAGAAAGTCACGTTTAGTCTGTTCGGGTCATATAGACCCGGACCAAAATGATTTTTTTTAGGTACTTGAATTTGGTATTTTTGAAAACTTTTTCAACTGGAAAACTAGTTTGAACATTTATGAACATAATGATATGAAAATTGAACTGGAAAAATTGAGACTTATATTTTTATTTTGATCAAAAAGCCCCTCCCCCCATCCTTTCTGAATTTCGTGTCAATTTCTATTTTTTAAGGCTACAAATCCCTAAGGAATTTTCCCCCAAAAGGTTTGATATACTAAATTGAACATTTCTGAATATAAGAAAAATATAAATGAACTGAAAAAAATGGTTCTTATTGGTTTATTTTTGCCACAAAAGGGACACACACCCCCGGCCTTGCTGTGTGCCATTATTGTCACTGTTCATACATATTTGTCTAGAAATATTTGGAATATCCTTTTGAAAATCAACCACATTGTAGCCAGATAACTAATTTTATGAAAGAAATCCATTTTACTAAAAAAAAGTATGTAAATTTGAAATTAACAGCATAAATTTTATATAAATTGAAATAACTTTATATGCAAAATAAACCAATATGCATCAATTTTTCCACTTCAATTTTCATATCATTATGTTCAGAAATGTTCAAGCTACAAATCCCACACCAACTTTAGCAAAATTGAATGTATTCTGCTAGCAAAACTATCCATAAAGTGAAGACTATGTCACAGAAACGGGGGGGGAGGCACATTTATGTGCAAAATAAACCAATAAGGATTAATTTTCTCAGTTCAATTTTCATATCATTGTGTGCAGAAATGTTCAAGCTACCAATCCCACACCAACTTTAGTAAAATAGAATGAATTTTGCAAGCAAAACTATCCATAAATTGAAAAAACTTTCACAAAAACGGGGGGGGAGGCACATTTATGTGCAAAATAAACCAATAAGGATTAATTTTTTCAGTTCAATTTTCATTCCATTGTGTGCAGAAATGTTCAAACATGTTTCCAGGTGAAAAAAGCTTTCAAAAAGACCAAACATAAGCACTGCAAATGAAGAGTTTTCGGTCCGGGTCAGGGTGACCCGGGAACATAACATTAGGAACTTTTTTCGAACAGAACAGAAGGGATACTGCACAAGTCAAAAAGACGGCGGGGAAAATATTTACTGACCCCTCACATCGTGGACACAAATTGTTTCAACTCCTACCCTCAAAACGTCGCTACAGAGCACTGCACACCAAGACAACTAGACACAAGAACAGGTTTTTTTCTGAACGCCACCACTCTGCTAAACAAATAATTCCCTCAACACTGTCAGACTTTCTACTAAATCTGCACTTCTATTCTACTAGTTTTTCTCATCATTCCTTTCACCCATTTCCTCCCATGTTGACTGTATGACTGTAACTTGTTGCTTATATCCTAAGATTTTTATTGACATTGCTTCTTCATTGCTTATTTGACCCCTATGACAATCATTTAGTGTTGTACCACATGATTCTTGACAAATGTATATTTTATTTTATGTACGCTGAGAGCATATGCACCAAGACAAATTCCTTGTGTGTCCAATCACACTTGGCCAATAAAAATTCTATTCTTTTCTATTCTATCCCTGGACAACTTCTTGGATGTAGATACATGAGGTCCTACTCACATACCTATAACATGCTGGAATATAGCATCCAGTTTTGGACACCACATTACAAAAAAGTTGTTGAGGCTTTGGAAACAATGCAGAGAAGAGCAACTAAAATAACAATAGCACTTAGACTTACATACCGCTTCATAGTGTTTTTACAGTCCTCTCTATCCGGTTTACAGAATCCGCATATTGCCCCCAACAATTTGGGTCCTCATTTTACCCACCTCAGGATGGTAGGACAAGTCAACTTTGAGCCGGTAGTGAGATTTGAATTGCTGAATTACAGCTAGCAGTTAGCTGAAGTAGCCTGCAGTGTTGCACTCTAACCAGACAGATGTTCCACTTACCGGCTGCTCTCTCAGGCCATCACGGTCCTCATTTTACCCATTTTGGAAGGATGGAAGGCTGAGTCTCTGGTGAGATTTGAACTGCCGAATTACGGCCTGCAGTCAGCAGAAGCAGCTTGCAGTACTGCACTCTAACTACTGCGCCACCAAGGCAAAGATGATTAAAGGCCTGGAAATTAAAAGATATACAGTAAAGAATGGTTGAAGGAACTGGGCATGGCTAGTCTATAGGGGGGGGGGGGGGGGGCTTGGGATGACATGATAGCAGTTTTCCAATATTTGAGGGTCTGGAATGTAATCAAATATAGGTAATCCTTGAGTTATGACCACAATTGAACCCAACATTTCCTGTTGCTAAGCAAAATGGTCATTAAGTGAGGTTTTTCCCATTTTACTATCTTTCTTGCCACAGTTGTTCAGTGAATTGTTACCTGTCAGCGTTCTAAATAGCATCTGAGAAATAAAACAAGTCCCAGTCCAATTCTCTCAATCAGAGCTTGATTTATTAACAGAACCATGTTAGCTACGCCATTGTCATTCTGATTCTGAGTACTTCCCAGAATCCCACCTAGGTTAAGGTTCATCTTACATTCCCCACACCCACAAGTTCATCACGAGAGCCAGTTTGTGTGCAGGGGCTTATCAACTTCCTCTTCTCTTCAGTTGAGGCAGAACAAACTTGGCTTGGAGAAAGGAATCTTTGGTTGTGTCTAGTAACTTTCCCCTCTGACTACTCACTACCCCTCCCATCCCCTCTTGTGTTGTGTCAGGCTGAACTCCACATGAAGACTTCGGCCTGACATTACCATTATTAAGTTAGGAACAGGTTTGGTAAGTGAATCTGACTTCCCCATTGACTCTGCCAGTCAGAAGGGTGCAAAGGATTATCACATGACCCTGGGACATTACAACTGGAGTCAGTTGCCAAGTATCCCCATTTTGATCACATGACCATGCAACAGTCATCAGTTTGAAAAACGATCGTAGGTTACTTTTTTCCGTGCTGTTTTAACTTCGAAGCTCACTAAACAAATTGTTGTAAGTCGGGGAATTACAGAAAATGAGGCAAAATAAAATTCAGGACTAATAGGAAGAGAAGTCTGATTTCTTTCTCATCTCATATCCACAACGGTTCCACAAAAATGTATGAGCCACAGTGGCGCAGAGGTTAGAGTACAGTATTGCAGACTACTTCTGCTGACTGCCGGCTGAGTGCAATTTAGCAGTTTGAATCTCAGCAGGCTCATGGTTGACTCATTCTTCCATCCTTCCAAGATGGGTAAAAATGAGCACCCAAATTGTTGGGTGCTGACTCTGTAAACCGCTTAGAGAGGGCTGCAAAGCACTATAACACAGTATTTAAAAGTGCTATTGCTAACATGTTGTAAGCCGCCCTAAGTCTAAGGAGAAGGGCGGCATAAAAATCTAATAAATAAAATAAATAAATACAAGTCTAATTGTTATTGCTATTCTTCTGAGTGTTTTACATTGGCAGTCTCTAAGACAGTGATGGTGAACCTATGGCACACAGAGCCATATCTGCTGGCACACACACTGTTTCCCTAGTGCAGCTCCAGTGCGCATGTGTGTGCCAGCCAGCTGATTTTCAACTTGTGTGGAGGCTCTGGGAGGATGTTTTTGCCCTCCAGAGGGCCTCAGGGGGGTGGGGAGGAAGTCTCTGGACCCTGGGCAGGGCAAAAAAATGGGCCTATGAGGCCTAGCGGAAGTCAGGAAATGAGCCATTTCCAGCCTTCAGAGGGCCTCTGCAGGGGCAGGGGAGGCCATTTTTGCCCTCGTTAGGCATTAAATAATTGGTGTGGGTGTGGGCATTTACACACACTCGAGGGAAAAAAGGTTTGCCATCACTGCTCTAAGATTTCAACTAACATCTGATTGCAAATTTTGTTCCAATCAAAATGCCAAAGGAATTTAGCTTAGAATGGGCTTCAGGCAGCTATGAAGGACAAACTTTACTAGTGAATCATAGCCTTTTTCTGTTCATTTAGCCCCTCCATTCAGAAATAGGAAAAGGAGAGCTGGTTGTTTGTATGTATGAGTGTGCATACGCATACATTTTCATCCTTTCTCTGTTTTTCTCTTACAGCCTCCAGCATAGGAGACCAGCAGCCTATCAAAAAAACCGCAGATATTTAAAACTATACAACAAAGGTTAATAACGTAGTGACATTGAAAATGGCAAATACTGTATATAATCAACATTTTTTCCCAATGAGCCAGAGAAGGGTTTTAAACCATCTAATTAGCAAAATATGAAAAAAAGAAATGGCCCCATTGATTCAGCACATTGCTGAAGAGAAAAGCAATTTCATACAAGTCTTGGGGCCAAAAAAGAAAAAAGAAAGAACAAACACAAAAAGAAGCTAAAATGCAAAGAAACCTTTTCTTCCTAGAGAAAGAAAAGGAGAAAAGCCACATATTCCCATTTATTCATTCAAATAAGGTCTGAAAGTAACAAGCCTGAAATATTAAGGCTGGATATGTGATGGTTGCCCAACCCAAGGCCTTTCAACTAGAAGCAAAGTACAATATGTTGCAATGGTGGTTCCCCCACTCCCTCCCAAAAAAGGCAATTGAACCTTTTCTTTCAGGGAGAAGATTCATCACTTGTGAAAAATCTGATGAAGCTTCTTGGATGAGCAAAAAATTTCTTCTTCTTCTTCTTCTTCTTCTTCTTCTTCTTCTTCTTCTTCTCTTCTTCTTCTTCTTCTTCTTCCTCTCCTCCTCCTCCTCCCCCTCCTCCTTCAGGAGAAAATATTCCCTCCACACTCCAGGAGAAGGATACTGCAGAATCCCCATTTCCTCCCCAGTCCTTGGGGAAAGACATTGCAGAATCTCCATTCCCACCCCACTCCAGAGGAAGGATACTGCAAAATCCCCTGTTCCCAGCTCTTATCGGGTTGCAACCTCTTTCATTGTTACTCTCTCCAAATAAGGTTTTTTAAAGCCCTAATCAGGAGATAAAATAATGTCCTGAAGCTGACCAGACTAAGGACGCTAGCCAGATGAATATCTGCTAAGCAGATTCTTTCCCCTATTTTCCTTCCCCAAAACTAAGGTGCGTCTTATACTCCTGAACATATAGTAATTCTGGGAAGCTTGTGCAAAGTACCAAGTTGGCTTTCATAAAGCTTTGTTAGTCAACCTTTAAAAAAGCTACTTTTCCTTGACAGGAAAAGCTCAGGATCATTTTGCCTGTTGTGTCACAACATGAGGTGGGTGTGTTCAAAATAAACAATAATTATATGAATGTTGCTATAAACACCAGACTGTTTGACATCATTATAATTCTGCTCTTCACTGAGTTTGCTTGCTCCCCAAGCCTCCGTGCATACCCTGCACTTATCTGAATCCAAAACGGGCCACGAGGGGGCGCAGGGGGGCAGCCAGCAGTGGGATTTGGGGGTTCTCCAAACTGCACAGAATCTTAGCGAGAGGTTCTCCTGAACCCCTGTGAACCCCCATAAGCCCCCCCTGCTTTGATCCAGGCACTGAAGGACCACTCTTCTTTGGCGGTACTGATGCGGTCTCCGAAACCGGCATGGGCACACACGCATCTGGCGGATGCATGTGCACTGGTTGGCATGAGATTTGGTTTCTGCGCATGTGCAGCAAGTGAAATCTTGCATGAGAATGCATGCATGAGCAAGATCTCAGTGATTTTCGCCAATATTTTTGCTTGTTAGTGCATGGTACATAACCTACTTTGGGGTTGCCATATAGTAAACTAACAATATTGGTCCATGAAAGTAAAGACTGTATCTTCAAGAACTTTGACTGGTTGGCCATAAGAGGGCGTCATAACCGTTCCCTAGATTTCTTTGTTTGGGAATCGTATTATTCTTTGCTGTGCGCAGTTGATAATCTATAATATATTGTTGTATATTATTATATAATATAATATATTGTTGCATATTTGTAAATAATAATATTGTTAATACTAAGTCTGAGTCTCTGGCTAGCCCACATTATCTACACCACTGCAACAACTCTGCTGATTGTACGTCAAATGTTTTGCACAGAGCTGCACCAAGACATACATTGCTTCCATGCATGCACAAAAGCAAAAAATAGACAAAATTCACCAAAATCTTGCTCATGGGAGCGTCCTCCTGCGAGATTTCACTTGCTGCGCATGTACAGAAGCCAAATCTCACACGTGTGCATGCACGCACACGTCGGGGGCACAGCTGTGTGTGCATCCCGGAATTTCCTACCGGGATGGAGCACCGGGCTGTGTAAGCAGCAGCCCATCACTGGATCCAGGGTCCGCATTACGCCTTTACATCCACTTGGGATGTTTTAATCACGATGGATTAAGCCAGCTAGAAGGCATGGAGTAAGCACGTCGATGAGTAAATAACTGGAGTGAATTGCTGCATCGTCTCTCGGAGCGCTACTGGAGGGTGAACATTACACAATGGTCCCATGCCCTGAGCTGTTCATACATCCCCCACTCCCCTCCCCATAGCAATTTCTGCCCCTGCTGTTGAATGGAGAAGCATTTGCGGCACAGCAGGCAGCCCTGAAGGGATGGCGAAGTGAATACTTTTGGGGAGCCATCAAAAGAGAATAGGAAGGATGAAAATAAACTTCCGTGCTGTGCATGATTCTGTCACTCTCCATTAATTGCCGAGAATGAAGCCGTAATGGTTCTTTTGGTGCAATGGTTCATTGTTTTCTTCATTTTATATATGGGGGAGTTTACATGCAAAGCAGTTCCGAAAGCCATTGGAAAAAAAGTTGATTTTCAGGCTATTGAGAGGCAGAGAGGTAGAAACAGTTGCGGCTTTGTGTTATTTCTTTATTCCCCCCCCCCCTTCCATTTTCTTAACTTGCAGCTTTTTGATGGTTTATTATCATCAGGGGCATTGGCGCTATTGTTTGGAAATGCATAATAAGCCATTGCGTTTTCTCTTCTTAAGTCTTTCAGGTTCTTTTTATCCGATGTTCCTGACCAAATAAAGTCATGTTTAGATTCTGGATTGCCAATTGCTGGTTTCAGTTTGCTGTACTGCCTAGATGGTTACTGTTTTTTTTTTCCTTTTTTTAATACATTCATTTAATTCATTCATTGACTTACAACTGCAATTGGGATTGGGAATTAGGTGAGTAAAATGAGGACCCAGATTGTTGGATGCAATATGCTGATTCTGTAAATTGCTTAGAGAGGGCTGTAAAAGCACTATGAAGCGGCATATAAGTCTAAATGCTATTGCTATTACTATCTTCAATGAATCAGAATAACTTTCTCAATTTCCTAAACTGAGTACTGTTGACGTCTGATGGAATATAGTAGCTCCTTCAAAGTTATGGGAGTGCTCACAGTACCACCAACCTATGCTTGTTACCCAGTGAACAGTACGAACACAAGTGACCGGCCATTCATTTCCAAGTGAAAAGAACTTTGATTTGGCCACCTCTGTCTGTGAAATGGGTGCTTCTGGTTCCTGGCTGATAAGCTTGTCTTCAAATGGCAAAGAAAATCAGTGCTATGTTGACTGCTTCCTTCAGGTTGTCCCTATTAATAGGAAAGCTGGGTTTATGGCTTGAGAAATGGTTGTCAAAGAGAATGGAAGAGGTGATGAGTATTCATTTGTATGGCTTATCCAGCCTGAGCATTGTGCCTTGTGCAAACAACCACAACTTGAAATATTCCTAAGAAGGACAGAGGGAGAGAAAGAAGGCCACCCTTGATCAATCTGCAAGGTTTGCACAGCTTTATTATGCTCACAAAGGACCCCTAGATGTGGCTTTGTTTCGAAACAGAGATGACTTGGGCTGCTGCTATACTCGTTCATCTCTAAAGCTCATTTACAAAATTTGGAAGATACCCAACAGGTGATCCGTTCACTCTTTCCATCCCCGGACAATATTTTCCCTTTTCCTAAGAGGTGAAACTATTAGCATTCAAATATTCTCATTCACACAATGAGGTTGATTTGGAAATATTGTCGTTTTTCCTTCATGATATCAGCACAAAGCGGTTCACGCTCTGTTTAAAAGAAAATTGGCAGGTTTCATTCTACAAGCATTGTATTAGGAACAATATTATGCATTAGTTATGCAAGGCACCATTAGTTGTCATTTTTCAAAAAAGGAAGAGGGAGCACAAGCAAATAGCAATTTAAAAAATAGTTGGTTCAAATGATCAAAATTTGTTTCAGATATCCAAAGCAGAAATATGTGTCGTAGGGAAGATACTATATGCTGATATTTACCTTCACTGGTCATTACTGCTTAACTATTTCAGTACTCCTGGATTTTTTACTGATAGTATAAAATCGTATCAAGATTTTATCAAGAAAGGAAGAATTTCTAGAGTTCAATTAATGATAAAAATGGTAACACCTGCTAAATATTTGTCACAGTAATGATGATTTAACAGCCGATCAGCTGATTCAAGGCTATAAAATGCAATTCTGATGCAATGAGAATGAGTCAGCAGGGTTAGTGCCACTTTAAGAAGCTGTCTATATATGGAAGGTCATGCGAGGGCTGGAGGTGATATTGGGCAATGCCTAATGTGCCCTCCATATGGTTCTGCATGCCACCTATGGCACACATGCCATAGGTTTGCCATCACAGGTATAGGGTTACCTGCCTAAGCAGGGAGTTAGACTAGAAGACCTCCAAGGTTCCTTCCTACTCATCCTATCTTTATCCCTATCCTATTCAGGGGTGGGTTGCTCCTGGTTCCGCCCGGTTCTAAGAACTGGTAGCACCGGTGGTGGGAAGCTCTGTCCACCCACCTGGGACACTTCTGCACATGCACAGTAGCATTGCACAAGCACACAGGCAAACCAGTAGTAAAATGTTTTAGAAACCACTATTGATTCCATTCCATTCCATTCTATTCTCTCTAATTGGTTTACAGAGTCAGCCTCTTGCCCCCATCAATTTGGGTCCTTGGAAGGATGGAAGGCTGAGTCGACCTTGAGGCTTGCGAGATTCAAACTATCAAATTGCTGTCAGTCGGCAGTCAGCAGAAGTAACCTGCAACACTGCACTCTAACCACTACCCCACCATGGCTCTTAAGGGAACATTACTAATGGGGGGGGGTGATAAAGGGGCCATTACTAATTGGAACCGAAGTCCCACTAAACTGTTCAGCAGAACTCTTCCCCTCTTGTAGAAGACCTCAGTTTGAATCACTCAGATTCAAGAACGAGTACAAAAGAGAAATAAACCAGGGGAGAGGGTATCTCTGAAAAGTGTTGCCAACTCCATAACAGAGGTAAATCACCAAAAATGTCTTTGAAGTCAGGGGATTTACACCCACTTATGTCAGCCTAATAACTTTTGCTGACAGTGTGATGCCAGATGGCATTTGGTAAGCAAAAGAATTATTTCAGTATGTGGCTTCCAGTTCTGCACTAACCATTAAAAAAAAAACAACTCTGCAAAGGAACACCCACTTATTCAGCAACACAAATAAGCCATTCTCTCCTTCCCATCCTCCTCTCTCTCTCTCTCTCTCTCTCTCTCTGACAGATCCTATGCCAATTTAGATATTAAGCCTTCTCGATCACACCAGGATAGGATGGAGAGAGAAACAGAGGCCTGTGAGTATTATTCACAATGGGGAGAAAAAAATATGTAATCGAGTATAGGTAATCCTTGAAAATTGAGCCCCAAATATCCTATTTTATTATTATTATTATTATTATTATTATTATTATTATTATTATTATTATTTATTATTTATTAGATTTTTAGGATGCCCCTCTCCGAAGACTCGGGGCAGCTCACAACAACAATACAATATACAGAATACAAATCCAATATTAGATAAAAAGCTAAATTTAAAAGCCATAAATATTAAAAACAATCGTTACTGCACAATCACACCATTCTCATGTATTACAGTCAGAAAAAAAAGGGGGGGAGAGATAGTTATTCCCCCCATGCCTGGTGACATAGATGGGCCTTCAACATCTTGTGGAAGGCGGGAAGAGTTGGGGCAATTCGAATCTCCGGGGGGAGTTGATTCCAGAGGGCTGGGGCTGCCACAGAGAAGGCTCTTCCCCTGGGTCCCACCAAACGGCATTGTTTAGTCGAGTTATGATTGTTTCATGTCACAACTCTTAAATAAATAGTAATAGCACGTAGACTTATACAGTATACTGCTTTATAGTGTTTTACAATGCTCTCTAAGCAGTTTACAGAGTCAGCATGGTGCCTCCAACAATCTGGGTCATTTTACCGACCTCAGAATGATGGAAGGCTGAGTCAACCTTGAGCTGGTCAGAATCGAACTATTGACAGTAAGCAGAGAGTTAGCCTGAATTCTGTGTCACCCTGCAGTCACTAAGTTGTTAAGATGTTGTTAAGTGACCCTAGTTTACTGCACCAATTGAAAATCCAGCCAAGTTGTCAAGGGTCTGAATTTTGATTGCATGGCGATGAGCAGTCGTGGGTTTCACTCACTTTCACTACCGGTTCACAGCTGTAAACATGTGTGTAGTGCTTCTGTACATGCGCAAATCATCTGTGATGACATCCAAATTGGTGGGTGAAGCCTCCCACCACTGTCTCTATGGGTTCATCCGAATTGGGGTGAATCGATAGTGCAAAATATAGAATGATCTTAACAAACCTGGACATTGGGCACTATCTTAACAAAATGAAATTCAATGGTGAAAGAAGGAAGGTTCTACATTTAGGCAATAAAACCAAAATGCACAGGTACAGTATATGTGGTACCTTGTTCAACAGTAGGAACTGTGAAAGGGATCCTTGAGTCCTAGTGATCAACCATTTGAATATGAGCCAGCTGTATGCAGCAGCTGCCAAAAAAGCCAACACAGTTCTAGGCTGCATTAACAGAGGGATAGGATCAAGATCACGAGAAGGGCTAATACCACTTTATAAGGCCTGGGTAAGGCCACACTTGGAATACTGCATTCAGTTTTGGTCGCCATGATGCATAAAGGATGTTGTGACTAGAAAGAGTACAGAGAAGAGTAACAAAGATGATTAGGGTATCAGAGGCTAAAACATATGAACAATGGTTTCAAAAACTGGGCATGGCTAGTTTAATGAAAAGAAGGACCAGGGGAGACATGATAGCAGTGTTCCAATATCTCAGGGGTTGCCACAAAGTAGAAGGAATCAACCTATTCTCCAAAGCACCTGAGGGTAGAACAAGAAGCAATGGGTGGAAAATAAGGAGAAAGGTAACTCAGAACTAAGGAAAACAATTTCCTGACAATTAGAACAATTAACCAGTGGAACAGCTTGCCTCCAGAAGTTGTGAATACTCCAATGCTAGAAATTTTTAAGAACATGTTGGATAACCATTTGTCAGAAATAATGTAGGGTTTCTTGCCTAAGCATGAAGTTGGACTAGAAGACCTCCAAGGTCCCTTCCAACTCTGTTGTTGTTGTTGTTGTTGTTGTTGTTGTTATTATTATTATTATTATTATTATTATTATTATTATTATTATTATTATTATAAGCAACCACTGACTGTGAGGATGCTGCAATGATCATAAGGTGTGAAAAAATGGCCATAAATCTCTTAAATGGTCATAAATCCCTGTTTTAAATTCAAATGATCACTAAACAAATGGTTATAAGTTGAAAACTATCTGTATTTTACATTTAGTTGTGAAATCTAACATGGACCACACCTTCAGAATAGATAGCAAGCTCTAGTAACTGAGGGAATAAACACAAAAAGAAAAGTTCTTTGAGATGCTTTTTGTTTATTTAAAAATAAAATATCACCCACATGTTTTCAATGATTCTGCAGTTTTCTTTTACATGTTTTCTGACCTTTTTTTCTTTTTTTACATGCTGGAGAGTCTTTGGAGATTTACCCTGAAAAATCTTCCTATATTCCTTCCTTCAGACGGATGAAAGTGGTTGAACTTTTGAAATGTACTTCAAAGGAAAAGGGGGGGGAAATCCCAGCGAATTCCTAATGAATGAAGTGTGAAATCCTTTCAAGTATTTCATTACACGTTGGTTTGTAAAGAAAACAAAGAGGATTAATATTATGCCTTTTATTGTATAATTCTCTCCCTATTGTTGGGCAAACTCTGTAGCACCTCATGCTCCCACTCAAACTGGAAAGGAAAATAAAAACCTAACAGAAATTTGAATCCCTAACCATCCCGAGAACTGGAAAAAAATCAAGCCAGTTTGTTCTAGTGGTTACAACCCCAGGCTAAAAATCAGGAAATGGTCAATTCTAGTCCTGTGTTAGGTATGAAAGCCAACTGGGTGACTTTGGACCAACCACCAGGAGACAATGAGTTCTAGTCAGGTACGAAAGCCAACTGGGTGACTTTGGACCAACCACCAGGAGACAATGAGTTCTAGTCAGGTACGAAAGCCAACTGGGTGACATTGGGCCAACCACCAGGAGACAATGAGTTCTAGTCAGGTATGAAAGCCAACTGGGTGACTTTGGACCAACCACCAAGAGACAATGAGTTCTAGTCAGGTACGAAAGCCAACTGGGTGACATTGGGCCAACCACCAGGAGACAATGAGTTCTAGTCAGGTACGAAAGCCAACTGGGTGACATTGGACCAATCACCAGGAGACAATGAGTTCTAGTCAGGTACGAAAGCCAACTGGGTGACTTTGAGCCAATCACCAGGAGACAATGAGTTCTAGTCAGGTACGAAAGCCAACTGGGTGACTTTGGGCCAATCACCAGGAGACAATGAGTTCTAGTCAGGTACGAAAGCCAACTGGGTGACTTTGGGCCAATCACCAGGAGACAATGAGTTCTAGTCAGGTACGAAAGCCAACTGGGTGACTTTGGGCCAATCACCAGGAGACAATGAGTTCTAGTCAGGTATGAAAGCCAACTGGGTGACTTTGGGCCAATCACCAGGAGACAATGAGTTCTAGTCAGGTACGAAAGCCAACTGGGTGACTTTGGGCCAATCACCAGGAGACAATGAGTTCTAGTTCCCTCCCTTAAACATGAAAGCCAACTAGATGACTTTGGGCCAATCACCAAGTGATGGTGAATTCTAGTCCCACCTTAAGCATGAAAGCCAACTGAATGAGTTGGGGCCAATTTCTCTCTCTCAGCCTAACCCACTTCACAGGACTAATCTTGTTGGAAAAATCGGAGGAGAAAGGAGTATTATATGAGTATATGAGCCGGGGTGGCACAGCAGGTAGAGTGCTGTACTGCAGGCCACTGAAGCTGACTATAGATCTGTAGGTCAGCAGTTCAAACCCATCACCGGCTCAAGGTTGACTTAGCCTACCATTCTTCCAAGGTGGGTAAAATGAGGACCCGGATTGTGTGGGCAATATGCCGGCTCTCTTTTAAAAAGTGCTATTGCTAACATGCTGTAAGCTGCCCTGAGTCTAAGGAGAAGGGCGGCATAAAAATTTGAATAAATAAATAAATTAGAGGTGTTCACTATATTGTGTTATGTATAAAAATAACTTATATTTGAATTCTTAGCTGCCTAAAGTCATTGACTGAGATGTGAAGCTATAGAAATAGTGATAGAATAGAATAGAATAGAATAGAATAGAATAGAATAAGAGTGGAGTGGAGTAGATTAGAGTAGAGTAGAATAAGAGTGGAGAGGAATGGAATGGAATGGAATATCCTCAACATACAACAATTCATTTAGTGATTATTTGAAATTACAACAGCACTGAAAAAACTGACTTATGACCACTTTTCATATTTTATTGCAGCATCTCCATGGTCACGCGATTTATATTCAGATGCTGACTCATCTATATTGAAATTGCAGTGCTCAGGTGTCATGTGATACCCTTTTGTAACTCTTTGACAAGCAAAGACAATGGTAGTAACTGAGTTATTAATTTAACAACTGCAATGATTCACTTAACAAATGTGGCAAGAAAAGTTGGAATAATGGGGCAAAATCACTTAACAAATTTCTCACTTAGCAACATAAATTCTGGGCTCAAATTGTGGCCACAAGTAAAGGACTACCTCTAATATAATATAATATAATAATATAATATAATATAATATAATATAATATAATATAATATAATATAATATAATATAATATAATATAATATAATATAATATAATATAATATAATATAATATAATATAATATAATATAATATAATATAATATAATATAATATAATATAATATAATATAATATAATATAATATAATATAATATAATATAATATAATATAATATAATATAATATAATATTTATTTATTGGATTTATATGCCGCCCCTCTCAGAGGAATCGGGACGGCTTACAACATATAAAAAAGACAATAAAAAACATCTTAAATCCAATTAGCTTAAAATTAACTATAATGTAATGTAGCATAGCATAGCATAATATAATATAATATACTGTAGTATAGTATAACAATACGATACAATGGGAATGGAATGGAATGGTATTGGTACTGGTATTGGTAGATAGTACAGTGCAATGCAATACAATGGAATGCAATAATATAGTTTAACATCACATCACAACATAACGTGACATAAGACTGGTAGGAGATACTGATGGTGGAGGGAGAAGGGAAAAAAGCTCATTTCACTGGAGTGGTTGGCAGAGACCTTAGAAATGACAGTCTTCAGCAAAGAATTCATTTCATGAATGTCAGCCTGGTTAATTCTGATCTACGCTGATTGACAGTGGAGCTGTAAAAGGCTGGTTCGATTTCTTTTCTTTTCTTTTCCCCCCCATGCAAAGCAGATGCTTGATCACGTTTGCAATTTGCTCCTGTTTTGGAACCTCGGGACTGTCATGCAAACAAATAAAAGGGTGGGAATAAATCTCACAAGCTCAGCTTCCAATGGCTGGGAGGCTACTTCTTGCAAACATTTAGAAAAGGAAAGCAGAGCTTCCACATTTGCCTAAAGGAAGACTTGCTAAATATTGAAAGCAAATAATCTTTGGACATGGCTAGGAAAATGTGCGGGAAGGAAGGAGGCAGCAGAAGAGCCCCCAGGAGTATGCACAGCTGTAACTGCCTGCCAGTTTGGAAATAAACAGCGATGACAAATGGAGGAAAAATATCAGCCAGCAACTCTGACTGACACTGAATAAATGAGCAGATGAATAAATAAATGGAAATGCTAAGAAGAATTGCTGCTTTCCTTGGAGAGAAATAAAAAGAAAAGTATGAAGTTTGGGGCTGTGGTGTTTTTTCCATTGTCTTGGATTTTGCATAAAAATCTATACCAGTAAATAAAAAAGAGAGAAGGGGGGAAATATCTTTGTGATCCCTGAAGGGGGGGAAATCGATGGGAGAAAACATTGAGGAAGTGGAAATCCACCAGAGGGAAAAAAATGAATAGGTAAATCACACAGAGTTTAACTTGTGTTATAGTTTGACAATTGGCAACTGCAAACAGTGGCCTCATAAACTTGATCAGATAGCCCTGGGGCAAAGCAGTGGGACTTGAGAGGATAGAAAGGCTTTAACTAGGTATTTCTGAACCTTGGTCCCTTTAAGAGACAATTCCCATCACTGGCTGTGGAATTCTGAGAGTTGAAGTCCACACCACTTAAAGGGACCAAGGTTCAATAACAGGGAATTAAAACCTCTTTATCCTCCCCAGTTCCAATCCTCTACTTTAGAAAAACAACCAAAACCCCCCACCCCCTTTAAAAAATCCAAAAAGATCAGTATAGGCTTCAGAAAGGGCATCTGGCCAATAAATGCCAGCTCCATTCAGTCATCCGTACTTGATTCTACCTGAGACAAGGGATTATAGCCTCATTAAAAGAAAAATAAAATGACTAAGAGGACATTTGGTGGTGAAGTCATTGTTTACATATTTTAAATGATTTCCTATTCTTGGCCTAAATCAACACCTACCTGTCATTCTGTCTGTCTGTCTGTCTGTCCGTCCGTCCGTCCGTCTGTCCATCATCATCATCATCATCATCATCATCATTATTATTATTATTATTATTATTATTATTATTATTATTATTATGTCAATACAACACAGTAAACAAGATCACTATGCTGGATTTCGTATTTCATCACCAGTCGGGCGCTTCCCAAGCACCTAAGACTGCGTGATGTAGCGGCGAATTATGTTTGCCGATCCCAGTAAAGTAGACTTTTGCAATTGACAGATGGAGATTTTGTCAATTCCTATGGTTTTCAAATGTCCACTGAGATCCTTTGGTACTGCGCCCAGCGTGCCAAGTACCACTGGGATCGCTTTCACTGGCTTATGCCAGAGTCGTTGCAGCTCGATTTTTAGATCTTCGTATTTCACTAATTTTTCTAGCTGCTTCTCCTCAATTCTGCTGTCTCCTGGGATTGCGATGTCGATGATCCATACTTTCTTTTTCTCCACGATCACAATGTCTGGTGTGTTATGCTTCAGAATTCGGTCAGTCTGAAGTCGGAAGTCCCACAGTAGTTTTGCTTGCTCATTTTCGACCACTTTTTCGGGCTTATGATCCCACCAGTTCTTTGCCACTGGTAAATGGTAGTTCCGGCACAAGTTCCAGTGGAACATCTGATTATTATTATTATTATTATTATTATTATTATCATCATCATCATCATCATCATCATCATCATCATCATCTTGCTGGTTTATTTTCAGATGTTTCATTACCAAACCAAGTAACATGGTCAGTGTTAGAAGATTATTATTTTTTCCTGGTGTGAATGCATATATCAAAAATGGACCTGATTAGGCCCTCTAAAACTCTTAAGGCCAGGTAGGAGCTTGGGTTGAACTTGAATAGATTACTGAAACTAGACTAAATGGTCCACAATGCAGAGGTGGGTTTCCAATTGGTGCAGTCTGGTTCATCGGTCCAGTAGTGGCCCGCCGATGATGCATTTTTGGCACAACAGCTCTGGTGCTTTCTTTGTCGGTCCGTGCGAAACATCATAAAGAACACTGGTAGTGTCAGCCTCTGCATTTCTTCTTCATGTCCTGCTTGCATTGGTTTCCGTGGAAATGGTGGGAGGGGAGAGGATACTGATGGTACCACCATTCTCTTCTTGGCATAGTTATTATTATTATTATTATTATTATTATTATTATTATTATTATTATTATCATTATCATTATCATTATCATTATCATTATCATTATCATTATCATTATCATTATCATTATCATTATCATTATCATTATCATTATCATTATTATGTCAATGCAACACAGCAAACGAGATCACTATGCTGGATTTCGTATTTCATCACCAGTCGGGCGCTTCCCAAGTACCTAGGACTGCTTGATGTAGCGGCGAATTAAGGTTGCCGATCCCAGTAAAGCGGCCTTTTGCAATTGACAAATGGAGAGTTTGTCAATTCCGATGGTTTTCAAATGTCCGCTGAAATCCTTTGGCACTGCGCCCAGCATGCCAAGTACCACTGGGACCACTTTCACTGGCTTATGCCAGAGTCATTTATTATTATTATTATTATTATTATTATTATTATTATTATTATTATTATTATTAATTAGATTTGTATGCCGCCCCTCACACTACCAGTGTTCTTGGGGCTCACAACAATAATAAAACAATGTATAACAAATCTAATAATTCAAAGTCACTAAAAACCCCTTATTAAAAAACAAAACATACACACACACAAACATACCATGCATAAACTGTATAGGCCCGGGGGAGATGTCTCAGTTCCCCATGCCTGGCAGCAGAGGTGGCTTTTAAGGAGTTTACGAAAGACAAGGAGGGTGGGGGCAATTCTAATCTCCGGGGGGAGCTGGTTCCAGAGGGTAGGGGCCGCCACAGAGAAGGCTCTTCCCCTGGATCCTGCTAGATGACATTGTTTAGTCGACGGGACCCAGAGAAGGCCAACTCTGTGGGACCTAACTGGTCGCTGGGATTCGTGCGGCAGAAGGCAGTCCTGGAGATATCCTGGTCTGATGCCATGAAGGGCTTTATAGGTCATAACCAACACTTTGAATTGTGACCGGAACCTGATCGGCAACCAATGCAGACTGCGGAGTGTTTGCTCTTGCAGCCATGCTACGTGGAGTTGTTTTTTTTATTGTTTGTTTATTCATTCGACTTCTATGCCGCCCAGTCCCAAAGGACACAGGGCGGCTTACAAAATAATATAATACAATACAAAAAGATACAACCAATAAGAAGCAGTTGAATATAATATCTAAAACTAAACCCCATAATGAAACCCATTTGTATATGTCTACATTATATGAACACATACCATTCGTACAGTTTGACCATGAAAGATGTACAATTCATGGCCCCTAGGCCTGCCGGCAAAGCCAGGTCTTTGTGGCCTTACGGAAGGCCAGTAGGGTGTTATTACTGGCTCAAGGTCAATGGCCATCACATACCAGATATAGAAAAGTTAACGAATAATGCACTCACCTGACGCCTAAGGGGCATGGGGATTGGGTGGGTGGGCCAGGGGGGGCTACTGGGAGGGACTTGGGATCTTTGTAATACGCATTCTGTGTGCCTTTTCCTTCAGACTTTGCTTTGCTTTTGATGAGTTCACATCTTGCCTAGTAAAAGTGCTCTTTGAAGTACAAATGGATTCCAAGTTTTACTTTCCTAGATCCTGAAGGGAAGCAGACCTGACTCTGGAGAAGAGCCTTCTCTGTGGCGGCCCCAACCCTCTGGAACCAGCTCCCCCCAGATATCAGAGTTGCCCCAACCCTCCTTGCCTTTTGCAAGCTCCTTAAAACCCACCTCTGTCGTCAGGCATGGGGGAATTGAAATTTTTTCCCTCCCCCTAGGCTTATAGAATTTATACATGGTATGCTTGTTTGTATGATTGGTCTCTTAAACTGGGGTTTTTAGATTATTTTTTAATATTAGATTTGTTACATTGTCTTCTTTATTGTTGTTAGCCGCCCCGAGTCTTCGGAGAGGGGCGGCATACAAATCTAATAAATAAATAAATGAATGAATGAATGAATGAATAAATAAATAAATAAATAAATAAATAAATAAAAACAAACAAACAAACAAACAAACAAACAAACAAACAAACAAACAAACAAACAAACAAATGTAGGAGAAGGCAAGAGGAATCCACCCCTGCTGCAATAGTGGTCTCAGATGCTGGTCAGCCGCAAGGCCACAATTACTCTTTTTAGACACAGGCAGGACTGAATGGTTAAAAAAAGAAGAAGTGGTTGTTGTTTTGATTTCGTGTAATTGAAATATAAGCTTAATCAAGATATTGGCTTAATGAAACAAAGAATAATTTGGAATTATGTGTATGTAATATTGAAATGTATGTACATGTTAAATTTCTAAAATTTGCATGTGAAGGTGGAGAAAAATAAAAAAACTTTTTTTTATGGCAAAGAATATTTTTATTTTTCACTGCAATCAGATATACAAAGTAAAATGCCATCAACCAATTAGATATACAAAGTAAAATAACATCAATATTGAATTTGTATTACAATAAATATTTTTTAAATTTTCGGTATACTTCATCCAGTGCTATCTCCTTTACATTTGACATCTGGACAAAAAGAATTACTCAGATTTCTTATATGATATTTAAAAAGCTATATACACTTTTAAGACTATTCCTAAACTTAATCACATCTAATTAATTTGGCTATAGAGCTTCAATTTTCTCCATATATCCTCAATATCAATTTTCATGTATATTTCTTAACCTTCTTATAATAAATACCCTTTTAAAACAACAAGAAAAAAGAGCAAAAATTTCTTATTACATCCAACAGTTTTTTAAAATAATGTCTAACCCTTACTGAGAAAAAAATATAACAATTACAAGGGGGGGGGGGAATCCAAATAATGTATCACCAGTTAGAATGCCAATATCCACCCAAGCTCCAGGACTTAATTGGAGTTCATAAAGAAGATTGTGTGAATTGGTCAATTGGATCCTCAGGAAATGATCAAACGGTAGTAAATACAAGTCTCGGAGCCTTCCTCTTCTTGCTGCTTTCGAACAAGTCAACAGGGTGCATGAAACAAACTATACCTGGAAAAGAGTGGGGGACGGATGGAAGAGAGGGGTGGAGAATGAAAACCTGTGCAGAATATCTGTGCATCTACCAATCAATTTTTTTTTTTAATGATTTGGCAATCAATCAGCAAGGATTTTTCATTCTTAATTACCCAAACGTTAGGCTTCTGAAAAGTGAGCATTTTGGGTGTGGATTGGAAGGTGGATAGGTTAAAAGAATCTTGATTCTAGCCCTGATCCAGTGATGGGCCGCCAGTCCTGGTGCTCAGGTTGCACTACCAGGCTCTGACGGCCCTCCCAGGCTCTGTTTTTTGGCCGCGACAACCTCCTACAGCCATGTGCCAGCAAAAATAGAGCTCAGGGAGGCCACACGTGACCAGCCTGGGCTCTGTTTTGGGCCCCCTGCAGCCCTCTGCTAGTAAAATGGCACCTCGGGAGGGTGCTCACGATCACCCAGGCTGGTGGGGGACAGAGAGAACGAGAGAAAGAAAAAGAGGAAAAGTTATCAATCAATAAATACCTAACAAGAAGTCCAGGGCGGAAGCAAAACAACCTATGTAAAAATTAAAGGATGGTGATAGATGGATTTCCTCTATATTCATCTTATGGGTAATCCCAAGGCAGACAATCATCAGAGAAAGTAGCAGAAAGACGCCTAAACACAAGAAAAGAGAGGTTTGGTCCACATATGTTCCTACCCCACCATTTTAGCTTTTACTTCTGCTTGGTTGGGATCAGACAATCTATAGCAGTGATGTTGAACCTATGGCACGGGTGCCACAGGTGGCACACAGAGCCATATCGGACCAGATTCCCTCCGGGACCGCCTTCTGCCGCACAAATCCCAGCTCGCACCAAATACTCTGGAGGGCATTTTCGGCTTCCAGGGGGCCTCCGGGGGAGTGAGAGCGTTGTTGCCCACCCTGGAGCCTGGCGTGGGTGAAAACCAGGTGTACCGGGCCCACCAGAAGTTGGGAAATGGGCTGTTTCTGGCCTCCAGAGGGCCTCCAGGGGAGCAGGGGAGGCAATTTTTGCATTTAATTATGGGTGTGGGTACTCACGCATGCGCAATAGTGTGCGTGCATGCGCTTTCGGCACCCGAGGGAAAAAAGATTCACCATTACTGATCTATAGCCTAAAGTATAGTTAACAAGAGCTTACTATGATCTACATGTAACAGGAAATCCCCAAAGGAACCACATGATTTCTTTAATATCATGACCTGATTTACCCAGCACATAAATGCCCAGTTTAAATGCTGAAGAAGAAAAAAATCCAAGCCTTTTGGAGGAGTATAATGTTGGCCTGTGGTTCAAGCCCAATTGTTGTGTTCCAGCTTGTGAGCTTTGTCCCTCCATGTGAATCTCTCACCCTCAACCCATCAATATACAGTGATACCTCGTCTTACAAACTCCTCGTCATACAAACTTTTCGAGATACAAACCCGAGGTTTAAGATTTTTTTGCCTCTTCTTCCAAACTATTTTCACCTTACAAACCCAAGCCGCCGCCACTGGGATGCCCCGCCTCTGGACTTCTGTTGCCAGCGAAGCACCTGTTTTTGCACTGCTAGGATTCCCCTGAGGCTCCCCTCCATGGGAAACACCACCTCCAGACTTCCATGTTTTTGCGATGCTGCAAGGGAATCCCAGCAGCATAAAAATGGGTGCTTCACTGGCAATGGAAGTCCGGAGCTGGGGTTTCCCAGCGAGAGGAGCCTCAGCAAAATCACAGCATCACAAAAACGTGGAAGTCCAGAGGTGGGGTTTTGAGGACTTCTGTGTTTTTGCGATGCTCCAATTTTGCTGAGGCTCCCCTCGCTGGGAAACCCTACCTCTTGACTTTCGTTGCCAACGAAAAACCTGTTTTTGCACTGCTGGGATTCCCCTGCTGGGATTCCCCTGCAGCATCACAAAAACATGGAAGTCTGGAGGTGGGGATTCCCATGCAGATGAGCTTCAGGAGAATTCCAGCAGTGAAAAAACAGGTTCTTCGGCTGGCAAAACGGATGAGTTTTGGGCTTGCACGCATTAATCGCTTTTCCATTGATTCCTATGGGAAACATTGTTTTGTCTTACAAACTTTTCACCTTACAAACCTCGTCCCAGAACCAATTAAGTTCATAATACGAGGTATCACTGTATTTGGTTCCCTTTAATTCCACCTTTCTGACTTCCACTACCAACTAAAAGGCCTGAATCACCAGATCTACATGCACTGCTCTATTGTGTTCTGTCTATAATACAGGAATCTCTCCAGTGTGGTAGCCTATTGTTGGGAACAATTAAATAAGATTTTATCTCCCTGCTTACTTTTCTGCCTCTTGCCCTCCATCCCTATCTTCTACCTGAGATACGGATGGATAATCATTTGAGTTGTTTTAATTGCATTTCCCCAACCCCCCAAATACCTGCAGAGAAATGAGTCATGGTGGAAATCAGCTTTCTGCAGAGTGCCATTTGACGCGACTGGGTGAGGTTTTCCAGTGATAAAATCAGGGAAATTAAAGAGGTGATTAAGGCGAATAGTGCAAGCCACTGGGCAGATTGTAGTATATTTGGAGAGACTGAAAAGGAAAAGATATTGCATGACAAGACATCTTGAGATTTCTTGAGCCAAAATGATATAGAAACAATGAAAGCACTAATTTCTTCCTCTACATTGCACCTCAATCAGACAGATTACTGAATTTGATCAAAGTAGTTGTGTGTTTACCATTTGGCAAAGTCGCTCGGTGACAACCAGAATTATCGCATTTGAGCCACAGCCCCATAAAGATAAAGTCATCATTAAAATTATTCCAGAGCCAAAAGGGAGCTGTAATGACTGTCAGGAAAACCATGAAGTTGAAGTAACAGAACATGTGGTAGACCATTCTTCTAACCTTGAGGCTCTGCAAAAATAAGAAAGCCAAACATGAATCATTGCCTTACATGACATTTAAGCATTCAGAGATTTCGTAGTACCTGCAAGAAAGGGTTGAAATTGTGAATTAAACCTTTTGTGAATTAAACCTTTTCTGCTTTACACTATTACAAGACATAAATCAGTTTGGTAAAGTAGCAGGACTTAAAGTAAACAAAGAAAAAACTAAAATGTTAACTAAAAACTTAAAAGACAAAACAAAGAATTGGAGGAGAAATTGGGACTCTTAAGAGCTCCAAAAATTAAATATTAAAAATATTTTTTTTTAAATTAAAGTTTTTATATTGCTGTTAGACCCCCAGAGTCCATAAGGAGTTGGGCAGCCTACAAATCAAATCCAATCCAATCCAATCAAATCCAATCCAATCAAATAATAAATAAATAAATAGTAATAAATAGTAATAAATAGTAATAAATAGTAATAAATAGTAATAAATAGTAATAAATAGTAATAAATAGTAATAAATAGTAATAGCAAAGGTCATAGGATATTGTGATTTAGAAAACCCATTTTACTTACAATTATGTTTTCTCCCATAGTATCTGACTCTCAGCATCAAATCGTACCCGACCTTGGCTCAAAAGTCCTGGAGGATGGGACAGAAAACTGGAGACAATTTCTCTAAATTTCTGCAGAAAGGAGAGAAACAGTCCATTGATCTTCTAGAGCAAACCCCTGATCTATGGCATATGTATCACAGGTGGCACATGGAGCCATATCTACCAGCACATGAGCCATTGACCCAGCTCATTTCCAGCTGATTTTTGGCTCACATGGAGGCTCTGGGGGGGGGGGGGCGTTCAGCCTCTGGGAGGCTTGCAGAGGGTGGGGGAGGCCATTTTCAGGGAAGCCTCTAGAACTTGGGTAGGGTTATAAACAGGCCTACCGGGCCCACTGGAAGTTAGAAAATGGGGAGGGGGCTGTACACACATGCGTGGGGGTGTGTGGAAGCATAGGGGGTCATGTGAACAAGCGCAGAGGCATGGCGCAGGGGGGCATTGAATTATGGGTATGGGTACTCACGTCTGCGCAATAGCACCCGCACACTTTCGTCACCAAAGAAAAAAAGGTTAGCCAACCACTAACTGGAGAGAGACAGAGAGAGAAATATTTTTTTTTGCTAAAGTTTTTAGCCCCCTCTCCCCCAATGGTGTCCCCCTTTCCCAATCTTAAAATCTGCTCACTTCAGATGAAGCACTCACAAGGTCTGAAGGCAAACTGTTCCCTTGCTCAATGAGCTGCTTCTGTTGATCACCAACTGCCTGGAATCTTACCCCCAGTTCAAAGTGGGCTCAACCTTCCATCCATCCAAGGTCGGTAAAATGAGGACCCAGATTGTTGGGGGCTGACTCCGTAAACTGCTTAGAGAGGGCTGTAAAGCACCGTGAAGTGGTATATAAGTTTAAGTGCTATTTCTAATTGTCCTCACTGTTAGAAGAGTGTATTGTTTTTAATTGTCCTCAGTTTTTTAGGAGAGTCCAGCAATAGTAGTGTGGTTACTGGAAAAAAAAACCTTGGAGAAATCTGATTTAATAATCATCTAAGGGAGGAATGGATTTGAGGGAGAAATGCTTCTACCACAAGAGACAAAAGCCACTCCTTGGGCACCTTGTCATAAGAAATACATGTATTTCAGCCATGGGAATTTCTCTGAAAGTGTTTTCTCCTTTGAAAATAAATCTGTAATAAATTATTGTATTTTATTGAATCAGGGTGGGTTTCCCATTTTCAGCACTGCTGGTTTGCCGTATATGCACTCACCAAGTTCGTGTGCATGCCTGCCTTCCACACATGTGCTTTTTGCAGGCATGCTCCTTCTACACATGTGCCAAGTCTCAAAAATAACCCTACATAGGATGTCAAAGAGCCGGGATGGGTAGGCGATCCCACCCGTGATTTCAACCACCCGTGATTTGAAACTCCCAGCGACCATTCAGGTCCCACAGAGTTGGCCTTCTCTGGGTCCTCTTGGCTAGACAATGTCTGGCGGGGCCCAGGGGAAGAGCCTTCTCTGTGGTGGCTCCGGCCCTCTGGAATCAGCTCCCTCCTGAGATTCGCACTGCCCCCACCCTCCTCTCCTCGCCTTTTGCAAGAGCCTCAAAACTCATTTATGTCACTGGGCCTGGGGCAATTAGATCAAGCCCCCTTCCTCTGTTTACGAGATGTAATGTGTGGTTGTGAATGAATTGGTTGACTGTTTTTTATTATATATGGGATTTTAGTAGTAACTTTTAATTAATTAGATTTGTTGTTGTGCTGCTTTTGTACCCTGTGAGTCAATGGAGAAGGGCGGCAAAGAAATCTAAATAATAATAATAATAATAATAATAATAATAATAATAATAATAATAATAATAATAACTATTATTATTATTATTATTATTATTATTATTATTATTATTATTATTATTATTTAGATTTGTATGCCGTCCCTCTCCGAGGACTCAGAGCGGCTCACAACAACAATACATCATGTACAAATCTAATGTTAAAAACAATTTAAAACCCTTATAAAAAGAAAACAATCACACAACCTAACAGACCAACCTAACAATAACAACAACAACTACTACTACTAGTACTACTACTACCATTTAAGGTGAATCAGTCCCAACCTGATGACTACCAGCTCTGAATTGAATGGACTGGTAGAGAAAATCCAGGTGAAATTTGCTAGTTACGTCCTCAGTGTAAACCAGGATGCAGGCCACAGTTTGGGAAAAGATCCCATCTAAATTGATGTGGATTTGTAGGTCTAGCAAATATATTTAGGACTCTCAACTCTGTTTTATGGCAAATTGTGAGTGTACATGCAATTACAGTATAAATATATTGAGGCCCTTTGAAATCAATACATCCAGGTGAAGAAATACCATTATTCAGCAATATCTTGACTTCTAAAATGAAGGCAGAACACCAGCCAGAGCAAGAAACTCCTCATGTGGCGCATGGCCACCTGTGACATCGCCCACCTCACTGAGCTGCTCAGACAGGAGATGCACCCACCGCCCCACCTGCTCAACCGCCCTGCCGCAGCCAATGTGGGGGTCCCCCGCTCCCACCCCGAGTTGTACACCTCGCCCCGTTGTCCGCTTGCCAGAGTCTGGCTTTGCTGGCTGAGGAACTCTGGGAGTTGACGTCCACAAGCCTTAAAGTTGCCAAGATTGGAGACCCCTGACCCGAAGCCAATTATTGCAACTTGATTCAGCACGAGCAGCTGATTGGCGGGTGGATTGGCCTCCCAGAATACCCTCAATCAGCTGTTCCAGGCTGCCAGGATTGCCACAGACCATCACTACTTTCGTGCCTCATGTTTCTGGCAACATTCGGTGTATAGGACACACCCATATTTTCACCCTCTTTTTTTTCTGGGTGGGGGGAGAATGCATCTTATAGTCAGTATGGCAAATGGAAAGGAACTTTCTTTCATCTCCGAGACCGCCTTCTGCCGCATGAATCCCAGCGGCCGATTAGGTCCCAGAGAGTTGGCCTTCTCCGGGTCCCGCTGACCAAACAATGTCGGCTGGCGGGACCTGTTCTGCCTGACCGGCCTCAAGCAATGATTAATGGTCCAGAAAAGAAGGTCAAACACACACGTGGATAGTTAATCAGCAAACTTGTATTTAAACAGAGGAAGAGCCTTCTCTGTGGCGGCCCCGCCCCTCTGGAATCAACTCCCCCCGGATATCAGAGTTGCCCCCACCCTCCTTGCCTTATGTAAGCTTCTTAATTAAAAGCACATTAAATTAAACACATCTCTCTAATATAATTTCTCCCCATATATTTAATAACTCTCCCCTTCACATTAAAATTTACAGTTCAGTGATAACTTTTGGAAGGAACAGGTATAAAAAAAGTTTGTTAAGGACTTGCATGGCCTTGGCTCCTCAAGTTGCACCACTCAAAATTGTGTTAGTTTTAGGTTTCTTAAACTTTTGGGAAAGTCACCCTTGTTATTTTGGGTTCACCACAATGACAGGACATTTCCCAACAGGCAAAGGGTTTTATTTTTTCATGAATAATAAGCATGTGAATGAGTTTGTGATAGCAGTTGCTCTCCCATTAACTTTCAAACCATTTTTCAGCTAATCCAACCGATAGAAATGTCTGATTAGGACTACAGTTAAGAATAAATCACATCCCTCAATTGGACTTTATATCCGTATATTGTTCTTAGCAAGGATTGTTTTCAGGCGAGCAACTGTTTTATGACAGCCTATTAATCTAACCCCCCCTCCCTGCATTGGAGTTGATCAAAGGATGTCAAGAATGCATCAACTTTAAAAATGAAATGCTTTGGAATATTTGCATTTTGTTTTATTTTTAAGGAAGTTACATTCTAGGTTCCATATCAGAATATATTCTCTCTTTTTTTTCCAACTCAACTCAACTGTGAACTGAGAATGCAAATTTTTGGAATACCGCGTTCTCCTTGATAAATATGTAACAAATCATTCTCTTCTCCTTGTAGTCAACAAACATTTCTAGGGCTTAACTCTGAATAGACAAAGACTTCGGTGAACTGAAATGTCTGTGCTCTTAACAATGAGTGAAAATCTTTCCCTTCCAACACATGGATATACTGTAGATATACTATTCAAACTCTATTTAATTTGGGCATTTTCAGTGCTTCAAGTTGTTTGTTTTACAAACTTTCTTTCTTTCTTTCTTACTTTCTTTCTTTCTTTCTTTCTTTCTTTCTTCCTTTGAATTTATATGCCGCCCACTCCCTGAGGACTCAGGGCAACTTACAATAATAATTATAAAAAAATATAATCACATCAAAACATTTCATAATAATAAAAAAAATTCATAATAATGAAAAACCCTACTATATAATCACTCCATTCATACATCAAACATTTAAATCAATTAGTGTCTCGGCTGGATTGAGAGGTGTCAATTTTCAGGGGTCCCAGGCCTGCTGGCAAAGCCAGGTTTTCAAGGTTTTTCAGAAACCCAGTAGGGTGGGGGCTGTTTCATCAGCATCTTTAGAGAAGTTGCTGATGAAAGAAATGGCAGGACGAGTTCATTGTGCCTTTCATTTTAATTAAGGAGGAGATGAAGCACCAGCTATTAAGCTGTGATCATCACATGCATATAGATTTGAATTGGAATCGGATAGTCGAAATTTGCATTCAATTTTCACTCTACCATTGAGCCTGCTGAATAATATTCTTCAGGAACTCCACCTTGGACCAAGCTACATCTCACCATTATCATTGCAGGGATGGAAATCAAAGGATATATAATTCTTGTGGAGTAAGTGGTAGCTAGAATAGAATAGAATAGAATAGAATAGAATAGAATAGAAATCTTTATTGGCCAAATGTGATTGGACACACAAGGAATTTGTCTTTGGTGCATATACTCTCAGTATATATAAAAGAAAAGATACATTTGTCAAGAATCATGAGGTACTACATTTAATGATTGTCAAAGGGTACAAATAATCAATGAATATTAATATAAATTATAAAGATACAAGCAGCAAGTTACAGTCATGCAGTCATAAGTGGGAGGAGATGGGTGATAGGAATGATGAGAAGACCGTATTTTCATAGTATAAGACGCACTGGAGTATAAGACCCACTTAGATTTTAGACGTGGAAAACAAGGGGAAAAAAGTATTCTGAACCAAATGGTGTAGCAATATATTATCTAATAAAATACTGGTACAGCAAAATACTTTTTAAAACCATGTACACTTTTTACAAACTTCAAACTTGACAGCTTTAAGATTGGGGACTTCAACTCCCAGAATTCCTCCTCCAGTCAGGCTAGCTCAGGAATGGGAGTTGAAGTCCATAAGTCTTAAACTTGCCAAGTTTGAATATCTTTGCACTCCTGATCCCTAATCCAAGGGTCTTCAAACTCAACAGCTTTAAGACTAGTGGAATTCCTCCTCCAGTCATGCTAGATGGGGTAATTAGAAGGCAAAAGCAGCCCCATTTTTGCAAAAGAAATGGCCAATTTTTTCACAAAAATTGGGTGGGCAAAGTGTCTGAGGAGCCTACAGACAGCTCTTGGGTGCTGGCAAAAATGCCCTCATTTGGGGGAAAAACAGGCAATTTTTACCCATTTTTCACAAAACTTGAGTCCATAGGTATGTGTGTCTTTATAAGAGAAGCTGAGGATAATATGAGTTTAAGATAAGGACTCCGTGGGCTTTGCATTCAGATCACAGAATCTCCAAGTGGTTGCCTTCTAAATTCTCAAGTCCAAGAAGCGAGGTGATGTAATTAACCTGAACTCTTCTTAGCATCCTCTTCCTTCCATACAATATTTTAAGTGGCATTCTTTTAGGCTTGGAAGCCCCATACGCTCCTGCAACCTCAATATGTCTGAAGCAGCCAGTTCATCTTTGCTAGGAAGCATTTGCTGAATCCATCTGTGAAACCCCTTTGGCCTCATACTAATCACCCTGAATGCATGGAAGTGAAAGTCAATTAACAGCAGCGGTTGAGCTCTGATATACATTCATGAAGAAGCACAATGTATCAATTTGTCTCATAATGTTCATTCATGAAGTTTAACTCCCATGTTAACTTACCTCTTTTGTAAAAAAAATCTCACTTTGCTTGGAGTATATCCCTACCTATTTGTTCTAAAAAGATCAAAGTCCTTTTCATATCATTTTTCTTTTAAATCCCTGAATAATTTCTGGACTTCAGGCTGCATTCTAGTTAGCAACAATAACAGAATAGAATTCCAAGTGTGTTTGAATATACAAGGAAAGTGTCTCCGATGCATACGCTCTATATATACATGCAACAAGTGATGAAGTTTTGTCAAAGAGATTAAGAAAGGGGAGAGAGCAACAGGCCTTATAATGAAAAGGAAATAAGAAACCATAAGTTATGGGAGAATAAAGAGGATAAATATAAAAGTGGGCGTGGAAATTAATCAGATAGAAAATCTCGATGACAAAATTAATGGGGTTTTTAGGAGAGGAAGAGGAATTTGATGTTATATACCTGAAATAAAACTTATTTGGAGTTAGAGGCAATAAATTAGTGATTGGTATGGTTTTCATAATGAATTTTACAGTAACAGTCTGCTAATATAAGCCCTGCTTTAATTTAACAGGTCAGGACACCCAGGAAAGGTATTAGAGGGGTGAAGAGGAAGAAGAAAGGAAGGGAGAGAAGGAGAGAGAGATAAGGGAAGAAAGGGAGAGAGGTCTAGGAGGAGTGAAGGGAAAGTAGATAGGAGGAAGGAAGGAGGAAGCGGGGGGGGGGTGCAAGATGGGGCAGATCGCTGTTTAAGATTTTTATTATTATTAAATAGGGGTCTGAATAAAGGGTAAAATGTATAATTATGAACTCTGCATGATGTACACAATATTGGAAGGTATATACTTGTTGAATGTGTATTTGTGAAGGTGGAGAAAAATAAAAAAATATATTTTTGTTGGGGGAACGATCAAAAGCAACATGAGAAAATATTATTTTACTGAAAGAGTAGTAGATCCTTGGAACAAACTTCCCGCAGACGTGGTAGATAAATCCACAGTAACTGAATTTAAACATGCCTGGGATAAACATATATCCATCCTAAGATAAAATACAGAAAATAGTATAAGGGCAGACTAGATGGACCATGAGGTCTTTTTCTGCTGTCAGACTTCTATGTTTCTATTTAAAAAAATTAAAAAAATAAATCTCATTTGAACTAAAGTTGGTATCTTTGGATCATGGAATTGTAGTGCTGTTTGTGGACAGCGTGGTCTGGAACATAGAACATCATTGAACAGGAATCATCCTCCACTAGACGCCACTATCCAAATTGCAGAATCAGAATAGAATTGGAAGGCCCCCAAAAGATCCAATCCAACCCTCTGATCAAGGACACCCTATTCCCGTGATGGCAAACTTATGGCACAAGTGGCAGGTGTTTCCATATTGGAGGACACACAAGACTTTGCTCTGTATCACCTCCAGCTTGCATTCACGCACTATCCTGTCACCCCAGTTCTTTTCATTAGACTAGTTCAGGGGTAGGCAAAGTTGGCTCTTGTATGCCTTGTGGACTTCAACTCCCAGAATTCCTGAGCCAATCATGCTAGCTCAGGAATTCTGGGAGTTGAAGTCCACATGTCATAGAAGAGCCAACTTTGCCTACCCCTGCCCTATACCCATTATGGCGAACCTACGGCACCGCTGCCACATGTGGCACGTGGAGCCATATCAGAGGGCATGCAAGACTTTGGTCTGCATCACCTCCAGCACACATGCCCGCACTGGCCAGCTAATTTTTGGCCTTGGGAAAGGTTGTTTCGCCCTCCGAATGCTTCAGGGAAGCTCCCCTGAAACCCTGGAGGCAAAAAAAAAAATCACCCAACGGACAGACCGGAAGTTCATTTTTCTGAACCTCAGGTTTGCCCACTTGGGCATTTTTTTTTCCACGTACCAGGCTTCAGTGAGGTCTCAGTTGTGCTCATACGGGAGGCAGCACGTGTGTGGGGGGAGGGGAGGGGGAAGGCACATGCACACATGCTAGTACAGCCCCCCCCCTTTTGGCACGTGAATGGCAGGTTGAGGGACGGGGTTGAACTCCACCCCTCTGCGGACTGGATACATTGCATTGGCAGGCTATATCTGGCCCGCGGGCCATAATTTGAGGACCCTTGATTTACGCAAATATGTTCTGAACCAAGTGATGTCACTTCTTTTTCTGGTCTCCCCAGTTGACACCCATGGTTTTTCCTGCTTGGAAAGAGAACATTTGAGATGATTTCCTTTGTTTTCCCCTTAATTATGATTTTTATTTTAGGACATACATGGGTTGCCAAAACTTTTACTGCCACACTGTGGGGGTGGGCTTATTTTGTGGGTGTGGCTTGCCAGCCATGTGACCAGGCGGGAGTGGCTTAAAGGTCATATGACCGGATGGGAGTGGCTTACCGGACAAGATAAGTTTTCAAATAGGTGCTTGGACTCTTTTTCTGTTCATTAAGTCACATAATTTGAATAGCCTCAAAAAAAGGACAAATGACAGACAACATTATTTATTGAGGAGCACAGTAACATTTTAAGGTTTTGTACTGAAAACACAAGGTTCAGTATGATAACAAATTAGGCAAGTAGCTCAATTTTCCTTGATTGATATAAAAGTTCAGTTCTAGATAATGATTAAAACGATTAAATTTATGGGTAAAAACATACTATTTAATTATTTCCTATTTTAAAAGTAATTAAGGATCATACTAAGGTACTAGAAAAGGAAGGACAATTAAAAAAAACTGTTAAATATTCAATAAATAGTGCATAAACTTACTACCTCCACTGCGTGTCCCCCCTCCGCCCCGTGGGGGCAGCCGCCCATTACTGCAGACACTGAAGATGTTTATGGTTTCCCAGCTCAAAATGTAGCAAATTATGGGGTCATGGTTTGGAGGTCTTTGAACCATAAGAAGCTTTATAGTTGCAATTTTATCACCTCCCTTCCGCCATGAATCACGATTTATAAACCACAGAAGTTTGGGTTCAAATAACGTATTAAACCAAAGCCAAACAAACTTCACTGTGGTTTAGTGTGTGAGTAAATCTAAATTTACAGTAGGAAATTGAAAACAGATGCTCCTCACAGGAGTATGGAATACGACTGAAATCAATTAACAGTAAAACTGAGAAACTACAGGAACAAGGTTGGGAATTATCAGGGCTGCACAGCACTGCATATCGGAACGCAGAAATGATCACATGTGTACATGAATGTAACACCTGCCTGGAACTCATTAAAAGAAAATGCATCTTTTTTTTTCTTTTTTTAAAAAAATGAAATTATGTGGCAGCTGGCTTTGGTGTGAATTAGATTTCTGCCGATCACAACTTGTTTAATAAATAAGGCCTGTTGAACACTTAGCTAAAAAAACCTTCAGCATGTGTTCTTCACGGTGAAGCACATTGGTTGATAAAGCTCGAAGTTTGGAAGCCACAATAAGAAATATGTTGGAAAAACATATCAGGGGGGACCTTCTCAAAGAAGCATCTCCAAAGTAAGAGAAAGAAAACAAACAGTTTGGCTATAAATGTAAGAATTAGTCAGAATCTGTTTGGTTTTGTTCTGTTTTTTCCCCAAAAAATAATCGCTAAGCACCAGATGGGAAACCAGCGCTATCTCAGTATGGGCTCAGAAGATTATTTTGCACCATAAATAATGCCAATTGTGTCTTCTCCTTCACTTCTAACACTATATTTATTCAACTATTATTAGATGCACTTAACTAGTAGGACATTGTGGGAGTGCTAACATAATCTATGTCTGTGCTTAGTGATGGGCTGCCAAAATTTTTACTGCCACGCTGTGGCCGTGGCTTATTTTGTGGGTATGGCTTGATGGTTATGTTACCATGCGGAGAGGGGCGGCATACAAATCTAAATAATAAATAAATAAATAAATACTGTGTAGGATTGGTTTGCCAGCCATGTGATCAGGTGGGAGTGGCTTGACAATCATCTGACCAGGGAATGGCTTAAAGGTCATGTGACTGGGTGGGAGTGGCTTACCAACCAAGATAAGTTTTCAAATAAGTGCTTGGACACTTTTTCCGTTGATTAAGTCACATTATTTGAATAGCCACAAGAAGGACAAATTACAGGCAGCATTATTTCTTGAGGAGCACAGTAATATTTTAAGGTTTTGTACTGAACCCACAAGGCTCAGTATGATAACAGATTAGGCAAGTAGCTCAACTTTCTTTAATTGCTATAAAAGTTCAATTTTTGGTAATGATTTAAAGGATTGAAGAGTTTATGGGTAAAACAAGCTATTTAATTATTTCCTATTTTAAAAGTAATTAAGGATCACACTAAGGTACTAGAGAAGGGAGGACAATAAAAAAACCTAATAAGTATTCAATAAATAGTACATAAACTTACTACCCCCACTGCATCGTCCCTTCTCTCTCCCCCCCAGGGGGGCAATAGCCCATTACTGGCTGTGCTGTGAGAAGATACTATGAGGGACGATACAAGCAAGGCAAAGCAGTTGCCCTGGTGACACAGTGCTTAGGATGCAGTATTGCAGACAAACTCTGCCCACTGCATGGAGTTCAATCCTGACTGGCTCAAGGAAAGCTCAGCTAGATCCATCCTTTCAAGGTCAGTAAAATGAGGACCCAGATTGTCGGGGGCAGCCTGCTGATATTGTAAATTGCCGAGACCACTATGGCTATGGCATTAGTTGCTAAAACAGCTGTTCTTGTCCTGAGCTCCATCAGATCGCTACCACAATGACTTGGTGGTCTGTAGATTTGGGGACCACTTTTTAATAAGATGGCCATATGGTTCCTTGGCAAAAGATTAAAGCTGAATGTGTAGAAGGGGAAGTTAATAACTCTTGCTTGCACAAATGATCTAGGTATGAATGGCACATTTACGGGGTGCATATGTATAAAAGGAAGTGAAGGAGAGACAGCTAGGAGGTCCCTGGCGGTACAGTGATTAGAATGCAGTACTACAGGCTAACTCACTGCTTGCTCCCAAAGTTCAATTCTGAGCGGCTCAAATTTGCCTCCGTCTTCTATCGTTTGTAACAGGAGGATCCAGATTGTTGGGGCCAATATGCTGACCCTGTAAGAAACAGAAACATAGAAGATTGATGGCAGAAAAAGACCTCATGGTCCATCTAGTCTGCCCTTATACTATTTCCTGTATTTTAGGATGGATCTATGTTTATCCCAGGCATGTTTAAATTCAGTGACTGTGAATTTACCAACCATGTCTGCTGGAAGTTTGTTCCAAGCATCTACTACTCTTTCAGTAAAATAATATTTTCTCACGTTGCTTCTGATCTTTCCCCCAAATAACCTCAGATTGTGCCCCTTTTTCTTGTGTTCACTATCCTATTAAAAATACTCCCCTTATTTAACCCTTTAACATATTTAAATGTTTCGATCATGTCCCCCCTTTCCCTTCTGTCTTCCAGACTATACAGATTGAGTTCATTAAGTCTTTCCTGATACGTTTTATGCTTAAGACCTTCCACCATTTTTGTAGCCCGTCTTTGGACCCGTTCAATTTTATCAATATCTTTTTGCAGGTGAGGTGTCCAGTAAGCTGCTTAGAGAAGGCTGTAAAGCACTGTGAAGCGGCATAAGTCTAAGTGCTATTGCTAGGGAGCATGTTCATGAAATGCATGCTCTGTGCATGGGTATATGCACAAATGATGTGCTGCACAATATTGCATGCAATATGAAGAAGTGTGACTATAGCAATAGCACTTAGACTTATATACCGTCGCACAGTGCTTTACAGCCCTCTCTAAACAGTTTACAGAGTCAGCATATTGTCTCCAGCAATTTGAGTCCTCATTTTGGAAGGATGGGAGGCTGAGTCAACCTTGAGTCTGGTGAGATTTGAACTGCGTAATTGCAGGCAGCCATTGGTCAGCGGAAATAGCCTGCAGTACAGCACTCTAACCACTGTGTGGTATGCACACTGTATTTGTGATTATGATTGTGTGATGTACAATGTGTGTGGGAGTACGTGTGTGACCATATTCGGAGTACTGTGTGCAGTTCTGGTCACCACACCTCAAGAAGGATATAATGAATTGGAAAAGGTGCAAAAAAGGGCAACAAGGATGATCAAGGAAATGGAGCACCTCCCTTATGAAACCAGGTTGCAACACCTTGGTCCCTTTAGCCTTGAAAGATGGCGTTTGACTTGATCGAAGTGTATAAAATCATGCATGGGATAGAAAAGGTGGATAGAGAAAAATTCTTTTCTCTATCACACAATACTAGGACAAGGGAGCACTCCCTAAGGCTCATGGGTAAGAAAGTGAGGACAAATAAAGGGAAATATTTCTTCACCCAGAGGGTCATTGGTTTATGGAATTCACTTCCAGAAAAGGTTGTGACAGTTGTCAGCCTAGATAGCTTCAAGGCAGGATTAGACAGATTCGTGGAGGCCAAGTGTATCGGTGGTTATTGAAACAGATGTCCATGTGCTGCCTCTATGTTGGTTGAGGCAGGCAGGATTCCCTTGAGTACCATTTGTTGGGGGTGAAAGGGAGGGTCTTTATTTTTTTATTTATTTATTTATTTATTTTATTTTATTTATTAGAATTGTATGCCGCCCCTCTCCGCAGTCTTGCCTTCTCTTCCTGCTAAAGATCCCCAAGGACAATTGGTGGGCCACTGTGTGACACAGAATGCTGGACTCAATGGGCTTTGGCCTGATTCAGATAGCTCTTCTTATGTTTTTATGTTTGTGTCTATGTGAGAGTGTGTGTGTGTGTGGGTGAGAGAGAGAGAGACAGAGACAGAGACACACACACAGAGAGAGACTGTTGCATTCCACTAGAAGGCGCTGTATCTAAATCTCTGTGCTCTCCCAAAATTAGCCCTGGTCCAATGTTCTTGGCTGGATCACCCCATATTAATTATCAGCAATGTTATTGTTCAAGAGGATGAAAGTCTCCAGATGATAAATATCACTTTAAAGCCCATCTAACTCATCCACCTTTATCTCTTCTGTCGGTTGTTTGCACAGCTGCTTTCATAGGCAATCTGGCCTAATATAAATGTTCCCTTTTGTTCATCATCTGTTTTGTCTTAATGATACATGGCAACCCTTGGTCCTTTGCTTGTTCCCCCTCAGTTAAGTAAAGGCCATAGGAAAAAAAATATGAAGGTCGCCCAGAAAGCAATGAACCACATTTTTTTTTCTCAGCCTACAGTAATGGTACGAATGCAAAACTTTAGATATACATTATTTGAATTATCAGGAGTGATTGTGTAAATTTTGTGTTTCTTCAGACAGATAGCATAGCTGCAGCAGTGTTTTGAAATGGCATCTGTAAGTGATGTATGTTACTAGCAGCGTGTCGTTGTTGAATTTCTCACCATCTGTAGCATCATCACCTAATCCCCAAAACATTACTTTTAGACTATCCACTGTTGAGTCTATGGAGAGGGGCGGCATATAAATCCAATAAATCGAATCTAATCTAATCTAATCTCTCCAGATTCCTAAGAGGTCAGTAAGGGGCGTGCATAAGTGCACCAGTATCATGTATATAAACATTGTTATATCTTTGTATACTACCAATATGTACTTGACAAAACAAACACATAACATTTGGAAAATGTGGTAAAAAGCTTTTGGTCAATAGTGGAGAATAGGTTCAAAAGAACATTAAACCATCTCTCCCCCCCAAAAAAAAGGTTTTGAAAAAAATGTATCTATATAAATGTGTACAAAATTGTTCTGGGTTGAGTCTGCGAGTAGAGGTGGAAAATGGGCTGAAATAAGTTTATGGGCTGTCCAAAACCAAGCTAAATACACAGACAGGATTCAATATTGTATAATTAATTCTAGTATATTTGTCTTTCAAGATTACAAGTAGCTCTGCATTTCCGATCACAATGGAGCTTGGAATTTCAGTTATTAAGTCATTGCAGTTGTAAACAGAGGCATCAAGGGATAGAAACATAGAAACATAGAAACATAGAAGACTGACCGCAGAAAAAGACCTCATGGTCCATCTAGTCTGCCCTTATACTATTTCCTGTATTTTATCTTGCAATGGATATATGTTTATCCCAGGCATGTTTAGATTCAGTTACTGTGGATTTACCAACCATGTCTGCTGGAAGTTTGTTCCAAGAATCTACTACTCTTTCAGTAAAATAATATTTTCTCATGTTGCTTTTGATTTTCCCCCCAACTAACTTCAGATTGTGTCCCCTTGTTCTTGTGTTCACTTTCCTATTAAAAATACTTTCCTCCTGAACCTTATTTAACCATTTGACATATTTAAATGTTTCGATCATGTCCCCCCTTTCCCTTCTGTCCTCCAGACTATACAGATGGAGTTCATTAAGTCTTTCCTGATACGTTTTATGCTTAAGACCTTCCACCATTCTTGTAGCCTGTCTTTGGACCTGTTCAATTTTATCCATATCTTTTTGTAGGTGAGGTCTCCAGAACTGAACACAGTACTTCCAAATGTGGTCTCACTAGTGCTCTATATAGCGGGATCACAATCTCCCTCTTCCTGCTTGTTATACCTCTAGCTATGCAGCCAAGCATCCTACTTGCTTTTCCTACCGCCCGACCACACTGCTCACCCATTTTGAGATTGTCAGAAATCACTACCCCTAAATCCTTCTCCTCTAAAGTTTTTGCTAACACAGAACTGCCAATACAATACTCAGATTGAGGATTCCTTTTCCCCAAGTGCATTATTTTACATAATGCCTAACTGGTTATTACAATAATGTTTTACAATGGTTTTAAAGTGAGTCACTATCGTCATGAACCAAATCATGTGATCATTGAACAAATCCAGCATATCTAATAGATATCACAAATTGTGGTCACGTGAATGCAGGATGCTGCTATCAGTCATAAATGTAAGCTGGTTACCAAGCACCCAAAACATGATCATTTGATTGTGAGTGGGTGTCTGTGCAGCAGTTGTAACTTTGAGGGTGGGTTGTAAGTAGGATCTTCTCCCCATTGTTCTTATGAACCAAGAGAAGCTTTCCTCCATCACTAATGGAAGAAGATTTCCTGGTATGTATGCCTTTAATGACCTAGTCCAGAGCTGGTAGAAATATCTTTAGCATTGCCATGGCTTGGGAGCATCTACGCTGAAATACATTAGGTTGAAAGTTATCCCTGAAGGCTGCTTATTAATTGAGAATATGGCAACCAGATTATTAACTGGCGCTGGCTGCTGAAAAAATAGTGTGCCAAGAATAAAAGATCTTCACTGGTTTCCAATTAATTTCAGGATACAATTCAAGCTACATGTTTATAAAGCCAAGAGCTGAGCTGAAAATGCTGGCAGCTATTATTTTCACGGGAAAGTTTATGAAGTGAAAGGTATTCAGTTGAAAAGCTGGGGGGGGGGGGAAGAAAATCTGTATGTCTGTTTGCTTATCTGTCTGTCTGTCTGTCTGTCTGTCTGTCTGTCTGTCTGTCTGTCTGTCTGTCTGTCTACCTAGCTAGCTAGCTAGCTAACTAACTAGCTATCTATTTTATATATATCTATCTGTCTGTCTGGCTGGCTGTCTATCTATCCCTCCATCTATCCATCTTTGTTTTCTAAGCAGGTAATTAAAACTAGGATATTATACTAACACATCCAAATGAAGTTAATATTGGAAATTGATCACAATAAACTGAATGCTGTTTCCAGCATTAGGAAAGCCTGCACTGCTTTAAAATTCAACCGGACATCTACTGGTCTCATCTATATCCACTATGATTTCCATTCAATGTTCTTCCATCTGAGGAGTGTATAATATATTTTAATCTTCTCTTTTATACAATTTTAGTTTAGCAGCATTCTGCAAGGCAGAGGAACTGTTGCACTTTTGCAGGTCAGGTCCTTGCCTTCAACCAGAGGTAATCCACTGTGATAGATTAGACAGATAGATAGATAGATAGATAGATAGATAGATAGATAGATAGATAGATAGATGATATATAGATAGATAGATAGATAGATGATAGATAGATAGATAGATAGATAGATAGATGATAGATAGATAGATGATAGATAGATAGATGATAGATAGATAGATAGATGATAGATAGATAGATAGATAGATAGATAATAGATAGATAGATAGATGATAGATAGATAGATAGATTATAGATAGATAGATAGATAGATAGATAGATGATAGATAGATAGATGATAGATAGATAGATAGATAGATAGATAGATAGATAGATAGATAGATAGATAGATAGATAGATAGATAGATAGATAATTTCAGAGTTGTAGGGTCTCCTCCTAAACCAATTACTCTATTTGGAATAACCTACAGTAGAAATTACAAGAAAACTATGTTGAGAATACAATCATACCTCTCTCCAAAATGCCTATTTAGGAGTAATTATTCTCCCAGTTTATTATTCTTGTACAGATGATCTCCAAACACATTCACCCAGAGAGTCAACTTTCAGTGCACATTATTTTTATTCTAATAACGCAATAAGACCTAGGAACAGGATAATGAGCATGTACAATATCACTTAATTTTTAATGCCCTTTCCATAGAATACAAGATAGGCAAATGATTCTGTTCTAATAGCATAATGCATGAACGGGAAGAGAAAATTGTGGGGTGGGGAGGGAAAGGGGAAAGGCTATCAAAAAATTTTACACCACACTGTGGGCGTGGATTATGCAGAACGCCCTGCATTTTCTTTCAACATCTTTCAGTGCAAACTGGGTGCGCTGGGGTGGAGCTCCATTTTTGCTACCCGACTGCGTTCCCCCACCGTCCAGGCAGCAGCCCACCCCTGGAGATGCCCCTCCAGAAAGCGTCTCCTAAATTTGGCATGCAATCCCCAACACATTATGAAGAAGGGATTGGACCTGTTGATGACAAAACATTTCTTATAGAGTTTTTGCTACAATCCATTATATATCTTTTACATTAATGCATTTTTAAAGACTTCATTTCAGGTGATTTCTGACACTCAGATAAATGGAATATGCACAGTAACACATGAAGAGAGAGAGAGAGGGAGAGGGAGGGAGGGTGGGAGGGAGGGAAAATTGAGAAAAAGTATTGTGGTAAAAAAAATAAAGATTATAACTTATCAATTTGGTTGGCTATTCCAGAGAAAATTGAATATAGAGAAAAGAAGGATGAAGGGCAGTGAAAGGCTACCAATTTTTTTACTACCACACTCTGGACGTGGCTTATACAGGACGCCCTGCATTTTCTTTCAAAAATCTTTCAGTGCAAATTGGGTGCTCTGGGGTGGAGCTCCATTTTCACTACCCCACTGAATCCCACCCCAATCTGGGCAGCAGCCCACCCCTGATTAGGGGTACCATGATTGCAGTGTTCCAGTATTTGGAGGGGTTGCCGCAAAGAAGGCAAGGCAAGGAACAATGGATAGATGGAAAATGATCAAGGAGAGAAGCTACATGGAATTAAGGAGAAACCTCCTAGCAGTGAGAACAATGTCTTCAGAAGTTGTGGGGTGCTTCATCACTGGTGACATTTAATAAGAGACAACACTGTCTAAAACAGTATCAATAGCCATAGCATTTGTTCTGCGGGGCTCTCTGGTAGAAGCCTCCCGAAAATTCACGGGTACAAATTTCAGACACACACACGTTTGAAAATTCAAAACAATGTCCTTTATCACAAAACTCAAAAGAAACAAAGCACCCTTTTTGTATTGCAAAGAGCACTCTTCCCCAAAACAACCTTGTCGGCTGTACAAATCCCTTAATTAGTCCTTAAGTACTTAGCTAGTAGCTGTGAAGAAACATCACAGCCCTCCTTCTTCCCACGAAGTGAAACACACACACACACACACTTTACTCTGCTTTGGTGTCAAAGGCATGAAAAATCCACAAACAAAGATCAGACACAGCGAGGCACGATCCTGAAGAACTGCGATCAGATAATCTTCCACAACGGCCAAACTAGCACGCTGCTATTTATAGCAGCAGCTCTAATTACTGGAGCCCCACCCAAACACAGGTGGCCTCTCTTATCTCCTGTAATATTTCCTCAATTGGTCTCTTCGACGCATGTCTACGCCTGTGTGGGTCTAACACTTCGTCATCCCAATCGACCGAAGATAATGGAGATTGGCTTCCTGGGCTGTGTGCCAAGCCCCCCGCTTCCAAGTCACCCCCACCTTCTTCTTCGTCCAAGGAAACTGCACTCCCTGACTCTGCTGGCAACAAAACAGGCCTAGGACATATTGAAGTTTCCCCTGCTTCCACCTCTACATTCCCTGGGGCAGGAGTTGGACCAGAGCCAACCACAACAGCATTTAGACTTATATACCACTTCATAGCACTTTTACAGCCATCTCTAAGTGGTTTACAGAATCAGCATATTGCCCTACAACAATCTGGGTCCTCATTTCACCCACATCGGAAGGATGGAAGGCTGAGTCAACTTTGAGCCGGTGGTGAGATTTGAACTGCTGAACTACAGCTAGCAGTTAGCTGAAGTGACCTGCAGTGCTGCACTCTAACCACTGTGCCACTCTGGCATAGGGCAGCATAGGGCAGTGATGGTGAACCTTTTTTGGTTTGGGTGTCAATAGTGTGCGTGTGTGTGCAATAGCGCACAAGTGTGTGCCCACACCCATAATGCAATTCCCTTCCCCCACACATGTGCACAACCTCCACTGCCTTCCAAGGCATACACACTAACCACCTGCCTACTGCCCCCTCTGTACATGTGCACAGGCCTCACTGAAGTCTCTGGACTTCCGGTAAGCCTATTGGGTTGTTTTTTGCTCTTCCCAGCTTTAGAGGTTTTCCTGAGCCTTGGGGAGAGCGAAAATGGCCAAAAAGGTGGCCAAAGCTTGCAAATCTGGCCAGTACATGCATGCTGGAGCTGACATAGGTCAATGCCTCATGTGCCCTCAGATATGTCTCTCTGTGCCACCTGTGGTATGTGTGCCATAGGGTTGCCATCACTGGTATAGGATCTCCTGCTTGAGCAGGAGGTTGGATTAGACCAGGGGTAGGCAAAGTTGGCTCTTTTATGACTTGTGGTACTTCAACTCCCAGAATTCTTGAGCCAATCATGCTAGCTCAGGAATTCTGGGAGTTGAAGTCCATGTGTCATAGAAGATCCAACTTCGCCTATCCTTGGACTAGACAATCTTCAAGGTCCCTTCCAACTCTATTCTGATCCTGTAATTTGGACAGTGATCTCTAGTAGAGGATGACCCCACCTTGTTTGGAGATGTCAAACTGTAGAGGTGGCAATGTGAACTGACCTGGCACCTGAAGAATGGAGATGTAAGCTTGCAAATTCATGGCTACCTTGTAGAACGAACATTTCCTAGAGCAGGGGACCCCAAACTCTTGAGATTATCTACTCCTTCATAAAAGTTCAGGTTGTTCATTAAACCCCCCCGAGTACCAAAAATTGTTATAAGAATATAATTTAACAGATACTACTTTAATTAATGTCATTATAAATAATAACATCACTATTCTCTTGGCTTGTCCCATTGACCCTTGGCAGTCAATATTGACTACTTTGGAGAACTCTGGCCAAGAGTTAACATGGTCATTTCTTTTCCTAAATTCATATCTGGGAACAAAAGAATGCTAATCCATTTGAGATTGCCTGAAGCTTAATGAACTACAATTCTGAATCCTGTTTAATTTGGTGGTTTTCATAATTGGCACTCCGTAGTTAGATGGTGTCCAGTTTATGGTACGTAGCAATAAGAATGTCCTACAAAATCTATTACTTTGCAAGGTGTGGGTAGAGATAATCAAACCAATATTAGAAATTCCTATCAAAAAATAAACACTGGGGCAAAATTACATATGAAAAAAAATAAAATACAAACACATCCTGGTAATGCACAAGTCAAAGAAAAAAAATGGGACAGTTCCATGCTTCTGGGGCATCAATGCCAGGCACCAAGATTTTCTATGCAGAAGGATCTGCAGATAAAACTTGGCATTTCCAATTTAAAAATCCAAAGTATCTGTCCAATGGGGGAAAATATGATGCCAGGTCCAATCTTGGAACTTATAGTCAGATGTTTTGACTCTATATAGAGAGATTTGTATCTTTCTGGTATTATTTTGTATCTTCTGCAGATTGAAAAGAACTTAGAGACCTGTTGCTAACCACTATAAACATCAAGGATGGATGTTTTGACAAGTTCTTTTTCTCTTCTCAATGCTCAGGAGCAGGGGTCCCCAAACTTGGCAACTTTAAGACTTGCAGACACCAACTCCCAGAATTCTCCCGCCAGCTGGCTGGAGAATTCTGGTAGTTGAAGTCCACAAGTCTTAAAGTTGTCATGTTTGAAGATCTCTGCTCTGGAGTATCTTCCTAAGATTAAGGAAAATCATAGAAAATCATAAAAATCATAGAGAATCACACAGAGGTAGCTCATCCTGTTGGGAATGTGTCTTGCCATGGATGAGTCCTCGGAGAGGGGCGGTATACAAATATTATTATTATTATTATTATTATTATTATTATTATTATTATTATTATTATTATTATTATTATTATTATTAATATTATTATTATTATTATTATTATTATTATTATCAATAATGATAACGATAACGATAACGATAACAATAACAATAACAATAACAATAATAAAGAAGTCATAAAAGTGACTTCATGTGGGGTAAGTGAAAGGATATTCCACACCAATCTGATTGTCACTACTTGAGACCTTCATAGTAAATGTCAATGCCTTTCTGGTTGTTTGGTGCCCCTCATCTACCATCTGACAAATATGGTCAAACCAGATGCATTCTCAAAGAGTATCTAAAATTTTAACTTTCCTCTTTGGAAAAACCCCCCAATCAAACTCCAAGCAATTGTTGATGATAAAAACCTGTGTAATCACAAAGGAGGAAATCGAACTCACTCCTGAAGGCATGTTATTAGGAATTTGGAGGGAAAAATATTCTAAGAAAACCAGTTATCTAATGACGCATAAAATAACCACGGCTAGAATATCTTATGCTCAGTGGTGGAAAAATGAAAAGATCCCATCAGAAAACAACATTATTGATAAAATGTATAAATGTGTAGAGATGGACAAAAAGACCATGGAAATTAAGTGAACAAATGACAAAGAATTTGAAAAGATATGGAGTAATTGGTATAAATGGATCTAAGATAAAAATAAGGTACAATGATACAATGAACTAGTGTACATAAAAATAGACATACAGAAAACACTGATATAGACAATATACAAAAGAACACAAAAACAGAAGGATAAGCAGAGGATATTTTGCACTGAAGAGTAAAATTGCTGTTTTCTACAAACGTTTCTTCATCATGTATCTGGTTCTTAATTGCCACATTATATTCTGATATCTTATGTAGTCCTCCTGTGCAGCTCTCCATATATCCGGACAGGCTCCCATCCTCTCAGTTGGTTCATTGGTATTTTTGACAGTCCCTGCAAAAGCCTCCGGTTGAGCTGGAAAATCTTAAGAACCGTTTTAGGGAGCCAGGCATTTTGAGCCACTTACTGGGCAAAAATAGTGCAAGGCTTTTACACTAATGCTGCTTGACATCTTATATCCAAAAGTTTCAAGGCTAGATTCATAAAGATCCCCTTTGAAATAAGAGTCTGCCCTTGTGAATTAGGTGGCTGTTGAAATTTTGGCTTAGATCCTCCTATTCTGACTTCCAAAAAGACACACATGGTGCACTCCAGCTTGGCTTTTGCCTGGGTTCAGAAGCAGTGTTGAACATCTGGAACCATGCCTCATTTTGAAAAGAGAAAGAAAGAAAGAGAGAGAGAGAGAGAGAGAGAGAGAAAGAAAGAAAGAAAGAGGGAGGGAGGAAAGAAGGAAGGAAGGAAAGAAGGGAGGGAGGGGAGGAAAGAAGGAAAGGAGGAAGGAAGGAAGGAAGGAAGGAAGGAAGGAAGGAAGGAAGGAAGGAAGGAAATCATTTTCTCTCAGACTAAACCATCTCACGGGGTTGTTTTGTGAGGAAAAGAGGAAAAAATAGAAAATGGAAGGGAGATATGCATGGAAACGCACTTGTTCACATTTGTCCAAGTGTCCTAATTAGAAACTGGTTAAAACAGTTAGCGGCCCAAGCTTCCTTCCAGGATAGGAGACTAAACCTATCTATAACCAGTGACCAGAAGCATTTTAATTTTTTTATTCTGAATTTATTTTATTGGTATCCCTTCTTTATAAATAGTCTTCAACTGCAACAGTTCATTTAGTGGCCTTGAAATTTACAACGGTGCTGAAAAATGTGACTACGGCCACCGTTCCCCGTAAGCTGCGCCCGTGAGCAGGCGCGCACCCCCAAATACCCCCACGCACACCCTTTTCCACGGGCACACGCTCCCCATCCCCCATCTCTCTTTCAGCAAGGGGGCTGCAGTAGAGGCAGGGCAGGCGTTCCTGAAAAACACGGAGAAAGCGCTCTCGCAGCCTCCTCGCTGAAAGAGAGAGAGGGAGAAGGAGAGAGAAATCTCCTTCTCCCTCTCTCTCTTTCAGTGAGGAGGCTGCGAGAGCGCTTTCTTCGAGTTCTTCGGGAATGCCTGCCCTACCTCTACTGCAGCCCCCTCGCTAAAAGCTCAGGAGGAAAGCGCTCCCAGCGAAGGGACTGCGAGAGGGGTGGGGCGGGCATTCCTGAAGCGTGCGGAGAAAACCCTCTCTCGCAGCCCCCTGGCTGGGAGCGCAGAAGTGGAGGAGGAGGAGAAGCTGCAGCCACCGCCGTGGGAGAATTGAGAGAGAGAGAGAGAGAGAGAGAAAGAGGGGGGAGAGAGAGATAGCAAGAGAGAGAAGAAAAAGTAAGAGAGAGAGAAAGAGAGAGAGAAAGAAAACAGAGAAAGAGAGAGAAAGAGGGGGAGAGAGATAGAAAGAGAGGGACAGAGAAAGTGAGAAAAAGAGAGAGAGAGCAAGAGGGGGAGATAGAATGAGAAAGAGAGAGAAATGACTCTTGATTTAAAGCATATGGTAAAAAACACCCAAATAATAACAAAGAAAAAAAACCCCAGCCATTTGTATGTGTGTGTGTGTGTGTGTGTGTGTGTGTGTATGTGAACTCTTGAACCATTTCCAATAGCTCACCTGTTATTGGAAATGGTTCAAGAGTTCACACACACACAAACGCACAAGGGGGGAGGAGACAGGGATGGAAAAAGAGGAGAAGATAGTAATAATAGTAATAGATTTTGTTTTTGTTTTATTATTAATTTCTTTTAATAAAAAAGAAGGGAATTTTTTATTTATTTATTTATTTATTTATTTATTTATTTATTTATTTATTTATTTATTTATTTATTTATTTATTTATTTATTTATTTATTTATTTATTTATTTATTTATTTATTTATTTATTTATTTATTTATTTATTTATTTATTTATACTTCTATGCCGCTCAGACACTATACTTTTCCACCCACACCGAAAAAAAATTAGAGGGAACATTGCTTACGGCTGCTTTTCATGCTTATTAGGTTTAGGTTTAGGTTTAGGTTTATTGGATTTATATGCCGCCCCTCTCCGCAAACTCGGGGCGGCTCACAACAATAATAAAAAACAGTACAGTACACAATACCAAATCCAATGCCCACCCATCCAGTTACAATTTAAATTAATAATCTCATAAAAACAGTATATATAAAAAACAGTCACACAGTCAATCAATCAACAAAACAACATGGGCAAGGGGGAGGTGTTTTAGTTCCCCCATGCCTGACGGCAAAGGTGGGTCTTAAGGAGTTTACGAAAGGCAGGGAGGGTGGGGGCAATCCTAATCTCAGGGGGGAGCTGGTTCCAGAGGGTCGGGGCCCCCACAGAGAAGGCTCTTCCCCTGGGTCCCGCCAGACGACATTGTTTAGTCGACGGGACCCGGAGAAGGCCAACTCTGTGGGACCTAACCGGTCGCTGGGATTCGTGCGGCAGGAGGCGGTCCCGAAGATATTCTGGTCCGGTGCCATGAAGGGCATAACCAACACTTTGAATTGTGACGGGAAACTGATCGGCAGCCAATGCAGACTGCGGAGTGTTGGAGTGATATGGGCATACTTGGAGAAGCCCATAATTGCTCTCGCAGCTGCATTCTGCACGATCTGAAGTTTCCGAACACTTTTCAAAGGTAGCCCCATGTAGAGAGCGTTACAGTAGTCGAGCCTCGAGGTGATGAGGGCATGAGTGACTGTGAGCAATGACTCCCGGTCCAGATAGGGCCGCAACTGGTGCACCAGGCGAACATGGGCAAACGCCCCCCTCGCCACAGCTGAAAGGTGTTTTTCTAATGTGAGCTGTGGATCGAGGAGGACGCCCAAGTTGCGGACCCTCTCTGAGGGGGTCAATAATTCCCCCCCCAGGGTAATGGACGGACAGATAGAATTGTCCTTGGGAGGCAAAACCCACAGCCACTCCGTCTTGTCTGGGTTGAGTTTGAGTTTGTTGACACCCATCCAGGCCCCAACAGCCTCCAGGCACCGGCACATTACTTCCACTGCTTCATTGGCTGGACATGGGGTGGAAATGTACAACTGGGTATTATCGGCATATTGATGATACCTCACCCCATGCCCTTGGATGATCTCACCCAGCGGTTTCATGTAGATATTAAATAGCAGGGGGGAGAGGACCGACCCCTGAGGCACCCCACAAGGGAGAAACCTCGGGGTCGACCTCTGACCCCCCACTAACACCGACTGCGACCGACCGGAGAGGTAGGAGGAGAACCACTGAAGAACAGTGCCTCCCACTCCCAACCCCTCCAGCGGGCGCAGAAGGATACCATGGTCGATGGTATCGAAAGCTGCTGAGAGGTCAAGGAGCACCAGGACAGAGGACAAGCCCCTGTCCCGGGCCTGCCAGAGATCATCCATCAACGTGACCAAAGCAGTTTCCGTGCTGTAGCCGGGCCTGAATCCAGACTGCTGAGGACCTAGATAATCAGCTTCATCCAAGGACCGCTGGAGTTGAAGTGCCACCACCTTCTCGACAACCTTCCCCATGAAGGGAAGGTTGGAGACTGGACGGTAGTTATTAAGCACGGCTGGGTCCAGGGAAGGCTTCTTAAGGAGGGGGCGCACAACCACCTCCTTATAAAGGGGCGGAAAGGCCCCCCTCCCCAAGGAGGCGTTGACAATCTCCTGGACCCAGCTCCGTGTCACCCCTCGACTGGCCGAAACCAGCCAAGAGGGACACGGATCCAGTAAACAGGTGGCGGAACTCACAGCTCCAATGGCCTTGTCCACTTCATCAGGTGTCACCAAGTCAAACTCCTCCCAGACAGATGGACAAAGACGTTTAGCCCCAGTCACCTCGACTGACTCATTGTCAGTCGACTCTGTTTCACAATTGGAGTCGAGGTCTGCTCGGATCCGGGCGATTTTATCAGCGAAAAACGTGTTAAAATCATCGGCACTACTCTGCAAGGGCTCCCCAACTCCCCTCTGATTAAGAAGGGAGCGGGTTACCCTAAACAGAGTGGCCGGGCGGGATTCCGCTGATGCAATCAAGGCGGCATGATACGCGCATCTTGCTGCCTTGAGCGCCACTTTGTAAGTCTTAATATGAGCTCTTACAAGTGTTCGATCGGATTCGGACTTACTCTTCCTCCATCGCTTCTCCAGACGTCTCTTCTGGCGCTTCAACACCCGGAGCTCCTCGTTGAACCATGGAGCTCTACGGGGTCTAGTGCCACGGAGAGGTCGCAATGGCGCAATCCGGTCAAGAGCCTCCCCTGCAGCCTTGTTCCAGGCCTCAGCAAGAGACTCTGCCGAACTGTGGACAAGTGTATCTGGAATAACCCCAAGCGCCATCTGGAAGCCTTCTGGATCCATCAGGCGTCTGGGGCGGAACCTCCTAATTGGTTCCGCCTCCCTGCGGGGAAGGATTGGAGCCAGGAAGTTAAGCCGCATTAGGAAATGATCTGACCATGACAAAGGCAACACTTCTAAGCCCCTTAATCTCAGATCATTACTCAGTTGCTCAGAGAGGAATATCATATCGGGTGCGTGCCCACCCTCGTGAGTCGGACCCTGAACTACTTGAGTCAGGTCCATGGCTGTCATGGTGGCCATGAACTCCTGTGCCAGTCCAGAGGAACCGCCGAGCGACGGCAGATTGAAGTCCCCCAGGACGATAAGTCCGGGGAACTCCACCGCCAGCCCGGCCACCTCCTCGAGTAGCACAGGCAGGGCTGTTGACACGCATCTGGGAGGCAGGTACGTGAGTAACAAGCCCACCTGAACCCCTAAGTCCAACTTCACCAGGAGGGACTCGCAACCCGCAACCTCTGGAGCAATGAGCCTACGCAGGCCAAAACTCTCCCTGGCTATAATAGCCACTCCTCCCCCCCTTCCCTGGGGTCAAGGTTGGTGCCATACCCGAAACCCAGCTGGGCAAATTTCAGAGAGAGGAACTCCTCCCTCCAGGCCCAGCCAGGTTTCGGTCACACAAGCCAGGTCAGCCTCCTCATCCAGGATCAGATCCCGGATGAGGAGAGCTTTATTTACCACCGACCTGGCATTGAGTAGCAACAACTTGAGCCCAGGGCCAGAATTTGACTGTTGTAGCATCCCCATAGTCACGTGGTCAAAACTGACTCTACCAAATATAGTGGTACCTCCACCTACAAATGAACCTCTACCTACTTACGAACTTTTCTAGATAAGAACCGGGAGTTCAAGATTTTTTTGCCTCTTCTCAAGAACCATTTTCCACTTTACAAACCCGAGCCTCCGAAACTGTAACCGGAAAAGGAAGGGAAAAACCTCCATAAGCCTTCTCTGGGAATATCCTGGGAGAAAATAGGGCCGGAAAAGATGTGGAGGAGCCTCTGTGGGGCCTCTCTAGGAATCTCCTTGGAGAAAATGGGGCCGGAAAAGGCAGGGAGTAGCCTCCTTGGGGCCTCTCTAGGAATCTTCTGGGAGGAAACAGGGCTGGAAAAGGCAGGGAGAAGCCTCTGGGAGTCTTCTGGGAGGAAACAGGGCCTCCACCCTCCCTGTGGTTTCCCCAATTGTATGCATTATTTGCTTTTACATTGATTCCTATGGGAAAAATTGCTTCTTCTTACAAACTTAGTCACGGAACGAATTAAGTTTGTAAGTAGAGGTACCACTGTATACCAAACTGACAGAGAAAGAAGTGCCACAGGACACAGATTCATCAGGAAATAAAAATAGATCAAAAGCAATATTATTATTATTAGATTACAAAGATATTCATCATGGTTATTATAATTTTTGCTCACCTTTCTTCCAGCTGGAGAGTTCAAAGAGTGACATTATAAAAAGAAAATGTTTAGAACAGGGGTGGGTAGAAGCATTTTTTTTTCCAAATGAAATAATCCTGATTCAGTGATTCAATCTGAAATATCAAATCAAATCAATTCACCTTCCCAAATCTAATTACAGGTTCAAATTCAATCAGCTGGATAACTGGACTCAAATCAAAGATTCAAATTGATGTGCAGTTGAACCTCCTGCCCTAACCACTTAAGTTTGAGTTTGCAATATTTCTTAAAATATTCATTTTTGAAAAGTAAGTTGGCACACGCATTTAAAATGCATTTATAACTTTTTAAAAAAAATAAATAAATAGTGGGTTGCTGCATTTCGTAGAATGACTAACTTAATAGAAACATATATGCCAGTGATGGGCTCCTACAGGTATGGTCAGGTACGCAGACCCGGTAGAAAAATGTTGGTCAGGGATGCAGAACTGGTAAAAAAAAATTATTTTATTTTATTTTTTCCCTTCTGGGCTCTGGGTATGTTTTTTCTATCATAGTAAATGAGGTTAAATGTGAATAATTTTAGAAGAACTGTGCATGCATGAGTGTGTGTGTACATACACATACATTTTATATAGCAAATAATGTATATTTTTGTGTGCCTTTGTGTAATATGTATGTATGCATATTGCATATACAGTATATAGAATTACATAGTGTGTTTTGGATGTTCAGTAACAGTAAATAAATAGGGAAATTGTATCTCTTTGAGGTAAGGAGAAGAACCCTTGACATGAAAACACGCTATTTTTTGCCCATTTTTTCACAAAAACAGGTGAGTTTTGGCCTTCCCTCAGCCCCCAGAAGCACTCTGCAGGCCTCCCAAACCCTTGGCACACCCCATTTCGTAGAAATGAGACATGGGAATGGGGCCTTGAGGGACCAAAAATGACGGCATTCGGTGTATAAGACACACCAAAATTTCCACCCTCTTTTGGGGAGGCGGATGTGCGTCTTATAGTCTGAAAAATACGGTAACTAATTTGAACGCTTCATGTGTCAGTCAGGCTGTTCGCACCTGGCAGCACCCATATTGCAATCACATGTCTGTGGGAATGCGGGAATGGTTGGAAGTCTGAACATTACATCAGTCATAACTACCATCCGTTCAGCACTATCATAGCTTTAAACAGTCTCTGAAAAATTTTATTTATTTGTTTGTTTGTTTGTTTGTTTGTTTGTTTAAACTTCTATGCCGCTCAATCCCGAAGGACATAAATGGAGCAAAAAGCAAAAATAGAAACATAGAAACATAGAAGATTGACGGCAGAAAGAGACCTCATGGTCCATCTAGTCTGCCTTTATACCATTTCCTGTATTTTATCTTAGGATGAATATATGTTTATCCCGGGCATGCTTAAATTCAGTTACTGTGGATTTACCAAACACGTCTGCTGGAAGTTTGTTCCAAGCATCTACTCCTCTTTCAGTAAAATAATATTTTCTCACATCTTTCCCCCAACTAACCTCAGATTGTGCCCCCTTGTCCTTGTGTCCACTTTCCTTTTAAAAACTCTTCCCTCCTGAAACTTATTTAACCCTTTATTGAAATGTTTTTATCATGTCCCCCCTTTCCCTTCTGCCCTCCAGACTACACAGATTGAGTTCATTGAGTCTTTCCTGATAGGTTTTATGCTTAAGACCTTCCACCATTCTTGTAGCCCGTCTTTTTGACCCGTTCAATTTGATCAATACCTTTTCTTCCTTTTCTTATTGAAATCCTATGTTTCTGTGCTAACGTCAATGGAGTGGAATATTTGCCAAATGATGCAACTTACTGTTTTCATTTAAGGATGGTGAGAATGAGCGAGAGAATGTTGGGGTGTTTATCTATCACTTTCCCTGCTGGCAGTTAATAGGCGCCTTAGAAGCACAAATGGAGAATGCTGCATATTTATCTGGCGTGTCATAAGGTAGCGAGATGGAGACGACTAATCAGAGAGAAAATGCCTGGGGCTCGTTGTTACAATCTCATCCTCCCTTGCAATCTTGGGAATGAAGAATAACTTAATTAACACATTATCACTTGGTCTACTTTATTTGTTCTTGTGGCTGTCCCTTGACACCGCTGTCCGCATTCCGACATTGTACCCGGCAGGCAGCGAAATCATTCTTTGAGTAAAAAGCCCCGTGGAATGCTGAACCCCTGACCCGTTTCAGGTTTCCGAGGAGCAGAAGTGAACGGCGCCAGAGCCAGATATCAAAGGCTATAAAAATGCGCCTGACCCTATAAAGGGATAGAATCCATTATTGGTTGGCATGTTGACTTACAAAGTGATGACCCAGTCAGAGCAGAGGAGAGATGATTGACTTAATAAGGGAACACGCTGGTTGATTTGAATAAGGGCTGGGGTGTGTGTGTGTGTGTGTGTGTGTGTGTGTGTAGATTAAGTTTGATGTTTACATTCAACTGCTTGACAAGATTGACAACACTGTTTGTTTGTTCGTTTGTTTATAAATATAACCATCCATCATCTATCTATCTATCTATCTATCTATCTATCTATCTATCTATCTATCTATCTATCTATCTATCTATCTATCTATCTATTGGCTCTCTATGCCACCCCTCTCCGAAGACTCAGGGCAACTTACAACATATAAAACCCAGTAAATTACAGCAACATTAATCCAATTAAATTAAAATTGCGTAGTTATCTAAAATCCCTAAATATTAAAACCAATCACACCCATTCATATAAAGATCATACAAGTATTCATTGGCCAGGGGCTAAGATCTAATTGGCCCAAGTCTAGCGGCATAGATGAGTCTTAAGACTCTTGTGGAAAGCAAGGAGTGTGGGGGCAGTACGAATCTCTGGGGGGGGGAGCGCTGGGCCCCCCACAGAGAAGGGTCTTCCCATGGGTCCCGCCAAATAATTGTCTATTTGACAGGACCTGGAGAAGGCTAACTCTGTGGGACCTAACCGGCTGCTGGGATTCATGTGGCAGTATTTGTTAGGTGAATTTTGCTCCATTTATGTAGCTTCTTCTCTAGAAACACTGATTTATTAATCAGAGCATACAAAACATTTGTCAGACCTATTCTAGAATATAGCTCACCTGTGTGGAATCCACACTGCATATCAGATATTAATACAATCAAAGGAGTCCAGAAATGCTTCACAAGAAGAGTCCTTCACTCCTCCTCACGTAACAAATTACCCTACTCCTCCAGACTTCAAATACTAAATCTAGAAAATTTACAACTACATCATCTCCGAACTGATTTAAATGTTGTTCATAAAATCATACATCATAATGTACTCCCTGTCAGTGACTACTTCACCTTAAACAACAACAACATAAGAGCATGAAATAGATACAAACTGAAGGTAAATCACTCCAAACTTGACTGCAGAAAATACGATTTCAGCAACAGAGTGGTCACTGCCTGGAATTCACTAACGGACTCTGTTGTTACTTTCTGCAACCCCAAAATCTTCAACCTTACATTATCTACAATTGACCTCTCCCCTTTTCTAAGAGGTCTGTAAGGGGCATGCATAAGTGCACTTATGTGCCTAATGTCCCTGTCCTACTGTCTTATTATCCTTTCTATTACTACGTTCTACTTATGTTATGTTAATATATACTATAATACTATACTTGCTCAACCAATAAATAAATAAATAAATAAAATAAAAATAAAACCGTGCATTATGAACCGCGGTCGTGTAATGGTAAGAATGCAGGATTACACTGCAGGCTATCTCTGCCCACAGCCGGGAGTTCGATCCTGACTGGCTCAAGGTTGACTCAGTCTTCCATTCTTCTGAGGTTGGTAAAATGGAGACCCAGTTTGTTGGGAGCAATATCCTGACTCTGTAACCTGTTGTAAAAGCACTATGGAACGCTATATAACTCTAAGGGTTATTGCTGTGAGAAATTTTGCCATATCAGAAAACACCCATCCTGCTGTTTTTGCTCCTTAACAGACAGCATCTGTAACATATCTCTTCTTCTGGATCTGATGGGATGGGCAGTGACAGTCAGAATGAAGCAGTTCCTCAAAGAACCTGGCTGCAATCCATGAAAGGCTTTAATGGTCAAACACACCACCTGGGTCTGAGTAAGAGTGTGTCTTATTTTCTACCTTATTCTGATGTGAAGCATGACACTGGGTGGTTTAGTCTTGAGAAAAGACAGCCGAGGGAAATATGAATGGGAAAGGGTCAAGGGTTCTTCTCTCTCATTCTTGAGTGTAGCATAAGGAAGGTTAATTCTACTTGAATACTATTAGAAAGGGGGAAAACTTGCTTAATAGGACAGCTTGGCAGTAGAAGCAATTAATCAGAGAGGTGATGGACTCTCTTTGGGTGTTCAAGAAGAGGCTAGGCTGCCATCTGCCAAGGAGGCTTTAATTTGGATCCTTGCAGAGCATGTAGAGTAGAGTAGAGTGAATATTATTAACAAATTACCAGAGAGTTGGAAGGGACTAGTCCAGTCCCCTGCCCAAGCAGGAAATCTTACATCTTCCTCTACCTAGGATTGAACTCACAACCTCCTGATTGTGAGGCAAGAGCTCCCACCCTCCCTGTCTTCCGCAAGATGTTAAAGACTCACCTATGCCGCCAAGCATGGGGGGATTAATTCCTCCCTCTCTTCTGACTAGAGCACTTGAGAATGATGTGACTGTGTCGTATTGATTGTTTTTAATATTAAGGGGTTTTAATTCTACTTTTTATTAATTGGATTTGTATCATCGTTACTGTATTTGTTGTTGTTGTGAGCTGCCCCAAGTCTTCAGAGAGGGGCGGCATACAAATCTAATAAATTATTATTATTATTATTATTATTATTATTATTATTGTTGTTGTTGTTGTTGTTGTTGTTGTTGTTGTTGTTGTTGTTGTTGTTACCGAAGGTTGAAAAGCACTGCTTTGGATTGTCTAATCTAACATCTCTTCAGTAGATGTACAAGTGATACCTTGTCTTACAAACTTAATTGGTTCCGGGACGAGGTTCTTAAAGTTTGTAAGATGAAACAATGTTTCCCATAGGAATCAATGGAAAAACGGTTAATGCGTGCAAGCCCAAAATTCACCCCTTTTGCCAGCCGAAGCGCTGCTGGGATTCCCCTGAGGCTCCCCTCCATGGGAAACCCTACCTCCGAACTTCTGTGTTTTTGCAATGCTGCAGGGGAATCCCAGCAGCATAAAAATGGGTGCTTTGCTGGCAACAGAAGTCCGGAGGCGGGGCATCCCAGCGGCGGCAGTGGGTTTGTAAGGTGAAAATAGTTTGCAAGATGAGGCAAAAAAATCTTAAACCCCGGGTTTGTCTCTCGAAAAGTTTGTAAGACGAGGCGTTTGTAAGACGAGGTATCACTGTATCTAAGTTTAATATTTGATGATAGAAAAAAAATAAGATTCATCTGAGTTGTGGGTAGCCAAACTACCGGCAAGCACATCAAGAAGTGACAAGTGGCAGCTAAAGAGAAAGGTTAAATGTATTTCTCTGTACTTCCTGCCCCCTGGCTGTTTCTTAAAACTAATAAAAATGCTAGGAAGATCTTTATTTTTCCCATCAGAGAGTGAGAGGAAGCGTGCCTGGTGTTTATGAGGATGACAACACTGCGTTTTGTTTCCCAGAGAAAAGGTGTATTTATAAGTTATGTCACTGCCCTCCTTCTTTGAAATCTTTTATGTTTCCACTAAAAGAGAGTGAATGCCCATTTTTAGGACCTTTTCTTCCCTTTCCAAATATTTACCGAGTGAGGACAATTTATTTATCTCTATTGATTATTTAGACATTGCACCTTCCACAAAAACCCCCAGATTGCTGCAGGAACAAACAGAGTAAGAACGAGAAAACACAGAGCAGGAGCAGTAGGAGAAAACAAACAATTCTATGCTAAAGGCGAAGCAGCCCATTCAAAGACAACAATAACAACAGCAAAATGGTCATTAAAATGAACAAATGAAGGGTTCTCTAAAGCTTTGGGGAAGAGCATTTCTCCTACCACCACTTGGCATCTAAAGGGTGGTAGGCAGTAGTGGGTTGCAGCCGGTACACCTAGAATCGATGTTTCAGTGGTGGAAATGGAGATGTGCATACATCTCCATGCCCCTGATGTGTGTATGCTAGTGCACACATGAGATTTTGCTTCTACACATGTGCAGCAAGGGAAATCTCATGAGAGGACGATCTCGTGCATGAGATATGGCCGATTTTCGGCAGTTTTTTCCTTCGGCGCATGCGTGGAAGCCAAGAAATTGCCAAAAGTCGGTGAAATCTCATGCACGAGAGGGTTCTCATGTGAGATTTTTCTTGCTGCACATGCGCAGAAGCAAAATCTTATGCCGATGGGTGTGTGCACATCCACTGGGTGAACGCGCACCCGCGACAATCCCAGAGGACATACCGGTAGTGGCCGGTAAGTGGAAGCCTCGCCTGGTGGTACGGAAGGGATTATATGTAGTCCTCGACTTACAACCATTTGTTTAGTGATTCTTTGAAGTTGCCACAGAGGTGACTGTTTGAATGTTAAATTTATGTTTTAGCGACCAAGAAATAAAGGAAATAAAACATGAGTTTAACACAAAAATAGTTTGTTGCGAAAACAACTGCCTGCAAAGGGCCCTGGATTGGGGCTGAAAGGTGAAAATAGAAGCAGTGTGCTCCGTCCAGTGGTGGGTTGTTACCGGTGCGGTAGGTGACTGCACACTAGTAGCAGCCGCCAGACTGCGCAATTTGTATGCAACTGTTCCAATGCTGGTCCGTTGGGCACCACCATCTTTTTTCTTGATTTTTTAGTCTTTTTTATAGCAATTGCATTTAGACTTATATACCCTTTCATAGTGCTTTTACAGCCCTCTCCAAGCGGTTTTACAGCCTATTTTTCCCAACAATCTGGGTGCTCATTTTGCCCACCTCGGAAGGATGGAAGGCTGAGTCAACCTTGAGCCAGTGGTGAGATTTTAACTGCTAAACTACAGCTAGCTGAACTAGCCTCCAGTGCTGCACTCTAACCACTGCACCACCCTGGCATGCCTGTGCAGAAGCAAAATCTCGCAAGGGGATGCTTGCGCGCAGAAGTAAAATCCTGCGAAATGATTTTTTTGCTTCTGCGGATGCGGAATCTTTGTTGTCTTTTAAATCTCTGTCTCATGCGTGTCCTGTATTTGCACAGAAACAAAATTATGCTGGGGACGTGCACATGCATTTTCGCATAGTGTGTGTGCATGTGAGAATCCCAATATTGCATGTGCAGTGCACTGGTATTAACAGGTAAGAGGAATCTGCCCCTGGCTCCGTCCCATAATTGGAGAGACCTGGTTGCCCTGATCGACCAGTCCCAGCAAAGAAAAACCCTCCACACCTACGAATGTTGCAACATTCCCTGTGATCTTGTGATCTAAATTGGCAACTGGGATGTTATTTATGACCCTAAGATTGCTTTTTGCAGCCTTATGACAAGCAAAGTTAGTAGGGAAGCCAGATTCACTTAACAACTGTGTAACTTGCTCCTAGGGGGCTGCCACAAAGAAGAGGAGAGGCCAACCTATTCTTTGAAACACCGGAAGACTGGAGTACATTAACTGTCAGAATAGGTTTTATCACTGGATGGAGAAAAGGGGAAAAAAGTAAAATCAGAGAATTAATAAATATTAGATAATAAGGTCACAAAAGGAAATCCGAAAGATACACCAGAATAAGATCTTTGCTAAAACTCGGTGTATATATATAAATATAATTTATGTAATGGTAAATAAGCACCATTAGATTTGTATTACAGGCACGTCACAAAAATGTCCCACTTTTATTTTAATATTTTCTGTTTCTTTTCGGTATGAGTTTGAATGTTTGTGTTTTGTATGTTTAAATAAAGTTTACTAACAAAAAAAAATATTTATTTTTTTTAAAGAAGACTAGACAAGAAGCCACAGATGGAAACTAATCTTAGAGAGACATCACCTAGAGCTAAGGAGAAATTTTCTAACAGTGAGAGCAATGAATCAGTGGAACGGCTGGACTTCAAAAGCTGTGAATGCTCCATCACTGGAGGATTTTAAGAAGAGACTGGGAAGCCGTTTGTCTGAAATGGTAAAGGGCAGGAGTGTCCAGCACAAGGTCCGCGGCCATAGTTCCCTCTAAGCTGAGCAGTGAGCAATCGCTCACTTAAAAATCATCATCAACTCAGAGTTTTCCAAACCTGCCCAGAAGCCGAGAGGGAAAGAGGGAGAGGGAAGGAGAGAGAGAGGAAGAGAGGAAGAGAGAGAAACAGATAGAAGAAAGAGAGGAAGGAAAAGAGAAAGAAAAAGAATGGGAGTAAGGAAGAGAGAAAGAAAATCAAAATCTAGTTTGAAACTAGCTCAACTATTTAAGTGGCATTTTGATATTGATAGAGTTGCCCTATTATGAGCTCACTGTTATAGACACACAGTATTTATTTATTTATTTATTTATTTATTTATTTATTTATTTATTTATTTATTTATTTATTTATTTATTTATTTATTTATTTATTTATTTTTTCTGTGCCGCCCAGTCCCAAAGGGACTGCCGCTCAGACACTATACTTTTCCGCCCACCCCCCCAAAAAATTAGAGGGAACACTGTCCGCGGCAGAGGTGGGTTGCCCCTGCTCGCCAAACCGACAGCAATGACTGGCTGTCCACGCCCTCAAACCAATGCCTCCAGTCACCTCTCTGAAAGTGGTTGGCAAAGAAACCTCTGCGCATGCACAAAGGCTTCTGAAGGTCACTTCCAATGCGATGTGAATCAATAGGGAAGGTTAGTGGAACCCACCCCTGGCCTGCAGGCCAGATGCAGCCCGTGATGTGGTCAGATTATTATTATTATTATTATTATTATTATTATTATTATTATTATTATTATTATTATTATTATTTTATGCCGCCCCTCTCCGTAAACTCGGGGCGGCTTATAGCAATGATAAAAACAATATATAATAACAAATCTAATAGTTAGAATCTAAAATAACAATAATACATTTAAAAAGTCTAAAAAACAAGAAAGCCCAATATATAAAAACATACATACAGTCATATCATACACAAATAACTACATAGGCAGGGGGAGATGTTTCAGTTCCCCCACGCTTGACGACAGAGGTGGGTTTTAAGGAGTTTACGAAAGGCAAGGAGGATGGGGACAGTTCTAATCTCTGGAGGGAGCTGATTCCAGAGGGTCGGAGCCGCCACAGAGAAGGCTCTTCCCCTGGGTCCAGCCCATGGGCCCATCCTGGGGAATGTAAGGAGCTGGCCTGAATCACTTTCGCCCTGTCTAATCAATGCAAAGAGGAAGCATCAGGCCATACAGCTTTGGCCCCATCTACCCAGTGTGAAGAGGAAATATTCTGCCAACGTGATTTCGGTCTGGTCTACCCAGTGTGTAGGGGAAATGTTTGTTTGTTTGTTTGTTTGTTTATATCCCGTCCCTCGGGGCAGCTTACAATACATAAAAAGAACAATACAATACAATACGCTAAATCCAATTAATTAAACCCTCCTCACCTTCCAAAAGAGTTTAAAAACTCATCTTTGCCGCCAGGCCTGGGGGTTTTAGATCTTCCCCCCTGAGCAACAAATGTTTTTAGTATGATTGTCGAATGAATTGTAATGATAGTGGGTTTTTTTAATTAGAATTTTAAGGATGGTTAATGTATTATTAATTGGATTGTTTATTGCTGTTTTCTGTTTTTTGTATATGCTGTGAGCCGCCCTGAGTCCTCGGAGAGGGGTGGCATACAAATTCAATTAAATCTAAATCTAAATATACTACTCTAAAATCGATAACTATATTAAAAATCAACCATACCCATTCAAATAACAACCATAAATAACATTCGTCAGCCAGGGGGATAGGGGGATATAATTGCCCCAAGCCTGGTGGCATAAATGAGTCTTAAGACTCTTATGGAAGGCAAGGAGGGTGGGGGCGGTACGAATCTCTGGGGGGAGCTAATTCCAGAGGGCCAGCAGTGTGGGGAGTGAGGCCAAAACTCTTCATGCCCACCCACCTGGTACAACCTGGTGCCCACCTGGTACAACCATGCCCACCTGGTACAACCATGCCCCTCCATCCCCCCAAGGTCAAATGCATCCCTCTTGCATGCCTCAATGAAAGTGAGTCTCAAGTCACTGGAGAAGTTGGTGATAAATTAACAACTTGCCACATTTTTTCTTTGTAGTCTGATGTATTCATCACTATTGTGGAGTTTCCTTTATCGGCTGGAAGGATGATTATATCATTGTCTTTCTTCAAATGGATAAGTGCATCTCTTTCCTCCTTTTGTATGTTGCTTCTAGGAGGTTTACTAGAGCAGAGAATATTAGTGACTTTAAGTCTGATTTTGTTGGCTGACTACAAAGAAAAAATGACAACCCTACTACAAAACCCGGCCTACAAACTCCTAAGCACAGATCCTACCACCTACCTAGAAAAAACCACCAAATCCAAAATCAAGGCCTCTCCCATCAGTGAAGAAATCCAGCAAAAAATCATCCCCAGAGAAAAATCTTCCATATGTCCAAAACTCTATGGCCTTCCAAAAATACACAAGGAAGGAATACCTCTCAGGCCAATAGTCAGTTCTATAGGCTCCCCTCTACAAAACCTTGCCAAATTTTTAGCCAAACACCTTCAACCATATACAGAAACTATTACCTCATATGTTCAAAATTCATTCCACTTTATACAAATAATTAAAAAACAAAACCTACAACCCGATGACCTACTTGTGAGTTTTGATGTCGTGTCCCTTTTCACACAAATACCTATTAAAGAAGCCTTGACAGCTATCCAGGACAAACACAAGCCCCCCCAAATATATCCTAGACCTTACCAACCACTGCCTGACTAATACATACTTACTCTATAACGAACAAAGATATAAACAGATAGAGGGAGCCCCCATGGGATCACCCCTCTCACCTGTCATCGCCAACCTCTACATGGAATATTTCGAAAATAATGCATAAGAGCAATCCAAATACAAACCTAAACTTTGGCTGAGATATGTTGATGATACCTTTGTAATTTGGCCACATGGTAAGGAAAAACTAGACAATTTCCTCACACATCTCAATAGCCTACACCCCAAAATACAGTTTACTATGGAAACAGAAATCAATGATCAACTTCCCTTTCTAGATGTACTGGTCTATAAAAAACCCAATGGCAGCCTAGGACACACTATCTACCAAAAGAAAATCCATACCAACCGTTACCTAAATGCACACTCACACCACCACCCCGCACAAATCACCTCAGTGGCCAAAACTCTCATCACCAGAACCAAACGCCTAGCTGACCATGAGCACTTAAAAACTGAATTGAACAAACTCAAAGATGTATTAATTTCTAATGGATTCGAAGGGAAAACAATCACAAACCTAATCAAAAAAGAGACACTCCCCAAAAAACAAGATCAAGAACAGGACAATGGTACCACCATCCTCCCTTACATCAAGGGCACCACAGACAAAATTAGTAAAATTCTGCACAAACATAACATCAAAACTTCATTTTGCACTAACCAAAAAATATCTAATATCCTAAGGAGCCCAAAAGATAAAATCCAATTGGAATACCAAGGAATCTATGAAATTCCTTGCAAAACATGTGCAGCCACATACATTGGACAAACCAATCGAAGAGTAAGTGCACGCATTGCAGAACATAAAAATGCAATTAAAAAAGAAGAAAAGACTTCCTCCCTTGTCCAGCACATTAAAAAAACAGGGCACGAAATTGACTTTGAAAAAACTAAATTACTTCACAAAACAGAGAATTTATATAGAAGAATTGCCTTGGAAGCCATAGAGATTGAGAGGAGCCCCCTTTGCATAAATAAAAGAGATGACACGTCCCGCCTACCAGAGATTTGGAAACCAGCCTTAAACAAAAAAAACACTTCATAAAAATCACCATGTCAATCCTTCTAATAATTATGATTCCACCAACCAATCAGATCACTAAAACATAATCACCCAATCTATTTGCTACATTCAAACCAAATCTCCACCCCCACACTATATACTAGGAAGAAATGATAGTTGCAAACATTCCATTTTACAACAGCACGAAGCTTGAAACTTCAGCCTGATGATGGTGAATGTGATTTCACCGAAACGTCGCATAGACATGCAAAATATTACACAGGGCAAAACCCGAACTCAGAACAATCTACATACATATACCCGTGAAAATTTACGAATATATATATATATATATATATATATATATATATATATATATATATACACACACACACACACACACACACACACACACACACACAATAAAATATATTGTATTTTAATTGAAATATTGTAAGGGCCCCCGAGTCCACGGAGAGGGGTGACATATAAATCCAATCAATCAATCAATCAATCAATCAATCAACCAATCGATAACATGTGATTTAGTTTGTTCATGGTACCTTCTGTTGCGTAAACAGGCTTAATGGGAGTGTACATTTATTTCTCTAAAAATCTAAAATGTGCCTTTAAAAAAAAACATGTTCAGAAAAGACAAAGTAAATAATGGCAAGTAGTTGGTGGTTCTATTACGGTAGTGAGATCAAATTATTCAGGCTGGTTCTTTCCCAGATAGATAAACATGCATTAAAATGAACAAATACAGTTAGAATAGATAACTCCTCTATTTAAATTTGTCATTTTTCAGTCAACTCCATCACTTTGCCACCTCCAATTGTTAAGTGTAGATTGTTTTTCCTAAAAAAAAAAATAGACCTATCATATACAATTTCATATAAAATATAGATTTCTGTAAGCTGTTTACGTGCTGCTTTTAAAAGCATATTTTTCACGTACTGGAGATATCACTTGGGGTGGATGTTTCTTGCTAACAAACTGGTTTCTTTGCACAGCTGTTTGTGGGGAAGAAAAATGCACCTGCTGATATGATACATTTGATAAACCTTTCCCGGAATGCAGGCTGGCCAAACTCTTCCCTTATCCTTTAAAATGTGGTTCACACATTTTCATTGCAAGCAAGCACATAATGATTCCCACTGGGGTCAATCCAGGATTGGGCAGCAGGCAGGATGGGGTGGAGCGCTGTTCCACCAGTGGAAATTTATTTGTTTATTGGATTTGTATGCCGCCCCTCTCCAAGGACTCGGGGCGGCTCACAACATAAATGAAGCTGTGTGCCCAGCTCCAATTGACCATCCCACGCTCCCTTCCTCCTCCTCTTCCTCCTCCTCGGAAAGCGGCAGGGAGACCAGCACCGGCAGGAGTTGCAGGGGTCCCATTTCCTCCCCCCTCTTTTCTCAACAACTGATTGGCACCCATCCGCCTAGCTACCCAGCCTGAGGGGGGGCCACCCAAGAAGGAGAGTGCAGGAAACGCAAAGCAAATTGTCACCCAAGAGAGCGGCACTGGTGAGGTTGTAAGTCGAGGACTTAATAGATGATCGTTCAAGCCACTCCCACCTAATCACATGGCCGGCAAGCCACTCCTACCCAGTCACATGACCATCAAGCCATACCCACAAAATAAGCCACACCCACAAAATAAGCCACACCCACAAAATAAGCCACACCCACAGTGTGTCAGTAAAAACTTTGACTGCCCTTTACTGGGTCAATCTATACCTTTATGAGTTGCAGTGATGCAGTGGTTAGAATGCAGTACTGCAGGCTACTTCTGCTGATTGCTGGTTTACTCAGCCTTCCATCCTTCTGAGGTTGCTAAAATGAAAACCTAGATTGTTGGGGCCAATGGGCTGATTCTGTAAACCACTTAAAGAGGGCTGTAAAGCATCGTAAAGTGATATATAAATATAATTGCTATTGCAACTCTAGTACACAATCATGTTAAGGCCAGCTGTTTCCCGTAAAGTTTGGTGTGCTGGAAAGTTGCATTTCAAAAAGTGACAGGAGTCACCTAGATGAAGGAAATCAATTTGATTGAACTGAATCATAATCAACATTCAATATAGGTCATTGATTGGAGTTATTAATGATCTTTTGGGAGGTGTTTTGTGGATCAATACGTGGAAAGGGCTTAGAGAAATTTGTAAAGTGGTTATATGGTTATATGAGCTGGGGTGGTGCAGCAGGTAGAGTGTTGTACTGCAGGCCACTGAAGCTGACTGTAGATCTGTAGGTCAGCAGTTCAAATCTCATCACTGGCTCAAGGTTGACTCAGCCTTCCATCCTTCCGAGGTCAGTAAAATGAGGACACGGATTGTGGGGGCAATATGCCTGCTCTGTTAAAAAGTGCTATTGCTAACATGTTTTAAGCCGCCCTGAGTTTAAGGAGAGTTCATTTAGTGATTGCTCAAAGTTATGGCAGCATTGAAAAAAGTGATTTATGACACCGATGACCAGGGGTGGGTTACTGTTCAGATGCGGAGGAGTGCAGTGGGGTAGTGAAAATGGAGCTCCACCCCAGAGCACCCAATTTGCACTGAAAGATGTTGATAGAAGATGCAGGGCGTCCTGCATAAGCCACGCCCACAGTATTGTAGTAAAAAGTTTGGTAGCCCTTCACTGCTGATGACCATTGTAGCCTTCCCCATGGTCACATGATTTACATTTGGCTGCTTGACAAGTGACTCATGTTTCTTTGTTTGTTTGTTTGTTTGTTTGTTTGTGTGTTTGGATTTATATGCCACCCCTCTCCAAGGACTCGGTGTGGCTTACAACATATTAAAAAAACAATGTAACATCATAGTCCAATTAATTTGGATAATATGGATAATATGGTGTTCTGCTGGGCTCTATGGTATGAGTCTCCCAAAAATTCAAGGGTACAAATTTCAGAGACACACACACTTGAAAATTCAAAAACAATGTCCTTTAAAACAAAAATTCAAAAGAAACAAAGCACCCTTTTTGTATTGCAAAGAGAACTCATCTCAAAACAACCTGGTAGTCTGTACAATCCCCTTAATCAGTCCTTAAGTACTTAGCTAGCAGCTGTGAAGGAACGTCACAGCCCTCCTTCTTCCACGAAGTGAAACACACACACTTTGCTCTGCTTTGGTTTCAAAGTCGTGAAAAATCAACAAACAGCAAGGCACAGTCCTGAAGAACAATGATCAGATAATCTTCCACAATGGCCCAAGCCAGCACGCTGCTATTTATATCAGCAGCTCTAATTACTGGAGCCCCACCCAAACACAGGTGGCCTCTCTTATCTCCTGTAATATTTATTCAATTGGTTTCTTCTATGCATAAATCTGCGCCTCATCCGAATCAACCAAAGATAATGGAGATTGGCTTCCTGGGCTGTGTGCCAAGCCCCACTCTTCCAAGTCACCCCCACCTTCTTCTTCATCCAAGGAAACTGCACTACCTGACTCTGTCGACAATAAAACAGGCCTATGACATGTTGATGTTTCCCCTGCATCCACCTCCACATTCCTTGGGGCAGGAGCTGGGCCAGAGCCAACCATAACAATATGGTTACCGGTAATTTGGATAAAAAGAGCCATGGTGGCGCAGCAGGTAGAGTGCAGTACTGCAGGCCACTGAAGCTGAATGTAGATCTGTAGGTCAGCAGTTCAAATCTCATCACCGGCTCAAGGTTGACTCAGCCTTCCATCCTTCCGAGGTGGGTAAAATGAGGACCCAGATTGTGGGGGCAATAGCCTAACTCTGTTAAAAAAGTGCTATTGCTAACATGTTGCAAGCCGCCCTGAGTCTAAGGAGAAGGGCGGCATAAAAATTGAATGAATGAATGAATGAGTGAGTGAGTGAGTGAGTGAGTGAGTGAGTGAGTGAGTAAGTAAGTAAGTAAGTAAGTAAGTAAGTAAGTAAGTAAATAAATAAATAAATAAATAAATAAATAAATAAAACAAAACAGATTTTGGGCACTGTTCTTTTTGGATTCCTAAAATTCCTATTTAGACATGATTTAACTGCTGGTAAATAATTAGCATTTCTCTTTCTTTGCAACGAGAAAAGATGCATCAACTCTTGAGGGTAAAAAAAGATTTTCAAAAGAGGCGTCCTTCTTGATTGAGCCATAATATATTTCTAAGCTTTTGTTTAAAGGGTAAAATGATGGATTTCGATCGGACGCATTAAAACACTTCCTTGGGCTGCGAAAGAGTAATTTGTTTCCTTTATTGACTAGAAAAAAAGACACCAGGAGTGTTAAAACGCAAACTCGGGTGCAATTCTCAGGATCCAGTGCAGACAATAGTCTCATATCAGTGCAAAGATTTTTATTTTTTTTGCAGTGAATACAGAATCTGACTTTAAATATTTCATATTGATGGCCAATGACGGTCATTTTTATCTCTGCTTTGTCATACATGCATAAGACACAATGAATCTCAGATTGATTCCAGGATCCCTAATGAATTCCCATAATGCCTCGTGCTTGCAGCCAAAGAGAAAGAACAGAGAAATCAATAGAAAGAAGGAAATGCACAGTCCATCAAGAAAGTCCTCATGGGTTGCTGGGATTTTTCTCTCTTCGATTTTCCCTCCCCAGCTTCTAAATTCAATTCAGCACAAAGTCTTCCCCATGACCCAATTTAATGTAGCCCCATTCAGTGATTTCAGTGCAATCCTGGTCAATACAATGCAGCAATAGTTTTTCTTTTCCATTGACAAAAAGACCCCTAATATTCAGATAAAGTAAAATATGAATGTATAATGTATAATGATCGCCATCCTACAATAATAATTGTATCCTACATAGATGAATGGCTGAAACACAACAAAGAACGGTTGCAGGAATTGGGCGTGTCTGGTTTAATGAAGAGAAGGACCAGGGATGACAGGATAGCAGTGTTCCAATATTTGAGGGGCTGCCACAAAGAATCTGTTCTCCAAAGCAGCAGAAGGCAAGGCGAGAAACAATGGATGGAAACTAAATCAAGGACAGAACCAATCTAGAACGAAGGAGAAATTTCCTGATAGTGAGCACAATTAATCAGTGGAACGGCTTATCTCCAGAAGTTGTGTGTATTCCAACACTAGAAGTTTTTAAGAAGAGATTGGACAGCTACTTCTCTGGAATGGTGTGTTTGAACAAAGATTTGGACCTATAAAGTTTAGAAAGCTTAGAACTACATTGCCTTAAACATGACCTAAGCATAGCCTACAAAATCATCTGCTACAATGTCCTTCCTGTCAACGACTACTTCAGCTTCAACCACAACAACACTCGCGCACACAATAGATACAATCTTTAAGTAAACCACTCTAAACTTGATTGCAGGAAATATGACTTTAGTAACCGAGTAGTTGATGCGTGGAAATCACTACCGGACTCTGTAGTATCACCACCTAACCCCCAAAACTTTAACTTTAGACTATCCACTGTTGACCTCTCCCGATTCCTAAGAGGTCAGTAAGGGGTGTGCATAAGTGCACCAGAGTGCCTTCTGTCCCCTGTCCTAACTTCTCTTTTACTAGTATCATGTATATAAATATATCCTTTTCAACTCTTACTCTGCTAATGGACTTTTTCCACCTGTGTTTCTTATAGCTCCAACCTCTTCACTTTAAATGTATCCAATGCACTGGGACATGGATTAAATGGCCATGTCAGTTTTTTAACCCTGCTGTTCAGTTCGGGTCATATGTGACCCGAAAAGAAGTTTGAGATCCTGTAAATACTTTTCCTTGCATATCTGAAACTTGAAATTACATGACCCTGCCTCATTTCAGGGGTTCTTTCTATGATTATTTTTTTTTTGGTTGCTTAGTTTTTGCTAGGTGAAAAAACGTACACTTGTTCTGTTCCCGGGCCTATTTGACCCGGACTTTAAAAAGGTTGATTTTAGCTACTGGAAGTGGGTTTTTTGAATAACATTTGCATTGGTTTACTAATTTGAACATTCCTGATCATAAACAAATGAAAAATGAAATGAAAAAAAAAATGTTTATTCATTTATTTTGCTCATAAAAGCCCCCCCCCCCCCCCAGTTGTGTGCAATTACGTTCATTTATATATAGATTAGGCTGCGAGTTCCAAATTACATCCTTGTTTTTAGTAAAATGGATTTCTTGCATAAAATTAGTTGTCTGGGTATCATTTACTTACTCTTCTGTGTACTTCATCCAGTGGTGGGCTGCAGGCGAAACAAACAGGTATGCAGTACCGGTAGCAAAATATACTGTTTAATTCTATGTATATATGCCATATGTGTACATACTTATTACACAAAGGTGCACAAAAATATAAATTACCTACTATATAAACTGTATGGATATGTACAACACACACACATGTACAGCTCTTCTAAAATTATACACATTCAACCTCGTTTACTGCGATAGGAAAAACATACCCAGAGCCTATAAGGGGAAAAAAAGAAAAAAAATTCAAAATTTTTCTACCGGTTCTGGGTACCTGACCATACTCGTAAGAGCCCATCATTGGTTATTGTTGTGGTCAGCTATGGCCCAGCTCCTGCCCCAAGGAATGTGGAGGTGGAGGTGGGGGAGACATCCACATGCCGCAGGCCTGTTTTGCTCCCAGTAGAATCTGCCAATGAAGTCTCCTCTGACCAAGGAAGTGTGAGTGACAGGGAAGAGGGGAGTTTGGCAGACAGCCCAGGAGGAGATCAGTCATCTGTATCATCCCTGGATTCTGAACAAGAATTAATAACACATCCACGCATGCATAGAGTGATGCATAGGAGACAACAACTGAAAGATTATTACAAGAGAAAATGAGGCCACCTGTGGTTGGGTGGGGCTGCTGTAATTAGTGCTATAGATAAAAGTTCAGCCTGGTGTTTTAGCTTCATGGCAGTTTATCTGATTCATTGTTTCATCAAGATCGTGGTTTTTGCTGTTCAGGATTGTGTGTGTCGACTCTCTGGACTTTAGAATTGGACTCAATTTCCCAGTTATTGGGTGAGCAATTGGACTGCATTTAACCTGTGCCTTGTGTGTACCAGAAAATCCCTTTGACATTTAAAAAGGGAGCTGTTTCTGTTTTTCTGTTTATAAAAACTTTTGGGTTTTCCTTTTATCGTGTGATGTGTGTCTTCCTGGACTAATTACCCTGTAATTATGGGCGGTTGAGACACGCCGGCAGAACACTTATTATGTATATAAAGAGAAGTTAATGAATCCTGCTGAATCAGTTATCTGTGTGCTTTCTGGATTTGATTGCTGCAACAAACTCTGACAGATGATCACTAAACAAACTGTTGTATGTTGAAGATTACCTGTATCTGGCAAGCTACTTTGGGAAAACGAACAAAAGGCAAGACAGATCCTTCTATTTTAAATGCAATCTCTGTTCTTATTGTTAACTTAGCTTTCTTATAAAATTAGCTTATTATCAAGGCTAATTTTTTTCCTCCAGATTTTTTTTTTAAAAAAAACTATGGTTATTACTTGGAGGCACCATTCAAAGGTTTAGAAAGAGAATCTTTTATTCCATTTGCTAAAGGAATCTGTTAAGAGCTAAATGATCTGGATGTTCTAAGACCTCTCATTGCCTAAATGTGAGGCTGAGTCATACTTATTCATCAGCTGAGATTCATTAATTAGGAGAAGACAAAAATGACTGACTATATGTGAAAAAAAATTGCACTTGGCAAATCACTGCAGGCTTGAATTATTAGCTCTTGCAATAGTAGCATTGAATAACAAGTTTCATTAACAGCACTTGGAGTACTTCATAGGATTGGTAGATCTTTGAAGGAGTGCTTGATTGGTCAGATGTTTGAGTGAAGAGCTTCTTCAAAGCAGAGCTCTAAAGTGGTACCCCGTTTCTAAACTACAAAATGGAAGATTTGCTTGGCAATAGTAACATGCAGTAAGTGTAAAAGTTGCTATCCGCAAGGTGGATCATCTAATGAAAATTTGGCCGTGCCCTCATACCAGTGATGGGTGTTAAAAAAAGTTGTTACTATCGGTTTGGGGAGCATGGCTTGGTGGGCATGGTATGGCTTGGTGAGACTGCTAGGAATTCTTTAGCAATTTCCAGAAGACTAGTTTTTCCTCACCCTCCAATTTAGTATTAAATAGATTGGATTTAGAGACTTTGGGCTGACACAGTAGAATAGGATCAGGGGAACTGGGAGGCAGTGATGGGCTCCTACGGGTATGGTTAGGTAACAGAACCGGTAGAAAAAGTTTGGTCAGGTACGAAGAACAAGTAGAAAAATTTTGATTTTTTTTTCCTTCTAGGTTTTGGGTATGTTTTTCCTATCACAGTAAGTGAGGTTGAATGTGTATAATTTTAGAAGAGCTGTATGTGCGTGTGTGTAGATACACATACAGTTTATATAGCAGATAATGTACATTTTTGTGTGCCTGTGTGTAATATGTATGTACACATCTGGCATATATACATAGAATTAAATAGTATATTTTGGATGTTCAGTAATAGTAAATAGAAAGGGAAATTGTATCTCTTTGAGGCGAAGAGAGGCCAGGCACCCTAAACCTAACCCAAACCCTTGACGTAAGTGATGTCAAGTAGGCCACCTTTAAGCCAGTCACATGACCTTTAAGGCACCCCCCCCCCCCGGTCACATAATCATCAAGCCACTCCTAGCTGGTCACATGGGTGACAAGCCACACCCACAAAATAAGCCATGCTTATCTTTACTATCACAGTGTGGTAGTAAAATTTTTTGCAGCCCTTCATTGCTGGGAGGGGTAATTGCATGAGAGGGAAAGTTACTAGCCACAACAAATTCCTTTCTTGGAGTTCAAAGTCATCCTGTGTTCTGCACCAGCGGATGGAGGGAGTAGGTTGGTGTAATCCCTGCACTCAGACTGGTCCTCGGGATGAACTTGTGGATGTGTGGATGGGGGATGAACCTTAACCTGGGTGGGGTACTGGAAGGAAGTTAGTATCGGGATGACAACAGTGTGACCAACAAGGCTCTGTTAATAAATCGAACCTTGGATGAGAGAATTGGACCGGAATCTGATGCTATTTCTCAGATGCTATTTGGGGAACTGACATCATGTGGTTTTATGTAAACTGAGACTTAAAAAAAACAACAACAATGAAAGAATTCTAGCTTTTCACCGTCCTGGCTTATCTCACTCTGCTGACTCAGCCCATCCATGTTAGCTGAGAGCAGAAGCTGAGAAATTGCCTGGGCATATTTTCCAAATGCATTCAAACCCATCTGTGTCCTGTCACTCTCCAGTTAGTGGCTTAGCGCAACCGATGTGCTTCTGATCTCTCAGCTGTAAGACACTTGTATCCTAAAGTCATCTTCTGACAAAGTTGCCAGGAAAGTGCTGAATTATTAACTGGTGTTTGGGGGTTTTTGTTGTTGCATAAAGTGTTGTCTCCCTAGCTGTAAATCTCAGCCTGCCTTGGATCAAGAGGAACAGCTCTGAGATCCCCAGGGACTCCCGTGCTTCATTTCTTTCTCTTCTGAACAAAACGGGACTGTCAGGCCTTTCTTTTAAAGCAAAATGCCCTAATGATGACAAGCAGCCTCCATGCTGCCACTGAAAAGTCCCACTGGAAAATCCCTGTGTGTTTTACCTAGCTTCCTGTACAATGCTTTCCAAGTCACTAAGATGTATGTATGTTTGGGGTGATTCCTGCATTATAGGCATAGAACAATAAAGTAGCTGTCATGTTCTCTGCCTACGCAGATGGAAACCCAAGGAAGAATTCCACTCGAAGCTCTTTTAAAATCAAACTCTTTTATAAGGCTGGACGAGGAACAACGGCTGGAAGCTGACCAAGGAGAGATTCAACCTGGAAATAAGGAAGAACTTCCTGATGGTCAGAACGACCAACCAGTGGAACAACCTACCAGCGGACGTTGTGAACTCCAATACTCTGGACATTTTTAAGAGGAAATTGGACTGCCATTTGGCTGGGATGCTATAGGGTTCCTGCTTAGGCAGGGGGTTGGACTTGATGACCCGCATGGTCCCTTCCAACTCTAACAATAAGTAAGTAAGTAAGTAAGTAAGTAAGTAAGTAAGTAAGTAAGTAAGTAAGTAAGTGTTGTGATTCAGTCTGAGGCTCCTCAGGGAACGGCTGGAACTCTGCCGGCTCCATACTCAGAGGGGGAGGACGAGGAACAGGAGGAGGAGGAGGACCAGGCAGACGGGGAAGAGGAATGTCAGGATGAGGAGGAGGGAGAACAGCCTGAGAACCCCGAGGGGGAGCTCTCACCAGCGAGTAGCCTGGAGTCATTAGATGAGAACGCACAAGCCATCATAGATATGAGGCAGAGAAGGGCAGCACAAAGAAGGGGACAATTAGCCAGGTATTTCCATCCCTAATAGGCAACAGCTGGGTTTGGGTGTGGTTCTCCTCAGAAAGATTGAAAAGGCAGGCCCGCCCTTCCTGTATTGTGGAGAGTTATCTTTTGGGAGTCCTGTGACCTTGCTTCGATCCTTGGCATCTCTGATTCTGGCTTGTGGCCTCGAAGGCTGAAAACTTGGGGGAGGCGTGGGTTTTATTATCTACAGTGTTGTGTGTGCCAGCAAGAAGCATGTTGTATTGTCTGGCCGTCGTGACTCTTCTGTGAAGCTTCATAGCATTCCAGTTTGTAAGAACAGTTTTTGTTATCTGTGTTTGTTTTCAAAGATATAAAATGACTTTGCTTTTTACCAGCATGTCTGGCTACTCTTTTTAGTTGGTGTTGACATCTGGGGGAACCCATACAGAACAGTAAGTAAGTAAGTAAGTAAGTAAGTAAGTAAGTAAGTAAGTAAGTAAGAGTAAGTAAGTAAGTAAGTAAGTAAGTAAGTAAGTAAGTAAGTAAGTAAGTATATAAGTAAGTAAGTAAGTAAGTAAGTAAGTAAGTAAGTAAGTAAGTAAGTAAGTAAGTAAGTAAATATAAAAATCAGCATTTTACAAACATATTAGTTCATCTCGGCTGCTTTCCCAGTGAAAGTGCAGGAGGGATAAGAGTCCCGGCTGATCAAAGCCAAATTAACATTCCAAATTAACATTAACATTCAATTAATGATTTCTGAGTCACACACTTACAGTTTCTCTAGACGTTCAGCAGACAGGGGTATTTCTAATCCATGGATTTTAGCAGAGAAATAGCAGTGTGCTAGCGTAGTGTGCCTGGAAACCACAAACCTAGAACTGACTCCATTAGAAACATTGGAAATCCACCCTGATTGTCCCATGAGGCCATCCTTAAATACCTATGGCGAGTGGTCAACAATTCCCTAGAGTTAAAAACTACAGATTACTTCCTTTTCCCATACAAGTACTCTTGTCTTTTTCTTAGTCTTCTAAAGTGGGCATCTAACAGAGACTTGTGGTCTACCTCCTCCTCCAAGTCAGATATTACCATCCTTGACATATCTGCCACCTCTGGTGGTCCCCCAGGTTCATCCAAGTCTATCTCTCCCTCACTCTCACTCTCTGCATCACTGGCAAAACCAAGTACCAAGATGGGCCTGCTTCATCCTGTTCAGAATCTATCATTACCAGAGCTGGCCGAGGACCACTCATAGCAATAGCCAGTTTGAATTCTATGTGTGGCTGTAGTTCTTCACCCTTGACAATTTGGAATCTATTAGATTAGATTTAGATTTATTGGATTTATATGCCGCCCCTCTCCGCAAACTCGGGGCGGCTCACAACAATAATAAAAACAGTACATAGTAACAAATCCAATTCCCACCAATCTAATTACAATTTTAAATTAAAAAAATTCATAAAACAATCCCAATATATATAAAAAACAAGCACACAGTTAATCAATCAAACGGCAAAACAACATGGGCAAGGGGGAGATGTTTTAGTTCCCCCATGCTTGACGACAGAGGTGGGTTTTAAGGAGTTTACGAAAGGCAGGGAGGGTGGGGGCAATCCTAATCTCAGGGGGGAGCTGGTTCCAGAGGGTCGGAGCCCCCACAGAGAAGGCTCTTCCCCTGGGTCCCGCCAGATGACATTGTTTAGTCGACGGGACCCGAAGAAGACCAACTCTGTGGGACCTAACCAGTCACTGGGAGGCGGTCCCAAAGATATTCTGGTCCGGTGCCATGAAGGGCTTTATAGGTCATAACCAACACTTTGAATTGTGACCGTAAACTGATCGGCAACCAATGCAGACTGCGGAGTGTTGGAGTAATATGGGCATACTTAGAGAAGCCCATAATTGCTCTCGCAGCTGCATTCTGCACGATCTGAAGTTTCCAAACACTTTTCAAAGGTAGCCCCATGTAGAGAGCGTTACAGTAGTCAAGCCTCGAGGTGATGAGGGCATGAGTGACTGTGAGTATTATTACATGGCAGATAATCATTCTCCCCATTCTACTGATATAAGAGAGGGGGAAAACATGAAGGTATTTAGGGCAAATTAGTGGAACCATGTTATAACTTTAATTAAGACGTTCCATGCCCCCTTAACATTGTTGCAACCTTTGGAGAAATGGAAAGCCAAATGAATAATTATGTTCCAACTGACATTGTAATAAAATTGCAAATTTTGCCCCTTTGCTTAATGGTATAGACCAAAGAAAATCATATGTCATCCTAGTTGGATCAGCACTGCAATTAAAATAAATGCTGGACTAGATGGAAAAATAATCTGGCGTGGAGCACTGATGATGTTACTTAATTTGGCTAATGAAACATCTGTAAGAAAAGAACCAAGTTCCGAGAGCATCAAGGATCCCCCGTTTCAACTCTGAGCTACAGATATTCTCTTTTATTAGTAAAAATCAATTTATTTCTGGTTTGCATCTCTTGTGAGTCTTGTGTTACTCTGCAGCTTGGTTTAATCCCATTTCGCATTAATGTGCAATAGCATTTAACATTTGTTTTGAAAAGAAGTCCTGGACATAAGGGACATCCATAGCCCTAGCTCCAAAATTAGAATTACTATGTCTGTACACCTTTGAGGATTATGAATGGAAGCCTGAACCTGTATCAAGCTGGTTCTTTTTGGATATCCCAGAGCATCTAATTGATTAAAATGGGAAATAAGACTTTAGATTAAATTGGTGGTTAAGTGTAGCCCAGGGGTTGGCAACCCATGGATTCAGAGCTGCATGCTGTAGCTACCTGGCCCATCACTGGCTGGCCTCACCTTTTCCTCCCTCACCTGGCCTGAGAAAGTAAGGGCAATGGCAGGAATGGAGAAGCGGCCGGGGCTGATTCTCCAGCACTGGTTGTGGAACATAGTCACTCCTGGTAGAGGCTTCCCTTTGGGCAAACCTCCTTCCCGTCTTGTGACTTCCTGGCTACAAAGTAAGATACAGCAGACACCATGTAAATACCACACACACAATAGTTCAAAGCACATACCATATTTTTCAGAGTATAAGACACACCTTAATTTTGGGGAGAAAAAAAGGCAAAAGAATCTGCTTACCAGATATTCATCTGGTTAGCTTCCTTAAGTCTGGTCAGCTTCAGGACATTATTTTATCCCCTGGTTAGGGCTTTAAAGAACCTTATTTGGAAACAGCAACAATGAAAACGCCTGCAACCTGGTAAGATTTGGGAATATCATTAGCACCTGGTTAGGGTTGCAAAGAAACTTATTTGGAGCAAGTAGTTATGAAAAAAAAGCCTGCAAAGAGTTAGGGCTGGAAAAACATTCTTTGGAGAGAGTAACAATGAAAGAGCTTGCAAGCCAGTAAGACCCGGGAAAATCATTAGCAACTGGTTAGGGCTGGGGGAAAAAAATATTTGGAGCAAGTTAGAGCAATGGGGAAAAAACCTGCAGAAACTTAGGGCTTGGAAAACATTTTTTGCAGAGAGTAAAAATGAAAGAATCTGCAAGGCAAGAGCTGGGAAGATCGTTAGCACCTAGGTAGGGCTGGGGAAAAAAGCTTCAAAAAAAGAGCTACATTCAGAGTGTAAGATCCATCTGAATGTTAAGCCTCTTTTAGGGAAAATATGGTATTCTACTAGAGAGAAGTTCTCTGAAGATGGGAAGGAGTCCAAAAGCTTAGATGATTGAACCTCTGGTCCTGGTGACTCAACCAGACTGAATCCTGGAACATTATCCTGGGACATATATATTTGCCTTCATTCGTGGTCTTTTAGATAGGCTCTATTCAGAATATATAGTAACTCAAATTAATTATGGCTTATAGTATTAACCAACTTTCAGAATTCACATTATTCAATTAACTTTGTATGCTATAGGCCTGAACAGCATACTTAAGAGTTGTGGTGGTATAGTGGTTAGAGTGCAGTACTGCAGGCTACTTCTGTTGACTGCTGGCTGCCTGAAATTTGGCAGTTCAAATCTCACCAGGCTCAAGGGTGACTCAGACTTCCATCCTTCCAAGGTGGTTAAAATGCTTTGAGAGGGCTATAAAGCACTGTGAAGAATTATATAAATCTAAGTGCTCTTGCTCTTATCTAAAATTTTGTTGCTGGTTTATGAGTTAGTATATCATCCTCCCCCCCCCCCAATTTTTCTTATATAAATACTTCAGACTTAGAAATCGGAGAGACCCCTATCCAAATTGACTATTTAGATCTCCAATGTGGAGAGCTGCCAGAGACAAACATAGTTCCAGGAAGCAGGAAAGAACTTCATTAAGTCTCAGGAGTCAAAAGATTCAAGCGTAAATAAAGTATTTGAATACTTCCGATAAACAAGAACTGGCACCACCAGGAGGAAGAAATGTTGATGTTAGCAATATGGGCTTTTAAAAGCAGTGTCTATTTTACCAACAAATGCAGAGTGTTTTTAGCAAGGCATGACCCCATTTCCACCAGCCAACGGCAAATGTGATGGATTGTAATTTTGCAAAGGAAACAAAAACAGAGAACAGAGCTGTTCCTAATAAAGAGAGATGACCAGAGTGCAGCCTATGAAATACCAACGAGGACCCTTGAAAATGTGTGCAGAGGAACATACCATGTCAAGACATGGCACATACAAGCTTAAAGGGCTCCCCAAATGAATATTATAAGGCATTTCTGGATTAGACTATGAATTTCATAGCATTTCTTTTGTCTTTTAATGACCCCCGTAATCCCTGGAGTCGGGGTGATTGAATGGAGCTGAGTTTTGACTGGCCAGGTGCCCTTCCTGTTGCCAATGCGGAGTTCATAACATTTATTTATTTATTTGTTTGTTTGTTTGTTTGTTTGTTTATCCATCCATCCATCCATCCATCTATCTATCCTCTTTCTCTCTCTCTCTCTCTCCCTATCTATATATTTATTTTAGTTCGATTTATTTATTTACTTACTTACTTACTTACTTACTTACTTACTTACTTACTTACTTACTTACTTACTTACTTACCTACTTACTTACTTACTTACTTATTTATATTAGTTCGATTTTTAGGGCCGCTCTTCTCCTGGGACTCAGGGTGGCTCACCACATAAATAATACATAAATAATACATAACAAATACGTTAGTCGGGCTCAGGGCTAGACTATTTTTTTAAAAAAAATATTTATTTGTTTTTTTCAAATATAACATACAAAAAAGAAAAAAACATACCTAAAAACATACACGTACAACATATGGGAAATGAAAGTTTCCCCACTTTTTAGGTGTTTGATCAGAGAATTTTGCTTCTTTCACATAGTATTAATTTTTCAATTCTTTTATTCGACGTGTTGCTTTGCGTAGATTTTTATTTATTTCTTTGTTGCTCTTTTCTTTAGCCAATCGTAAAATTTTGCCCATATTTTATAGTAATCTGATTCTTCTTTTCCCTCTAATCTTTTGGATAACCTGTCCATCTCCGCACAGTCTAGTATTTTTTTAATTATTATATTTTCTTCTGGTAGTTTGTCTATTTTCCATTGTTGGGCTAGACTATTTAAGGCATCACCGCCTTCCTCATACCACACTGCAGCCAGTAAGGGCCCACAGAGTTGGCCTTCTCCAGGTCCTGTCTGCCAAACACTGTCAATTGGTGGGACCTCAGAGAAGAGCCTTATCTGTGGTGGCTCTGGCCCTGGGGAAGCAACTGCCCCCAGAGATTTGCATTATTTCCTCCCTACCAGTCTTCCAGAAAGCTGTTAAGACCTGGCTTTTCTGGCAGGCCTGGAATTAAGATTGAATTTTAGCACATATGTTTTTTTAATATAGTAGTTTTTGTACTGTATATTTTATTGATGTTTTTTATTGCTCTTTTTATCAGTATTATATTTATAGCTGTTGCTAGATGCTCAGAGTCTGTTTCGGAACGAGCAGCATATGAATGTAACAAGGAAAGGAAGGAAGGAAGGAAGGAGAGAGAGAGAGAGAGAGAGAAATATTAAGGTAAAATTAAAACTAACTGAAGCAGTCTGTCCAAGGTCAATGGCCGCAAGACAGGGCCAGGCCCCCCAAGAGAGAAAGCACTTCTCCCAAGGCCCACCAGAGAGTGAAATATCTGTGCTACCTAGGATCGAACACACAGCCTCCTGATTCTGAGGTGAAAGCTCCCCTTCTAGGCCACTGCACCACTCTATTAATTTCATCATAGCATGATTGGTTAAAAACCATATTTGGTCAAACTGCCTTGCAAAGATCACCAGCGTCTTCCTTGCAATAAACAACAGCCATCCATTTGCTTGGAATAATCTCTCCTTGCTGTTCTGACTGCTTCAACTCCCTCTGTTGGGTGATAAAAGTTAGCAGCGTAACTTTGCTGCAGGTACCACCAATTAAAGAGTTTCCTTGACAGTGGAATGGCTCGTGAATCTGTTCCCCTGTCACTGATGCTTATGGTTGGGGGAAAACAACGGAGCACCAGCCATGATATTGCAGCCGAGCATATTTAACCCCTGGCTGATGACAACCAGTTAAGACTTTGCAGCTGACAAGGCCCTTGAAGGACCTAGCAAATGAAATAAAATAGGTGCTCTCAGAGAGGTTTAGGCTGGAGGCACAGAACTTATAGCTTCTACCTGGATTTCAAAGTGCTTATTTTTTCAAAAGCGTGAAAGGTCTCTGAGGATACATATAGCAAAGAATGGAGAACAGAACAGAACTTGCAAGTCTCTCTCTCTCTCTCTCTTTCTCTCTATGTGCATGTATCAGTAGTGGGTTCTAAAACCCTTTACTACCAGTTTGCGCACACGCGCTTGCGTATACACAGAAGCATTACGGGCAGATGGGCAGGCCAAACTGGGAGCAACCCATCGCTGTTATGTACTGGTACCCTGTTTCCCTGAAAATAAGTCACCCCTGAAAGTAAGACATAGGAGAGGTTTTGTAGAATTGCCTAATATAAGGCATCCCCCAAAATTAAGACATAGGAGACATTTTGTTTTGCAGCATTCCCGAACAGAACATATATAACACTGCTGTCCATAAATTACATCACAAAACGCTGCATCAATCAGATTTAAAACACATCCAACACGCATCCAACATCACACCCTACTGTATAGCATAGTTTTAAATACAGTAGGGGGTCTGCTGCATCTTTCGGATCAAGAACAGATTCGTGGAACAGATCAGATTCGTGGAACAGATCAGAAAGATGCATATGGTATAAAACACGCATCGGCAACACTGTTCCCTCTAAGCTGCATTTTTTCTTCATTGAAAAAAAAATAACACATCCCCTGAAAATAAGATGTAGCACATTTTTGGGAGCAAAAATTAATATAAGATGCTGTCTTATTTTCGGGGCAACAGGTTATGTATGTATGCATGTATGTGTGTGTATATATGTATATAGCAGTGATGGCGAACCTAGGGCATGGGTGCCACACGTGGCATGCGGAGCCATGTTTGCTGGTACGTGAGCCGTTACCCTAGCTCAGCTCCAATGTGCATGTGAGTGATGTTCGGCTCGCCTGGAGGCTCTTGGAGGGCATGTTTGGCTTCTGGAGAGTCTCCGAGGGGTGGGGGAGGGCATTTTTGCCTCTGGAGCCTGGAGAGGGTGAAAAACATGCCTACCAGGCTCACCAGAATTTGTGAAATGGGCTGTTACAGGCATCCAGAGGGCCTCTGGGATGGGCAGGAGAGGCCATTTTTGCCATCCCTAGGCATTGAATTATGGGTGTGGGCACTTGTGCATGTGTGATAGCACACACACATGTGCTTTTGGCACTTGAGGAAAAAACGGTTTGCCATCACTGGTATATATGAATATATGAGATATATAGAGAGCTAGCTGATGGTAGCTAAATAGCTTGAAATAGATATACAGTAATACCTCATCTTACGAACCCCTTGTCATACGAACTTTTCGAGATACAAACCCGGGGTTTAACATTTCTTTGCCTCGTCTTAAAAACCCTTTCTGTCTTACAAACCTGAGCCTAGGTCCGTGGGCTCTCTTACTGCATACTGTACATGAGCTATCTGACTGCCGAAGGGATTCCCCTGCCTTGTGACTGTCACGCTGGGATTTCCCACTTGCTTGCATGGGAATTCCCCGCCCCCTTTTTCTTGCACCTGAAGCGGGGAACACCGGAGCTGCCCCATTTCCTGCCACTTTCCTCTCTAGCCCTCCACTACCTCTGCTCCCCGTAGCTGCCCCATCCTGCTGCCAAAATCCCCCCTAGCCTGCCGCTTCCTTCACCCCATTTTGCTGCTAAAATCGCCAGTCCAGGGAGCAATTTTTGGAGAGATTTGGGGCAAGATACCAAGCCTTTGGGGGAGAGATTTGGGAGAGATTTGGGACGGCGTTAGCCTTCGTTAGGACCTCCATTCCTCACTTCTCCTCGCTGTCTGTCTCCACTCCGTTAGCCTTCACTTTGTCTGCCTGCCACTTTTTTTAAAGCCTTAAAGTTTGGATTTTCCTAATGGGTTTGCACGCATTATTTGCTTTTACATTGATTCCTATGAGAAACCATGTTTCGTCTTACGACCTTTTCACCTTACGAAATTCATTTCGGAACCAATTAAGTTCATAAGACAAGGTATTACTCTACTAGTCTTCCATTATTTCTTTATTAATAAAATGTGTGTGTGTATGTGTGAGTGTGTGTGTATGTATACATACATACATACATACATACATACAGACAGACAGACAGACAGACAGACAGACAGACAGACAAATAGATAGATAGATATAGATAAATTTATTTATGAGCCACCCCAAGTCTTCGGAGAACGGTAGCATCAAAATCTTCTTCTTCTTCTTCTTCTTCTTCTTCTTCTTCTTCTTCTTCTTCTTCTTCTTCTTCTTCTTCTTTTTTTCTTCTTCATCATCATCATCATCATCATCATTATTATTGATTATTATTATTATGAGGAGGAGGAGGATGAAGATGTGGTGGTGGTGTATTTGGGTCTTTTCCCGTGCAAGATTGGTAAAATCTTGGCAATGTTTCGACGAGATCCCACTCGTCATCTTCAGGCTGGTGCTTTTGGCTTTATTCACCCAAGCACAAAGCCAAAGACAACAGCCTGAAGATGACGAGTGGGACCTCGTCGAAATGTCATCAGGAGTCTATCAACCTTATCCAGGAAAAGACCTGAATATGCATATCAGGCTGTTGGGAGCAATATGCTGACTCTGTAAACCACTTAGAGAGGGCTGTAAAGCCCTGTAAAGTGGCATATTAAATCTAAGTGCTATTGCTATTGTTATTTAGATCAGCGTCACAACTCTAGCACACAATCATGTTAAGGCCAGCTGTTTCACATACCTTTTGGTGTGCTGGGAAGTCCTGCGCAGGCTATTTTCCTCTCCAAAAACTAAGTTGTGTTTTGTACTATGGTGCGTCTTATACACTGAAAAAGGGACAATGTTCGAAGGATGAATGTTGGATCTTCATAAACCACTCCTGGAGAAATGCATAGGGCTTTTGTGTGGGAAATGGGATGAAGTGCAAAGTCTGAAGAAATTGCTGTTCAGGATTGATGAAATAAAAAAAAAGAGGGAATATTACTTTATAATAAAATAAAAGCTCTAAGAGAAAACATGAAATAATTAAATAATGACAGACTATAACTAAATATAAATATGTATTATTATTAGAAATGTATAAGTTGGTTGAATGGAATAATACTGATGATAAATTCTACTAGTCTTATTTGTATTAGAACGTACGACTCCCAGTGCCACACCGTTAATGCATTGCTACAGATATGTAAAATAAAATAAAAAAGTTGTAGAACGAGATTGGAGACTTCCTACATAGGCATACATGTTCTGTTCTGCAATTCTAGTTCCCAACCCTCACCTAAGCACATCCGCTCTTGCTGACTTTGTCTTGCAAAATCAGCTAATATGCAACTAAACATTTCATTTCTGAGCATAAAGGGGGTATACGAAGCCCTGCAATTAGATACACATATGTATGTTTTACATGGGGGAATAATAATGGAGACCCTATTAATGCCACTGAATTGAGTTGCCTGCAGTAGAAAAATTCACATTTAATTGCAAATGAGGAGACCATCGTGTGCTGAACTAGAAGATGAGAATGTTAATGAATGCTGTTTCAGGCGTTAAGAAAAAGATATTGCCCAATGCTGTGGAAAATTAAAATTTGCTCCTAATATGCATGGTAAATTTAATGCTAAAGACTAGAGACAAGTTGGAACAGAGCTAGCCCCATTTGACTGCAATGGTATTTGTGTATCTTTCGCCTCCCCATAGAAAGCAAAAAAAAATGGAGGGGGGTTAATTAGGCTAATTAGCATTCAAAATGTAAATTACTGTTTCCGTAAAAATGAATTGAAAATACCATCAATTCAGCTTAGAAAGTTCTAGAAAGTTTTGGTTGTGGTGCTCCTGGACATTGTGGGCAGGTTATAGAATTTTTTTTAAAAAGTCATTGAAATAAGTCATTCTAAATATGTTTTTCCAAAAGGTAACTGGATTTTGGGGGGTTATTTTTCCCTGAAGCTTCAGAACTGAAGAAGCTTCTTGAACAAGAAGCATAAAGTTTTCAAGGAAAAAAAACCAAGAAAGTCCAGTTGATTTTGGAAAAGCACCTTTGGGACAACCATAGATGAAAAGGTGATTTCATTCTCAAGGAGAAAAAATTGAGATTAGATAACTGATTATTCAGAAGTCTTCAATGGTTTACAGACCAAACATGCTAACTGATCTCCAAAGCACCTGAGGGAGAACAAGAAGCAATGAGTGTAAATTACTTAAGGAGAGAAGCAACTTAGAACTAAGGAGAAATTCCCTGACAGTGAGAACAATTAATCAGTGGAACAACTTGCCTCCAGAGGTTGTGAATGCTCCAACACTGGAAGTTTTTAAGAAGAGATTAGATATCTATTTGTCTGAAGTGGTGTAGGTTTTCTGGCTAAGCAGGGCGTTGGACTAGAAGACCTCCAAGGTCCCTTCCAACTATTCTATTCTATTCTATTCTATTCTATTCTATTCTACTCTACTCTACTCTGCTCTACTCTGTTCCATTCCAGAATTCTGTTCTGGTCCATTCCGTTCCATTCTAAAATTCTATTCTGTCCTGTCCTCTCCTGTCCTGTCCCCTCCTGTCCTATCCTATCCCATCCTATCCTATCCTATCCTATCCTATCCATAGCCTAGCTCTGTTTAAAAAAGTGCAATTGCTAACATGTTGTAAGCCGCCCTGAGTCTAAGGAGAAGGGCAGCATATAAATCAAATAATTAATTAATTAATTAAGTAAGTAAGTAAGTAAGTAAGTAAGTAAATAAATCCTATCCTTAAAGCTACAGGCTTGCTTTGACTGCACAGACTGGAATATTTTTAAAGACACCTCTGCAGACCTAGATGAACTCACAGATACTGTAACATCATATGTCAGCTTCTGTGAAGACCTATGTGTACCAACCAGGAACGTGCAAATATACAGTAACAATAAACCTTGGTTCACAGCCAAACTCAAGCAGTTACATCATTCCAAAGAGGAAGCCTACAGAAAAGGTGATAGAATGCTGTACAATCAGTTCAGAAATATATTAGCAAGGGACATCAGAGCAGCAAAAAGGAACTACTCTGAAAAGCTAAAGAATGAATTCTCAACAAATGAACCAGCAAACATGTGGAAAACTCTCAAAAACATCACCAGTTACAGCAAACCACCTTCCCCAAGCTGAAGGAGATCAGCAATTGGCAGATAACCTGAATGTGTTTTACTGCAGGTTTGAAAAGAAACCACAACCATCCCAGACACACCAAAAACAGCTAAATCTTCTACAACTGAACCCATCCCATTGGGTTTACAACCCCTAGTGATCACAGAAAAGGAAGTGAAAGATCTATTTCACAAACAGAAGCCTGGAAAAGCACCAGGCCCAAACAAGGTAACTCCTTTTTGCTTAAAAGTCTGTGCTGACCAATTGGCCCCCATCTTCACCCAAATCTTCAACAAATCACTAGAGTTGTGCTATGTTACTTCCTGCTTCAAATGCTCTACTATCATCCCAGTGCCGAAGAAGCCTTCCATCAAGGAACTGAATGACTACAGACCAGTTGCTCTAACATCTGTAGTTATGAAAATCTTTGAAAGGCTAGTGATGTTCCACTTGAAAACCATCACGGATCACAGATGATGCTGTTAATATGGCTCTGAACACACTCAAAACCGTAGAAATGGTGGTAGACTTTAGAAGAAAACCTTTCACCCTTCCACCTCTCACAATGCTAGACAACACAGTATCAACAGTAGAGACCTTCAAATTTCTAGGTTCTATCATATCTCAAGATCTAAAATGGTCACCAACATCAAAAACATCACCAAAAAAGCACAACAAAGAATGTTCTTTCTATGCCAGCTCAGGTATCTCAAACTGCCCAAGGAGCTGCTGATACAGTTCTACAGAGGAATCACTGAGTCTGTCATCTGCACCTCTATAACTGTCTGGTTTGGTGCTGCAACTCAACAGGACCAACACAGACTTCAGAGGATAATCAGAACTGCAGAAAAAACAATTGCTGCCAACCTGTCTTCCATTGAGGACCTGTATACTGCACGAGTCAAAAAGAGGGCGGGGAAAATATTGACTGACCCCTCACATCCTGGACACAAACTGTTTCAACTCCTACCCTCAAAAAATCACTACAGAGCACTGCACACCAAGACAACTAGACACAAGAACAGTTTTTTCCCGAATGCCATCACTCTACTAAACAAATAATTCCCTCAACACTGTCAAACTTTTTACTAAATCTGCACTTCTATTTCTACTAGTTTTTCTCATCATTCCTATCATCCTTTTCCTCCCTCTTAGGACTGTATGGCTGTAACTTGTTGCTTATATCCTAAGATTTTTATTAATATTGACTGTTTCTTCATTGCTTAGTTGACCCCTATGACAATCATTAAGTGTTGTACCACATGATTCTTGACAAATGTATCTTTTTCTTTTATGTACATTGAGAGCATATGCACCAAGACAAATTCCTTGTGTGTCCAATGACACGGGCAATAAAATTTGATTCTATCCTATCCTATCCTATCCTATCCTATCCTATCCTATTCTTTTGCCTAGTGATACATCCAGCCTTTTATTAGAATGAAGTTTTGCTTTGGGATTGTGTGACCTTTTTCAAGGCATCTGGTTGGATAAATTTTGCAATGATACCATTCTATTTTTCTGCATTTTTTAATCTTCACGGGAAAAGGACAGTGCCAAAAGGGAGTCCGTTGGTAAAACAAAACCTCAAGAAGAAAAATGGCACTTATTTGATTTTCATTTTCTTTTACTTCCTTGGGAAATTTTATAATTTTAGCACTCTCCTCCCAGACTTATTGTAAATTCAGAAGGCTACAATAGCTTCCGTGAATAGCTACATCAGGAATGGAACACGAGGCTCAGGATGTTTTCACCCAATTAAAAATAAAAGCTTTTCCCACAACCCCGAAACTATCAGTCACATGGTCCAATCACAATGCTGCCTGGTGGTTTGGGGACATCAGTCCTTATTCCTCCAACCAAGTGTGAGAAGGTCCTTGGTTCCCGAGTGAAAGTAAACCCAGCTATCTCTATTCCTCTGCTCCTAGTCCCTTGGCTCCAGTGCGGCAGCACTGAAGCACCAGCTTCAGCCAGGCCAACTTCAGCCAACTTCAAGTCCACAAGCTTAAATGTTTTGGCCACCTAATGAGAAGAGTCAATGAACATGTCCAGTCAACGAAGCAGTGGAAGTGATGTGCGGGGGCCTGGAGGCTGTTGGGGCCTGGATGGGTGTCAATAAACTCAAACTCAACCCAGACAAGACAGAGTGGCTGTGGGTCTTGCCTCCCAAGGGCAATTCCATCTGTCCATCCATTACCTGGGGAGGGGAACTACTGACCCCCTCAGAGAGGGTTCGCAACTTGGGCGTCCTCCTCAATCCACAGCTGACATTGGAACATCATCTTTTGGCTGTGGCAAGGAGGGTGTTTGCCCAGGTCCGTCTGATGCACCAGTTGCGGTCCTATTTAGACAGGGAGTCATTGCTCACAGTCGCTCATGCCCTCATCACCTCGAGGTTCGATTACTGTAACGCTCTCTACATGGGGCTACCTTTGAAAAGTGTTCGGAAACTTAAGATCGTGCAGAATGCGGCCGCGAGGGCTATCGTGGGGCTTCCCAGATTCACCCACGTTTCTCCAACATTCCGTGGCTTGCATTGTCTGCTGATCAGTTTCCGGTCACAATTCAAAGTGTTGGTTATGACCTTTAAAGCCCTACATGGCATTGGGCCAGAGTACCTCCGGAACCGCCTGCTACTGCATGAATCCCAGCGACCAATAAATTCCCACAGAGTTGGCCTTCTCCGGGTCCCGTCAACTAAACAATGTCGTTTGGCAGGCCCCAGGGGAAGAGCCTTCTCTGGAATCAACTCCCCCCGGATATTAGAACTGCCCCCACCCTCCCTGTCTTTCGTAAACTATTCAGGACTCACTTATACCACCAGGCATGGGGGAGTTGAGACACCTTTCCCCCAGGCTCTTTTATATTTTGTTTTATGTTTGGTATGAATGTGTTGTTTGGTTTTTTAAATATGATAGGGTTTTATATGTTTTTTAATATTAGATTTTTTCTACTATAATATTGTTTTTATTATTGTTGTGAGCCGCCCCGAGTCTTCGGAGAGGGGCATCATACAAATCTAATTAATAATAATAATAATAATAATAATAATAATAATAATAATAATAATAATAACAACAATAACAATTATTATTATTATTATTATTATTATTATTATTATTATTATTATTATTATTATGAGAGGACTCATTGTGAAAGACCCAGATGTCAGGAAAGATTGCAGGCAGAGAAGAAGGGGGTGGGATGGTAAGATAATGTCATCAGTGCAATGAATATTAACTCAAGGAGACAGTGGAGGACAGGGGGACTTGGCACACGATGGTCCACGGGGTCCTAAAATGTTGGACATGAGCGCATCACTGCAATGCGCTGTTCTTGGGGCTACCCACATCTATGTCAGCAGGCCTGGGATGGTTGAGCAATGGTTCTGTGCTACAGCAATTAGTATGCATGAGCGATGACTGTGTGCTGTTTTATTGGATTATTTTTTTTACTTGTTTTTAATTATGTATTGGGTTATTTTAAATTTTTATCAGATTTTTACTTTTGTAAGCTGTCCTGAGTCCGCAAGGAGGTTAAATCTATTAAATGAATCAATCAATCAACCAACCAATGAATGAATGAATAAATAAACAAACAAACAAACAAACAAACAAACAAATGACTTGGCAACTGAACAACAACAACAAAAGGAGGACGCCTTGTACAGTGGTACCTCTACCTCTACCTAAGAACACCTCTACTTTTCTAGATAAGAACTGTGTGTTCAAGATTTTTTTGCCTCTTCTCAAGAACCATTTTCCACTTACAAACCCGAGCCTCCAAAACTGTAACCGGAAAAGGCAGGAAGAAGCCTCCGTGGGGCCTCACTAGGAATCTCCTGGGAGGAGACAGGGCCGGAAAAGGTGGGGAGAAGCCTCAATGGGGCCTCTCTAGGAATCTCCTGGGGGGAAACAGGACTGGAAAAGGTGGGGAGAAGCCTCCATGGGGCCTCTCTAGGAATCTCCTGGGAGGAAATACAGGGCCTCAACTCTCCCTGTGGTTTCCCCAATCGCACATATTATTTGCTTTTACATTGATTCCTATGGGAAAAAATTGCTTCTTCTTACAAACCTTTCTACTTAAGAACCTGGTCATGGAACGAATTAAGTTTGTAAGTAGAGGTACCACTGTACTTGCATTGCTCCCTCCACTATATTGCTGATTTTGACCCCACTGATCCTATTGATGCATTCATGCAACCAGGATTCAATGTACTTGCAGTCAATTACAACATAGCTGACTTCTAAATGATAGATGGTGACCAATTATGGCCAATAGAGGCCAGGGAATTCCATTTAAAGATTCACATATTCTATGCAGGATGGAAGAAACTATCTGACTTGAAAAAAAAAAGGGGGGGGGCTTCTACATTCCCACATGATCCCCCCCACCAGTTCTGCTGAAATTCTCCACAAGTCATATATTCCCAGTGGACAAGTTGAAGAACTCTGTTAGACTGATACATTATAAATGCAGATGTGGGAGGGGGAATCACAGTAGGAAATAGAGTACTATTCTTTCTCTGATGTATGAAATCACAGCCATTCCATCCCATGGAACCGTAACTCTGAAGAGATGTTGACAATCCCACAACTCACTTCCTAATCTATCTGGTCTGCAGGGGGAGGAGAAGCCTTCAGGAATGGAAATAAGCTTTGCTTAACTTGGCAGGGACTCAAGAAAAACTCATCAGCAGATGATCAAAGTTGGGAGTTTAGAGGAAAGGCCTTAAAACATTTCCCAGGGAAATGTTGGCCCGTCATGCCCTCTTGATAAAATTTCATTAGCTTGTAAATGTGACAGGTTATAATCAACCTGTCCTGTTCTAATCTCTACTGCAGAACTGTTTACAAAGTGTGTGTTCTCTCTCTCTCTCTCATTATAAATGTTAACATGCCTTTCTTAAACATTAAGAAAGGAACATTAAAAAGAGTGAATATTATCAGGTGCAAGAGACCACATCCACATGGGCAGAATTCAAACTAACAACTTGATTGTATTCTATCCATAATACAAGAATTTCCCAGATAATAACAACCACCACCACCACCACAACAACAATAATAAATTATAACTATATATATTTATAACTATAAATTCTGATATTGTAAGAAAAGTGCCCATAATGTATTTGTTTAGAGCAAGATTGCAGTGAAATTTAACAATAACAACAGAGTTGGAAGGGACCTTGGAGGTCTTCTAGTCCAACACTACACTATCTTCAGACATCTGGTTCAAAACTTCCAGTGTTCGAGCATTCACAACTTCTGGAGGCAAGCTGTTCCACTCATCAACTGTTCTGCCTGTCAGGAAATTTCTCCTTAGTTCTAAGTTGCTTCTCTCCTTGTTTAGTTTCCACCCATTGCTTCTTGTTCTTGGAGAATAGGTTGACTCCTTCTTTGTGGTCTCCCCTGGTCCTTCTTTTCATTAAACTAGCCATGCCCAGTTCTCCAACCGTTTTTCATATGTTTTAGCTTCCAGGCCCCTAATTATTTTTGTTGCTCTTCTCTGCACTTTTTCTAGAGTCTCAACATCCTTTTTGCATTGTGATGACAAAAACTGAATGCAGTATTCCAAGAGTGATTGCTTCCTTTCTCCTGGAAACAGATAAATAAGGTTCTATGAAGCTTGGGAGAGGGGTGCCAGTAGAGGTGGGCTGCTAAGGTGGAACGGTGGCGTGTGCTCACCCCCGTGGCTCTGTGTTCTAGCGGAGTCAAGCGCAATTATGCTACTGAACATGTGCAGGTAGCAAAATCGTGTGCAGAGACGTAGGTGCGCTTGTGTTTCGGCATGGTGCTGCGCATGAACAGAAGCAAAAAGATCACTGAAATCTCTCACATGCATGTCCCCCCATGTGATTTTGCTTCCTGTGCATGCACAGAAGCAAAAACATGTTGCAACATGCGTGCGTGCATGCTAGAGACCTAAAGCTGTGTGCACAGCGCAGCGGTAACAGTGGTAAGTGCAATCCACCCCTGAATGCAAGTCACAAAGATTGTAAATAATGGTGCCTGCTTCTTTCTGGTTTGACTTCTCTTCATGGTCTGGAAATGATTCCCTGCATTCAAATGCTTTCATATATATTTTAGGAGGTAGTGGGTGTGCAGGGGGGTGGGGGAGGAGGAAAGAGAAGAAAGAGAAATATTCCCTGAAGATAAAAAAGCATAATAGTCTATTTTATTTTCCATTTTCCACATCAATAATGAAAAGTTGTCCTCCAGGGACAGCTAGAAACATTTTCAGCTCTTACCTCTCTGACAGAAATGTCTCTTCTGTTATGTACTCAGGAATGAGGAGAACTATTCCAAACTGATTAAAGTTTGTTTTTAAAATGCCACATTTGAGCCTGAGCTGGTTTCATTCTTGAAATATCTCTCCCGCCCTTCCCAGGTGTCTCAATGAAGGTTGTTCCTCAAAGCACCGTCTTTTGGAGCAAAGTATAATGAAAACCAATTTCAGAAGTTCTTTCCATTAGAGATAGGCTACGGAATAAAAACCATGGTGCTAAAGCAAATATCAATGGCAGTCTTTCAGAAAGGTCAAAAACATTAATTTGGGGAGGAAGGATATTCTCTAAAAGGAGGAGCCCAACACAAGCATTGTGATTCGAGGGATATTGTGCCAAAAGTTCAAACACCTGTCAGGCTGGAAGCCTTCTTTTTGTATTCAGGCCTGCCACATTTTCTACTGTGGGAAAATGGGAGGGGGAATTATATGGAGTGGGTGATATGTAATAGTCTAAATAGCATTCTTTCCAGATAGTCAAAGCCACTCTGCTCTGAAAGTGTGACGAAGCGACTGGGAGGCATCTTCAGTTTTGGATGCAAAGCTGGCTGAGGAATCCATAAGTCCTTAAGTGTTAAAGTTACCAAGGTCGGAGACCTCTGCTCTAGATCAGGGGTTTCATTGAGGGACCGGGCTGGCGTGTGTGTGCGCGCATGTGTTTGTGTGTGTGTGTGTGTGCGTGCGTGTGTGGCCAGCTTGGACATCGCCAGCTCAATTTCACTCATTAAGGCTCCATTTTTGGCCCTCTTCCAGCAAAAAATAGACCTTGGGGATGCTGCGCGCAGCCCATCTTGACTCCAATTTTGCTGGCAGAGGACTGTATGAGGCTGTTGCACATACCCAGGCAAGTTGTGTGCAGCCTGCCCGAGCTCCAATTTTGTGGGCAGAGGGCTGCAGGAGCCCATTGCAGCTGAAAATGGAGCCTGAGTGGGTCGCATGTGACCCTCCCAAGCTCAGTTTCCACTGGCAGAGGCACTGCAGGCCGCTCCTTCACTGTTTCTAGGGCAGGCCTACAGGCCAGATCTAAGAACCCCACAGGCCGGATCCAACCCCCAGGCCTTCAGTTTGACACCCCTGCTCTTAGATGCATGAATCAGCAACTAGGCACTGTCTGGGACAGAAGAAATAAAGCTATATATTTTTTAAAAGGTAAGAGAAAATGACTATCCATTATCAGCTTAATTTTTCTCAATTCTCTTCACTATACTTTCACAATTTCTATTTAATACCAAGCTATGACTTGGAAATCTGCAGTAAATACCATTCCACTCAGCATTTGGGCCCAGAGCTCCACCCCCAGAGAACAGCTTGAAGACTAATGCAATTTCTTCAGCATCAGTGGATATCTAACATAAGACACCTTGTCATGCTGTTTCTGAAACAGCCGCCTTGTATACTCTTCCCAAAAACTATTCCTGGGAGAAGAGAAACAATCTGCAGAGCCAGTGAGACTTTGTCTCAAGGGGATTGTAGAACATGCAATGCAATATCTCAACCTTTTCCAGTGCTGTGCTTTCCCATTGTTCTCCTATCCTTCATTTTTTTCCCTCCCAATAGTGAGAAGGTTTTCTAGCACATTATGAGCCTACAACCAATGTGGTGAAATATTTGAAAGTAAACTTTAAACTTTGGGAAGAATATTTCTAGTTGGCAATTTTTGTTCTTAAGTGATAGAACTACTCTCAGGTTTTCTTCCGTTATCAAGATCAAGAAGAGTTGGTAAAGCTAGTCTGTAGGAGAAGGTAACCAGATGTCCCGCTTTTGGTGGGACAGTCCCGCTTTTGAGCAATTTGTCCCGCATCCTATGGCGTTTTCAAGAAGTCCTGATTTTTTTAAAGAAATACCAGTCGGCGGCTTGAACACCAGCTGGAAATTGTGTTGGAGCGGCTCTTTATCCATCACGAGCTGCTTGCCTGGCAATGATGTGGCTTGAAGGGAGCAGCTCATGATGCAAAGTGGGGAGGGGGGGAAGAAGTGGTCACCCCAGTTATTCCATGCATGCATCTTGACTGTTCTGAGCTGTGCTGGTTTTTTAAAAAAAATGTTGTGGGGAGTTTAAAGGCAAAGAATTGAGCCAAGGGGAGGCGGAGGAGGTGAGTCGAAAGAAAGTGGGGACAGGCAGGGTAAAGTTAGAGCGTACCAAGTGGGGGGAAGCAGAAGGGGGGGCAGCCTGCTCTCCTCTCTTTCCTCCCCATTTTTCTCCCAGAACTTTTTTGGTGCGATAGGCTACGAGTTCCTTTGTGCATTCCCAACAACAAGAGAGAAAGAGAGAGAGAGTGAGAGTTCAGTGGGTTGTAGAAGCGACCTTTCTGGCGTTGGGGGTGGGGGGTAAAGAGTAGGGAAATTGCTTTCTTTGAGGTGAAGCCCAACCCTAACACTGACAGTCTCAAAATGGGTGAACAGTGCAGTCAGGCGGTAGGGAAAGCAAGTAGGATGCTTGGCTGCATAGCTAGAGGTATAACAAGCAGGAAGAGGGAGATTATGATCCCGCTAAATAGAGTGCTGGTGAGACCACATTTGGAATACTGTGTTCAGTTCTGGAGACCTCACCTACAAAAAGATATCGACAAAATTGAACGGGTCCAAAGATGGGCTACAAGAATGGTGGAAGGTCTTAAGCATAAAATGTATCAGGAAAGACTTCATGAACTCAATCTGTATAGTCTGGAGGACAGAAGGAAAAGGGGGGACATGATCGAAACATTTAAATGTGTTAAAGGGTTAAATAAGGTCCAGGAGGGAAGTGTTTTTAATAGGAAAGTGAACACAAGAACAAAGGGACACAATCTGAAGTTAGTTGTGGGAAAGATCAAAAGCAACATGAGAAAATATTATTTTACTGAAAGAATAGTAGATGCTTGGAACAAACCTCCAGCAGACGTGGTTTGTAAATCCACAGTAACTGAATTTAAACATGCTTGGGATAAGCATATATCCATCCTAAGATAAAATACAGAAAATAGTATAAGGGAAGACTAGATGGACCATGAGGTCTTTTTCTGCCGTCAGACTTCTGTTTCTATGTTTCTATCAGGTAAAGTTCAGTATAATTTTTTTAGTCATCTGTCCATCTCTCCTTCCCCCCCCCAGTGATGGTGTCCCACTTTACCAAATTTGTAATCTGGTCACTTTACTGTAGGATGAAGCAAAGAAGCTGACTGCAAAATGTAAAAATTAGATTCTACACTTATATCTGAGAAAGCCTGCCTAAATAAATTCAACAGAATACCTACAGAGCTGGTGCCTAATTTCACCAAAAGAAATCAAGGACCAGTATAGGTTCACCTTGATTTGAAGATGTTACTCTAGGCAGAGCTAGGCAAAAGAATCTTTTCAATGATTGGGTGAATAGGAAATGGGCAACGGGTTGTATGCTCAGGCTAAACGAGCATCCTTTCAAACCAGAGACTTTCCTTTTTGGAATAGGGGGCTAGGAACTTGAAAATAAATCTGGAGCTATTAAAAAAGATGTTGAGACTCTAATAAGAGTGCAGAGAAAAACAACAAAGATGATTAGGGTACTGGAGGTTAAAAACATAGAAAAATAACAGGATAACAGGATTTTGAACAAGAATGGAATAGATTAAAACTGGATACCAGATTACTGAAATACAAGGAGACTATATGGATTTATTTATTTATTCAATTTTTTATGCCGAATAGCACTTTTTAACAGAGCCAGCATATTGCCCCCACAATCTGGGTCCTCATTTTACCTACCTGGGAAGGATGGAAGGCTGAGTCAACCTTGAGCCGGTGATGAGATTTGAACCGCTGACCTGCAGATCTAGCAGTCAGCTTTAGTGGCCTGCAGTACTACACTCTACCCACTGCGCCACCTCGGCTCATTTAAGCTTTAACTAAAAAAATAAAGTGTTAATAGCAGTAAACTTGACAGTATGGAGATGTGCATGAATGAAGAATTGATTGGGATGTTAAAATACTGTATATTCTTATTGACATAAAAACGTACCTTTTGGAAATTAGAGGTGATAAGAAAGCAGAAACAAAGTTGGAACATAGAGAACATTTAGAATGGACAATGATGGAAAATAAAAATGAGGAACAAGGAGAAGAGATTTTTTTTTTTTTAAAAAAAGAAGGTTTTGGCATATGAGGATATATATAATGGAAAGTAAATTAAATTTTGATGATGATTTAAAAGGGAAGGATTTAGAAAAAAGAAGGGAAATAAATTATATCATAGTAAGTGCAATTGATGGAATGTTATAAAATTTGTGTAATTATTACTTTAAAAGGTTCATCAATATTATTGTGTATAATTAAGCATGATATAAGGTTTTCATATATTGTAAAAAGAGAAAATTGAATTTTGATGATGAGTTTAGAAAGGAAGAAGTATTAAAATATATAACAGTAGGTGAAATTATTGGAATGTAATAAAATTTGTATAATTATTACTTTAAAAGGATTTTATACAAGACTTGTATAATTTACAAATTTGATTTAATGTTGAAGAGAATTTTGATAATTAGTGAGTTTCTGTACATCAGGAAATTGATAATACCATCAGCCAATAGATGGATTTGTAGTGATAAGGTTAATTTTTGTTCAAATATTGAGGCAGATACTGTTTTATATGTTGTTAGCCACCCAGAGTCCACTGGAAGTGGGCAGCATATAAATCCTGTTAAAAATTAAAGATTAAAAAAAAAGGATTTAAAGTAAGAAAAATTGTTTAATAAAGGTGAGAGGAGGATTTGAAAAGGTAAAAGGGCTTAGAAATTTAGGACGTTTAGCAAAGATAAAAAGTAAGGAAGGGGAGAAGTAGGGCCCAAAACTAAAAATATAAAAAGGATGGATTTGAAGGACAAGTATGAAATGAGGTACAAAAGAAAATGAATATGCTTGGGAAATAAGCAATAGCAATTAAAATTGAAAATTAAAAGTAGTAGACCCAGATGACAAAAATAAGCAGTAAGGGAGGCAGCATTATGACAGTAATAATATACCTAGGAAAAAAATACAACATAATATGGAAAAAAATAAAAGCCTAAGACTAGTACCGATGATTAAATGAAGTTAGGGAATCAATATATATATTAATATGATTTATGGTATAGGTATGGATATGTATGTGGAGATAATAATAATAATAATAATAATAATAATAATAATAATTTATTAGATTTGTATGCTGCCCCCCTCCGAAGACTCGGGGCAGCTTACAGCAACAATTAACAATGTACAATAAACAAAGTTTTTGGGAGATGGTGAAAAAATAAAAATAAATTCAAAAAAAAAAGAAGAGAAAAAAGGGGGAAATTTAGCTCTACTACCTCTTATTATCTTCCCACAGTCACCAACTGAGCAAACAGTCTTCCATTAACTTTTAAATAAAATAACAGTCTTTTAAGTAATGTGGTCTGATCTCTGGTTGGGGTATTTCATATACAGCCTGTATGTTACAGACCCCCAAATTACTTCCAAGTACAATTCTGTACACTGAATTACCGTATTATTATCAGGAGGATCCTGCTTGTTAAAAATCCCATTTCTTTAAACATATAATTTCTATGAAATCAGAATCTATTAATACAATCTTAACTGCTGTGACAAAATAAGAGAACTCTCAAAATAAAACAAAGCTTTTCTTCTCTTTGTCTCCATTCTACATAAACAACCGAAATGCCTCTGTCAAATAAGATAATATCTGAAATTTTATCCCACTGAGGCTAGAATTATTTCTGATTGGTTAAGGTCCCCAAAGTGGAAGCAAAATTAGAAAATAGTTTTAAAGGGAAAAGAAAGCAAAACAAAGATGGGAGAATGAAAGAAAGATTTGAGAGGAATAAAGAAAACTTCACACATATCTTTCTAGTTCTAAGCCAAAGCTGGCCAACTTTTCCAAACAGTTTTGAGTGTGTGCCGAAGAAAAACCCAAAACCAAGTTCTCAATTTCCTCCAATTGTGGATGTAAATATCATTTGAAAAAAGGAGTACTTGGGCCAAAAGCGTAAATTGCAAGTAATTATTTTTAATTCAAAACACCTCTACCCAGCGATGAGCTACCAAAATGCTTATTACCACACTGAGGGCGTGGCTTAGGCATTTTGTTTCAACATCTTTCAGTGCAAATTGGGTATTCTGGAGTGGAGCTCCATTTTCGCTACCCCACTGTCTCCCGTCTGGGCAGTAGCCCACCCCTGCCTCTACCCCTCCTCTTCTCTACCCCTTTCACAACCAGACATGTTAGTGTGGTCAAAATGTCACACATGTGATTACATAAAGGATATTATAGAGAAGCACTGTGAATATATTGAGCAATATTTATTTATTTATTTATTACTTAGATTTGTATGCCGCCCCTCTCCGAAGACTCGGGGCGGCTCACAACATGTAAAAACAAATCATAAGCAATCAGACAAATTTAAAATATTTAAATATTTAAAAAACCCCATATGCTAACAGTCACACACACAGACATACCATGCATAAATTAAACGTGCCCAGGGGGAGATGTTTCAGTTCCCCCATGCCTGACGGCAAAGGTGGGTTTTAAGGAGTTTACGGAAGGCAGGAAGAGTAGGGGCAGTTCTAATCTCCGGGGGGAGTTGGTTCCAGAGGGCCGGGGCCGCCACAGAGAAGGCTCTTCCCCTGGGGCCCGCCAACCGACATTGTTTAGTTGACGGGACCCGGAGAAGGCCCACTCTGTGGGACCTAATCGGTCGCTGGGATTCGTGCGGCAGGAGGCGGTCTCTGAGATATTCTGGTCCGATGCCATGAAGGGCTTTAAAGGTCATAACCAACACTTTGAATTGTGACCGGAAATTGATCGGCAACCAATGCAGACTGCGGAGTGATGGTGAAACATGGGCATACCTAGGTAGGCCCATGACTGCTCTCGCAGCTGCATTTTGCACGATCTGAAGTTTCCGAACACTTTTCAAAGGTAGCCCCATGTAGAGAGCATTACAGTAGTCGAACCTCGAGGTGATGAGGGCATGAGTGACTGTGAGCAATGAGTCCCGGTCCAGATAGGGCCGCAACTGGTGCACCAGGCGAACCTGGGCAAACGCCCCCCTCGCCACAGCTGAAAGATGTTGTTCTAATGTGAGCTGTGGATCGAGGAGGACGCCCAAGTTGCGGACCCTCTCTGAGGGGGTCAATAATTCCCCCCCCAGGGTGATGGACGGACAGATGGGATTGTCCTTGGGAGGCAGAACCCACAGCCACTCCGTCTTATCCGGGTTGAGCTTGAGTCTGTTGACACCCATCCAGGCCCCAACAGCCTCCAGGCACCGGCACATCACTTCCACCGCTTCGTTGACTGGGCATGGGGTGGAGATGTAAAGCTGGGTATCATCCGCATATTGATGATACCTCACCCCATGTCCTTGGATGATCTCGCCCAGCGGTTTCATGTAGATGTTGAATAGCAGGGGGGAGAGGACCGACCCCTGAGGCACCCCACAAGGGAGAAACCTAGGAGTCGACCTCTGGCCCCCCACTAACACCGACTGCGACCGGCCAGAGAGGTAGGAGGAGAACCACTGAAGGACAGTGCCTCCCACTCCCAACCCCTCCAGCCGGTGCAGAAGGATACCATGGTCGATGGTATCGAAAGCCGCTGAGAGGTCAAGGAGCACCAGGACAGAGGATAAACCCCTGTCCCGGGCCCGCCAGAGATCATCCATCAACGCGACCAAAGCGGTTTCCGTGCTGTAACCGGCCCTGAAACCCGACTGCTGGGGACCTAGATAATCGGCTTCTTCCAAGGACCGCTGGAGCTGGAGTGCCACCACCTTCTCGACAACCTTCCCCATAAAGGGAAGGTTGGAGACTGGACAATAGTTGTTAAGTACGGCTGGGTCCAGGGAGGGCTTCTTGAGGAGGGGGCGCACAAGCGCTTCTTTATAGAGTGATGGAAAAACTCCCCTCCCCAAGGAAGCGTTGGTAATCTCCTGGGCCCAGCTCCGTGTCACCTCCCTGCTGGCCGAAACCAACCAGGAGGGACACGGATCCAGTAAACAGGTGGCGGAACTCACAGCTCCAATGGCCTTGTCCACTTCATCAGGTGTCACCAGATCAAACTCTTCCCAGACAGGTGGACAAGTACGTGCCCCAGTCACCTCGACTGACTCGTTGTCAGTCGACTCTGTTTTACAATTGGAGTCGAGGTCGGCCCGAATCCGAGCGACTTTATCAGCGAAAAACGTGTTAAAGTCCTCGGCACTACTCTGCAAGGGCTCCCCAACTCCCCCCTGATTAAGAAGGGAGCGGGTCACCCTAAACAGAGCGGCCGGGCGGGATTCCGCTGATATACTGCATATTAGTATATATATACTGCATATTGCTCAAAAAAAATAAATAAAGGGCATACTCAAATAATACATCCTAGATCTGAATGAATGAAATATTCTCATTGAATACTTTGTTCTGTACAAAGTTGAATGTGCACAACAATATGTGAAATTGATTGTCAATCAGTGTTGCTTCCTATTGTTTAAGTGTTCCCTTTATTTTTTTTTGAGCAGTGTATAAATATAATGTAAAATGAGAAGGAGGAGAAACATTTATTAAAATCATTTTAATAAAGATTATGTCAAATGAAAGGAACAAGGAGCTAAGAAAGTTCAAATGAATATGAGTACAGGCTTACTGCACACTAACACTCTCTACAAGAATCTGAACTACTAACGGTCAAAGCAAATTGGCAATAGATAGGGGTCAAGAGAATTCAAAGTGGGCTAGACGTAGATCTCTTGTGGGCACCAAGAGACTCCAGTCCAATGACATACTTGACCCCCCTCTCTTGGGTTCAGTCTGGTCATCACCTATAATTTTATTAATAATGACACTTCCCTCTGTAACGTTATGGAGATACCCTACAATGGTTAATAAAGACATAAGCAAAGGAAATTGAATAAATTACAAAGCAGATTTTGCTACAACTCTCAGTGGCTGTAGATTGATAGCTTCAGCCCCAAAATTGAGGCCATTTGAAAGTAAAATTCATGGTTGGTCTCTCACCCTGTCCTTGTTTTTTCCGCTGCCTCCTTTTTTCTCACTGTGAGAACGGCATACACTCAGTTGCACTATTGTGAAGAGGAGGGCTCAGGGAGCCTTTGCATAATATCAATCTATCCTAACGAAGAGCTAAATGTGCGATGACATCTCCTGCATAAAGAGCCATCCTAAAGTGTGCCTAGCAACCCCAGTGCTATAAATGTTCCTTCGATTAAGTGCCTCATTGAGAATAAGTTGATGATGCTCCATTAAGCTGATGTGATAGACTTCAAGCTCTTGACACAGTCAGAGGGGAGAAGGATTCATTGTTCAAAGAAGGATATGGTGATGTGCTAAATTAGCATGCCTCTGTGGAGTAAGCCATATTTCAGACTGATACATTGCCAGGCATGCTCTGCTACAACTGATTGACAGTTCCCCTCAATTGATTGCTTTGATGGCAGAAGAGTGTATTTTTACTTTAAGTCACAAGACATGGAATGGCCTTGTGACTCCCATGATCCATAGCAAAAATAATTGATGTGATATTCTCTAGAGGCTGTGAACTTCAGCACGTATCCAAGTCAGTTAAGGAATATTTTAGGGGTAGAATCAGTCCCCTACTTACATTATCTAAGGACAATAACTTCCTATAACTGATGGCAAACTCTCAAGTCTATATCCATATCTGATTTTTCAACTATGTAGGGTGAACTCAAGTAGGATATGAAATTCAGTGTTGCCGATATGCTATAAATGGGGTGGATTCTTTAGATAAATATGCAGATTAGAACATAGTTATCCCTTGGATTACAAACCTGTCCAAATTCTGCAGGGTAGATATCAAGATTAAAAATATGTGGATTGGCTCTGATAAATCTGAATTAGTAATTTGATTCACATTGTTGATTCAATCAGATTTTATCATTAAAATTGATTCTAAAGCAAATTTGATTTGGAGATTAAAAATGCCTTTGAATTAGAAGCTTCAATTTTTGCATGCATAATATGTAAAAGAAATTAAAAATACATCCAATCCAATCAATTCTTTATTATGCTCATAGAACCATCATAAGGTGGGGTACAGATAATTAAAACACACACACACACACACACACACACACACACATACACACACACACAAGATTCATCAAAGTCCAAAGTAATAATCTCTAAAAGCAAAAATATGTATCTATATACAGTGGTACCTCTATTTACGAACTTAATTCATTCCGTGACCAGGTTCTTAAGTAGAAAAGTTTGTAAGAAGAAGCAATTTTTCCCATAGGAATCAATGTAAAAGCAAATAATGTGTGCGATTAGGGAAACCACAGGGAGGGTGGAGCCCATGTTTCCTCTCAGGAGATTCCTAGAGAGGCCCCACGGAGGCTTCTCCCTGCTTTTTCCGACCCTGTTTCCTCCCAGGAGATTCCTAGAGAGGCCCCACAGAGGCTTCTCCCTGCTTTTTCTGGCCATGTTTCTTCCCAGGAGATTCCTATGGAGGCCCCACGGAGGCTTCTCCCTGCCTTTTCCGGTTACAGTTTCGGAGGCTTAGGTTTGTAAGTGGAAAATGGTCTTGAGAAGAGGCAAAAAAATCTTGAATATCTGGTTCTTCTCTAGAAAAGTTCATAAATAGAGGTGTTCTTAGGTAGAAGTACCACTGTACTAATAAAACTCGCATTGTCTTGACTTTTAATTAGTGTGTTATAATGGCAAAAAAATTTGAACTAAGGTAGCTCAGATGGGAAAACTTAGAGAATGTGTCCAAATTCCAGGACACATGACTCCCAAGAGCTTATTTTCCATGTTCTGTAACAGTTTCCCTGCCAGTCTTGCAATCCCTGGCTCCCTCTCCCACCTAACAAGCACCACTTACTTGTACTCAGCAAAGCAGAGTACAGGGAAGGGGAGAGAAATAAAGTGGGTGGGGAGGGGAAATAATAATAATAATGTAATGTAATGTAATTTAATAAATAATATTATAATATAATATAATATAATAATATAATATAATAATATAATATAATATAATATAATATAATATAATATAATATAATATAATATAATATAATATAATATAATATAATATAATATAATATAATATAATATAATATAATATAATATAATATAATATAATATAATATAATATAATATAATATAATATAATATAATATAATATAATATAATATAATATAATATAATATAATATAATATAATATAATATAATATAATATAATATAATATAATATAATATAATATAATATAATATAATATAATATAATATAATATAATATAATATAATATAATATAATATTGATATAATATAATATAATATAATATAATATAATATAATATAATATAATATAATATAATATAATATAATATAATATAATATAATATAATAATGATATAATATAATATCCAATTAATATAGCTAAAAAGCTTTAAAAACTCTAATAACATTTAAAATCATTCACTTCCTTTCACACAGCAAGATATACTACGCTCATCGGTCAGGGGGCTAGGGTCTAATGGCCCCAAACCTGGCGGCACAGATAGGTCTTTAAACTTTTATGGAAGGCGAGATGGGTGGGGGCAGGACGAATCTCCGAGGGGAGCTGATTCCAGAGGGCCGGGGCCCACACAGAGAAGGCTCTTCCCCTACATCCCACCAAACAACATTGTCTAGTTGATGGGACCCAGAGAAGGCTGACTCTAATCGGTCGCTGGGACTCATGCGGCAGAAGGTGGTCCCGGATGTAATCTGGTCCGATGGCGTGAAGGGCTTTATATTTCTTTTCATGCTACAATATAGTGCAACACAACACAACATAATACAATATCAAAGTTGGAAGGAACCTTGGAGGTCTTCTAGTCCAACCCCCTGCTTAGACAGGAAACCCTACATTACTTCAGACAAATGGTATTCCAACATCTTCTTAAAAACTTCCAGTGTTGGGGCATTCACAACTTCTGGAGGCAAGCTGTTCCACTTTCTAACTGTCAGGAAATTTCTCCTTAGTTCTAGGTTGCTTCTCTCCTCGATTACTTCCACCCATTGCTTCTTGTTCTGCCTTCAGGTGTTTTGGAGAGTAGCTTGATCCCTCTTCTTTGTGGCAACCCCTGAGATTTCAGAACACTGCTATCATCTCACTCCTAGTCTTTATTTTCATTAAACTAGACATACCCAGTTCTTGCAACTGTTCTTTCATATGTTTCATATATTTCTAATACTCCCTGCTAGCTTCCCAGAAGGAAACTCAATAGAGAAGTCAGCAAAAAGTCAGAAATCGCTTCCAATCTCACTGTGTTTTTTCCCACCATGATCATTCAATTTCTCTGTTTAAGTAAGGACATATCTTTGAAACAATGACACGGGTTGTTATACAATATACATATACATATACATATACATATATAGTTATGTTATATTATATTAATATATATTGTTATGTTATATATAATATTATTATATATATATATTATATATATATAAAAACAAATCTCTAAAGTAAATATAGTAGGGGGATGAGGAGCATTGGGAGATAGGTCATGGTGGTGCAGTGGTTAGAGTGCAGCGCTGCAAGCTACTTCTGCTGACTGCCAGCTGACTGCATTTTGGCAGTTCGAATCTCACCAGGCTTAAAGTTGACTCAGCCTTCTATCCTTCCGAGGTGAGTAAAATGAGGAACCAAATTTTGGGGGGGCAATGGACTGACTCTGTAAAAATGCTTAGAGAGGGCTGCAAAAGCACTGTATCGTGGTATATATGCCTAAGGGCTATTGCTATTAGATGAATCTAGGGTAGCAGAAAGATTAATATATGGTAGACTGTATCAGGTTGCAGAACACTGATATAAAAAATTAGACGCTCCTTAGAGCTAGTTTCCCCCCACCCTCTATACAAAATTAGCCTGTGCATGCAATATGTGTGTTCAGACATTTGTAAAAACATTGCAGATTAATGTAGAAATGGAAGGGAGTAGATTTATGCACGAACATTTGGGGAAATGACAGGGGCACGACATTCACATCCATCCGTCACATTTTTTTTCCTCGCCTCAAGCAAAAGCCTCTAAGAAACAGAAACATTTTCCCTGCTCCTCGGAATCCCTGATGTAATGAATGTGTTTAGCCCAGTAGAAGAAATGGAGCTTGCTGATTCTTGATGTTTTCAGTTTCATCTGTTTCTTCCATCTGCTTGGGGGATTTTTTCTCTCTCCCTCCCCACACATTTCCCCCTGGCTCCTGACCCACACCTGCTCCTCTACCATTCATCTGTCTCTTGTATTCCATCATCACTCACATTTAACGTATTTGCCTAATGAGTCTCTGCCTTCTGCAGTCAGCACATTTCTCCTGTAATTTAGAGAGATATTTATTCAAAGGTCACTTTCTTCGCTTCCCTGTGTCAACGGGAAAAACGGAGCGAAATGTGGTTAGTTACAGAGAAGCTTCTGAAGGATTGAAGATGGGACCATTGCCACCAATTTAATTAGACCGTGGTTTTGGCAAGATGTAGCCTTGAATCAAAACAGAGCGATTAGAAGTGGGGAAACCATTCAACATTGAATGACAAACTGGCATCTGTTGCTTAAGAAGACAGGTTAAAAACTGGAATGTCTCGGTTCAAACCAAAGCTAATCCAAGTAAAGGGAAGGGATACAATTTGCTATCCTTGGTGTTGTTCTTTGAGGTGGACCTTACTAGCTATTGTTAGGATTCTACCACTACGCATGCTTACACTGTCTTGTAAACACAACTTTATGGTCAGGTCGCAATTAATTGACTAGTGAGAGTCCTTTTGATGACCCAAATGGGGCATGTGCTCTGCCAGCTTATATAAACAACTGCACCAGAGCAGATGGTCCTTCCCTTCTCTTCTTCTTCTCTTCTACTTCCTCCTTCTACCTTCCTGCTCCATTGTCCTCGGCTGAGGACACCTGTGTGGGATGAATCCAAAACTATCCTCACACATGGAAGCATCCAGAAACCATTAATATGGACAGAAATATAAGCTTTACTGCCTGCATCCTGTAACACATGATATGGAAGGAATGAACAGAATTGTGAGTAAAGAATTGTACTTTTTCATCTTTATGAAGGAGTGATCATTTATTGCTAACAAAGGGGATTGCCAGCCACATGTTGATTTCGTGCCATGCTGTATCCGCTGCATATCAAGCCAGCCAAACTCTGCTACTAATAACCAATATGCAACAGCTATCGGCAGTTTTCAAGATTGGCACTGGGCATTTTTGATCTTAGGGTACGGTATTAAAGGAGCAATTTTCAGCATGTAAAATTAGCCATTTCAGAGTCCACCCATTTAGTCTTCCTGAACAGGAATATATAAAAACATTTTGTCAGGTGCAAAGAATTAGGATCGTCCTTTAGATTGCAGCATAGATCTACCCAGCCTACACACAAGAATGCCGTCAACTAAAGTTCAACATTAACTTGTTACCAGAATTCAGAAGGGATTGGACTTGTTTGTGGCAATGTAACAACCCTAAGCTGCTGACACGTGTAACTCTGCCCTTCACATCTGCCTGTTCTTCTCCTACAGAATTGCTTGGTGGTTTGAGAACTTGCTAGATTGCTTGCTTCTCACTTCTTGGGTCACCTTTGTCTCCAAGATCTTGAAGCTTTGAATGGCTTCAGCATTCATTTTGAACCCCAGACCCTAAGAAAGGAGGGATGGGTGAACTGGCAAAATGTGACATTGTGTTAAGGTTCATTTTCTGTTCACAATTGGTGTGCAAGGGAAAATTTCATCTACAGTATATCAGATTATTGCTGTTTTTCAGCGCTGAGCATAGAAAAAGAATGAAACACTTGATTCATCTATACCATTTCATATAGTTACATGAAATTGGAAACTCCTGTCTGAAAGTAATTCCTTTATCATTTTGGTATGGTCTCTTCATCTCCTTCTCCCTCCTTCTCTCTTCCTCTCTCTCTCTTCTCTTCTCTCTCCCTCTCCCTCAACCCCTCTCTCACACGCACACACACACATACACACACATACACACACACACACACAGACAGAGAGAGAGAGAGAGAGAGAGAGAGAGAGAGAGAGAGAGAGATACACTGAAATATTATTGCCACTCAGAAGGTTGAGAATTCAATCCTAGGTAGCAACAGATATTTCTCTATCAGGGTACCAAGCCAAAATATCTGCTCTGAACACCACATAGGCATCAGGAAGGGCACCTGGCCAGTAAATGCTCAGCTCCATTCAATTGCCCCAACTCCACCTCGATAAAATACAGCCTGGGAGAAACCCCACTTAGCAGTAGTGACTGCGAAAGAGATCTTGGAGTCTTGGTGGATAATCAACTAAACATGAGCCAGCAATGTGCAGCAGCGGCCAAAAAAGCCAACACTATCCTAAACTGCATCAACAGGGGGATACACTCCAAGACCAGGGAAGTATTAATACCACTCTACTACGCCCTGGTCAGACCACATCTGGAGTACTGCATCCAGTTCTGGTCACCACACTTCAAAAGAGACATTGAAACTCTGGAGAAGGTGCAGAAAAGAGCAACCAAAATGATTAGGGGACTTGAAACCAAGACTTACGAAGAGAGATTGCGGGAAATGGGCATGGGTAGCCTAGAGAAAAGGAGGGCCAGAGGGGACATGATAGCTGTATACAGATATATGAGGGGTTGCCACCAAGAGGAGGGGGCCATTCTATTTTCCAGAGCACCAGAGGGCTGGACGAGCAACAATGGCTGGAAGCTGACCAAGGAGAGATTCAACCTAGAAGTAAGGAAGAACTTCCTGATGGTCAGAGTGATCAACCAGTGGAACAACCTGCTTGCGGAGGTTGTGAACTCCCCAACTCTGAACACTTTCAGGAGGAGATTGGACTGCCATTTGGCTGGGGTGCTTTAGGATTCCTGCTCAGGCAGGGGGTTGGACTTGATGACCTGCGTGGTCCCTTACAACTCTAACAATAAATAAAATAAAATAAATAAAAGGGATTAAAGATTCATAAAAAAGAAAAAAATGGTGGAATGGGATGGGATGGGATGGGATAGGATAGAATAGAATTCTTTATTGGCCAAGTGTGAGTGGACACACAAGTAATTTGTCTTTGGTGCATAGGCTCTCAGTGTAACGTTCAACAAAAGAAAAATAATGTTCAACAAAAATCATGAGGCACAGCACTTAATGATGGTCCTAGGGTCTATATAGGAATGTCACTACTTTACAGAACCCACACACATTTTCCCACAATCTCCTCTATATTCCTTCAACCACCAAAGCTAAACATTAAACCAGAAGATACAGTGTTTCAGGCACCTTGAGTCTGACCTAAACTTCAGGTGCTTTTCAATCTCGTGTCCAATCTGTCAAAGCAAAGAAGAAAATAGGAGAAATCACTGTTAACATTTCCAATGCCGTAATTTATCTACCCATGTTAGTTGTCAAGATATTTGTTTATGGCGCCCTTCCTAAATGCTACAGGGAAAAGATGATGATAGCTAAGATTAGGATAACCATAAAGCCATCACATTATCCAAACTGAGGATTTGCAATGTATTTGACAGGCTTATTTATTAATCTACTGATACATACACAATAGATTAATCTAGCATAGGAAACTGTGTTGCTTTAGGTAAGGAACATTGAATCCGCTTGTTATTTCTTCCTTCAGGAACACCCCATTCAGTCTCAGAGCCTCCGGGCACTTACTGTACCTGTGCTCTTCAGATATACTGAGGGCAAACAGTAAGTGTCACTACTCCAAATCAATGAGCTGGTATGATGGAATTGCTACAAAGGTTCCCAGGCTTCCTCCGCCCCCCAGAAGCTGACAACTTAGAGTAGGTGCCCTGAGGCATCAACAAAGTAATATTTCAAGGAGTTTAACAGCGGTTTCTTGCTTGTAGTATGATGCAAAACACAGCGATTGTAAATATGCCACTGGCCCAATTCATCAGGGCAATTCCTGTTTTTTACAATTCAGTGTATTCAAGCAGCCTGAACTCTTAAGAGTCTTCACACTTTCTTACAGGTTTGGAGCGAGCACTTCAAGCAACCTTGTGGCACAGTTCAGGTGTGATATTTCTGCTGATATTTCTTGCAAAGAAACTGGGTCAACCACAAACTCTACAAGCACATACATACATTTTACACTTTGAGTAAAATGTCAGGAAGTAAGAACGCAAGAACATGCTACCTCCGAGTCTCCGGAGAGGGGCGGCATTCAAATCTAATAAATTGTTGTTGTTGTTGTTGTTGTTGTTGTTGTTGTTGTTATTATTATTATTATTATTATTATTATTATTATTATTATTATTATTATTACCTTGATTGAAGCAACAGGTTAGTTAGTCTAGCCACTGAGTTTGTGCAGTGGTTAGAGTACGGTACTGCATGCTACTTCAGCCGACTGCTAGCTATAGATCAGCAGTTCGATTCTCACGGGCTCAAGGTTGACTCAGCCTTCCATTCTTCCAAGGTAGGTAAAATGAGAACCCAGATTGTTAGGGGCAATTTGCTGACTCTGCAAACCTCTTAGAGAGAGCTGTAAAGCACTGTGAAGCAGTATATAAATGTTATCCGCTATCCTATCCGCTATTTCACAGGGTAAACTAAATCCATCTGGAAGAATCTGTTGCAACTCTCATCTCTTACTGTTGTTCTCCAGAATCTGAATTTCCATATTGCATTGTTTGTAGATATTAAGCTCTGATACAGCTGATACAGTTATCATCTTATTGCTAACTGCTAACAATCAATTTAAAGGGGATTAGTCTAATGCAGGAGTGGGCAACCATGGCAACATTGTGATTTGTGTACTTCAGCTCCCAAAGTTCCTGAACCAGGATTGCTAACTCAGGATTTGGGGAATTGAAGTTCACGGGTCTTTTTATTTAATATAATTTATTAATTTTCCATTCTTTTCTTTAAAAAGAGTAATACAATAAGTAATTCTGCATTATTACCTTGTTGCATATGTTTCCTTTGAGCATCATCACATTTTATAAACTTAATCACATTATACTTAATCTTGTTTTTGTTACAATAATTAGAATACTTGTATATTTCTATTTACATGTTTGTCTATTACACTTTTATTTTAGCTCTTTCTTTCATTTTGTTTTTCTATGCTCGATCCATCCATTGTCTTTGTCTTACATATCAGATGTACAGTACAGTACAATATATATAGTGAAGCCCACGGGTCTTAAAGATGCCATAGTTGCCCACTGCTGGTCTAACAGGTTAGATTCAGAGTTGGTATTCTGTTGGTTGGGACCAATTTGCCCAAACTGGTAGCAGAAATTGCGGGTCACCCACCTATCCCAGGACTCCTTTTAGGCATGTTTTTGAGGCTGGGTGAATGCACAGGTGTGTGCATGAGTAAAGTTCATGCACAGGTAAGCATGCGCACACATAGGTTAGATTCCCTTCTTTATGAATTTTTAACCCACTGCACAGTACTGAACTCCTCTCCAGGTTTGTAGGAACAGAGCATTTAGAATAGAATATAACAGAATAAAATAGAATAGAATAGAATTGAATTGAATAGGATTCTTTATTGGCCCAGTGTGATTGGACACACAAGGAATTTGTCTTTGGTGCATATGGTCTTCTCTGTGGCGGTCCCGACCCTCTGGAATCAACTCCCCCCGGAGATTAGGATTGTCCCCACCCTCCTTGCCTTTCACAAACTCCTTAAAACACATCTCTGTCGTCATGCATGGGGAAATTGATTCCCATGGACCGTTCCATTTTAGGCATGGTTTGTGTGAGATGTATGATTGCTTTTATATTAAGGGTTTTTAATTCTTTTAACTATTGGATTTGTACTGTTTTTATTGTTGTGAGTCGCCCCGAGTCTTCGGAGGGGGGTGGCATACAAATCTAATAAATAATAATAATAATATGCTCTCAGTGTACATAAAAGAAAATATACCTTTGTCAAGAATCATGTGGTCCAACACAATGATTGTCATAGGGGTCAGTCTAAATATCCATTTTATTTCCGCGGGTTTCCCTACAGACCCATTATAAAAGGATGCGCAGGATTAAATCTTCCTTGTTTATTTCGACAGCGATGGAGGTTGAGAGAGGCAGGCTGAGATTTCATTATGCAACACCAGTGCTGCGTGTCATAGTGCTCCCTTAAGTAATAAGTTTCCTTCCCCCATCGACATCCTTCTCAGGGATGACAAGGAAGACTGTTGGAGCGAGTGACCTCACCATGAGCCAGGACAGGAGATGACAGATTGAGCTAATGGAGTCCCTTCTAATGGCTTGGAAGTTGACAGGGCCTGATCTGCAGTGATTTGAGCACTTAGTGCCATCACTCTGGATTCGCTTGGGAATGACATCTAAGCACTGATTGGCTGCCAATTTTTTTACTGTCACACTATGGGCAGTGGGTGTGGCTTTATGGACATGTGACCAAGTAGGAGTGGCTTGCCGGCCATGCAATGAGGTGGGAGTGGCTTGACAATCATGGGACCAGGGGTGGCTTAAAGGTCATGTGACTGGATGGGAGTGGCTTACAGATCAAGGTAAGTTTTCCAATAGGTGCTTGGACTCTTTTTCAGTTGATGAAGTCACATTATTTGAATAGCCACAGAAAGGACAAATGATAGACAGCATTATTTGTTGAGGAGCACAGTAACATTTTAATGTTTTGTATTGAACTCACAAGGTTCAGTATGATAACAGATTAGGCAAGTAGCTCAATATGCTTTAATTGCTATAAAAGTTCAGTTCTGGATAATGATTAAAATGATTAAAGTGTTTATGAGTAAAAACATCTATTTAATTATTTCCTGTTTTAAAAGTAACTAAGAATCATAATAAGGTACTAGAGAAGGAACGACAATAAAAAGAACTATCCAGTATTCAATAAATAGTGCATAAACTTGCTACCCCAGGAGTTCCATTCAGAATCATCTGACTTGGCGATCTCTACATAGATACAGGCTGTAAATTCCAGCTGGCATATTGCGCTGGGCACATTTGGAGAACAGTATGGGAGTCGGCAGAATTAAGTTGCAATGCTGCGTTCTAGCCACTGTGTCCCCCTGTCTCTTTTTTTGCAGGCAAACAGTCAATGTCCATAAGAAAGACTTGCTTAATGACTATGCGTTTGCTCAACCACCACCACAAAATAGGTGCTAAAATTGGTTTGGTTACGTGGGTGAGCTGATTTATGACAGGTCTTCAGCAGTTTTCCAACAAACAATGAGGACCCGGATTGTTGGGGGCAATATGCTGGCTCTGTTAAAAAGTGCTATTGCTAACATGTAAGCCACCCTGAATCTAAGGAGAAGGGCGGCATAAAAAATTGAATAAATAAATTAAATAAATAAACAGTGCCCATAGGAATGCTTTGACTTGCATAATAATTATGGCATTTGCTGAACAAGTACCCTGTTTCCCCCAAAATAAGACATCCCCTGATAATAAGCCAAATAGAGCTTTTGAGTGTGTGGCAATAAGGCCAAGCACTTATTTCAAGATTCCAAAAAATATAAGGCAGGGTCTTATTTTCGGGGAAACACTGCCACCCCCCCAAAAAAAAGTCATAAAATTGGATTGGTTGTGTGGGTGTCTTGACTTAATGACTATCTGACTTAAATTCCAGGCTGCATTATGGTCATAAATTGAGGACTGCTCGTAAACCAACACAAACACCACTATTCTGTGAGCCGCCACGAGTTTTTGGAGAAGGGCGGCATACAAATCTAATAAATATATATATAAATATATTACCAGCCACCATGCATGCCCCATGCTCTGACCGCGTTGCCTGCTCTATGACCTTGCACGCTGCAGGCAGCGGCGATGGCACTCCAAGTGAATTGTGGTCTTGTCAAGGCCACATCTTGCTCGGAGCACCATTGCCACACCGAGACAGGGTTGGGGCGTAGGAGAGCACAGAGCAGACCACATGGCTGGAGCTCAGGGCTGCCTGACCTGCAGACTGCATGCTATCTTCTCAGCGTGGCTCCTTTGTGAGCAAGGTGGAGGGGGGCCCCAAAAGGTAAGAAGGCTGAGAAGGCTATGAGCGGCATAGCTGCTGCAAGTGGCAGGGTAGGATGGGGTGTGTGAACAGTGGAGCTGCTACAAAGGGCAGGGCAGTGTGGTGGTTAATTTGTCTGCCTTTTTAATATTCCCTAAAACAGTGTTTCCCATTCACTGGCTGGGGAATTCTGGAAGTTGAAGTCCAGATATCTTCAAGTTGCCAAGGTTGGGAAACACTGCCCTAAAACATTTCATTTTTCTGGGAGAGAGGTGGGTGTTAACTTTCTACACCGTGAAGCATAGCTAATTTTGTGAGATGCTAGAGACTTCCAGACATTTGGAGAGCCAAGCTTACAAACAGGTGAACTCTTCAGGTTGCCTCTGTTTTCTCTTCCACTGCTTTGCATTGCACCATCTGGAAGGTGACATATTTTTCTAACCCACCGCAGTGATAAGCATAGGGTGAAAAACTCATTGGGTATTTGGGTAAATTAGAAATCTAATTTAGGGAATGAAAGATGTGCAGCTTTCCCAGTATGCATGCCGTTGGCACTGTAGCAACTGCATCTCCAAAGCACATGTATCTCGCCGCATGCCAAAACATCAGTGAAATTTGGTAATTTTGTTGACAGTCCCCAATTTGGGTGATCCAATTTCAAAATACTTCTTAGCTAATGGTGCTTTGAGTCAATCTAATCTACTTTGCAGGGATGTTATAAGGATACAATGTGAAGAGAGATAAATGTCGTATGAAACCCTGCTCTCTTATACTTTATTTATTACTTATTTCTTTATTTGTGAGATTTATATGCCGCTCAACTCCAATTGGACTCTGGCTGACTTACAAGAAACAACAATTAAATGACATAAAATACGACCTGTAATAATAACAGCAATTTAAAAACAATATAAAATACATTAATCACCCTTAAAAAGAAACCACGCACACTCTCAATCATTCATGGCTGAATCAGATGATCAGATACGGCCCCAGGCCTGCTGGAAAAGCAAGGTCTTAATGGCTTTCCAGAAAACCGGTAGGGTAGGGACAGTGTGGATCTCATGAGGCAGTTGGTTCCAGAGCATCAGAGCCACCACAGAGAAGGTCTTTCCCTGTGGCCCACCAATCGGCATTGTTTGGTGGATGGGACCTGGAGAAGACCAACTCTGTAGGCCCTTATTGGCTGCCAGGAGGTATGAAGTAGAAGGTGGTCCCATAAGTAGTCTGGTCCTAAGCCATGTAGGGATTTAAAATTAATAACCAATACCTTGAATTGCATCCGGAGACTGACTGGTAGCCAATGCAGCTCAGGGAGAGTTGGAGTGGTGTGGGTGTGCTTTGGTACACCCACAATATTATTATTATTATTATTATTATTATTATTATTATTATTATTATTAATAATTAGATTTGTATGCTGCCCCTCTCCAAAGACTCGGAGCAGCTCACAACAGCAAAACACAGTACAAATCCAATGATTAAAACAGTTAAAACCCTTAATATAAAAACAGTCATACATCCCAAACAAACCATACATAAAACTGAATGGCCAGGGGGAATCAATTTCCCCATGCCTAGTGGCAGAGGTGGGTTTTTAGGAGTTTGCGAAAGGCAAGGAAGGTGGGGGCAGTCCTAATCTCTGGGGGGAGTTAATTCCAGAGGGTCGGGGCTGTCACAGAGAAGGCTCTTCCCCTGGGTCCTGCCAGATGACATTGTTTCGTCGACGGGATCAGGAGAAGGCCAACTCTGTGGGACCTAATCAGTCGCTGGGATTCGTGCAGCAGAAGGCAGTCCCTGAGATAGCTTTCGCGGCTGCATTTTGAACCAGCTGAAGTGTCTGAACCTTTTTCAAGGGTAGCCCCATATAGAGCGCATTGAAATAGTCAATACATGAGGTGACGAGGATGTGAGTCACTGTGAGAAGAACCTCCTGGTCTAGGTAGGGTCAGAACTGGTGCACAAGGCAAACCTGTGCAAAGTCCCCCTAACCACAGCTGAGAGATGTTGATCTAGTCTCTTGAGGATTTAGGACAGTGATGGCGAATGTTTATCCCTTGGGTGCCGAAAGAGCATGTGTGCACGCTATCGTGCATGCATGAGTGCCCACATGCATAATTCAATGCCTGGAGAGGGTGAAAACAGCTTCCCCTGCCTCCCGGAGTCCTGTGCAGGCCAGAAATGGCCTGTTTACAAACTTCTGGTGGGCCCAGTACGTTCATGTTTCACCCTCCCCAGGTTTCAAAGGCTTCCCTGGAGCCAGGGGAGAGTTAAAATGCCCTCTCCAACTGCCCAGAGGCTCTCTGGAAGCCAAAAATGCCCTCTCGGAGCCTCTGTGCTTGCCAAAAATCAACTGGCTGGCACACACATGCACATTGGAACTGAGTTAGGGCAATGGTTCACATGCCAGCAGATATAGCTCCACGTGCCACCTGTGGCACCCGTGCCATAGGTTCGCCATCACTGATCTAGGAGAACACCCAAGTTTTGTGTGTATTAATTCTAGACTTTTCTTTACAACAATAGGAGGGGGGGGATCCTCCATCATCCACATAACAGCTTTTTAGATATTTGAAGGCAGCTATTATTTCTTCCCCGAGCTTCTCTTTTCCAAGTGAAAGTTATATGGTTAGAGTCTGAGCTTTCCATACACCCACCCACGCACTCAAACATATCTCATTCCAAGTCAGAACTTTTCCTGAAAAAAATTTGAAGATATATTTTCTACGTATATTCTTATCCTTGTAATAGAAGGCTAACTGGCAGAATTCTCTTTGAATATTCTCTGCTCAATATACCCGAGAGAGAGGAGAGGGGAAAAATCATTATCACCTGCTATGTGCTGGAAGAAAGCTAGATAGGGTAGACTGTGGAGAACGCAAAATGAAATCTGTCTACCAGCATGGTTGCAATGAATGTTTATGTTATTTACTATTTTACTGATTTTATTTTATTTTTATTTTCAAATAAATAGTAGAATAAATGCTGAGAACCAGTTTGTTGTGAGGATTAAGGCATCATCAGAGCCACAATGGTGCAGTGGTTAGAGTGCAGTATTGCAGGCTACTTCTGCTGCCTTCTGTCTGCCTGCAATTTGGCAGTTCAAATCTCACCTGGCTCAAGGTTGACGCAGCCTTCCATCCTTCCGAGATGGGTAAAATAAGGACCCAGATTGTTGGGGGCAATAAGCTCACTCTGTAAACTGTTTTAGAGAGGACTGCAAAGCGATATATAAATGTAAGCGTTATTGCTAATGCTATCAGGCTAGAAATCAGGACACTGAATTGTAATCTCATTTCATGCACAAATCCAGCTGAACCATTCACCAGGTCATAGTAAATTCTAGTTCTGCCTTGGGCATGAAAGCTGCCTGACTTTAGGCCAATCACCAGGAGATTCTGAATTGTGGTCCCATGTTAAATACAAAAAGGCAGGTGTGTGAACTTGTCAAATTATTCTCTATTAGTCCCAGGGGGAAAAGAAATGGCCAGCCACTTCTGAGAAATCTTGCCCAGAAAACTAAAGGGACAAATCCACACAATAATAAAAGTCAATGATTGAAAGCACCAGAGTGACTGATTGAATGAATGAAAGAGGTAAAGAAGGAAATGGCTACTTTTACTGGCAGAAATTACGTCCACTCAGGGTGGATAAAAATCGATGATTTTTTAAAAAAAGAAAAATCAGATTTTTAAAAATTTAAATTGATTTTTAATTTTTTAAATCAAATTTCTTTTAATAAAATGCTTTTGGAGATTTATCTAAAGATAGTTTTCTATTTAAGATACATTAATAATTTAGTTTATTCAGCATGAAATGGAGCTTAGTTTATTATTATTATTTTTTATTATGTAGAATAGAATAGAATAGAATAGAATTCTTTATTGGCCAAGTATGATTGGACACACAGGGAATTTGTCTTGGTGCATATGCTCTCGGAGTACATAAAAGAAAAAGATACATTTGTCAAGAATCATGTGGTACACCAATTAGTGATTGTCATAGGGGTCAAATAAGCAATGAAGAAACAATCAATATTAATAATTATTTATTGGATTTCTAGGCCGCCGTTCTCCAGCGGACTCAGGGCGGCTTACAAAGTCAATTCAAAACAATACAAAATATAAGAAACCCAATAAAAATCTAAAAAACACCCTAATAATTAAAAAAAAACATACATACTGTATAAATCCAATCATAATACTCACTCATGCTGTCAGCCAGAACAAGGTGCCAGAGCTCAGTGGCCCTGGCAGGATGCTGTATATTCTGCAATATTTACACTTTTGGTAAAATGAATTCAAGCTCTGCGAGCTAAATGGGAGACTTTCATTTTGTTTGCAAATAATAATTAAAGATTCTAACTACCAGCAAGAATGAGTCCTTACTTTTAAAGAGCACCTGTCATTTCAGATCCATCATGGTGACGCCTGTTAGCAGACATCTACTCACCTGCTGCCTGTCACGTCCCTCACCTGGTTGGGTCATTGATGCATCACCAGCCATCCCATTAAAGTGAATGGGACTGTCGGTGAGTCAACAGTGGGTCAGAGGAGAAGCCGCTGCGGAATAGAGATGACAGTTGCTCTTTAAAAATTATGATTTAAATCGATTTGATTTAAATCAAATCCATCCTCGGCTCACCTTTGAGAACCTTTCTGACAATTTTACCTAGCCTTGGAGAAATTCATAGAACTAGTGATGGGCTCCTACGGGTACGGTCAGGTACGCAGAACCGGTACAAAAATTTTGATTTTTTTTTTCTTTTCTTCCCTTCTGGGCTGTGGGTATGTTTTTCCTATCACAGTAAATGAGGTTGAATGTGTATAATTTTAGAAGAGCTCTGTGTGTGTGTGTGTGTGTGTGTGTGTGTGTGTGTGTGTGTGTGTGCATACACATACAGTTTATATAGCAGATAATGTATATTTTTGTGTGCCTGTGTGTAATATATATGTACACATATGGCATATACATATAGAATTAAAGAGTATATTTTGGATGTTCAGTAATAGTAAATAAATAGGGAAATTGTATCTCTTTGAGGTGAGGAGAGGCCAGGCACCCTAACCCAAACCCTTGACATGAGTGATGTCAAGTTGGCCAGTTTAAGCCAGTCATTTGGAATACTGTGTTCAGTTCTGGAGACCTGACCTACAAAAAAGATATTGATTAAATTGAATGGGTCCAAAGACAGGCTACAAAAATGGTGGAAGGTCTTAAGCATAAAACCTATCAGGAAAAACCTCATGAACTCAATCTGTATAGTCTGGAGGACAGAAGGAAAAGGGGGGACATGATTGAAACATTTAAGTATGCTCAAGGGATAAATAAGGTTTTTAATAGGAAAGCGAACACAAGAACAAGGAGGCACAATCTGAGGCTAGTTGGGGAAAAGATTAGAAGTAACCTGAGAAAATACTATTATTTTACTGAAAGAATAGTAGATGCTTCGAACAAACGTCCAGCAGACGTGGTTGGTAAATCCACAGGAACTGAATTTAAACATGCCTGGGATAAACATATATCCATCCTAAGATAAAGTACAGGAAATAGTATAAGGGCAGTCTAGATGGACCATGAAGTCTTTTTCTGCCGTTAATCTTCTATGTTTCTATGTTTCACATGACTTTTAAGCCACCCCCTGGTCACATGATCATCAAGCTACTCCCACCTGGTCACATGGCAGGCAAACCACACCCACAAAAAAGCCACGCCCACAGCGTGGTAGTAAAAAATGTTGGAGACCTTCATTGTAGTTGCTCCAGTTTCTATGAACAAGAACCAGGCAGAGAATGACAGACTGCACATTTGTAAACTAGGGTGCTGTGAGCTGTCCAGGGTCCTGAAATCCCACCTTGTCAACACTTTCTCATGTTTTACCAGCTTAAGTATTTTGTTGTGTTTGAACAGTTCATTTTAATAAGAGAAGTAAATTAATCTCCTAGTGTTCTTCTCTCGTTCATTGCCCCTCCCGAGCTTGATTCCTTCAATGGCAGTGATACGCAATATGGTCCTGTCAGGCTATGTGCATTACTCAATGCCTTGCAACCCTCTCTAAATTCAGAGAAAAGTGCCAACAGAAAAGATGATTCAGTTCTGACAGTGGCACCGGGAAAGCCCAGATGGCTGTTTGTGATCAATTTGAGCTCTGTGATTCATTTACAATCAAGCTATTAACCCATGCATTGTAGGGATTAATTGATTAATGTTTTTCAAAAAGTTCACAATAAGCAATTGTTGATGTAGAAGGGAATACAACAGAAAATAGATATCACTCATTTAAAATTCTTGGCTCTTTTAAAATAAAAGAATGCAGGGATTGTAAAGAAGACTTTTTAGAAGACTCAAAATGCCATGAGATGTTATTTAAAAATCTGTGCATTTGCAAGATTTCAGCATGCTCTCTTTGCTGATGCTCAACAATTAACGATGGGCAGAAATGTTAAAATGAATCCCACTTAACAGGTATCTTCCACAGTATAATTTAACAAGGAACTTTCAACGTTTTCTCTCTGTGACCTTCTCTCAGAAATGGAAGATTCTAAAGTAACTAACATTTTGAAATCAGTGCATCAGGAAGTTTCTGCTATTCCATTAAAGAAATATATATATATATATATATATATATATATATATATATATATATATATATATATATATCAATTTTTGAATCTAGTTTTAGTCTTTGCCACAGCATTCAGCTACATATCTTCTTTTTTGAATCTTCACCGTTCTCTTTATGATTAAAGCTCAAAAGAAAATATATGCTTTATTTGTAACGAGAAATTTGTAAGAAAGCCTGGGTCTTTGGTTACTGTATTAAAGAGCATCTTTTACAAAACAGGACAAAGATGGTCTCTATAGGCAGAGGTATTGTATGGATGGATGAGCCATTAGATTTCTCCAGTGGGAGAGGATAGATGGATGGATGGATGGATGGATGGATGGATGGATGGACAAACAGACAGAAATAGAGCTAGATAACTAGAATGCTACATAGCTAGATAGGTAGGCAGGTAGATGGATGGATAGATAGATGGTGAGAGAAAGAGGGAGAGAGGGAGAGAAGGAGAGAGAAATAATTTTGTTTGCAATTAAATTGACGAAAAGTATTTTCATAAAAAAGATAAAGATTAAAATTTATCGGTTTGGTTGGCTATTCTAGAAAAAATTGGGTATAGAGAAAAGAAGGATTAGGGATGACATAATTGCACTGTTCCAGTATTTGGAGGGGCTGCCACAAATAAGATGGGGGTCAACCTGTTTTCCAAAGCACCTGAAGGCAAGACAAGAAACAACAAATGAAAACTGATCAAGGAGAGAAGCTACATGGAATTTAGGAGAAGCATCCTAGCAGTGAGAACAATTAACAGCTTGTCTTCAGAAGTTGTGGGGTGCTTCATCACTGGAGGCATTTAATAAGAGACAGGACAGTCTAAAATGGTATAGGGTCTTCTGCTTGAGCAGGAGGTTGGACTAGGAAATCTTCAAGGTCCTTTCCAGCTCTATTCTGATTCTGTAATTTGGACAGTGATCTCTAGTAGAGGATGACCTCACCCTGTTTGAAGATGTCAAACTGTAGAGGTAGAAATGTGAAATGACATGGCACCTGAACAATGGAGATGTAAGCTTGCAAATTCATGGCTACCTTGTAGAACTAACATTTCTTGGAGCACCGGACCCCAAACTCTTGAGTTCATCAACTCCTTCATGAAAATTCAGATTGTTCAGTAAACCCCCAACCCAAAAATTATTATAAGAATGTAATTTAACAGATACTACTTTAACTAGTGGCATTATGAATAATAACAACACCAATCCCTTGGCTTGTTCTGTTGTCCCTGGGCAGTCGATACTGACCATTTTGGAGAACTCTGGCCAAGAATTAACTTGGTCACTTCTTTTACTTAGTTCATAACTGAGAACAAAAGGATGCTAATCCACTTGCGATTGCCTGAAGCTTAATGCACTACAATTCTGAATCCTGTTTAATCTTGTGGTTTTCATAATTGGCACTCAGTAGTTTGATGGTGCCCAGTTTATGGCAGATAGTAATAAGAATCTCCTAGCAAATCTATTACTTTGCAAGGTGTGGGTAGAGATAATCCAATCACTATTAGAAACTGCTGCAAAATTACATATGAAAAAATTAAAACACAAACACCTCCTGGTAATGCACAACCGACAAAGACAAAAATTGGGACAGTTCCATGCGTCTTAGGCTGTGGGGCAATACAAGAACAGAGACATCAATGGCAGGCGCCCAGATTCTCTATGCAGAAGGATCTGCAGATAAAACTTGGCATTTCCAATTTTAAAATCCGAAGAATCTGTCCAATGGGGGAAAAAAATGCCAGTTCCAGTCTTGGAGCTTATAGTCAGATGTTTTGACTCTATATAGAGTTGGGGGGGAGGAGTGCTGGGACGTGACTCAATCCTTCTGCACCTCCCAGCTGAATCCCGGACTCCCAGCTGATTTCTCCAGCCACCATGCTGCTGCCCAACCCCCTTCCGAGTTCTCTGCCTGTTGACTGCTTGTGGAGACAGGAGCCGAGAGGAACGGAGTGGAGAGCTGAGAGGAAACTAGATATTCAGCCACTGAAACTGTACTTGCTGGGCCAGTTGGTGGTTGGTTAGGGATGTGTGGTTATCAGGTGATTGGGAGATGGAGGGCATAGTTGAAAAGGAGCACTAGAAGGCAGAGCTCTACATGGTCGTCTTTGATGCCAACTCCCTACTTTTTGAGGTCAGGTCTGTTTGTTTGTTTGCTTGTTTAATTCAACTTCTATGCCACCCAATCCTGAAGGACTCAGGGTGGCTTACAATAAACAATATAAATACAATACAATAAAAAAGAAGTCGAATATAAAATCTAAAACAGTAAAACCCTAATTAATAAACCTATGATAGAACAGTCACAACAACATGCATACATACCATTCATATGATTTGGCCATGATGGATGTTAGTTTTTACCTGCCGGCAAAGCCAGGTCTTTGTGGTCTTACGGAAGGCCAGTAGAGTGGGAGCAATATGGACAGTGGGGGAGAGTTGATTCCATAGAGCTGTGGCGGCAGCAGAGAAGGCCCTCCCTTGTGGTCCTGCCAACGTGCATTGCTTAGTTGATGGGACCTGGAGGAGGCCAACTCTGTGTGCTCTTATTGGCCTCTGGGAGGTATGCGGCAAGAGGCGGTCCTGGAAATAGTCTGGCCCTGAGCAATATTTGATGGAATTAAACACTTGATTTGCCACATTTGAGGTCACATTTAAATAAATAAATACTTTACTGTCATTGTATGTATATACACAGTATACCCATGCAACAAAATTCATGTGACACCAAAGACCAATCTTAACATACATGATAACCTGAAAGAACATGCTCAACCCGCCACAATTTCCCACCTGAACCATCCAACATCCACACAACAGACCAAGTAGTATTGTCCAGCATTTCACTGATAGTGACCCCCTAATACATTGTTAAGTGCAATTACAGCTCTTGGATAAAAAACTGTTCAGAAAACATGTGGTTTGAGCTTTAATTGTTTTGTTTCTTCTGCACCTTTCTAAAACAGCGAGATGTAACAATATTGTCCAGGGCTGGTAGCTGGAGCCCAATGATATTCTGGGCAGTTCTAATGATTCTTTGTAAAGCTTTTTTATCCACTACGGAGCTGCCCCCAAACCATGCGAGAATGCCATATGTTAGGATGCTCTCAATGATGCTGTGGTAATGGGACAACAATAGATGCTGAGATAGATTTATCTTCCTGAGCATTCTTAGGAAGTACAGCCTCTTTTGTGCCTTCTTCATAAGCATGTTAACATTCATAGTCCATGAGATGTCCTCTGTGATAGTAATACCCCAAAATCTAAAACTACCAAACCAATCAACCTCTTTGCCATTTATGTACAATGGTAAATGTACATCTTTCTATTGTTTTCTAAGAATTTGTTATTCTTGCAGACCTACCCTGACAGGGATATAGGGAGATGATAAAAATAGATGGATAATGTTGTGGCCCGTCCACATCCCGTGCAGCTGGTTACAGATCCTGAGGACCAAGAGATGGTTATGGCATGGTACCCTAGGCTCATGTACCTGGCACCCAAGTCTGATAGCGAGGAGATCAGAGAGGATGTGGTGTTAGAGGCTGAAAGCCAACCATGGCCTTCTTCATCTCCCGAGGTGCACATGAGTGATTCAGGAGAAGAGGAGGGGCCTCTTCTTGATGCTAGGGCATGCAGAGCTGCCAGAAGGCAGGAGTGGCTAAGGAAGAGGAGATCTCTGTGTGAATAGATCTGTAGAACAATTGCTCACACTGTTAGGTTATTTAAGGCTTAGTCACATGACACTTCAGTGTGGAAGTCAACTTTAATTATGTTCCAGCTGTCCACTCGGACTCCTCTCTTTGCATAGTATTGTTTCAAAGATGAATTACAAACTGGTGAGATGGACTAACTATCTCCGGGATTCCTGCCAACTCAGAGTGAGTCCATGAATGAGATCTGTGTGATCAAACAAAATATCTGGGGGGTTTTTTGTTTCTGCTTGGATTTTGGCCCATTGTGAGAACTCAAATTAGTAGCTGGCACCAAAAATACGTATTTCCTGATTTTTGCTGAACTTTTAATCCAAACCTCACTGCTCCTAAAATGCAATTAAATGCTTAAATCTTGTAAAATCATTGTGTATTGGCCTATTTCTTGGGGGGCGAGGGGGGGGCTCATCGCTGAGATAGAACAGATAGTTAGATGGATAGATAGATAGATGGATAGATAGAGGAATAGATGGATGGATAGACAGACATACAGACAGATAGACAGACAGACAGACAGACAGACAGACAGACAGACAGACAGACAGACAGACAGACAGACAGACAGACAGACAGACAGAGGCAGACAGGCAGGCAGAGGATTCATTGTCAGTAGTCATGGAGCCCTTTTTCTCAATGGAATTGTTTTTGCTTTCATGGCACCTTGGCTGCCATTTTAAATTTGATTTTTACTTTTAACTTGTATGGCTTAATTTGTTCTTAATTCTGCTTTTAATCTGTGCCTTTATTCAGGTGTTTGTATAGTTTTAGTATGTCATTGTAAACCACCCAGGCTCACTTACTGTAGGTGATATGAGTAGTAAAGAAATTAAATAAATACATAACTTTCCCACTGTGTGATGGGCTTAGACTTACTTGATACCTTTCCAGAAGGAGGCAGGCAGACCAGTGATTCCTGAAATTGGGGAAGAAACTTCAAATAAAATTCTATCTGGTGGCTAAGTGATTTATTATTGTACATTGAGCAATTCCTTCTGGTGATCTTGACAGTGTACGTAGTAATCCCTGAACTAATTTTTCATCACAACAATAATCTTGTGAGTTAGATTGAACAGAGCTAAGTCCATTGAGTCTCCATGGCTCTTTACAGGTTCTCTACACATTTTGGCCCAACATATGCTTTTTCATATAAAACTTTCTGAAATGTATGCATCTTTGCCAACAATTTCTGAACTGAAAAATAAGTTGGGGGGAGTATTCATCCCTTGATTTATTCAATTTTTCATGATCATTGTCTTTCCTTTAAAAATTATATCTCTAAGAGTTTCATCAAAATACTCACAGTAGCCCAATTCTGGATTTTTTCAGGTCTATCAGTCTGCATCATGCATTCATGATGCCAAGGTTTTTGCCCTTGACATTTTCAATGTTTAAAAACCCTGAGCTGCTGCCAATCAAAATAGCCAGGCAATTTCAATTAATCTAAGGAAATGTCCAGTTGAGGCTTTCAAGATGGTTGAGATCTAAACCTCCTATGTTGCATGAAGTCCAGTCCAAGCTTCATTTGATTGGATTCCCCCCCCCAAAAAAAATTCAAAGCTACCACGCCAGAGCAAAAATAGGAAGAGGAACTTTTAAAAATACTATCATAATCAGGAGAAATTCCAAAACAAAGAGGAAGGTAGGAAGGAAGGGGGGAGGAAGGGAGAGAGGGAGGGGGGAGGGAAGGAGGGAGGGAGGGAAGGGAGGGAGGGAGGAAGGAAGGAAGGAAGGAAGACTAGGTTCTGCATGCATAATACATAGAGGCCTCTATTTATTTATACAGAGACCTTCAGATAACCCAGTCCCATGCCCCAAAGTGCTTCATTAATACCCATAATTTGAATTAAACCTGAAGTCTAGTGGTAACTATTTCAGCTCATGGAGCAAAGGTGCCACTTGTGTGATTAATTTATCAGCAGCCTACTCAATTGCAGTCCCAAAAGAGAAAGTACCAGCATAAACCTACAATATGAAACATTTGGGCATTCAGCCCCCATGTGCTGTATTTCCATCGATACATTTTCAAGCCCTTGTTCTTGTTTTCATCCTTTTCCTGGCGCCAGCCATTATAAAGAGCTGTGTTAAGAGCCGATAAATCTCTTTCTAAAGGCAGATTTATTAGTATTAGTAGTATTAGTAGTGTTTTGCCAATCTATTTTCAGTTTTAGAATGAAAGCTGGTCACTCCCTGTAATCTTCACCTCCTAGAGTTCTTTTAAAAGAAGGATTAGGAAGTATGGAAACTATAGGGGGGTTGGTCTCACCCTGCCCCCCCCCCCCAAAAGAGAGTAGGCAAGAGAGCAACCTTTAATTCTGTCCAGATAAGGCAGCTGTGCTAAATCACTTACAATAAGGGAGCAAAGGTTAAGATAAGAGTCCTTTCTGTATTTTCAAAGTATCTCAATAATTCCATTAGCAGGACAGAATGAGAAACAGAGAAAAGCTAGTGGCTGAGCATAAGATAGCACCAAATATATTTCCCTGGAGTTTAACATAAATTTTGTCTCAGTGGAATTAGAAAGAATATTTACAATAAATGGGCTTTCCAGGCTTTTTCTCTCTCTTTTTTTTTTTAATGAAAACATATGAACAGTCAAAGCCAAACTTTTACAACAGGCAGGAAGAAAATCTTAAAGGGTTTATCCATAAACACATTTGTGGTCGACTCTGCCACTTATCTTTTTGAACAACAACAAGATATTGACACAGACTTCCAGTTTCATCTTTTCATTTCCATTTTTTTTTTGTTCAGGGGAGAGAAAGGGAGCAGTAGTGTGGAATAAAAATAGAAGATGAAGATCTGGTTCCTACAACAGTAGTGTAGGAAACCCTACACTACTTGAGACAGATGGTTATCCAACATCTTCCTAAAAACCTCCAGTGTTGGATCAAGATTAGTCCATATATTTTTGCAGTGGAGGAGCTACAGGTTACAGGATAGTTTTTTCTGAATCCAAATTGTTTGTTAGAGAGCAAATTCTTAGTTTCTAGATGGAGAGTAATTGATTTGTTTATAATTGATTCCATGACTTTGCATGGGACACAGCATAGTGATATTGGTCTGTAGTTATCGACAAGAGAGGGGTCTCCTTTTTTGAAGATGGGGATGACCATTGCTTTTGACCATAGCTTAGGAAGTGTGCTGGTACTGAAGGATTTTTTGAAAATTATGCTTAGTGGTTCAGCTATAGCAGAATGGAATGGAATAAAGACTCTAGGGTGTTGGGCTAGAAGACCTCCAAGGTTCCTTTGAGTGTTATTCAGTTCTATGTAGATCTAACTCATATGTCTAAGGAGAATTTCCATAAAGATGGGTTCTAGCATGAGTCTGAAAGCTCAGAAGACAAAATTTCTGGTGCTGGTGACTGATCCAGATTGGATCCTACAATTCTATGATTCTATGTGTTGGGAACGACTAGAATATACTTTGAATTTTATGAGCTAGGGTGGAAGAAATGGGCACAGAGACTTCCAGACTGATTTTTGCTTCCACTGAAATAGTATTTATTGGCAACTTAAAGATAACTAAACTTCAACTCCCAGAATTCCCCATCTAGTACATATGGGCTTCAACTCCCAGAATTCCCCATCTAGCATGTATGGACTTCAGTTTTGAGAATTGTCCAGCCACAATGCTGGCTGGACAATTTTGGGGATTGAGGTCCAAACATCTTTAAAGTTACCAAGATTGAGAGGCATTGCTCTAGAATCCCTCAGGAAATTAGATGCCAAGATTTGGCATCCAAATGGAGATTTTTAAAGCACAGGATTTGGAGACCTATTTTTAAAATTATGTTAATCTTCAAGTGGATTAACGCAGCTACTTTTCATCTTCCATTACATTCGCTCCATCATTACATTCCTGCCAGCTCTTTATTGGGTGTAAAAGATGCTGTTGTTGATCATGATAAATCTAATATCGATGCTGGACAAAATAAATTTATTTTATTTTATATTTTATTTATTTATTTGATTTATGTGCCACCCCTCTCCAAGGACTCGGGGCCGCTTACAACATCTAAAAGAAAGAATATGAACATCCTAATCCAATTAATTTAAAACTAGTTAATCTAAAAACCCCAGTAATATTAAAAATCAACCATTACCATTCACACAACAAACATACATTGCATTTGCCATCCAGGGGGCTAGAGTCGAATGGCCCCAAGCTTGGCAGCATAGATGAGTCTTGGGACTCTTGACAAAGGCCAGGAGGGTGGGGGCAGTGTAAATCTACGGGGTGAGCCAATTCCAGAGGACTGGCCCCCCCACAGAGAAGGCCCTTCCTCTAGGCCCCACCAAGCGACATTGTCTAGTTGACGAGACCTGGAGAAGGCCAACTCTGTGGGTCCTGACCAGTCGCTGGGATTCATGCGGCAGGAGACAGTCCCACAAGTAATCCGGTGCCTCTTTGACCCTCTTCTGAGGAAAGTAAAAAAGACAGGTCCATGCTTCTGAGAGGAATATATCAATTTTATTTTCATCCACTTCTTACAAGGCCAGATCCTCATGGCTGCTCATGGGAAACATAGAAGTCCTTCACTGCCCTTATAGAAATAGAACCAACCTGAGTGAGATGTACATTAAATGAAAAGAATTGCAGGAAATGGAACTGAAAACTATTTAAATCAGCCACTGCAGAATTTAACTTTTTTTCTCTCCTTTGCTATTGTACCCATCCTTTTCCTTTGTTCTTGTTTTGAAATGGCTGAAGCAGGATGTTTTGAAAGACCAAGCAGATTTTACTATATTTACAGCAGCATAAAGCTTACAACTTCAGCCTGACGATGGTGAATGTGATTTCACCAAAACGTCGCATAAACATTCAAAACCCGAACTCAGAACAATTTACATACATATACCCATGAAAATCTACAAACATATATATGTATATGTATATGTATATGTATATGTATATGTATATGTATATGTATATGTATATGTATATGTATATGTATATGTATATGTATATGTATATGTATATGTATATGTATATGTATATGTATATGTATATGTATATGTATATGTATATGTATATGTATATGTATATGTATATGTATGACATACCCCTCCCTGGTACAGAGCTAGGAGGATTCAGATCGGATGGGTCTAATTGCTAGCTCTCTGCTTTACAATGCAGAAGCTTCCCAGATCGAATCCCAGTAAAAGAATGGGTGTGGCCAGCTGATGAGGCCTAATAAGGCCGAAATAGATCTATCCTGGTCTCCCTTAATTTTAAAATTCCAGCTATAAACATTTAACACATACAAAATATAGTTTGTCGGCTATAAATATATTACTGCCTTGCAGTGGCCCTAGGTTGGGCCTATAGGCAAAAAAAAAGGAGCTGTGACGTTCCTTAAAAATATACCAGGGTGATCCGACATAAGAAAAAACATATACCCCTCCCTGGTACAGAGCTAGGAGGATTCAGATCGGATGGGTCTAATTGCTAGCTCTCTGCTTTACAATGCAGAAGCTTCCCAGATCGAATCCCAGTAAAAGAATGGGTGTGGCCAGCTGATGAGGCCTAATAAGGCCGAAATAGATCTATCCTGGTCTCCCTTAATTTTAAAATTCCAGCTATAAACATTTAACACATACAAAATATAGTTTGTCGGCTATAAATATATTACTGCCTTGCAGTGGCCCTAGGTTGGGCCTATAGGCAAAAAAAAAAAGGAGCTGTGACGTTCCTTAAAAATATACCAGGGTGATCCGACATAAGAAAAAACATATACCCCTCCCTGGTACAGAGCTAGGAGGATTCAGATCGGATGGGTCTAATTGCTAGCTCTCTGCTTTACAATGCAGAAGCTTCCCAGATCGAATCCCAGTAAAAGAATGGGTGTGGCCAGCTGATGAGGCCTAATAAGGCCGAAATAGATCTATCCTGGTCTCCCTTAATTTTAAAATTCCAGCTATAAACATTTAACACATACAAAATATAGTTTGTCGGCTATAAATATATTACTGCCTTGCAGTGGCCCTAGGTTGGGCCTATAGGCAAAAAAAAAGGAGCTGTGACGTTCCTTAAAAATATACCAGGGTGATCCGACATAAGAAAAAATATATATATATATATATATATATATATATATATATACAGAGAGAGAGAGAGAGAGAGATAGAGATAGATATAGAGATAGATATAGAGATAGATAGATAGATAGATAGATAGATAGATAGATAGATAGATAGATAGATGATAGATAGATAGATAGATAGATAGAGATAGATATAGAGATAGATAGATAGATAGATAGATAGATAGATAGATAGATAGATAGATAGATAGATAGATAGATAGATAGATAGATAGGAATAGAATAGAACAGAACAGAACAGAATAGAATTTTTTATTGGCCAATTGTTATTGGACAAACAAGGAATTTGTCTTGGTGAATATGCTCTCAATGTACATAAAAGAAAAGATACATTCATGAAGAATCATAATGTACAACACTTACTGATAGTCTGGGTACAAATAAGCAACAGAAATTTTGGGCTCAATTGTGGTCATAAGTCAAGATGTACCTATAATCACAAAAGGTCATCCCTTTGTAGACCTTGGTCAATAGCAAAGTTCTTGTGACCCCCTACTGAAGAGTGGAGTGGAGAGGAGAAGGGAAGGGAAGGGAAGAGAAGAGAAGAGAAGAGAAGAGAAGAGAAGAGAAGAGAAGAGAAGAGAAGAGAAGAGAAGAGAAGATCCAATACAGTAATATGAGTCTGGGAATTTCAATCTAAAACATCAAATCATATCACTAGAAACTAATACTGTACAGCAGCACAAAAGAAATGCAGAGAATGCAGCTTCGGTAAATCATAAGATTTCCTTCCATTCTCATGGGGTGCAGCCAAATAGCTTGAGCTTAATAAAAAAAAAATACCAATGTAAAGGAAATTGCCTGTCTGGAATTAATATCTTTCTTTGCTGATGTCTAATGTCATCCTGCTTTAAGTGTTTCCACTGATGTCAGGCCAAACTCAATAGTTGAATCATTGATACTTAAAACCTAATTTCTTCCAGACAGGTTCTTTGAACTGGTATTTTCTGACTATTACAACCAAATTTAAGAAAAAACGCTCAAGAAATTCTATAAGACAAAGGTTCCAGCACGATTTTCCCTGTTTGAAGCAGGAGTGGGATGCATATGTCTGCAGATGTTGAAATCATATTTCTAATACACATGGTCACAGTTCAAGGATGCTTGAAAGTTGGCACGTCATAACATCTGGAATAATACAGGTTCCCAATCTCTAAGTTAAAACCTCTGATAAACATGCAGTGGCTCCCCAAAATTAAAATTCTTTCTGCTTCTACTGTAGAAAAATTATTATTATTATTATAAATTAGATTTATATGCTGCCCCTCTCCGAGGACTCAGTAAGGTTATGATCATGCATTCCACAAGTATCAAATGCGTAAGACAGCCAGATAAACATAATGAGATTAATTGATTCATTGAAGTCTCTTCCATCACATAGAGCCTTCTATGAAACCTACAAAATATTCTTTTTCAACAGCAGCCTCGTGAAATATCCCCTCCCCTTGATATCCAGAACCTCTAGTCTCTTAGCTTTTCAGAAAGCCTCTAAGACAGTGATGGCAAACTTTTTTTTCCTCGGGTGCTGAAAGAGTGTGTGTGCGCGCTATCACATATGTGTGAGTGCCCACACCTATAATTCAATACCTGGGGAGGGCAAAAACCCATCCCCCCAGAGGCCCTCTGGAGGCCGGAAAAGTCCTGTTTCCCAACTTCTGGTGGGTCCAGTTGTTCTGCCGGGCTCTCTGATAGGAGCCTCCTGAAAATTCAAGGATACAAATTTCAGACACACACACGTTTGAAAATTAAAAACAAAGTTCTTTATCACAAAAGTCAAAATAAACTAAGCACTCTTTTTGTATTGCAAAGAGCACTCTTCCCAAAACAACCAGGTAGTCTGCACAATTTCCCTTAAGCAGTCATTAAGTACTTAGCCAGCAGCTGTGGAGAAACTTCACACCCCTTCTTCTTCCAACGAAGTCACACACACACACACACACACACACACGCTGCTCTGCTTTGGTTTCAAAGGCGTGAAAAAGCAACAAAGTCCAGCACACAAGATTCCTGACGATACTGCAACAGATATTTTTCCACAATGGCCAAACCCACATGCTGCTATTTATAGCAGCAGCCCTAATTACTGGAGCCCCACCCCAACACAGGTGGCCTCCCTTATTTCCTGTAATATGTTCTTATTTGGTCTCTTCTACGCATAATTCTGCGCTTGCATGGATCCAAAATGTCATCATCTGAAGCTATAGAAGATAAGGAAGATTGACTGCCTTGGCTGTGTGCCAAGCCCTCCTCTGCCGAGTCACTCCCACCTTCTTCTTCGTCCAAGGAACCTAAACTCTGATATGATTCTGTTGGCAATAACACAGGCCTGTGACATGTTGAATTTTCCCCTGCATCCACCTCCCCATTCCTTGGGGCAGGAGCTGGGCCAGAGCCAACCACAACACCAGTAAGCTCATGTTTTACCCTTCCCAGACTCCAAAGGCTTCCCTGGAGCCAGGGGAAGGTAAAAATGTCCTCTCCTATCCACCCAGAGGCTCTCTGGAAGCCAAAAACACCCTCACAAAGTTTCTGTGCAAGCCCCAAATCAGCTGACAGGCACACACGTGCACTTTGAAGCTGAGTTAGGTCAACGGCTCATGTGCCAGCAGATATGGCTCCGCATGCCACCTGTGGCACTCGTGCCATAGGTCCACCATCACTGCTCTAAGAGTTAGCTATTATATGGCTATGGAACAGTAAGGTTGGAATCAGGGGTCTCTATAGTTGGATGTATATTGTTGAGCTGGGGGCCAGTTTCTTCTTGTTTGTTTGATTGTTCTGGGTTTTTTTAAATTGAATTTTTTGGAAACATAGAAAAGCAAAAACAAAAAATAAACAATACACAAAATTACAAAGACATTTGCACATTTAAAATAAGACTGTTTTTACATTTCCGTTTCTACATTTTCCCCTTTTGCTTTACTAGCTGTTTTGTTTTCATTTTCTCCTCTACCCATTTGTAAAATTTCCCCCATACGGTATAATATTCATTTTCCTGTTTGTTCTGCGATTGCACCAGAGGCGGAATAAGAAGTTGGACACCAAGAGCTGGATTAAAAATGGGTCACTTTATTAAAAGAAAATGAACATTAACTGATTATTGGCCAATAACTAGGACCTGCAGAGGCCACTAAAATTTGGGGCGGAAATAATTCGCTAATAAACTTCCTGGGCAACTATTGGCGTAGCTCCTTGCTGAACAAGGTGAAGGTAATACACCTTCACCTGGTTCCTGGCCACGCCTTGGCATGTGGGAGGGCTCACCATCCAATCCCCTTCCGGTTATTGGGATAGGTGAGTCCCAAGGGCACTCCCACTCCAATTGTCCCGGCCGCTTGGTACCTGGAGCTCCTGACGCGATATTGCCCATCATCTTCCAAAAGATGCCCTAAAGGAGAACATGCAGTTGCTATCCCTGCCCATTTCCACCCCTCACCTGCCAACCTCAGTGACCAAAGGGAAGCCAATTATCGAATTGTGATTAAATGCACCACACTCCCTAACCAGTCCATCCTCACTCCCCAGTGTGGAATAGGCGAAAAAACGGTCCCAGATTGTTCTATTCACCACTGAGTTGTGTCACAGGAGATGGGCAACTACATTCATCTTTTAAATGGATGGATGGATGGATGGAGAGGGGAGAGGAGAGGAGAGAAAAGGAGAAAAGAAAAGAAAAGAAAAGAGAGGAAGAACTTATGGCTAACTATGCCTTCTTTCATCATTTCCCCTTGCTCCCTAGAGTTGTTTTTTTTTCTCAGCCTCATGTGGAAGGCTACAAGATGAGTCCAGGGTAGGGTGAAGTAGCTCGCAAGATCTCACCTTCCTCCCACCAATCTGTAAATTGAATTCTCAAAAGTCAAACCTTCTTGCTCAGAGTCGGCTACCTGGTGCAACATTGTCAGCTTGCTTGGTTTGATCTCCGCTGAGTGTGCTACACAAGCCCGTCTCCAAGGACTTGTAAAGCACGGCTGAAGCTCCTGCATGCTGTGTGAACTTAGCCAACAGTGGCTTGTGGGGTTAAGCAAACCCACAGCCTGGTTGCATAAACACCATCTGTGTGACTGTTCTCTCTCTGTAGGGTTCTTGACAAACTGGAGATGTCAGGACTTTAACTGGGACTCTGGTGCACAGATTGATTTAAATTGCAGCTATAAACCATGTAAGGGAGATCTGAGAATGTATTTACGAGATGGTTTCCATCCTTTCAAAATGCAATAAAAAGAGAGTGGGAGAGTAGAAGCAAAGGGACGTTTCCATATATCCTCCAGGGCACTAAGCAATGGACAGATTACTTTGTCTGGAAATCTTTCCTTCTGTGCCAAGGCAGATTCATCCTTGATGCTTTTTCGAAGCACCAGAAATGAAGGCCTGTAGAAATATTACCATAAAGTATTGCCTTCTTTATTTTGCTTAATATTGCATTGTCTTTTTAGAGCCTCCAAAAGAAAAAAAGAAGAAAAATCACACACCCACTCCCTTATTATTTGGATTGAATTACGACAGCTTAGCCTGGCAGAAATATATTGTCAGTACTCCATTATTCATTAATTGTAGCTTTTCCTGTCAGGATCAACATTGCATCTTGGCTTGCAATTGCAATGCACAAAAGCTTTTGGAAAAAAAGCAGAAAAAAAGGTGTGTGTGGGAGCTACCTCCTAATTGTTCGGGGATTTTTCTATTTCATGTCTAAAAAAAGTTGCTAATGGTTTCTGATGGAAGGGGTGCATTTTTCAAGGGGTGCGGTGGAATTACGATGAGAATCAGAGTGCTGAAAGCTGCTAACAGCCTTATATGATACCTTTAATGTTATAAAAGCTTCTGTTGGTTTTGAAAGGAATCCAATCCAACCCAGATGTATTTAAATCCAGGGAGCAGCCCAACCCAAATTTATCCAAATTTTGGAATGTAATCCAGAAAGAAAAAGAAAAGAAAAAGGCATTCCACCTTCCATTACCAAGCAAAGAAAATGTAAATAATTTAAAAAAAAAAAAAAAGAACATGAAGTTTGAAAAAAAATCAAAAAACAAGGAATGCTATAAATGGTGGAAGTGTACCAAATTTCATAGGATTCTATGCAGATTAACCACCTATAAATTCTGATATTGTAAAAAAAGTGCCCATAATGTATTTGTTTAGAGCTAGATTGCAGTGAAATTTAACAATAACAATAACAACAGAGTTGGAAGGGTCCTTGGAGGTCTTCTAATCCAATCCCCTGCTTAGGCAGGAAACCCTTCACTACTTCAGACAGAGGGTTATCCAACATCTTCCAGTGCTGGAACATTCGCAACTTCTGGAGGCAAGCTGTTCACTGATTAACTGTTCTGACTGTCAGGAAAGTTCTCCTTAGTTCTAAGTTGCTTCTCTCCTTGTTCAGCTTCCACCCACTGCTTCTTGTTCTACCCTTAGGTGCTTTGGAGAATAGCTTGACTCCTTCTTCTTTATGGCAACCCCTGAGATACTGGAACACTGCTATTGTGACGCTGCTGAGTCCTAATGAAAGCAATGCCTTCAAAAGGGACAGAGAGCAAGGCAAGCCAGTGGGGTCACTCACGAACGCGAATCCTAGAAAGTAGAAACTGGACACATTCTCTCTCTGGGTGAAGTGACATGGTGTAGAGCCATGCGCTTCTATTTATTTAGGAACATAAGGAAATGGGGTATAATTACATATACATGTCAAAATGATACATCTTCAAAGGTATCTTTGAGTTTCTTCTTTTCCCACACATATCAAGGAACGATCTTCAAGGAGCTTCCTAAAAAGCAAATGTTTATTCGCACCTTCTTATCTGGCTTAATCTCCCTTAATTGGCCTGCTGGTTTGTGTTGCTCCAGGCAATGAAACCTCCCCCCTTTGATCCTGTCCTGAGTTGTAAAGCTTTAGAGATGTTTATTCTGAGCCCCTTTTCCCAGGGATGCAGATTAGGTTTACAACCTCTCCTTGTCCTGGGTTTATGAATCAGGGTCACACAGAGTATATATATATTTCTATGCTAGAATTCCAGATTAATAAAAATCCTATCCCAACATAGCTTGATATACTGCAACATCTCCTACTTTTTTATTTGAATGCAAGCACCTTATGTCGGTGCTCTGTTCTTGTTATATCCATCGGATCTTCACAAAACAGTCCTAGGGGGGGTTTAAGAGGCTGAGTAGATTCATACAATACATCGTGAACAAAGGCAGAACGACACATAGAAAACAAGGAAGGAATACATTGGATAAAACAACATAACAATATAGCAGCTGAAATGATACCTATCACATACATAAAAATTACCCTTAACCAAGAGCCATCAGGAAGCCATGACCATAGAGCATGCTATCATGTCTCCCCTGGTCCTTCTTTTCATTAAACTAGACCTACCCAGTTCCTGCAACTGCTCTTTGTATGTTTTAGCCTCCAGTCCCCTAATCATCTTTGTCACTCTTCTCTGCACTCTTTCTAGAGTGTCAACAACCTTTTTGCATCGTGGCGACCAAAACTGAATGACGTTTTCCAGCAGACTCTATTTGCAGCAGTCTCTATAGAAAGGAGTATATATAGCAAAATTCAAGTAGGTCGTTTTTATTATCTTTCCTTGATGTCATGGAAAGGGGCTCCCCTATGGGGAATGGGATGATTCACAGCAGCTAGGTGGGCAAACAGCTGAGTGCAAACAGCTGGACATAGCTGGATTGGCGTGAAGAACTAGATGTAGCCAGCTCAGCGCAGCTGACTCGGTAGTTGACTCAGGATGGCTGGGTGGGTGTAGCCGGCTATATGCAGCCATGTCATTGTGATTGAGTGGAGGATGTCAAGTAGGCATGGTTAGGTCAGCAGTGGGTTGCTCCCAGCTCGGACAGTTTCTTAGAACTGGTAGCAGTGGCAGCGGGAGGCTTTGCCCACCCACCCAGGATGCTTCTGCGTATGCACAGAAGCATGTGTGCAAACCAGTGGCACACTAATTCAGAAACCACTACTGGGACAGGTGAGCGCAGAACAAGTCACCCCAGGCAGCTGCATGTTGGAAATCACTGAGGTAATAAAAGTACATCCTCAGGCATCATAGAAAAGCTATTGATTTAGCCTTAAAAATCATGATATTTGTTCTCTGCAGGGTCTCAGGGCCCCCAGAATGATGCTCTCTTAGGAATGTTCCAAGTGAAAACTTCCATCAATTGTTCTGCGCCCACCTGACCATACCCACCTGGCAGTTCCTGCCTGGCCAGTACCTAACCTGATCCTATGCAGCTTCTGCTCTGGCAATCTCACACTACTCACCAGAGCCTACAAAACGTTTGCCAGACCCATCCTTGAATACAGTTCATCTGTCTGGAACCCACGCCACATCTCGGACATCAACACCCTAGAAAATGTCCAAAGATACTTCACCAGAAGAGCCCTTCACTCCTCCACTCGAAACAGAATGCCCTACGTAAGCAGGCTATCAATCCTAGGTTTTGAAAGCTTAGAACTACGATGCCTAAAACACGATCTAAGTATTGCCCACAAAATCATATGCTGCAATGTCCTGCCTGTCAATGACTACTTCAGCTTCAACCGCAACAACACAAGAGCACACAACAAATTCAAACTTAATATTAATCGCTCCAAGCTTGACTGTAAAAAATATGACTTTAGCAATCGAGTTGTCGAAGCATGGAACTCATTACCGGACTCAGTAGTGTCAACCCCTAACCCCCAACATTTCTCACTTAAACTATCCACGATTGACCTCTCTAGGTTCCTAAGAGGTCAGTAAGGGGCGTACATAAGTGCACTAGCCTGCCTTTTGTCCCCTGTCCAATTGTCTCTCCTTATCTCATATCTCATATATCTTTTCTTCCTTTCATATATCTTCTCCTCTACTTTTATACCCTTTCTTTATATATAATACCTCATGTCTATCCTCTTCAATATGTATTGTGTATTAGACAAAATAAATAAATAAAATAAATAAATAAAATAAAAATGTGGCTGCTGGGAGTCATCATAACATCCCTCCTATGTGAGCATCTCAAAAAGATCAAGAAAGAAATTGATGGAAGTTTTCACTTGGAATCTTCCTAAGAGAGCCTCATCCCAAGGACCCCGAGATTCTCTGGGGAACCAATATCATGAATTTTAGGCTAAATCAATAATTTTCCTATGATGCCGGACGATGTACTCGTATTGCCTCAGTGGTTTTCAAATTTGTGGGCCACACAGATACATTTTATGTTGATTGTTTTTTAAGGAATGCTAACCCCACACTGACCTATGAGGCAGCCAAGTATCTTCACCAAAACTGCTCAAAACTTTTAATTAGATATGCTGTTTCATTGTCCTATTATTTTTCCATGCCTTCCCCAATAACTAATTGTTGTGTTAAACTATTTTCTCTTTTATTGTAAAAATTGATTGAATTCTTTAACAGAGAGATTTGAATTTGATTTGATTTGATTATTTCCTTAATGGCTAAAAGCTCTTTTCTAGTAATCCTCAAAATTTGCACCACTAAGCTACAAAGTCCTATACAACATTGGACCAAGCTGTTTGAAATATTGTTTATTTCCACAGCAATCTCTCTGGAACTTTAATTTCCCAAGGGAAATGTACTGTATCTCTCTGTTCCAACACTCTCTTAGATATAACGGATAGAATTCAGACATGGGCTTCTTAGTGGCTATTTTTAGCCTATGGAACTCCTTGCTAAGAGGGGTCAGGCCAGCACCTTCTACTTCACTCTAAGATGTTCAGAGAGGTTTTTAAGCAACTTCTTGATTGCTAAAATGAGTTCTGAGTGATGGTAGTGTTCTTTGCATCTTCATTTTAATGCATTTTTAATTGCTTTTGTCTGGGCACTTTGAGTGCAATTTTACACTTTGGGTTGCATTTTATATGCCCAGAAAAAGCTGCACAATTGTTTGATAAACAGATGAATTAATATTTCTATTCAGGACATACTTTTCTTAAAGTACTTCAAGGTTTGTCTTGTAGCGAAATCATTTTGAATGGAATGAGGACAGGATGTTGACAATACATTTTTACCGCGACCAGCAAAGAATCATGTAATTAACTCAATACATTTATACAAAGGGGGAAAAAAGCTTTATAAAAGCAACTGAACTTAGTAAGGAACCAGTAAAGAATGTAGGTTACTTCTAATCTTTTTGTGTTTCCTATGAAGCATGAAATTAATGGAATGAAGAAATTCACATATTCACCCTCCAGCTTCTCAAAAGTGAATGACCCTAACCTTGTTGTAAGCAAGGCCTCTAGAACTACAAAGATACTAAAGGCACTGAAGAACATCTTTTTTTTCCTTGCTATTTTCCAATTGCTCTTTGTAAAAGGAATACCAGCTGCCATTGTTTCTGGTCCTCCTATCCTACACAAATAAGGTTATTTGTCAGTACAGAATCATCTTCCCCAAAACTGAGTTTTATATGCAAGCAAAATAATAGCAATAGCACTTAGATTTATATACTGCTTTACAGTGCCTTATAGCCCTCTCTAAGTGGTTTACAGAGGGTGGAGCAGCTTTATCAAGGGATGAAAAAGCTGATTTATCTTTTGTTAAAATATACAGCTTTACAATGCTTTAACAGCCCTATCTAAGATGTTTGCATAGTCAGCCTATTGCCCCCAACAATCTGGGCCCTCATTTTGACCATCTCAGAAGGATGGAAGGCTGAGTCAACCTTGAGCCGGTGATGAGATTTCAACTGTCAAAGTGCAGGCAGCCAGCAGGCAGCAGAAATAACCTGCAGTGCTGCACTCTAATCACTGTGCCACCGAGGCTTATGATTTCTCCATGTACTTTCATATAGGTGGGCCTCAAGAAAGGCCAGCCCATGGCTTCAATTGTAGCAGGAATTGATTACATCGATCACTGCCTCTATTTTATTGAAGTTTCATCAGCCAGACATGCCTGCAATAATTCCCATCCTCCCCTCCCTTTAAATCTAATATGGGGATACATACTCTGGCCTTCTGGTGAACATCTACCCCCAACAGCTACAGGTACTTTGGTTAATGGTGAAAAAATATAGACGGTCACAGCTTATCACTGCTGAGTTTCTCTGAAGCTTCTAGGAAAAAATATAGAAACCTCCCAGAAAACCCATGGTGGCACAGTGGTTAGGTTGCAGTATTGGAGCCTAATTCTTCCCAACACATCAGGAGTTTGATCCTGACTAGCTCAAGGTTGATTAAGCCTTCTATCCTTTCAAGTTTGATTAAAAAAAAAGAAGACGTAGATTTATTTATTTAGTTATTTATTTTTTATTTATTTATTTATTTATTTATTATTATTTATTAATTAGACTTTTATGCTGCCTCTCTCCGAGGACTCGGGACGGCTCACAACATATAATAAAACAATATATAACATTTCGGGTCCAATTAATTAAATATATAATCAAAAACTAAAACCCCTAAAAAACCAGTCATTCTCATTCAATCAGTTTCTCTCAGTCCATTCATCGGCCAGGGGGCAAGAATCTAATGACCCCAGGCATGGCATCATAAGTGAGTCGTGAGACTCTTGCAGAAGGCGAACAGGGTGGGGGCAGTGCAGATCTCCAGGGGGAGTTGATATCAGAGGGCCGGTCCCCCCACAGAGAAGGCTCTTCCCATAGGTCCCACCAACCAGCATTGTCTAGTTGATGGGACCTGGAGAAGGCCAACTCTGTGGGACTTGACCTGTCACTGGGATTCATGCGGCAGGAGGTGGTCCCGTAGGTATTCTGGCCCCAAGCCATGTAGGGCTTTATAGGTCATAACCAACACTTTGAATTGCATCCGGAAACCAATTGGCAGCCAATGCAGTCTGCGGAGTGTTGGAGAGATATGTACATATTAATAATTAATAATAATTTATTAGATTTGTATGCCACCCCTCTCCGAGAACTCAGGGCGGCTCACAACAATAATAACACTGTACAAATCCAATATTTAAAAACACAATTTAAAAACCCTTATTAATAAAAAAAATCACACAACCCAATCAAACCATACATAAAGCAGTAGTTAAGGGAGATGTCAATTTCCCCATGCCTGGCGGCAAAGGTGAGTTTTCAACAACTTACAAAAGGCAAGGAGGGTAGGGGCAGTTCTGATCTCCAGAGGGAGTTGGTTCCAGAGGGCCGGCGCCACCACAGAGAAGGCTCTTCCCCTAGGCCCCACCAGATGACATTGCTTAGTTGACGGGACCTGGAGAAGGCCCACGGTGGGACCCGTGGGACCTAATTGGCTGCTGGGATTTATGCGGCAGAAGACAGTCCCAGAGGTATTCTGGTCTGATGCCATGTAGGGCTTTATAGGTCATAACCAACACTTTGAATTGTGATCGGAAACTGATCGGCAGCCAGTGCAGGCTGCGGAGTGTTGATGAGACATGGGGGTACCTAGGGAGGCCCATGATTGCTCTTGCGGATGCATTCTGCATGATATGAAGTTTCTGAACACTTTTCAAAGGTAGCCCCATGTAGAGAGCGTTGCAGTAGTCAAACCTCGAGGTGATGAGGGCATGAGTGTGAGCAGAGACTCCCTGTCCAAATAGGGCTGCAACTGGTGCACCAGGCAAACCTGGGCAAATGCCCCCCTCGCCACAGCTGAAAGTTGGTGCTCTAATGTGAGCTGTGGATCGAGGAGGATGCCCAAGTTGTGGCTCCTCTCTGAGGGGGTCAATAATTTCCCCCCCCCCCAGGGTAATGGACGGACAGATGGAATTGTCCTTGAGAGGCAAAACCCACAGCCACTCCATCTTGTCAGGGTTGAGTTTGAGCCTGTTGACACCCATCCAGACCCCAACAGCCTCCAGGCACTGGCACATCACTTCCACTGCTTCGCTTACATGTCTGGGTAATCCCATGACTGCTCGCGCGGCTGCGTTCTGCACAAGATTGTTGGGGGCAATATGTTATCTTATCTAGCCCCCTTAGAAAGGACTGTAAAGCATTATGGAGTGGTATTCAATTCTAAGCACTATTGCTAATCAAGTGGTGACGTCTTTATTCTGCACATATACTTTTTCTAGGGACAAGAGTGCAGGAATAATGCTAGGAAGAAGATTGTTTTTGTAAGGACTGTCATCAATGAAATCTACAAGAACTGTGCAGCTACTTCTTCTGGTAAACAGTTCATATGTACATCATTTTTGAACCTGAGGTTCTTTGCTCTAATCTCAACTTGTAGAGAACTACATATAGTATTTAGCAAAACTTGATTTAAGCTTATGAAAGGAGACAGAATTAGAAAGAAATTTAGGGAAAGGAAAACCCTATCAACTTTTCAAGATTATTAGTACGTATCCTATATCAATAAAGGACCCGGATTGTGGGGGCAATATGCTGGCTCTATTAAAAAGTGCTATTGCTAACATGTTGTAAGCCGCCCTGAGTCTAAGGAGAAGGGTGGCATAAAAATCGAATGAATGAATGAATGAATGAATGAATGAATAAATAAATAAATAAACAAATAAATAAATAGTTCCAATAGCCTATATAGCCATAGCCTATATAGTGTAGCCTATATCAATAAAGGAGAGTTCCAAAGATACTGAAGGATCTTGGCAGACTTAAACATTGGGTGCTATCAAACAAAATAAAATTCAATGGTGAAGAAAGTAAGGTTCCACATTTAGGCAACAAAAACAAAATGCACAGGTATGACATACAGTGATCCCCCGGGTATTGCGATCCCGATCATTGCGAAACGGCTATATGGCGATTTTTCAACCCGGAAGTCAAAACACCATCTGCGCTTGCGCGCCCTTTTTTTCTATGGCCACGCATGCGTAGATGGCGCCGGGCAGATCAGCTGCTGGGCGGCTTCCCTGGGTCTTCCCCCTCTTGCTGGCGGGAGGGCGAGCGGCGGGCATCAGCGAGGAGTTTCCCCACCGCCCACGCAAACTCCTCACTGCTGCCGCGCCCACCGCTTGTCTTGTCCGCCGCCTGCCTGCCCGCTTGCCCGCCGCTTGCCCGCCCTTCGCCCGCCCACGCCGTTCGCTCGCGCCGCTTTCCAGCTGAGTCCTGAAGCGAATTGGCTTCAGGACTCAGCTGGGAAGCGGCGTGAGCGAGCGGCGCGAGCGAACGGCTTGTCCGCCGCCTGCCTGCCCGCGCGCCCGCCGCTCACCCGCCCTTCGCCCGCCCACGCCGTTCGCTCGCGCCGCTTCCCAGCTGAGTCCTGAAGCGAATTGGCTTCAGGACTCAGCTGGGAAGCGGCATGAGCGAGCGGCGCGAGCGAATGGCTTGTCCACCGCCTGCCTGCCCGCGCGCCCGCCGCTCACCCCGCCCTTCGCCCGCCCACGCCGTTCGCTCGCGCCGCTTCCCAGCTGAGTCCTGAAGCGAATTGGCTTCAGGACTCAGCTGGGAAGCGGCGCGAGCGAACGGCGTGGGCGGGCGAAGGGCGGGCGAGCGGCAGCGAGGAGTTTGCGTGGGCGGTGGGGAAACCCCAATCTCCGGCTCCTCGCTGCTGTGGCGGAAGTAAAAACACCATCTGCGCATGCGCAGATGGTGTTTTTACTTCCGCAGCGCTACTTCGCGAAAAACCGATCATTGCGAGGGGTCCTGGAACGGAACCCTCGCAATGATCGGGGGACCACTGTATGTGGTACCTTGCTCAACAGTAGTAACTATGAGAGGGATCTTGGAGTCCTAGTGATCAACCATTTAAATGTGAGCCAGCAGTGGGCAGCAGCTGCCAAAAAAGCCAACACAGTTCCAAGCTGCATTAACAGAGGGATAGGATCAAGAGCACATGAAGTGTTAATATCACTATATAATGCCTTGATAAGGCCACACTTGGAATACTGCATTCAGTTTTGGTCACCACAACGCAAAAAGGATGTTGAGACTCTAGAAAGAGTACAGAGAAGAGCGACAAAGATGATTAGGGGACTGGAGGCTAAAACATATGAAGAACGGTTGCAGGAACTGGGTATGTCTAGTTTAATGAAAAGAAAGACTATGGGAGACATGATAGCAGTGTTCCAATATTTCAGGGGTTGCCACAAAGAAGGAATCAACCTATTCTCCAAAGCATCTGAGGGAGAACAAGAAGCAATGGGTGGAAACTAAACAAGGAGAGAAGCAACTTAAAACTAAGGAGAAATTTCCTGCCAGTTACAAAAATTGGTCAGTGGAACAACTTGCCTCCAGAAGTTTGTGAATGCTGCAATACTAGAGGTTTTTAAGAAGTTGGATAATCATTTGTCTGAAATAGTGTAGGGTCTCTTGCCCAAGCAGGGGGCTGAACTAGAAGAACTCCAAGGTCCCTTCCAATTAATTATGGATTCTATTTTCCAGCTTGTTCTACCTCAAATAACTGACAGAACCTCTGCAAGCATAATTACAAGCCATTTTTTCCTCTCCTCTGGAGTCACGTTTTTACAGTTTATTTTTTCAAAGAACCTGGAAAATACCGAACACAATTCCCCTACATCAGATAGGATGTTTGCTGCCTTAATGAGCCGAAGACGTATACAGCAAGCTCCATCAGTTAGTTTCTTTGTCCTCTTCTTGGTTTTTAGGGTAATAAGGTAGCATACAGACATGAATCACAAATCTGATACTACAGCACATGTACTCATAGCATACATTTTTTATAAAGAACATTTGCTATGATTTATAATGCACGGAGGAGCTTTGAATTCACCTAGCTGGGAAAGGGAATCGGATCTTTCCATCAGATCTTTCTTTTCTGACTTCCACCACCACTTTGCTTTATGAATGGTTGAATAGCGTCGTAATGGAATGCCAATCAGCCATCGCTCTCGTCTATAGAGGATTGGCTTGGAACACCGACTCTGTGATTAACTGAAATGAACTATAAACTATATTTTGTTTAATCTGTTTGTACTCTATTTGCCGAACCTCGCCTTGACGCTGTGTGTTGCTTCGTAGAATCTCTACATAAAGCAAAGTGGTAAAGGAAAGGGTTGCATATCTCTGAAAAATCCATTTTTTTTCATGGAAAGTACTATATTTGATTTGTAACCCTATTGTTGCTACTCTTTACTTTTCTGGGTTGAATTCATCCACCATTACAAAATGCCAAAGTCTATTTTATTAATTTGTTTGTTTGTTAATTTTGTCAAGTATGTATTGGTGGTATACAAAGATATAATAATATTTATATACATGATACTAATAAAAGAGAAACATTAGGACAGGGGATGGAAGGCACTCCGGTGGACTTTCTAATATGTTTGTGAGTGACATAGGGGAAGGTTTGGTAGGGAAGGTTTGCCTATTTGCCGATGACTCTAAAGTGTGCAATAGGGTTGATATTCCTGGACGCGTCTGTAATATGGTAAATGATTTAGCTTTACTAGATAAATGGTCAAAGCAATGGAAACTGCAGCTTAATGTTTCCAAATGTAAAATAATGCACTTGGGGAAAAGGAATCCTCAATCTGAGTATTGTATTGGCAGTTCTGTGTTAGCAAAAACTTCAGAAGAAAAGGATTTAGGGGTAGTGATTTCTGACAGTCTCAAAATGGGTGAACAGTGCAGTCAGGCGCTAGGGAAGGCAAGTAGGATGCTTGGCTGCATAGCTAGAGGTATAACAAGCAGGAAGAGGGAGATTATGATCCCGCTATATAGAGTGCTGGTGAGACCACATTTGGAATACTGTGTTCAGTTCTGGAGACCTCACCTACAAAAAGATATTGACAAAATTGAACGGGTCCAAAGACGGGCTACAAGAATGGTGGAAGGTCTTAAGCATAAAACGTATCAGGAAAGACTTAATGAACTCAATCTGTATAGTCTGGAGGACAGAAGGGAAAGGGGGGACATGATCGAAACATTTAAATATGTTAAAGGGTTAAATAAGGTCCAGGAGGGAAGTGTTTTTAATAGGAAAGTGAACACAAGAACAAGGGGACACAATCTGAAGTTAGTTGGGGGAAAAATCAAAAGCAACATGAGAAAATATTATTTTACTGAAAGAATAGTAGATCCTTGGAACAAACTTCCAGCAGACGTGGTAGATAAATCCACAGTAACTGAATTTAAACATGCCTGGGATAAACATATATCCATCCGAAGATAAAATACAGAAAATAGTATAAGGGCAGACTAGATGGACCATCATGTCTTTTTCTGCCGTCAGACTTCTATGTTTCTATGTTTCTTATGCATGCACCTTACTGACTTCTTAGGAATCAGGAGAGATCAATAGTGGATAGTCTAAGGGTAAGGTTTTGGGGGTTAGGTGATGATACTACAGACTCAAATAGTGAGTTCCGTGCATCAACTACTTGGTTACTAAAGTCATATTTCCTGCCGTCGAGCTTAGAGCGGTTTACTTTAAGTTTGTATCTGTTATGTGCTTGTGTATTGTTGTGGTTGAAGCTGAAGTAGTCATTGACAGGAAGGACGTTGTAGCAGATGATTTTACAATTTCTCAAAAATCCTTAAATTCCATCATGGTAAAATGTAGCATGTAAGACCTTAAGAATAAATGTTGGGCTTGTCTGAAAGGTGTTTTTCAAAAGACAATTGGGCTTTCTTGGGGGTTTTCTTGCAGCAGTGAAATGTACTTACCTTCCCTCCTGGTTCAGAAGTGTGCACACTTTGTGCGTGCCACCATCGGAGATGCTTGGTGTGAGTGCCACCATTGCGCATGCTTTTTCACCCGCTGCACATACACAGAAGGGTTTTCTTAAAAACAAGATAATGGTGACATCCGGGTGGGTGGGTGGAGTCTCATGTTGCTGCCACTACCAGTCCACTGAAGAAGTTTCTATATATGATGCTTTGCTGCATAGCTAGAGGTATAACAAGCAGGAAGAGGGAGATTGTGATCCCGCTGTATAGAGCGCTGGTGAGACCACATTTGGAATACTGTGTTCAGTTCTGGAGAACTCATCTACAAAAAGATATTGACAAAATTGAACAGGTCCAAAGACGGGCTACAAGAATGGTGGAAGGTCTTAAGCATAAAACGTATCAGGAAAGACTTCATGAACTCCATCTGTATAGTCTGGAGGACAGAAGGAAAAGGGGGGGACATGATTGAAACATCATAATATGTTAAAGGGTTAAATAAGGTTCAGGAGGGAAGTGTTTTTAATAGGAAAGTGAACACAAGAACAAGGGGACACAATCTGAAGTTAGATCAATCTGAAGTTAGATCAAAAGCAACGTGAGAAAATATTATTTCACTGAAAGAGTAGTAGATCCTTGGAACAAACTTCCAGCAGACGTGGTTGGTAAATCCACAGTAACTAAATTTAAACATGCCTGGGATAAACATATATCCATTGTAAGATAAAATACAGGAAATAGTATAAGGGCAGACTGGATGGACCATGAGGTCTTTTTCTGCCGTCAGTCTTCTATGTTTCTATGTTTCTATATATAAATATAATTTATGTCTTATTTTGATCTATATATTCCCTATTTTTGTTTTCTATCCCCCTTTGAAGATGTTTTGCTTCTCATCCAAGAAACTTCTTCAGTTCTTCACTGAAGCTGTTTCTTAGATGAGAAGCAGAGCAATTTCAAGAAGGGGGATAGAAATACGGGAAAAGAAAGAAATACAGGAAAACCTTGCTTGGCTCATGAATCCTAATGAAAGCATCCTCCACTTAGCCTCCACTTGAACCATCCTGTCAAGGGGAGTCCATCACCTTCCTGAATAAAGGCTTCAACCAGTAATGGGCAACCAATTTTTTTACTGCCACACTGTGGGTGTGGCTTATTTTGTGGGTGTGGCTTAATGGACATGTGACTGGGTAGGAGTGGCTTGTCGGCCATGTAATCTCTTCTTGATTAGTTTCCACCCATTGCTTCTTGTTCTCCCTCAGATGCTTTGGAGAATAGCTTGACTCCCTCTTCTTTGTGGCAACCCCTGAAATATTGGAACACTGCTATCATGTCTCCCCTGGTCCTTCTTTTCATTGAACGAGACATAACCAATTCCTATAACCATTCTTCATATATTTTAGCCTCCCGTGCCCTAATCATCTTTGTCACTCTTCTCTGCACTTTTTCTTCTCTGCACATTTGTCTTGTGTCTAAGTGTTTTCCCATTTTCCTTTTGATAACCAGAGTTGGCTGACTCCAAAAACCTGGACCAGGATAGTCTTTCCCCAAATCCAGGATAATATTCTACAGCCCACTGGCTGATTGGATGTAGCCATTTGTGATCGTCAGTAACAGACCATTATAAATTAGTCTAATCCTATTCTATAATAAGCTAATGGCCATCATCACATCTTCAGGCAGCAAATGTCACAGTTCCATTACAATACTCTGCGTAATGGACTTTTTTTCCTCCCTTTTACTTGTTCTTAAATCTGTAACCACCAATCAATTGCACAGTGTTATACGAGTGAGAGGAAGGATGGAAGAAGGGGAAAAAAATCTTGGCTATCCATTTTCTTGACACCATGACTAATTTGAGAAATCCCTTTTATTACTCTTTCTCCCACTGCCAGCTGCCTTTTTCTCTCTAAACTAAGGGAAAAGAAAGGAAAAAAATTGGCAAAAACTTTAAATTTGTCTTGCAGAAAAAGGGATTCTCCAATAATGCAATCTTATTGATTACCTTTTCTTGCACTTCTACAACTCCAGCTTTTCATTAAAAGAGAAGACATTATCCACATCAGACGTTTCAGTGAAGGAAATGCTACTATTCTACAGAGTACAAAAAGCAAAAGTAATAAATAAATAAATCCTGAAGCAAAAATAATTAAAATGTTTCTCACCAATGCCTCCTGCCTCCCCTTGCTTAAAAGCTGTAGGAACAATGTCAGGTTTCAGCAGTACTGAAAAAGCCCCCCCAAAAAGCCCCCACCCTCCCCCCAAAAGCGAAAAACAAGATGGCAATGCATGTATAGTGCCAGAAACTCAGAAAAGAAAACCAGGGAAAAATTCAAAAAAAAAATAAAGAAAAGACACCCCCCCCCCCAAAAAAAAATGGTGGCGTCCATGGACCGGTACCCACAGAACCGGTTCCATGATGTTGTCATGACATCACCAGTGGCTTGCTACTGGTTCGGGAGAACCAGTCTGAAACCACCTTTGGTTTGACAGTCAGTGGTTCTCAACCTTTATAATGCCAGGACCCCTTAACCCTGCTGTTCTGTTCATAATTACTATACACGTGTTTTTTTTCGGGTTAAATAGAACCGAACATAACATCAGGGTTAAATGTTGATTTTAGCTACTGTGTTTTTTTTAAATACCTATTTCATTAGTAAACTGTATGTAAACATGATTGATCATGAACAAATGAAACATGAAATTAAAAATTACTTTTTATTTTTATTTTTTTCAGAAAAAGGTAATTATACCCATATAGTGTTTCGGGTCTATTTGACCCAAAGAGTTTTACAGGTTGTGATTGATGTACTTTTCCTCATTTGAGGGGTTCTTACTATGAGTGTAGGGGGTTTTGGGGGGGAGGGTTGGTTTACCTGTTGCTATGTACTGGTTGTTACACTTGTACTGTTTGGGTCAATATTGACTTTTGCAGGTCTGAAACTTGTGATTGATTTACTTTTTCTCATTTGAGGGGTTTTTACTATGAGTGTGGGTTTTTTTTTTTGGGGGGGGGGGTTACCTGTTGCTACATGCTGATTGTTATACTTGTACTGTTCAGGTCAACCCTAGCCCTAACATCCTCCCACCCCCCAAAAAACCCACACTCATAGCCAAAACCCCCTCAAATGTGGAAAAGTAAATCATTCACAAATTTCAGATCTGTAAAAGTCAATATTGACCCAAACAGTACAAGTGTAACAATCAGCATTTAGCAAGAGGTAAGACAAAAAAAATACCCACCCCAACACCATCACCCCCCAAAAAACACACTCATAGTAAGAGCCCCTCAAATAAGGAAAAGCAAATCAATCACAAGTTTCAGACCTGTAAAACTCTTTGTGTCAAATAGACCCAAAACAGTACATCTGTATAGTAACTGTGCCCAGTAAAAACTAAAACAAAAAACACTTATAGTAAGAACCCCTCAAATGAGGCAAAGTCACTTAATCACAAGTTTCAGATCTGCAGGGGGAAAAAATTGTACAGGATCTCAAATTCCATTTCAGGTCAAATAAGACCCAAACAGAATATAAAGGTTAATGCAGTTCCTCATATTGTGGTGACCCCCAACCATAAGTCTAGTGCCAATTCTCCCAACAGAGCTTTAAGCTGATTGGCAGGAAGGTCAAAGGGACACCCCCAATATAAACACCCAGGTTGAGAACCACTGCTCTAAAGAGAGGAAAAACAGGCTATTAGGGACCATAGTTTATCTCCTCTTTAGCATCTGTACTCTTGAATCCTCTGCCTTGTTCCACTCTTTATTAAGGCAACCTTGCTCACCTTAGACCAGGATTGTGAACTCTTTCTCCTCAAGCCTTGTTGCAGCCCACCTACAAATTGTTTGAAGAAGTTGCAGTGAATTGTAGTTCCTAATAAAACAGTGGGAAACAAATGATTAAACACAGAGACAGGAATTAATTAATTTAATTAATTAATCTACTTGTTGAATAAATTTAATTTCTTTTGAATCTAAATTATGTTGCTCTACTTTCTGGAAACAAGCTTGAATTTATCTGTCATTTTTATTGTGCTTTGGTTCTCTCTCTCTCTCTCTCTCCCTCCCTCCTTTCCTCCCCATTTTGGGGAGGGTAACTTGCCATTCATTCAAACCCCACATTCAGTCCTGAGCTGGATAAATATTATACCCTACTATGTCCTTCACTAAAATATTTCCTGTTCCAGACCTTGAAAGAAAGGGTCACAAACCTAGATGTGACAGAGAATCCCTGAAACTACATGGTCACTGCTGACTCAGTTGCCTTGAGTAAGAACTGGAAATCTGAGAGGGGATTGATCATGATTTTCCTGGATTTCCTAGAATCATCATAAGGTTGTCTTGGGCATCTCCTATGCTCTTTCCCTGTCACCGTAGGTTGATTCCTTTGTCACAGGTATGGCGGAATTTGACCTTCAGGTCTTGCCTCTTGCAACCATGTGTCAAGCTCATCCCAGCCAGCCTTAATTTACCCTCCCTAAATGGGCTGCTTTGGCATGTCACATCCTTGGAGGCTAACTCAATACATATGGAAGAGAATAGACATGAAGTAATATATATAAAGATAATGTGTAAAAATAGAGGAGAAGATATATGAAAGGAAGAAAATATATATGATATATGAGAAAAAGGAAAGACAATTGGACAGAGGACGAAAGGCACACTAGTACACTTATGTATGCCCCTTAAACGGGTATTGTTATACTTACCTGATCACCCATTCTCCCTTGCTTGAGCTTCGGCTGGCTGTGAGTTTGTGTATATGTTATCATTTATTTCTTATTGTGAGTATTGGTTCTGCCTATTACACAGAATGTATAGTTCTAATTTTGACATAAGATTTGTTCTGATTGAATTGGAAGCTGCACACAGAGTCTGTTATTCCGTCCTTCATTGAAGAGGGGGAATATAAGATGGAGGGTGTTATTTATACTTTTCTAAGATTCAGTCTTGATTGGCTATCGGATAAGGTCAAACCTAAGGGCCTAGATCTTCTGGAAGAGCTTCTTGGCTTTCTTTGGAAGGAATTAAAATTAATTCTTCCCAGACTTTGTGGTAGCAATAGCAAAGAGACATATACTGCTTCACAGTGCTTTACAGCCCTCTTTCCCCCAACAACCTCCGAAGGATGGAAGGCTGAGTCAACCTTGAGCCTAGAATCTTGAATCTAATTTTTGGAGCAACTGATGGAATAGTAATAGCACTTAGACTTATGTACCGCTTCACAGTGCTTTACAGCCCTCTCTAAGTGGTTTACAGAGTCAGCCTATTGCTCCCAACAATCTGGGTCCTCATTTTACCGAACCTGGAAGGATGGAAGGCTGAGTCAACCTTGAGCCTAGAATCTTGAACTTAATTTTTGGAGGAACTGATGGAATAACAATAGCAATAGCACTTAGACTTATATATTTTACAGCCCTCTCCAAGCGGTTTACAGAGTCAGCATATCATCTCCAATAATCTGAGTCCTGAATTTACCCACCTTGGAAGGATGGAAGGCTGAGTCAACCTTGAACCAATGGTGAGATCTGAACTGCAGTTCCTCCAAAAATTAGATTCAAGATTCTAGGCTCATGGTTGACTACAGCTAGCAGTCAGCAGAAGCAGCCTGCAGTGCTGCACTCTAACCACTGCGCCACCAAGGCTCACCAAGGAATGGAAAGCTAACCAGAAAACATCCTTGAGAAAGTTCTTTCCAGAGAATGGGGTGGGATAAGGTAACTAAGGAGTTGGGTTTGACTAGGTTTTAAATGCTGGTGAGCCTCACTTTTTATTAATGTTTTAAAAGCTCAGCTTGTCTTTCACAGACCACAACCCTTGGCATCCCCTGGAATGCCCTGTAACATTGCATAACTTGACCACCCCAGTAAATAGACAGAGTTTTAAAAGTCTCTTCCTCTTCAAAGATCGAGCATTGCTATAAGCATGCAAACTTCCGTGCACATTTTAAAAACAAAACAAAACCAAGGTTGAGGAGACACCTTTCAAAGTTTACTGTGCAAATGAAACTCTCCCCTTCCTCCCCCCAGGTCTATCCAGATTAATTTTTGTGGATTTTTTTTAAAAAATTTAAAACATCAGACCGGAAATTTGATGGACTGGAAAGCTTTCCCTACAAGCAGACTCTAAAACACAGCGGACTTATCCCAAGCCGCTAATCTTTACTTCTCCGGGCCATGAAATCGGTAGAAGCTTAATTCTGAATCACAGGAGTGGAAGAAGTACTGAGCCTAGGCAGAACAGCCCCTACGGTGGTTTTAACGGAGATCATCACAAAACTGACAGAATGCTGATGAAGCACTTATAGAGCAAAGCCAGGCAAGGCACCAGCCTATGATTGCTGTAGCAACCTGCAGCGGTCCCCATTTTTTGCAAGTTGAGTGTGAATAATTGAAAGCTATTGCCTACTGTTCTGTCTGCGGGATTCAAAAGAAACATTTTCCCCAAAGTTGACCTTTCTGCTTTCCCCAGTTTATAATATTAGTTAGATTTACAGGCAGAAAAGGTAACTTCTTCTTCACATTAGGGAAAAGTGTCCTCCACTTGAGTAATTTTAGTCAGAACTGGAGGCTGGCCTTTTTCTCTGGGGAAGCTGACATAAGATCTAAAATAAGGGGAAGGGGATTCTCCACAGTACCGGTGCTGACAGATCCCACCTCTCATTTGAAAGAACATGAGGACAGGGAGAGAATTACAAAGCTTGGAGAGGCTGTCCTTGAACATCCTTAGCTGATAGACTGGCAAAACATTCAAGGCTTATCTATGAAAAGCCATGTCCCTAATAAGTTTGGAGGGAAAGAAAGGGACAGCTTTCGGGATATACTCAAAAGATATTTTCTGGTGTGGGAAAAATACAAAGATTAGGGAAACTACACTCTCAAGTCTTAGCAGTGAGAACTTCAAGGCTTCCTGAAGTCCTAACCTTCATTTTTGGTGACTCCCAAAAATTCTGATCACACGAATATGGTCATCAAGAAGTAGATGCATTAAATTAGTTTATGCCTTATGCAAAACAACCGGATATAGACCAGTGGTTCTCAGCCTTTCTATGTTGCAATCCCTTAATACAGTTACTCATGTTGTGGTGAACCCCAACCATAAGTCTAGTGCCAATTCTCCCAACAGAGCTTTAAGTTGATTGGCAGGAAGGTCAGACACCCCCACTGTAAATGCCTGATTGGTCAGATTGTAAAAATATGTTCCAAGGAGCCAGAATAGAAGCTTTAGTTCCTAACCCCATGGGAAATTTGTCTTTTCCCATGGTCTTAGGCGACCCTTGTGAAATGGTCATTTGACCCCCAAAGGGGGTCAGTATAGACTGATCATTTATGAACATGACCTATCAACTTTTCAAACCATCCAAATTATATTTTATTCTCTTGTCAGCCGCCAGTGAATTCCAGTTTAATCATACAGCGGAAATAATAATAATAATAATAATAATAATAATAATAATAATAATAATAATAATAATAGGTTCTAAATTGTCCTGAATCTAGTTTCTATAGATTACGTCAAATTGTGAAGAAAGACATCTCCCTGTCTACATTATCTATGGCAGTGATGGTGAACCTTTTTCCTCGGGTGCAAAAAAAAGGTGTGTGCATGCACTATCACACATGCATGAGTGCCCACACCCATAATTCAATGCCTGGAAAAAGTGAAAACACCTTCCCCCACCCCCTGGAGGCCCTCTGGAGGCCGGAAATGGCCTGTTTCCCAACTTCTGGTGGGACCAGTAGGCTTGTGTTTCGCCATCCCCAGGCTCCAAAGGCTTCCCTGGAGCTGGAGGAGGGTAAAAATGCCCTCCCAATACCCCAAAGGCTCTCTGGAAGCCAAAAATGCCCTCCCAGAGCCTCTGTGCAAGCCAAAAATCAGCTGGCCAGCACACACTTGCACATTGGAGCTGAGCTTGGGCAACAGCTCGCGTGTCAGCAGATATGGCTCCGCGTGCCACCTGTGGCACCTGTATCATAGGTTCGCCATCACTGATCTATGGTATGCATGATATGTCTCACCTTAATATGCTTCATTCAAACTTGGTGGGATAAAAAAAAAATTACTACCGGTTCTGTGGTCATAGCTTGGTGGTTATGGCATGGCTTGGTGTGAGTGGCAGGGGAAGGGTATTGTAAAATCTTCATTCCCTCCCCACTGCAGGGGAAGGTTACTGCAAAATCCCCATTTCCTCACGATCAGCTGGGATTCAGGAGGCAGAAAATAGATGAGTATGGGGCCAGTCAGGGATGGAATTTACCAGTTTTCCCCAGAATTGATCAGAACCTGCTGAAAGCCACCTCTGATTCAAAGAGAAGAAAACCCAGTTGCTGTAGTCTTATTTTATGAATGAAGCTACCTATGATATTTTTTATAGCCAATATAGAATAAAACAACAGCCAAAACAGAATAATTTACAGAAGGATATCCAATTGAACCAGCCGCACCCATAGCCTTGCAAATTTCTATAATGCAGGCACACTCTAATTGGATGCGTGATCTTTATATATATTTCCCCCAAGAAATTGCAGAAGAAATTCTGCAATTATTTCTCAAGGACTTTAACAGGGACATTGGCACCACTCCTCAGAAATTCCCATGGGAAGTTTTCTCCTGACTTAATTGAAGTTATGGAGACTGAAGACCATTCAAAAGATGATGGTGATGCAAGGAAAGAAAAGACATCCATACACATTTCTCCACAATTTTATTTATTTCTGACATAAAATAAATGTCAGAACACCCAACTTCCTCCATGAACATTTCACTGAGAGCCTTTTCTTCTTCCAACTCAGAAAGTTGATTCAATTTAGGGCGGAAAATTGCACAAAAGGTCCTCGAATCAGATCAGTTCAGAGGCAGGCAGTTCAATCCAAATGAATAATCTGATTTGGAACGATTGCATCTTTCAAATGCAGCTGAATCTAATCTTTGCACAGGCTGATATCGGTAGGACTTGCCCTTCCAAAAACATCAATAACTTGGAGGAAGAGAAAATGCCGAAGCTACGATATCACTTCTCCAGTGATATCATGACAGCATCACCTGTTCCTTTCTCCATGATCTGCGCTCCCCAGCTGGATAAATATATAAAAAATGTGGAGCTTCATCCTCAAAATATTTTCTGTTTTGGGATACTAGGCAGTGCTGGATTTCAAAAATGTTTTACTACCAGTTCTGTGGTCATGGCTTGGTGGGTGTGGCATGAGGAGGCTTGGTGGGCATGAGCTGAGGAGCTTGGTGGGTGTGGCTTGGTGGGAATGGCAGGGTAAGGACACTGCATAATCTCCATTCCCTCCCCACTCCAGGGGAAGGTTACTGCAAAATCCCCATTTCCTCCCGATCAGCTGGGACTCGGGAGGCAAAGAATAGATGTGGGTAGACAATGAAGGGCTCCATATTGCAGGCGCTCCTGGTGTGCCCCCAGTATGCTTCTGGTGACCGGTGTGGGTGTGTCTGGTGGGTGCACACATGCGTCGGCACAAGATACGGCTTCTGTGCATGTACAGGAAGCAAAATCTCATATGAGGAAACTCATGTGCATGGGATTTTATTGATTTCCGTCAATTTCTTTGCTTTCGCACAGAAGCAAAAAATTGCCCAAAACCATCAAATTCTCATGTGTGTGAGCGTAATCTCCGGAGAGAGGTGGAATACAAATCCAATAAATAAATGAATGAATAAATAAATAAACAAACAAACAAATAAATAAATAAATAAATAAATAAATAAATAAATCACATGAGATTTTGCTTCCCACGCATGTGCAGAAGCTGAATCTCATCTGGGCGCATGAATTCATGCATTGTGGACATGGAGGTGCATACACATCTCCATTTTTCCTACTGAGATGGCATACCGGACCGTCCATGCCATAGCCCAAAACTGGGGCAGGGCCAGTCAGAGGTGGTACTTTCCCATTCTCCGGACTATTCAGAGCCTACTTGTTAGTGCGTAACAATTTAAGATCCCGGTCGGGGGATCCAGGTCAGTTAATGTTTCTGCCACATCATAGATGTGGACCATAGTGGTTTAAAAATATGGCTCTTTTTCTTTTGCCTTCAGCAACTTGGAGGCCGAGTGCTTCTAAGAATATATCAAATTTCGCCTGATATTGTTGTTATATACCTTTCTCTGGGTCAAAGAACTTGGGGGCTTTTGCGACTGCTGAGACTTCCGTTTCTTTCTGTATTTGGGTGTCGTGTCACTTCTCTCGTCGCCAGTTGTCAGAGCGTAATAATTGCACAGATGCTGTTCTGATCCAATTCGTTTTATTAGGAATCAGGCAAGGAAACAGTAACAAAATAACTAGAACAAGTACATACAAAGTATAGCAAGAATTGTGGGCTCACGGCTGTGCTGTCCTTTTTAAACTTTCTGCGCTAGAGGCGTGGCTTGACAGCCTCTTGAATTTCCCGGCCATGGTTTAGCCAATCCATGGCCGGTATGCATATTAACTCATTTCCATAACTATTTACATATTCTATTTACATACACAACACTACTGAATCCCATTTCTGGGACTAGTGCATCATTTCCTCCTTTTCTAACAATACCTGCACTGAGGACTCCTTGGTGGCCTCTTGAGCTTGGTTGTACTTTTGCAGAAATTTCATTACCCAAGCTAGGTAACAACATCAGGCCTGATATCAGTAACAGTAACACCATCATATCCAAACTATGAGAAAGACAACAAAGATAAATGACAAGAGACCTGAGAACTGGAATGCTCTCTACATGGGGCTACCTTTGAAGAGTGTTCGGAAACTCCAGATCATGCAGAATGCAGCTGCGAGAACAATAATGGGCTTCCAAAGGTATGCCCATGTTACACCAACACTCTGCAGTCTGCATTGGTTGCCGATCAGTTTCTGGTCACAATTCAAAGTATTGGTTATGACCTATAAAGCCCTTCATGGCATCGGACCAGAATATCTCCAGGACCGCCTTCTGCCGCACAAATCCCAGCGACCGGTTAGGTCCCACAGAGTTGACCTTCTCCGGGTCCCGTTGATGAAACAATGTTGTCTGGCAGGACCCAGGGGAAGAGCCTTCTCTGTGGTGGCCCCGACCCTCTGGAATCACTCCCCCCAGAGATTAGGATTGCCCCCACCTTCCTAGCCTTTCGTAAACTCCTCAAAACCCACCTCTGTCGTCAGGCTTGGGGAAATTGATTCCCCTGGGCCGTTCCCGCTTTGTGTATGGTATGTATGAGATGCATGATTGTCTTTTATATTAAGGGTTTTAAAGTGTTTTTAAGTATTGGATTTGCATTGTTTCTGTTGCGAGCTGCTCTGAGTCTACGGAGAGGGGCGGCATACAAATCTAATAAATAAGTAAGTAAGTAAGTAGGTAGGTAGGTAGGTAGGTAGGTAAGTAAGTAAGTAAGTAAGTAAGTAAGTAAGTAAGTAAGTAAGTAAGTAAGTAAGTAAGTAAGTAAGTAAAACAAAAAATAACCCTGAGGAAGGACTTTTTCACATACAATATCACACAACTGTCCTATAGCATTGTTTTTTAACTTCATGTTTTAGTGTGAAGTAAATGCTTTAACGTGAAGTCAAGTGTGATACTTGATACTTAATTCTGAAGACACATTCATGCATTTTGGGAGGGAAGAAGAACAGTTAATATTTTATGGGACCATTTTAGAGGCACTTTTTAAAGTGGGGGGGGGGGAACAAGCTACAAATATCTCCCATAAATAACTTAGCAGCTCTATAAAATAAGAAATCACTCTGATTTTTGTCTTAAAACATCTTATAGCAGGACTTTTATTAGGCTCCACAAGGCTTCAGGCACTAGGCGTTTTGGATAGAAACAGAAGATAAAAGTAGTTGGAATTAAAAGATTTTGGAGAGGGGCATCATGTTCATTGTCTTTGTGAGACTTTGACATTAGTGAAGAATTAACGGGTGAGGTTCTAATCATGCAATGGCTAAAGCCAGTTGCCAAAGATTAAAATTAATAAAGCTTTGGCAAATGCTAGACAACTTGGCTACTGAGTTTCAATTAAAAACAAGCAAGACAAAAGACATGATTAGAACAACAGATAAAATCAGCAATACCTAATTTGATCTGGGCTAGAAAATGTGCAAATCAGTTTATTTCTATCCATGTTCTTTGGCTCTTTTTAAAATTAGTAATATGAAACTGTTCCATGTGATTGTATTTGTGGTTCTATGTGGCTGAGCTATATAGCTATATATTTGGGGCACAGGTCTACAACAGGACATTGGGAAATCTTTGAAAATTTGAAATTGTACTACCAAATGAAATTGTACCATATTTGGGGGGTGGGGGCAGAAGAAATGGTTTCATTAAATTGTGAAGCAAAAACATCTCACAAAAGGAGTATTTATTTTATTTTATTATTTTATTTTATTTTACTTCATTTTATAATAACAGAGTGGGAAGGGACCTTAGAGGTCTTCTGGTCTGCTTAGGCAAGTAACCCTGCACCATTTCAGAGAAATCACTACCCAATCTCTTCTTTAAAACTTCCAGTGTTGGAGCATTCACATCTTCTGGAGGCAAGTTGTTCCACTGATTAATTGTTCTAACTGTCAGATAATTTTTCCTTAGTTCTAAGTTGCTTCTCTCCTTGATTAGTTTCCACCCTATGTGTCTTATCCTGCCTTCAGATGCTTTGGAGAATAGCTCCTTTGTGGCAGCCTCTGAGATACTGGAACTCTGCTATCATGTCACCCTTAGTCCTTCTTCTCATCAAACTAGATAAATCCAATTCCAGCAACCATTCTTTATATGTTTTAGCCCCTAGTCCCCTAATAATTGTGGTTGCTTTTCTCTGCACTCTTTCTAGAGTCTCCACATCTTTTTTACATCATGGCGACCAAAACTGAACGCAGTATTCCAAGTGTGGCTTTACCAATTGCTTAATTTAATTTAGTTAGACATGTGAGAGTCCCATCATCCTTATTCTTAAATTGGCAGTTTTGGGGTATTATTTTATTGCAGGAAATAATAACTTCTATTTGCAAGATACCTTAAGGCAGTGTTTCCCAACCTTGGCAACTTGAAGATACCTGGACTTCAACTCCCAGAATTCCCCAGTCAGCATTCGCCCAATAGTGATGAGCGAACTCAACGGTGTTCGGGTTCAGCAAGTTTGGACGAACTATACGCAAAATTCGGCTGAACCCGAACCCGAACGGGGAATCCCACCAAGAGATTCCGGGGGTGGAGCTTTGACATCACGTATACCGGCAGGTTGCTAAGGACGCCAAGGTGATCACTTCCTGGATTCCATGGAATCCAGGAAGTGATCACCTTGGCGTCCTTAGCAACCTGCCGGTGATGTCAAGGCTCCGAATGCCGAACACGACCCCGAACTTTGCCCGAAGTTTCAAAAAATTTCGGGTTCGTGTTCAGCATACCGAACACCGCAAAATTCAGTACAGACCCGAATTGTGCAGGTTCGGTTCGCCCATCACTAGCTACCAACTGCATTTTAACCTAGCACGTTCTGCCATCCCAGCTCAAGGTTAGTTGAGGTTTCAAAATGTTGTCTGAATCCAGAAAATTGGGTTGAGTGAAGCATTCCTCAGCTAGTCTGCCATGGAAACTCGGTGTAATAACCTGCATCAAGTGGAATTTGCATCTCTTTATTTGATTTTCGAGATTACCAAACCAAATTTAAATTTAAAAAAGTCTTCCTGGCGAAGCCATTTTTCCTAATCACTCACAAGGCTGCACTGATCTCTACAACTTGATTACATTCTAATTAAATTAATTGGATTGACAATAATTTCTTTCTCCAGAAAGATTAAATGTGGAAGCCAAGCAGCTTTATAAACTCCAGGAAATAGTAAGAAAAGCAGTCAACAGAGGTTGGCAGGAAAGTGGAATGTGTCGAAGAGCAAATCTTTTCCAAAGTCTTAAAACTCAGCCACAAAAGCACTGTAATTAAATTGTTAACAAGTATACAGGGCTAGTGGGATACCTTTTGATTCTTCTCCACCTTGCTTTGCCTCATTTTATTATTATACTCAGCCTTCTCTCTCTGTTTCTTCCCAGTTCTGTCTTTATCTATAAAATAAGATGTGGAATTCCAATGTATTCACTGATCTTTATAACAAAAATTTAAGAATCCTAAAACAAAAGGTCACTTGACTCTAGAGTAGATGGGAAATAAATTGCTTTTCTAAAGAGACCCACTTCCCCAACCCCCAAAAGCCGTAGTCTTTCAAAGATTTCGGTTTAAATACTGATAGGCGTTAGCTGCCTTTTATAAAATATAGGCATACAAAGGCAGCCCAGTGTCCTCCTTCAGAGGGGCAGGAGAATTTATCTTCTCAATGGGTCATGACATCATCCATGTATGTGTGTAATTTCTTCCTTCTCCCCAACCTATTCCCAAATGCAAATAAGGCATAATTTTATTATCCTACTACAAATAAACCATCAGAAAACTATACACTTCCCACAGGACATTTTTTCCCCAACCACATTTCAGTGCTCAAAATCAGTAACCAAGAAAAATGAAAATAAATTCCCACATTCTGGATAAGATAAGGTAAAGGTAAAGTTCCCACGCACACAGTGATGGGCTGCTCCCCCCCACGGAGGTGGGGGGGAAGGGATACGGTGGGGATAGTAAAAAAGGAAATAATTAAATAGTATGTTTTTACCCATAAACGCTTTAATCATTTTAATCATTATCCAGAACTGAACTTTTATAGCAATTACAGAAAATTGAGCTACTTGCCTAATCTGTTATCATACTGAACCTTGTGGGTTTTGTACAAAACCTTAAAATGTTCCTGTGCTCCTGAACAAATAATGCTGTTTATCATTTGTCCTTTTTGTGGCTATTGAAATAATGGGACTTAATCAACTGAAAAAAGAGTCCAAGCACCTATTTGAAAACTTATCTTGGTTGGTAAGCCACTCCCACCCAGTCACATGACCTTTAATTCCTCCAGTCACATGATTGTCAAGCCACTCCCACCTGGTCACATGGCCAGCAAGCCACACCTACACAATAAGCAATGCCCAGAGTGTGCTAGCAAATTTCTTTTACAGCCCTTCACTGCCTGCATATGTGTGCTGGTCATTTCCGGTTCTAGGGGTGGTGCTCATCTCTGTTTTAAAAGACGAAGAGCCAGTGCCGTCTGAAGACGTCTCCGTGGTCATGTGGTCAGCATGACTCAACACTTGAAGGTGCATAAAATGCTGTTACCTTCCTACCAAAGGTGGTCCCTATTTTTCTACTTGCATTTTTACGTGTTTTCGAACGGCTAGGTTGGTAAAAACTGGGACCAGTAACAGGAGCTCACTAAGGATTTGAACCACTGAACTGCCAACCTTCTGATCGACTAGCTCAGTGTCTTAGCCACTGAGCCACCAGGTCCTGCCTGAATAAGATAGAGGAAAGCAAAAGCTTCTTTTATAAGAAAAGAGAACTTTTGAGAAGATCTCCTGGTGCAAGCTTATTACATTTTGTCGAAAGCAGATTTCTTCACTTTAGCTATGCCAGGAAGAGGCAGAATGGAAAAGAATTCAGAAGCGTTCAACTTTGCTATCCTTATAAATGTGCAATCAAGCCAATTTTTCTGCATTAGCAAAACACACCATGAAGCTATGAATTAACCACACAGCCTGGGCCTGCACATCATGTTAACTTAAAATGTGGCTGGCTGGTTTCGTGAATTGATGTATTATATGAAGGCAGCCCGTTATTCATTTTGTATGCTGGCTGGAATAACCAGAAATTAATGAGAAGTTAGTGCCTTTGTTCCTCACCTAATAGATATTGGTTCTAATGTTTAAAAGCCAATCCAAAATCCATTCTTAAAGTATTTTTTAAGCTATTTCAAGCCAGCTCAATTAAAAGGGCCAACTGCAGATGTTTCAGCAATTTTCTAACTAGAATTATTCAGTTCCTTGCAAATTGCAGCATTACTGTACAGTTTGTATCCGCCATGTGAAAAAGAAGCAAACTGTTGATCTCCAGCAGCATTTGAGGTATTGCTAAAGGATAATAACTCACCTGCTTTCTCTTAACTTGCAGCTGCTTGCTTCATTCTGGGTATTGTGGCAGATTTATGCCTCGCTTAGTTCATTGGCTTTGCGTGGCATATGGATGGCTTGCTTTGAATGTTAAGTGAGCTCCAGAGGTTGAAATATGAAAAGTATTTGGATAAGGATGATGAGCCACTAGGAAGTCATAATCCACAGGAGTGATGACAGTGGGCTGCCATAGGCAAAGCAAGCACTTAATTTAAAAGCAGAGGTATTAAAAAGAATCACTCTGCACTGTATTACGGCAATGTTTTCTATAGGAGGGCTAATAACGGATACAATTGATTGGATATGGACATCGTCACACTCCAGAATAGCCCCATGGATAAGAATGGGATCAATTAGTCACGACTAATGAAATCTCATGGATTTGAATGGGGCTGGTCTATTGTGAGCACGATCAAATCTCAAGCTAAACCAATAGATTCCTTTTAATCCTCTTCAGTTCATTCTTCAGGCAGTAGCGTATGAATTGATTATATGTTTCCATTCAAGAATAATGCGTTCTCATGCCTTATGTGTATATAATGCAAGTTCTTTTTAAAAAATCCATCATGGATTTTCAAAAGATTTCATAGAGCCATACAGCAATGTTCCACTTATCTATGGCAATGTGATTTTTCTCCATTCATGTATTTATTTACTGGGGCATTTTGATCTGGGTTTATGGTATGTTGTCTTAATACAGCAGCATTTGGGACTCTAAGCTGTGTAAAGAGGTTCAGACTGCTCCTATAGAATAGGTAGTAACTTGGCGGCCTTCCACGCCCCTGAGCCGGTTCTTTCGGCTGAGCTATAGGCACCATTATCTTGGTTTTTTGCTTCTGCACATGCGCAGATGCCTTTTTATAGTATTATGCATGTGTGCACAGCCAGTAATGGGCAGCCAAAATTTGTGGGTGTGGCTTATTTTGTGGGTGTGGCTTAATGGTCACATGACTGGGTAGGAGTCGCTTGCCGCCCATGTGATCAGGTGGGAGTGGCTTGAACGATCATCATCGTTCAAGTGAACTGCTAAGTCCTTGAATTACAACCTTACCAGTGTCGCTCACTGGGGTGACAATTTGTTTCACATTTTGATATGTTGTGAGCTGCCCCAAGTCCTCGGAAAGGGGCAGCATACAAATCCAATTACTGTAATAAATTTATAATAATAATTATAAATAATAAATAATTAATGTTAATTATATAATTAATTTTAATTTTAATAATTAATGTTAATTATATAATTAATTTTAATATTAATAATTAATATTAATTATTCTAAAAAAATAATTATAATAGTATTAATGATAAATAAATTTCTGCCGGTGGAACTGCATTCCACCCCATCCTGCCTGATGCCCATCCCTGAGCACAGCACAAAACACACACATGCCCATGTGACATGTCCCTGAATGAACCAACAGTCACACAATCTGGAACCCACCCCTGGCTGTATGGTTTACAGGGGCACATCAGACAGTGCTCCAGAGGGTTAACATCATTGCCCAGAGGATCATTAGTTGCCCTATCCCCTCTTTGGAAGAGCTTTATAGCTCTCTCTGCCTTAAGAAAGTTTGAAACTTTTTGGGGTGGTTGAAATATAATCTTTAATAAAGATTATACAGTCATACCTCATCTTACGAACCTAATTGGTTCCAGGGGGAGGTTCGTAAGACGAAAGGTTTGTAAGATGAAACATTGTTTCCCATAGGAAACAATGTAAAGTCAATTAATCCGTGCAACCAAAAAAAACCCTTGCAAAAAAACGGCGTTCGGCGACTGCTGGGAAGCCGCGCGGCTATTTTAAAAGGTGACAGCCAGGCTGGGGGGCTTCCCAGCAACCTCCCGAACCCCGAACCCGGAAGTTCGGCAAAAGTTTGGAGTTCGGGAGGTTGCTGGGAAGCCCCCCAGGCCGGCTGTCACCTTTTAAAACAGCCGCGCGGCTTCCCAGCAGCTTCCCGAAGCCGAACGCCAAACCCGAACTTCCACGTTCGGCGTTCGGCGACTGCTGGGAAGCCGCGCGGCTGTTTTAAAAGGTGACAGCCGGCCTGGGGGGCTTCCCATCAACCTCCCGAATCCCGAACCTGGAAGTTTGGCAAAAGTTCGGGGTTCGGGAGGTTGCTGGGAAGCCCCCCAGGCCAGCTGTCATCTTTTAAAACAGCCGTGCGGCTTCCCAGCTGTCTCCCGAAGCCGAACGCCAAACCCGAACTTCCGCGTTCGGCGTTCGGCGACTGCTGGGAAGCCGCACGGCTGTTTTAAAAGATGACAGCTGGCCTGGGGGGCTTCCCAGCAACCTCCCGAACCAAACCCGGGGTTCAGAAAAATTTTGCCTCTTCTTACGAACTTTTTTCGAGTTACGAACCGGCGTTCGGGAGGCTGCTGGGAAGCCCCGCCGCCCGGCTGTCACCTTTTAAAACAGCCGCGCGGCTTCCCAGCAGTCTCCGAACGCTGGTTCGTAACTCGAAAAAAGTTCGTAAGAAGAGGCAAATTTTTTCTGAACCCCAGGTTCGTATCACAAGTTGTTCGTAAGACGAGGGGTTCGTATCTTGAGGTACCACTGTATTTTAACCATCCAAAAAAGCTTCAAACTTAAATACTTAAAATAAAACAAACAGATAAATGTTAAGAATGTTTCAAACTTTCTATGTTTAGTATGTTTGTTAATTAAATGTTAACAAACATACTAAACATAGAAAGTCTGAAACATTCTTAAAGGTACATCTCATCCTGGGTGACCCCCCCCCCCCTTTTTAAACTATTACCATTTGGCAGACGGCACAGGACAATAAAAACAAGGACAAATAGGCTGAAAAACAGCTTCTGTCCCAGAGCAGTAACTATACTGAATTCTACTGTATAATGAGGATTTAGTAGCTCCTCATTCCACACCTAATACAGTATTTTGAATCTAATCTGAGTCAATAAAGCCTGCTAGATTGGGTTGCCTGAGTTCTCTTCTCTACCATGTGCTGGCCACCACCTCCCCCATCAATGGTGCAGAATTTTTGGCAAAAAGTGCAAGAGGATATTAATAGGATATTAAATATAAGATGGACAATTACTAAGGAAATGGCAGTATTAATAAAAAGTAGTGAGATGGGAGAATACAGAGAAATAAAACAAGCAGCGATAGAAAGCGCTCAGGCGACAAAATGGACAATGCAAAATTGGTATAGGTATATGGTGGACCACATTCAATTCGAGATTATGGATAACAGGATGAATTCGATTAATGAAACTGATTTGCAACAGCTGATGGGGCGATGGGACAAGGTAAGATGATACATGGCGAGTAGGATCCGAGACCAAGCTATAAGAAATAAGTTGGAATCACTCTATAATATGTAAAGAAATATTTCACTCTTGGGTTTAAATGATTTATACAAGAAATACCCCCAACTGGTGGTGGGGTATGATTGACTGTCTGGTGGTGGGATCGCTGAGCACATGTTATATGTCATATGTTGTGTGTGTGTTTTATATTATAAAAATCAATAAAAATATTAATTTAAAAAAAAACCCAACTCCTCCATCTAGCTTATCTCATAAATGTATTAGGACATTTATTAGAAGGATTGGGAGTTCTTACCATCAGCTGCTTTAAAGAAGAGGCCAAATCAAGAACACATTTCTCTTATTTCCCCACCACCACCCCAAAATGACAGCAGTTGCATACGCAGAAATCGTATCGTTTTTTGCTCAACTTCATGCTATTCTTTTAAGCCTGTTAACTTGCCACCCATGGTGGCTGTTAAGCCGAACATGGTGAGAAGTGGAAAACATTTTGTAGACAGAAGGTGGTACATCATTTATTAGCAACAGTAATTATTAATAGGAACAGCCAACACTTTAAGCAGGGAGAATTTAGTCGTTTGCAATTTGGAAGGGTGTGAAATCAATTTCATCTGCTGAAACTCCGAAACTCGTGGTGTTTGTACTGAAAATGAGATTTTATTACTTGCTTTAGAAATAAAAATATTTTGGTATTGTGTTATATATTCATAGCTCCTTCCAGATGTCAAAATGCTGCTCCCATCAGACATGTCATTACAAGCCAACTGGATGCACACAAGACTTCTTTGAAAGAGTTCATAGAGTTATAATTAACTGCTGATTTTTTTTTCCAGTTGCAGTTACATTTTATAGCCAAGAGCTGTATTTAACATAGGTAATGCAGAGAGAATCACATTTTGATGGGAGGAATGAAAGCATTGCTTCCACTTAACTCCTTTATTACTGTTTCTCTGGAACAAAGTGAATATTCCAGGGGTTTTTTTGGTAATCAGGCATAACATTAGCGAAGTACTAGGGAATGTATATTGATTATTCTATCTTTAAACTCACTGCAGCTTCCCATGCGCTCTGCTCTGTTACGCTTCTGCATCTGTCTGCTAAATGGTCAAAAATGGGCAAGAATTTATGCATCTACTGCTGTGCACAACCGTCTACGTTCTATATACCACTAAAACTCTCAGTGTAACCTTCAGTTAGCCCAAACAGTGCATTATAATGCAACAATTTTTGAATCAAGGTACCTCAAAGGCACTACCTTAAAGAATACAAACAAGGTTTGGGACCCATTACTCCCATGGAACTGAAATGTCAAGGATCTTCACACCAATTGTATTTGCAAAGTTGTGGCAAATACAACGGAATATTCATCTCTAATGATCTAAGTGCGAGAGCCCCCTGTAACAACATTGCCAAAAAAGCATTAAGAGTTGTTATCCTAATCTTGTGTAGCTTCTTCTCTAATAATATTCTACTTTTAACCAGAGCATACAAAACATTTGCTAGACCAATTCTCGGATATAGCTCATCTGTCTGGAACCCGCACTACATATCGGACATTAATACAATTGAGCAAGTCCAGAAATATTTCATGAGAAGAGTCCTCCATTCCTCTGCCTCCAGCAGAATACCTTATGCCACCAGACTTGAAATTTTGGATTTAGACAACTTAGAACCACACTGCCACTGGTATAACCTAAGGGTAGCACATAAAATTATCTGCTACAATGTCCTACCTGTCAATGACTACTTCAGCTTCAACCGCAACAATACACAAGCACACAATAGATACAAATTTAAGGCAAACCGCTCCAAACTCGATTGTAGAAAATACAACTTTAGTAATCAATGCCTGGAATGCACTATCTGACTCTGTGGTTTCATTCCCAAATCCCCAAAACTTTAACCTTAGACTGTCTAATGTTGACCTCACCCCATTCTTAAGAGGTCTATAAGGTGTGTGCGAGCACCAACGTGTCTACCGTCCTTGTTCTATTGTTTCCATGAACTCATAACAAACTCATGTATACATGTTTATTCTTTAACTATAATCTTATATATGCTTGATTTAATTAATTAATTAATTAATCATTAATTATTAATTATTATTAATAATAATTATTAATTGTGATTTCTGAAGCTTCCTGTCAGCGTCCCACAAGCAAAGTTAATGTGGAAGATGGCAGGAAGTCATTTCCTCCCCTTCTGCATTTTGCCCACTTCCAGTCAATCTGTTTGCCTCTTTAAATTAAGTAAATATTGATTTTGAAAGACCCAATGGGTTATAAACGTAGTGTACACATACTGGGTATTTCTTGAATATACCAATTTCTTTGCAAATACTGAACCCACAAAATTAATTTGCAAAGTGAATTCAGATATGCACATTTTAGGCTGCAAAACATAAAGTAGGTCAGTTTGCTTCAAAATGAAGAGAAGCATAAATCTTCTGATAATCCTGGTTCACAGAATTTTTTTTATTTTTTTATTTTTTTATTTATTTATTAGATTTGTATGCTGCAAACTCGGGGCGGTTCACAACAATAATAATAACAATATACAATGCAACAAATCTAATATTAAAAGAAAGTATCTAAAACCGCGTCATTTAAAAAAGCATACAATACAACCATGCCATACATAAACTCTATAAGCCTGGGGGAGATGTCTCAATTCCCCCATGCCTGGCAATATAGGTGGGTCTTAAGCAATTTACGAAAGGCAAGGAGGGTGTGGGCAGTTCTGATCTCTGGGGGGAGTTGATTCCAGAGGGCTGGTGCCACCACAGAGAAGGCTCTTCCCCTGGGGCTCGCCAGATGACATTGTTTAGTCGACGGGACCCGGAGAAGGCCAACTCTGTGGGACCTTATCAGCTGCTGGGATTCATGCGGCAGAAGGCGGTCCCGGAAGTATTCTGGTCCAATGCCATGTAGGGCTTTTATTTATACCAACACTTTGAATTGTGATCGGAAACTGATCGGCAGCCAATGCAAGCCTTGCATTGGCTGCCGATCAGTTTCCGGTCACAAGTATTGGAGAGACGTAGGTGAACCTAGGTAATCCCACAATAGCTCTCGAGGCTGCATTCTGCACGATCTGGAGTTTCCGAACACTTTTCAAAGGTAGCCCCATGTAGAGAGCGTTGCAGTAGTCGAACCTTGAGGTGATGACGGCATGAGCGACTGTGAGCAATGACTCCCTGTCCAAATAAGGCCGCAACTGGTGCACCAGGCGAACCTGTGCAAATGCCCTCCTCTGCCATCATCTACTGAATTTATGCATTGTGGAAATATTGGTCCTACTATCTGTGATTCCCTGTAGCCTTGCCATAAGATTGGTGATGTTTGAAAAGCCCCCTTATTCATTCATTTGTTCATTCATTCATTCATTCATTCATTCATCGATGCATACATACATTCAATTGATTCGTATGGCATCCCATAAAGCCCTTCATGGCATCAGACCAGAATACATCCGGGTCCACCTTCTGCCGCACAAATCCCAGCAACTGGTTAGGTCCCACAGAGTCAGTCTTCTCCGGGTTCCGTCAACTAAACAATGTCATCTGGCGGGACCCAGGGGAAGAGCCTTCTCTGCAGCAGCCCCGACCCTCTGGAACCAGCTCCCCACGGAGATCAGAATTGCCCCCACAATCCTTGCCTTTCGTAAGTTCCTTAAAACCCACCTCTGTTGTCAGGCTTGGGGGAACTGAACTACACTTTTCACCCTAGGCCTATACAATTTATGCATGGTATGTTTGTGTGTATGTTTGGTTTTAAATAAGGGTTTTTAATTATTTTAAACATTCGATTTGTTATATGCTGTTTACTACTGTTGTTAGCCGCCCCGAGTCTACGGAGAGGGACGGCATACAAATCTAATAAATGAATGAATGAATGAATGAATGAATGAATGAACGAACGAACGAACGAACGAACAAACAAACAAACAAACAAACAAACAAACAAATTTCACTGAACTAACTCTGGATTGCTCACAATACTTTATCTCTTAACTTAATTAGGTTGGCTTCTAAAAATTCCTCATCAAATGTATGAGCAGAATGGTGAGGATAATAATATCTCCCAATATCTCCAGGTTAAGGATAAATTCTTCAACCATTTCTCAAGAGGAAGACTTTCCCATTTTGGTGACAACAGTGCCGGTGCTCCGGAAAGAAGATGGGTATAATGGCTTCCCTTGGCATGAACCAAAACATGGGAAGCCAGGAGACACAGAGAATTAGAAAGGGGTTTATATCCCGGTGATCTCTATATACTTTCTATGAATTTACCACTTCTGTAGCATATGCCTTGTTCTGGCCTCATCAGCTAGTCATACCCTTACTGGGATTTGATCCTGGGGCCTCTGCCTTGTAAGGCAGAGAATTAACCTCTTACGCCATCAGATCTGATCCCTGTAGCATATGCCATATTTCAGAAGCATAGAATAGAATAGAATAGAATAGAATAGAATAGAATAGAATAGAATGGAATGGAATGGAATGGAATGGAACGGAACATAATTCTTTATTGTAATTGGACACACAAGGAATTTGTAATTGGTGCATATGCTCTCAGTGTACATAAAAGAAAAGATACATTTGTCAAAAAGCATGAGGTACAACACTTAATGATTGCGCTAGGGTGCAAATCAGCAATTAGGAAACAATCAATATTAATATAAATTGTAAGGATACAAGCAATGAGTTACAGTCATACTGTCATATGTAATATGAGTCAATTTAGCCCTGAGAAACAAAAATAACAATAGTGCTTTTACAGCCCTCTCTAAGTGGTTTACAGAATGAGCCTCTTGCCCCTAACAATCTGGGTCCTCATTTTACCAACCTCGGAAGGATGGAAGGCTGAGTCAACCTTGAGTTGGTGGTGAGAATTGAAGTGCAGAACTACAGCTAGCAGTTAACTGAAGTAGCCTGCAGTGCTGCACTCTGACCACTGCACCACCCCGGTTCTGGGTCCTGCTTTCACTGACCTTTGGAAGGATGGAAGGATGAGTCAAGCTTGAGTCATTCAGAATCGAACTCCTGGCAGTGGGCAGAGTTAGCTTGCAGTACTGCATTCTAACCACTGTGCTATCACAGCTCTCCTGACCACCTCATCACCAAATATGCCCAAAAGCTATCTCTTCAAAGGATCTCTAAGGCAATTTCCATGTCACATCCCTGAGTGAGAAGGAGTAGAAATACATATAGGAAAGAGGCTTTTAGAGGAATATTAGTCCACAAGGATTCGTCAAATATGACTTAACCTGCAGATTCCTAAACCTAAAAACTTGACATGCAAAGTGACATGATAACATTTCCCAATAAGTCATAACCCTTTTCATCCTCGAGTTTCTGGGACCACTGTGTTTATTCTAACCCCAACTTTCTACCTGAAAATATTCATTTTTAGGATAGCTTGCTTTTGAGACAGATGGGCTACTAATCCTATAAAAAACATCTTTGTTACAAAACCTAATTCCTTTTTCTCAGTGCAAATAAGCCTCTTTGATTGATGTAGCCATGTTTTCCCTATTACCATATCCCGTCAGAGCTTAAGTAAATTAAAGAAGCAGTTGATTATGTCTCATAGTTAACAATCTGTCCCTTTATCATCATCATAATAACGTCTTCTTGGCAGATTCCATAACCCCTGCACAAACACCTCTTGGGCTCATAAACTTTTCTCCAGTTTATGTCACCCATCAAACAGCAAGAAGCTCATAAACAAGATACATACTAAAATCTTTCACTAATTAAAGGTGCTACGTTTTGCCTTTGTATTTTTCTTTTGTTATTAACATTTTAATAACAAACTAAACAGCTTTTTAAAAATTCTACACATTAAAAAAAAAAGCCAGCCCTTGCTTCTCTCCCATTTACACACACAGAGTTTAAAGAGATAAATTGAAAAATAAATAGAATGGAAGAATAGAATAGAATGGAATTTTTTTATTGGCCAAGTGTGTTTGGACACACAAGGAATTTGTCTTGGTGCACATGCTCTCAGTGTACATAAAAGAAAAGATATGTTCTTCAAGAATCATCACCTCGAGGTTCGATTACTGCAATTCTCTCTACATGGGGCTACCTTTGAAAAGTGTTCGGAAACTTCAGATCGTGCAGAACGCGGCCGTGAGAGGCATCATGGGGCTTCCCAGATTCGCCCATGTTTCTACAACACTCCGCGGCCTGCATTGGCTGCCGATCAATTTCCAGTCACAATTCAAAGTGCTGCTTATGATCTTTAAAACCTTACATGGCATTGGGCCAGAGTACTTCCGGAATCGCCTGTAACTACACGAATCTCAGTGACCGATAAGGTCCCACAGAGTTGGCCTTCTCTGGGTCCCGTCGACTAAACAATGTCATTTGGAGGGCCCCAGGGGAAGAGCCTTTTCTGTGGTGGCCCCGGCCCTCTGGAATCAACTCCCCCTGGAAATTAGAACTGCCCCCACCCTCCTTGTCTTTCGTAAACTACTCAAGACCCACCTATGCTGCCAGGCATGGGGGAGTGGAGACACCTTTCCCCCAGGCTTATTTCAAAATATATATTTTATGTTTGGTATGTATGTGTTGTTTGGTTTTTAAATATGGTAGGGTTTTATGTGCTTCTTTTTAATATTAGATTTGTTTCGCTATAATATTGTTTTTTATTATTGTTGTGAGCCGCCCCAAGTCTTTGGAGAGGGGTGGCATACAAATCTAATAAATAATAATAATAATAATAATTATTATTATTATTATTATTATCATCATCATCATCATCATCATCATCATCATCATCATAAGGTACAGCTCTTAATGATAGTCCAGGTACAAATAAGCAATCAAATCCTATTAGGAGCCTGTCAATATAAATCATAAGGGCACAAGCAACAAAGTTACAGTCATACAGTCATTAGTGGGAAGAGATGGGTGATGGAAATGATGAGAAGATTAATAGTAGTGCAGACCTAGTAAAATAAAATATAATAACAAATGCACCAATGACAAATTCCTTGTGTGTCCAATCACATTTGGCCAATGAATTCTGTTCCATTCCATTCCATTCCATTCCATTCTATTCTATTCTATTCATTGTCCTTTGGTGCTTGTGCATTCAGCCAGCCCGGGAATATGTTCTCCTCGATGAAAAAATTGCTCAGTTCAGTTTGTCTTTGAAAAGATTAATAAGCTCTATAATATATCATCATAGAAATCAATCAAAACTTCAGACAGAGGAAGATGTAATACAGAAAATAATAATGTGCGCAAAAATGGATAAACTAACATTGGAATTAAAAAATAAGGAAGATTCGGAATATTATGACTGCCGGGGCAAGTTCTATTGTTGGTTGGACCAATGTATAAAAACTATTAATAACAATAAGTTAAAAATAGCTATGTAATAGGTTGTGAGCACAATAAGAAATGGAAAACGGATTTGCTACACAAATTTCCAATGTTTTCAAATATCTTTTGCATATTGGGTGTTGTATATAAGTGTATAAATAAAAATTTGTAAAAAAAACAACCCTTCAGATAGTCTTTCACTTACAGATAGTCCTTAATTTACAGCTGTTTGTTTAGTGACTGAAGATACAACAGCACTGAAAAAAGTGACTTACAATTGGTCCTCTAACTTTCGAACCTTGCAGCACCCCCACAGTCACATGATCAAAATTCAGGTGTTTGGCAACCAGCATGTACTTGCAATAGTGCTGGGCCCTGAGGTCATGCGACCAATACAGTATTTGCAAAGTCCCTAGTTGACTTCCAACAAGCAAAGACAGTGGGGAAAATGGGATTCACTTAATAACCACATTATTTGTTTAACAACTGCAGTGGTGCACTTAAGAACCATGGCACAAAAGGTCACATAATCAGGCACAACTCAAGAACTACCTTAGCAAGGCAAAGTCTGGTCCTAATCTAGTCCATGGAGAGGGGCGGCATACAAATCCAATAAATTATTATTATTATTATTATTATTATTATTATTATTATTATTATTATTATTATTATTTTATTTTTATTATTATGTATTATTAAGTATTATTAATTATTAATTGAACTTATGAGTCAAGGACTAACTGCAGTGCATTTCTAATCATGGTTCCTTATATGCCAACTTTGATTCTTCAGTGTGTCACATCTCAGAGACATCATATCTGGAACAAATCCTACATTTTCTCCCCTAAATCAGGTAGCTGCAGAAAACTATTTGACTCCCATCTTCTTTTTTGGCAAGCTAAACATACCCAGTTCCTTTCATCATTCCTCTTGGGACCTGGTGCTTAGTCCCATAACATCTTGGATACTAAATATCCAGAACTGAATATAACATTCCAGTTATGGTCTGACCAAAACAGAATAAGAGTAGGAGTATTCCCACATTCTGGATTCTATGATCCTGTTGACACATCTGAATAGCAGTGGGTGTTGGGCTATGCTTGACTTGTGATCTGAAGAATAACAATTTTTTTTCCACATGTGCTACTACCAAGATATGTTTCATCAACCTGCGACTTTTATTTTTTCCTCTCCAGTTAGCAGAGCTTGACACTTCCTACTAAATGTCTTCCCATGTGTTTTTATCCACTATCTAAACATATCTAGGTCTTTCCAAACCTTCTATTTCTCTTCTACAATATTACTCACGTCTGCTGGATATCTGTCTTTAGCAAATATGATCATCTCCCTTCAACTTACTCATCCAGATCAACAACAAGGGTGATCAGTTCAAGACTCAGGCCAATCTCTCTAATTCAAGCTATTTAGTAGTACACTTTACATGTGGTCAATCGGCCAACTATGACTCCATCTAACTATTAACTGTTGTATCATCTTGTCCATGTTTTATAAATGAGGTGATCTTGGCAGGCTTTGTCCAATATTTCACTGAGTTCAACATTAATTATTTCCATGGCATTTCCCCAAACTATTAAGCCAGTAACTCCATTTAAAAAAAAAAAAAGACAATGGAGTTGGTTTGGTATAACTTGTATATCACAAACCTTTGCCATCTTAATTATTGCATTCCTATCCATATGCTCACAAAGATATTTCTGAAAAATCTACTCAACAATGTTGTCCAGGATTACATGTCCAAATGGTTTCCAGAAGGCTTTAAAAATTCACCTTTGCTGGCAGGCTTGGGGCCGTTGAGCTCTAACATCCTGGCCCAGCTGTCAGTATGTCTATGGTGTGAATGAGTGCGATTACTGGGTTTTTAGATCAGTTTAGTGCCCAAAACTGGAAAAACCAAGACACCCCCTCAGAAAGGGAAATAATTTAAAAAATTTACAAGTACGCAGAGATGGATGAAATGACAAGAGATGTTAAGGGCACGCAAGTCGATGAAACAAACAAACCATGGGATAAATGGTTTTAATAAGACAAAACATATTCACCTTCATATCTATACTTTCACTGACGAATGTAATTAATCAGATATAATTTTATTGTAAATTGAATTAGAAAAGGGTAATGAACTTCTGCACATGTGCAAATCATTTGTGATGACATGTAGGCAGGTAGGTGGCTCCTCCAACGACCAAACACAACTGCAATTCTAAAACATGTAGTATCAGACAATACATTATGAATGTAATGGCTGGGAGAAGCCATAATTACTTTGGTTTCATGTGTATGCAGAGCCTCAATCATGCAGGTCAAACATCCTTTGGGAAAACCTTTAGTTTCAGCTCAGTATGTTGGCTAATCCAGCCATTCTGGTTTATAAATTATATTTTACAGTTTATCATGTTGTATGAACTTAGAGAACAAAGTACTGATAAGCAAACAATATTTTAGTACATAGGAGGCACATATTATGTGCACATTTGTCTTTAGAGATTCTCAGTCCTCCAGGTTGTCCCAAAGGTCCTTTTTTCAAGAGGCATTTGGACTTTCTGCTTTTTCTTTGAAGCCATTTCACTTCGCATCCAAGAAGCTCTGAGCTGAAGAAACTTCTTGGATGAGGAAAGAAAACATCTTCAAAGAAAAACCAGAAAGTCCATTTGCCTCTTGAAAAAAGCATCTTTGTGACATACAGTATATGCACATTTATTGTGCATATCTATGTCACAATATATGTATATATATGCATCTAACCCTCATTCTGTTAAAGACCTTGGAATACTCATATCAAATGCCAAATCAAGTGCCAAAATCCACTGCAACAACATTGCCAAAAAGGCTTCGAGAGTAGCTTCTGTTCTGGTAATCTCACACTACTAATCCTATGTAATCCTATGTAGTTTCTGCTCTGGTAATCTCACACTACAATCAGAGCATACAAAACTTTTCCTTGAAGACAGCTCTGTCTGGAATCCACGCCACATTTCGGACATAAACACTATAGAAAATGTCCAGAAATACTTTACTAGAAGAGCCCTCCTCTCCTCCACTCGCAACAGAATATCCTACGAAACTAGATTTACAATCCTAGGTGTACAAAGTTTATAACTACGTTGCCTTAAACACAACCTAAGCATAGCCCATAAAATCATCTGCTACAATGTTCTTTCTGTCAACGACTACTTCAGCTTCAACCACAACAACACACAAGCAGACAACAGATACAAACTTAAAGTAAACTGCTCTAAACTCAACTGCAGGAAATATGACTTTAGTAACTGAGTAGTTGATGCATGGAACTCGCTATCATCACCTAACCCCCCCAAACTTTACCCTTAGAATATCCACTATTGACCTCTCCCGATTCCTAAGAGGTCAGTAAAGGGCGTGCATAAGTGCACCAGTGTACCTTCCATCCCTTGTCCTAATGTTTCTCTTTTACTAGTATCATGTAACTAAATACTGTTGTATCTCTGTATACCACCAATACTTACTTGACAAAACAAAATAAATAAATTTGTACACACATGTGTGTGCATATATGCATGTGTGAGAGAAGGAAAGGATATTTCATCTGTACTGGATGTCCTACTAAACTACCAAAAGGCTTTTGTTGTCATAGAATAACCGGGAGTTCTATGCCTGCACAGAAAACATCCTGGAAGTTTTTTTGTAAGCTGTAAACAATCTTGTTGTTGCTTTGTACTTTGCTGCTGCGCCACATCAGTACGTGCTAATGATGATCATCATCCCCTTCCCCCCCAAAAAAATCCATGCTTCGTTGTATAACTCTGGCTCCACCACAGGTGTCAAACTCCCGACAACATTTCCCCTGTTGATTTTTAAACAGCAGGTGTTGGGAACGTCATTAAGAAAAGTGATCCGCGGTCTCAGCTTCAATCTTCTCTTCCCGCATAACTTTGCTGATGCCAGGCCTATAAATGCAAACAGCTCAGTAGCTTTTGTTAAATTAGCAACTCTATGTTCCCAACAGGGTTTTCACAGGAACTGCGCACGAAGTATGAGGAAATCAACATCAGTGCTACATCAAACTCTGTCTTTTCGATTTTTAATTAAAATTTCAAGCCTGATTGTCTCCAGAGGAAGTGGCTGACAATTGGGATATGCAGAATGGGAGGTGAACGATGAAAAAATTGAACTGGTCCAAAGACGGGCTGTGTAAATGGTGGAAGGTCTTAAGCATAAAACTGATCAGAAAAGACTGAATGAACTCAATCTGTATAGTCTGGAGAACAGAAGGGAAAGGGGGGACATGATCAAAACTTTTAAATATGTTAAGAGGTTAAATACGGTTCAGGAGGGAAGTGTTTTTAAAAGGAAAGTGAACACAAGAACAAGGGGGCTGAGGTTAGTTGGGGGGAAAGATCAGAAGCAACGTGAGAAAATATTATTATTATTATTTTTTTATAAAAATAAATTTTTATTATACAAGTAATACAAAATATAACATAATATACAAAACATAAAACAATGATCGTAACAATTGAGAACGATCGAATGGCGTGTCAATTGACAAGATACAAATTGTGAGCAAGAAAAGGGGAGGGGAAGAAGTAGATAGGGAGAGGGTAGAGAAAAAGAGGGAAAAAGATAGAAAGGATAGAGAACGTAGAAAAGATAGAAAGGGTAAAAGGTTGGCGAATATCCAGGGGATATTATTTTACTGAAAGAGTAGTAGATGCTTGGAACAAACTTCCAGCAGATGTGTTTGGTAAATCCACAGTAACTGAATTTAAACATGCCTGGGATAAATATATATCCATCCTGTTCTGCCAGGCTCACGGCACGAGCCCCCAATTAAGTGCAAAGGTAGAAAGTCAGACACACACACGTGAAAAGTCAAGAACATTGATTTATCAAAAGTAAAATAGGAGCAAAACACCCTTTTGGTAGTCAAAGGGCTCGCCTTCAAAGCAACAGACTTGAATGCGGTGAAAAACAATAATCAAACGCAAAGCAATTAACAAGCAGCTGTGAAGACGTCACAGCCACTCTCCTTCAAACGTTTTTTTTCAACTCACACACTTGACTATGGTTTAGTTTCAGAGTCCTGGTATCAATGCAAAGACAGTCCTTGGAGAATCCTGAGACGAAAGCCACTTCCTCTTTCACCGAACGGATAAACTTTCACACTCAGAGGCCAAAATGCTGCCTTTCTTTCTTTCTTTCTTTCTTTCTTTCTTTCTTTCTTTCTTTCTTTCTTTTTCTTTCTTTCTTTCTTTCTTTCTTTCTCTTTCTGTTTCTCTATTCTGTCCTCTTTTCTCTCTCTCTCTCTTTCTTTCTCTCTCTCTCTCTCTCTTTCTTTCTTTTTCTCTTCCTCTCTTTTTTCTCTCTCACTCCCTCCTTCCCTCCCTCTTTTTCTTTCTCTCCCTTCCTTCCTCTTCTCCCCTCCTTCCCCCTCCCCCACAAACTCAGCCCCTTCCCTGGGGCTCAGTAGGCGCTCCAGTCCAGGAGCAGCTTCACCTGGAAAGAGAGGGCGGGGCTTCCACTCCTCCTTCAGGCTCAGAGGCCAACAGGTAGGACATCTGCAGCACAGGAGCCGCCTAGCTTCCCTGCCCCTATGGTGCCCGGATGGAGGCGAAGGCGGGAGAGGAGGAGGGGCAGGGAAAATGGGCGAGCAAAGACCCTGCACAGCTGGCTGGAAGTAAGCACAGAGACATCTGGCCAAGCTGGGTTGGGGCAGGGAGGGCAAAGTAGCAGTAGAGAGCTCGCAATCCCCTCCCTCCAGCCTCTTCCCAAGGGGGCTAATTGGGAGGGGGGGAAAGCGGGACATTTTTCAAAAGGCGCAGGACGTGGGACAAATAATGAAAAAGTCTGACTGTCCCGCTGAAAGTGGGATGTCTGGTCACACTAGTGCATGTGGTCGAAGTGAAATCTCGCACAGATGAGATTTCGACAATTTTCACCCTTTTCTTGCTTCTGCGCATGCAGAAAAGGGTGAAATTTGCCAAAATCTCACCCGCATAAGCATCCTCACATGAGATTTCGTTTTGGGAGCATGCACACAAGCGAAATTTGCATGGGGGCATGTGCATATGTGTCAGGGCACATAGCCCCCTCCAGCCTCTGGAACCCACCAAAAAGTCCTACCCGATCGCCAATCCCATTTGTACCAGGTGGGGCCCACTACTGGTTCCACTTGAGAAGAAGCTAAATATCCCTTCTTTTTGAAAGACCTTCCTCAAAGAAGAGGTGTCAAGTCGGTGCAGAAGTTGGTGACAAATTATTGGCTTGCCACACTATCTATAGAAGGCCTGATGTTTATGGAAACTTGGGGGGCTGATTTTCATGAGGGAACAGATGCAGCAATCACAAAGCATTCTTTCGAGTGGTTCAAAGACATCCTATGCCCACCCACCTGGGCAGAAGCAGAGGAAGGACTTGCCATGCTGGCACAATCTGAGTGGGCAATGTGACAAGTTTGTGAACTTTCAACTGAATGGGAAACTCAGATTCAGGTTTCCCAGTGTAGGTGCCAGGATGGCTCCAGAAATAAATTGGAACTTTGAGGAGCACCTTGACTTGGTCTCTGATTTAAATTTGGATGTTACCTGGAACCTTGACAAGAGGCCCCATCTCTTTTACTTCATGACCTCAGCCTTCCTTTCAAATTTAAAATAATTTAATATTTAATAACAAAAACAACAACAACAGAGTTGGAAGGGATTTGGAGATCTTCTAGTTCAATCCCCTGCCTAGGCAGGAAACCTTACACTACTTCAGACAGATGGTTATCCAACATCTTAAAATCTTCCAGTGTTGGAGCATGCACAACTTCTGGAGGCAAGCTGTTCCACTGATTAATTGTTCTAACTGTCAGGAAATTTCTCCTTAGTTCTAAGTTGCTTCTCTCCTTCTTCAGTTTCCACTTCATTTTTCAAAGACTGTTTGAGGCTCAATCGGTATTGGTAAGTCTATTTAACTAAAGGTTTTCTGAGTGCTGCATCCGTTGGAAACTTTCTCAACACCTTAATGATATCACCTGTTAAACCTATTATCACAGAATAACTCAAACACAATGTCACTTAGAGCTACCCTGGGATGCAAATTAAGCCTAGGGTGTCCTTCTGATGGAAGATTTCCCTAATAAAATACAATTAGAGATGGAGGTTAGGGAAGTGCTTAATACAAATAGCTTTCTTGCAGCCAGTGGGGACACATAAAAATAAAAGAGCAAAGAGCTTTCATCCATTGAAAATTGAAGCTGTTCCTATCCCCTACACCCCACTCGTGTTCATTTGGAATTCAATTTCTGGCAGTCAATAACACTAATATTTCCAGAGAAAGGGTAAGCCAACAGTTCTGCTGCTCAAATATTACAGCATGGATATTTGAAAAGGATGTTTCTATTCATAGGCTTCTAGTAAAGCAATTAGGGAATTATAAAATGGAGGGTAAGTTATTAAAATCTGTCCTGGAGTATGAAGCTAATTCTTTTGCCCTACGGATATGCAGTATATAAAATATTAAGAGTGAGTTTATAAATAAAATAAAATAAAGGGAGACGATATAAGAAGCTCTGCAGTTAAATACTCTCATTTTAAATCAAGGTCTAGATATCATAGACCCCTGACAAATGACCAGTGAAACAGAAGTTCCATTTAAGAACCATTCACTCCTATAGCCAGTATTAATGTTGCTGGCATTGAATTCTATCTCCAGTTCTACACAATTCAAAAAGTGTTCTTTAACAGCTCTGACACATCTCTGGCTTGTGAATGCAATCCCAGTTTATTTGTAATAAAATTTATTTTATTTTATTTATCTATTTATTTGTTTTGTTTTGTCAAGTACGTATTGGTGGTATACAGAGATATAATATTTATATACTTGATACTAGTAAAAGAGAAACATTAGGACAGGGGACAGAAGGCACTCTGGTGCACTTATGCACAGCCCTTACTGACCTCTTAGGAATCGGGAGAGGTCAACAGTGGATAGTCTAAGGGTTTGGGGGGTTAGGTGATGATACTACAGAGTCTGGTAATGAGTTCCATGCATCAACTACTCAGTTACTAAAGTTGGATTTCCTGCAGTCGAGCTTAGAGTGGTTTACTTTAAGTTTGTATCTGTTGTGTGCTTGTGTATCTGTTGCGTTCTTGTGTATCTGTTGTGTGTGTGTGTGTTGTTGCGGTTGACACTGAAGTAGTCGCTGACAGGAAGGATGTTGTAGCACATGATTTTATGGGCTATGCTTAGGTCATGTTTAAAGCAACGTAGTTCTAAACTTTCTAAACCTAGCATTGTAAGTCTACTTGCATAGAGTATTATGTTGTGAGTGGAGGGCTCTTAAAGTATCTCGGGATGTTTTCTAGATTGTTTATGTCCGAAATGTGGTGCAGGTTCCAGACAGATGAGCTGTATTCAAGGATTGGTCTGGTGAAAGTTTTGTATGCTCTGGTTAGTAGTGTGAGATTACTGGAGCAAAAGCTATGTAGGATTAAGTTAGAGATATCAAGGGAACAACAGACAATGAAATTAATAAACTATGGGGAAAATGATACATATGGATCCAAAAAAGCTATAAGACTGACATCTAATGTCTGATTATAGGAATATTGAATATTTTATAAAGACAGGATGTAGACAGGATTTCTTTATTCTTTTATTATTATTTATTAGTTATTTACTTATCTCTCTTCACGAATCTATGTATAAATATAATTTTAGTTATTTCTTTAATGTTAATAGTCTTTTCTAGCATGAACTAAATCTTTTCTTTTCTTTTTGTTTTTACCTTTATTTGAAATAAGGATTAATAACAACTGCATACAAAACGGGAAACGATCTGCAAAAAAATTTTGAGATGTTTTTCTCTTTTTAATGTATTTGAAAACAAGAAATAAAACTTAAAAAAAAACTCTTGAAGCCTTTTTGGCAATGTTATTGCAATGGGCTTTGGCATTTAGGTCACTTGATATGAGTATTCCAAGGTCTGCAAAAATTTTGATCAAGTGACTGGGGGAGAATACCGCAACAATCGTAAGTGTAAAAAAATGGTTGCAATTTGTTATTTTTCCAGCACTGTTGTAACTTTGAATGGTCACTAAATGAACTAGGCAGCTTTCACCAGATAAAGCTAATCCCATCAACTCAAGAAGGTAAGTTCTAGTTCCCAGAGATCAGCAGATTTTTGATTGAATGAGATTCAAATTGAGATTGTTATAAATTAAATGAATGTCTGGAAGAGAGAAAGAATAAGTAAAAGATGAATTAGAACTGTCGATATTTGAATGGATAATATGTCTTTATAGAAGAATGTAAGATTATTGTACATAACAATGTAAAAGAAGAAATAAATAACAAAGAAATAATTTCCTCAAGATAAACTTTGCTCCCCCTACGCATTCTCACTATGTATTTTACTAGATCCAATTCCATCTGCAGGAAACTGACAATAGTAAATTTAAAATTAGCCTACCAAATCTTTCTGGGACAGACTAATATGACAATAAACTCTTCAAAACACAATCAGTGTGTAGTAACAAAGTAATGGAGAGCTTAGAACTGTGGGGATATAAAACATAAATGATGGAGTCTCCTGAGGTCATATCTTTTGTCTTGAAATCCTTACCCATAAATGAAGGAGAAAAAGGTGATGAGATTTTAATGGCACATTCAATGAATAGCCTACTATACGAGGCTTTATATAGAGTGGCATCACTCAGCTTACCACCAAAATTCACAGGTACATTCTCACTCGAACGTCAGGATGAAATAGATGTGTGAGTGAGAGTATATAAATTTAGGAATCTGATAAATCACAGGAGGTGTACCATATTTTTCAGAGATGCACCTTTTTCCTCCCTAAAAGAGGTGGTAATTTGGGTGCGTTTTATAATAATAGTAGTAGTAGTAGTAATCATAATAATCATAATAATCATAATAATCATAATAATCATAATAATCATAATAATCATAATAATCATAATAATCATAATAATCATAATAATCATAATAATCATAATAATCATAATAATCATAATAATCATAATAATCATAATAATCATAATAATCATAATAATCATAATAATCATAATAATCATAATAATCATAATAATCATAATAATCATAATAATCATAATAATCATAATAATCATAATAATCATAATTTATTAGATTTGTATGCCGCCCCTCTCCAAGGACTTGGAGCGGCTCACAACAGTTTTATACTCTGAATGTAGCTCTCCCCACAGCCCTAAATAGCTGCTAACAATCTTCCCAGCTCTTACTTTGCAGGCTCTTTCATTGTTACTCTCTGAGAAGAATGTTTTCCAAGCCCTTTGCAGGGTTTTTTCCATTGCTCCAAATGTTTCTTTCCAGGTGCTAACTATGTTCCCAGCTCTTACTGGTTTGCAAGCTCTTTCATTGTTACTTGCTTCCAATAAAGTTTTTTTTAAGCCCTAACCAGGGGATAAAATAATGTGGTGGCTAAGGACACTAGCCAGATGAATACCTGGTAAGCAGATTCTTTTCCCTATTTTCCTCCCCAAAAACTAAGGTGCATCTTATACAGTGGTACCTCGAGATACGAGTTTAATTCGTTCCGGACCTGGGCTCTTAAGTCGAGCAGCTCTTATCTCGAACGACTTTTCCCCATAGGAATTAATGTAAATAATTTTAATTGGTTCCAGCCCTCAAAAAACTCACAAAGTTAGTCTAAATTATGCAGAAAGACATGTTTTTAATGAAGAAATGTACATGTACATATAAATGAATAATGAAGTTTCTTTCACTTAACTTGTAAACTTTCTTAAACTTTTAAATTTACATATGTTCAACTTCTCTGCCACCCAATCCTGTAGGACAGAGGTCCCCAACCCTTTTTGCACCAGGGACCGGCTTTAAGTGATCAAGAGAGGAATGGGTGAATGAATGGACGGAGGGTGGGAAGGAAGGAAAGAGGGAAGGGACAGGAACAGAGGAAGGAAGCAAGGAAACTTATGAAAGGGGAGAGTAAGAGAGGAATGAGTGAAGGGAGGGAGGGAGGGAAGAAGGTGGGAAGGAGAAAGAAAAGAAGAAATAGAGGAAGGGAAGGTAAAAGAGAGAAAGAAAAAGAGCAAGAAAGAAAGAAAGAAAGAAAGAAAGAAAGAAAGAAAGAAAGAAAGGGGGAAGGGACAGGAACAGAGGAAGGAAGCAAGGAAACTTATGAAAGGGGAGAGTAAGAGAGGAATGAGTGAAGGGAGGGAGGGAGGGAAGAAGGTGGGAAGGAGAAAGAAAAGAAGAAATAGAGGAAGGGAAGGTAATCTTGGGTACTGGTGATGAGTGTAACTCTGGCCCTGGGCTCAGGTTGCTGCTGCTTAATGCCAGGTCGGTGGTAAATAAAGCTCTCCTCATCCGGGATCTGATCCTGGATGAGGAGGCCGACCTGGCATGCATTACTGAAACCTGGCTGGGCCCAGAGGGAGGTGTTCCTCTCTCTGAAAGCTGCCCAGCTGGGTTTCAGATATGGCATCAACCTCGACCCCAGGGAAGGGGGGGAGGAGTGGCTATTATAGCCAGGGAGAGCCTTTGCCTACGTGGACTCATTGCTCCGGAAATTGCGGGTTGCGAGTCACTCTTGATGAAGTTGGACTTAGGGGTTCAGGTGGGCTTATTTCTCACGTACCTGCCTCCCAGCTGCGTGTCAAAAGCCCTGCCTGTGCTACTCGAGGAGGTAGCCGGGTTGGCGGTGGAGTTCCCAAGACTTATTGTCTTGGGGGACTTCAACCTGCCGTCACTCGGCGAAACCTCTGGGCTGGCACAGGAGTTCATGGCCACCATGACAGCCATGGACCTGACTCAAGTAGTACAGGGTCCGACTCATGAAGGGGGGCACGCACCCGACATGGTATTCCTTTCCGAGCAATTGAGTAATGGTCTGAGACTAAGGGGCTTAGAAGCAGTGCCTTTGTCATGGTCAGACCATTTTCTACTACGGCTTGACTTCCTGGCTCCAATCCTTCCCCGCAGGGAGGCGGAACCAATTAAGATGTTCCGCCCCAGACGCCTGATGGACCCAGAGGGCTTTCAGACGGCGCTTGGGGTTATTCCAGAGGCACTTGTCCACAGTTCGGCAGAGTCTCTTGCGAAAGCCTGGAACGAGGCTGCAGCAGAGGCTCTTGACCGGATTGCGCCTTTGCGACCTCTCCGTGGCGCTAGACCCCGTAGAGCTCCATGGTTCAACGAGGAGCTCCGGGAGTTGAAACGCCAGAAGAGACGTCTAGAGAAGCGATGGAGGAAGAGTAGGTCTGAATCTGATCGAACACTTGTAAGAGCTTTTATTAAGACTTACAAAGTGGCGCTCAAGGCGGCAAGATGCGCGTACCATGCCGCCTTGATTGCATCAGCGGAATCCCGCCCGGCCGCTCTGTTTAGGGTGACCCGCTCCCTTCTTAATCAGGGGGGAGTTGGGGAGCCCTTGCAGAGTAGTGCCGAGGACTTTAACACGTTTTTCGCTGATAAAGTCGCTCGGATTCGGGCCGACCTCGACTCCAATTGTAAAACAGAGTCGACTGACAACGAGTCAGTCGAGGTGACTGGGGCACGTACTTGTCCACCTGTCTGGGAAGAGTTTGATCTGGTGACACCTGATGAAGTGGACAAGGCCATTGGAGCTGTGAGTTCCGCCACCTGTTTACTGGATCCGTGTCCCTCCTGGTTGGTTTCGGCCAGCAGGGAGGTGACACGGAGCTGGGCCCAGGAGATTACCAACGCTTCCTTGGGGAGGGGAGTTTTTCCATCACTCTATAAAGAAGCGCTTGTGCGCCCCCTCCTCAAGAAGCCCTCCCTGGACCCAGCCGTACTTAACAACTATCGTCCAGTCTCCAACCTTCCCTTTATGGGGAAGGTTGTCGAGAAGGTGGTGGCACTCCAGCTCCAGCGGTCCTTGGAAGAAGCCGATTATCTAGGTCCCCAGCAGTCGGGTTTCAGGGCCGGTTACAGCACGGAAACCGCTTTGGTCGCGTTGATGGATGATCTCTGGCGGGCCCGGGACAGGGGTTTATCCTCTGTCCTGGTGCTCCTTGACCTCTCAGCGGCTTTCGATACCATCGACCATGGTATCCTTCTGCACCGGCTGGAGGGGTTGGGGGTGGGAGGCACTGTCCTTCAGTGGTTCTCCTCCTACCTCTCTGGCCGGTCGCAGTCGGTGTTAGTGGGGGGCCAGAGGTCGACTCCTAGGTTTCTCCCTTGTGGGGTGCCTCAGGGGTCGGTCCTCTCCCCCCTGCTATTCAACATCTACATGAAACCGCTGGGCGAGATCATCCAAGGACATGGGGTGAGGTATCATCAATATGCGGATGATACCCAGCTTTACATCTCCACCCCATGCCCAGTCAACGAAGCGGTGGAAGTGATGTGCCGGTGCCTGGAGGCTGTTGGGGCCTGGATGGGTGTCAACAGACTCAAGCTCAACCCGGATAAGACGGAGTGGCTGTGGGTTCTGCCTCCCAAGGACAATCCCATCTGTCCGTCCATCACCCTGGGGGGGGAATTATTGACCCCCTCAGAGAGGGTCCGCAACTTGGGCGTCCTCCTCGATCCACAGCTCACATTAGAACAACATCTTTCAGCTGTGGCGAGGGGGGCGTTTGCCCAGGTTCGCCTGGTGCACCAGTTGCGGCCCTATCTGGACCGGGACTCATTGCTCACAGTCACTCATGCCCTCATCACCTCGAGGTTCGACTACTGTAATGCTCTCTACATGGGGCTACCTTTGAAAAGTGTTCGGAAACTTCAGATCGTGCAAAATGCAGCTGCGAGAGCAGTCATGGGCCTACCTAGGTATGCCCATGTTTCACCATCACTCCGCAGTCTGCATTGGTTGCCGATCAATTTCCGGTCACAATTCAAAGTGTTGGTTATGACCTTTAAAGCCCTTCATGGCATCGGACCAGAATATCTCCGAGACCGCCTCCTGCCGCACGAATCCCAGCGACCGATTAGGTCCCACAGAGTGGGCCTTCTCCGGGTCCCGTCAACTAAACAATGTCGGTTGGCGGGCCCCAGGGGAAGAGCCTTCTCTGTGGCGGCCCCGGCCCTCTGGAACCAACTCCCCCCGGAGATTAGAACTGCCCCTACTCTTCCTGCCTTCCGTAAACTCCTTAAAACCCACCTTTGCCGTCAGGCATGGGGGAACTGAAACATCTCCCCCTGGGCACGTTTAATTTATGCATGGTATGTCTGTGTGTGTGACTGTTAGCATATGGGGTTTTTTAAATATTTAAATATTTTAAATTTGTCTGATTGCTTATGATTTGTTTTTACATGTTGTGAGCCGCCCCGAGTCTTCGGAGAGGGGCGGCATACAAATCTAAGTAATAAATAAATAAATAAATAAAAGAGAGAAAGAAAAAGAGCAAGAAAGAAAGCTGCAAGCACCCCCCCGAGCCCCCCAGGCCGGCTGCAACCTTTTAAAACACGCGTGCCGCTTCGCAGCGGTCTCCTGAAGCCGAACGCGGAAGTTAGCGTTTGGCTTCAGGAGACAGCTCCTTGGCGCTTGTATCTCGAATTTGGGCTTGTAAGTAGAACAAAAATATCTCTCCCCTCCCAGCTCTTATCTCGAGTTGCTCTTAAGTAGAGCAGCTCTTATGTCGGGGTTCCACTGTACTCCAAAAAATACGGTATATCCAACCTTGGTTCCAAACTGTTCTGGAGAAGTGCTGTTCTAGAAACTGGAATATAATCATTTTCTTTTTATTTATTTTTTATTTTCGTTGGAACTTGGGAAGCTATAATAGAAAATGAATTTTCACAACAAACTTAACTAGCAGTGCCCAGAATTCATTCTGGGAGAATTCTGGAATTTTCAATGAGAAAATGAGTGCCTTAGTTAAATGCAAAGTTTAAGATTCCTATTTCATTCTAAAGCCTCCCAAAACTCCCAAATGCAAAAGCACCCAATCAATTGACCCCTAGTTGCTTTTAAAACGTTCTACTGCAGTGATGGCTAATCTCATTGCATGCTAAAAGCACATTGCACCCATAATGCAATGCATGTGTGACACACACAAACACACGTGCCCCTCCATACCACGCATGCATGTGCAATCCCCCTGCGCTCCCTTGTGCATGCGTGCATGATCCCCCCATGCTCCCCCTGCATACATGCATGACACCCATGTTCCCCCATGATGTACATGTGGCCCTCCTGTGCTCCCTGATCCCTCCAGAGGGCCCACAGAACCCAGGAAGGCCATTTTCGTCCTGCCAGACACTCAAGGAAATCTTCTGGACCTTGGGGAGGGCAAATAATGGGCCTCCTGAAAGTTCCAGACATCTGGAAATGGACCTGTTTCTGGCCTCTGGAGGGCCTCCGGAGCCTGAAGAAGGCCATTTTTGCCCTTCTGGAGGCTCAAGGAAAGCCTCTGGAGCCTGGGGATGTACCCACCCTCTGGGTGATACCCAAAAATCAACTGGCCAGCAGGAGGCTCACACACATGTGTAGTGTAGCTGAGCAGGGCAAGTGGCTCATGTGCCCACAGAGAGGGCTCTGCATGTCACCTGTGCCATGGGTTCACCATCACAGTTCTTCTGGTTGCCACAATTGTTTATACTCCTTCGTTCTTAATTGTGTAACTTTAGCTCATGCCTGGGTTCACTAATTGTTGATTTATTAACTGATTGTGTGTTGTTAAGTCAAGGTCAATTCTTAGTGATCACATAGACAGATTTTCTCCAGGATGAACTATCCTTAACCTGGTTGTTCAGGTCTTCCACCAGCTCACCCTTTACTACTGTAACTGATTCCATTCATCTTACTGGTGGTCCTCCTCTTCTTCTCTCTCCCAGCATCTGAATCTTCATCAGGCAGCTACTGTAGATCTCCACATAATGAAACAGCATCGTATGAACCTGGTCTTTTGGGGTGCAAGTGAGAACTCTGGGCTGATTTGTTTGATGATTCATTGATACATTCTCTTTACTATCCAACAAAGTCTTCTCCAACTCCAAAGTTCAAAGGTGCCAATAGTCCCCTCCAATAGTCAAACCCAGACAGCAAATTTACTAACCTAGCTGAACTGTACTGATCAGCAGTAGCTCTCTCTCCACAGGGAGTGGACAGTAGTTCCAATGGAGGATTTTCCCAGCCTCTTGAGATACCCAACAATTTTTTCATGAAAAGCCTAAGCTTTAGCCTACTAACCAATTCCCTTTGGTTGTTGTTCAGTTGCTAATTGTAGCCAATTCTTCATAACCCCATGGACCACAGCACACCAGACCTTCCACTGTCTCCTGTAGTCCACCAAAAGTCATGTCCACTGCATCAATGACACTATCTTAACCATCTCATCCTCTGCCATCCCCTTCCCCTTTTGCCTTCAACCTTTCCTTAGTCTTCTCTAATGAGTCCTCTCTTCTCAAAAGGTGGCCAAAATATTTGAGCTTCAGCTTCAGTATCTGCCCTGACATCCCCTTACAAAGTAATTATTAATGTTGTTGTTGTTGCTGCTCATTCTCATTCAGGGATTTCTCAGGACTGAAAAGTATGGCACTACTTCTACTCATAAACACAAACAGAGAGAAAGAGAGACAGAAAGACAGAGACAGAGGGGGAGAGACAGACAGACAGACAGAAATAGAGAGACAAAAACAGACACAGAGAGAGGGGGGAGGGAGACAGAAAGACAGACAGATACACACACAGAGAGAGGGAGAGAGAGAGAGAGAGAAGGAGGGAGGGAGATCCTACTATAAGAAATTAAATCTCTGCAATACTCCCACAAACTTTGTTTTCCAAGGATTTTTTTATCCAATCAATCCTCTAACCAACGTATTGATGCCTCATCTTTCTTTTCACAGTTTCGTTCCTTGCTGAAACAAAACTACAGCTGAGCTGCCAACATATTTCAAGTTGTCAATCATTATAGTAAGGGGAAAACGTTGCACTAATGGTGCATTCCCGTACCCCTGGAGAAACAGTTGAAAATGTTCTTCACAACTGGAGGAAATCAATGTATTGCCCCCCCCTCCACCTTTTCCTCATCTTCTGCCTGCAAATATAGGAAGGGAAAGTTGCCAAAGCCCAATGCATTACATTCTACCAAAATTAGACTTCAGAAAGAATGAACTGCAAGATAAGGACAGGAGGTTTTCACGCTTGCCTGAAACCAAACTTGTAACAACTAATCTTTTTTTATTTACATGTGCTAATATATATTTGGTATGAGTATAAATATCTCGTGGTCACCTACTGAAATGACTCTTCTGTATGCTTGGTTGAAAAGAAAAATTGAAAGACAAAGATAGTGGTAATTAAAAAAAAGAAATCCTAACAAGCCATTCCCTGTGATGTTTTAGAGAGTGGAATTCTCTAATATTCTAAACTGTCTCCCTGCAAATGCATTGTTTGCATTCATATACTTAAATACCCAGAGGATTTAGTCTATCCCTGCTGTCCTTAGGAGTACAATACATCTGTTGTTGTTTGTTCCTACTATATCTTTGTTTTCTTTTTTGCAAAATGTCCTTGTGATGCTTTAATCTCCCTCCTCCCTGCCCCCCACCCAAATGTTTTGCAACAAGAATGGAATCTGCACACGCATGCAAGAGGTTCCATGTGCAAACTTTAACTCCACATGCAAACTTTAAAGTGATATGACTTGCCTATCATTTTAAAATTTTGCAAATCAAGCCTAATATAGTTAATTTAGAGATCATATCATTAATTAATATATATTATTCAGCGGTCAATCAGCATCACAAATAGAAATGCCCATTGATCAAAAAAATTTAAAATGAGAGGTCAATATGAAAAGAAAAGATACAATATAATGAATAGGTAATGAAAGGAGTTAATGTGATTTATGCCCTTGGAATTTGAATAAGTTTTGTTTTTTACCCTGTATTGCTATGGTTAGACATAAGGCATGAAATAGTTGATATAAATTGATATCTAATGTTTGAAGATAAGTAAATTTGGATTTCTCCTTAAAGGGCAATTATTATAAATAAGGGTTAAGAAATATGTACGAAATAAGTAAGGATATTTGAAAATGATTGAAGCACCATGACCTAAATTTATTAGATGGGAGAAAGTAGCCTATATTAATTTATTAGTTAATAGTGTCATAAATTTGAATAAGAAGAGAAAATAATTTTTGTAATCCAGGTGACAAAATTAAAAAGAGGTAACATGAGATAAATGATGCATACCGAAGGAAACAGATATGAACTATTGTATTGTACTGAAGATTGAAGGTGTATGACATTGTATGTTTGTATGTGCAGAGAAAAATAAAAAACTTACCAAAAAAAATTATATGGCTTTTGGAAAAAATATCCATCTGGTTCAGTTCCAAGCTGGGAGAAAGACACTGGAGGCTGACTGGAATGATGGAAGATTAGAAACCATGCAAAGATTGGCTTATTGGTGAAACAGAACCACCAAGCACGTGTGATTCTGGGTAGCCGACCGCATGGAGTTGAGAGTGGGTGGTTTTTATACCTTCTCTTGGGATTTGAACTTGAGCTTCCAGTTCCTGTGCAAGAACGTGTGTTCTATTGGATGTTGTCAGGCTTGCATGGGGCCATGTGGGGTCATGTTTGTCTGAGTCAAGTTTGGTTGAAGTTCGCTGGATGATGCAATGAAGGGACTTGTTGGGCAATTCCTATTGTGGCTGACGGCTAACCCTACCTTTGTTCAGAGCCAGATCTTGTTGCAGGCAGTAATGGATTACCAAATCTGCATTTCTAAAGCTGCCCCAGCTCAGCATCTGCTGGTGGGGAGTGGCAGGGAGTGTACAGTTTCTAAAAGATGCCCTAATTATTTAGCAACATCAATAACAATAGCATTTAGATTTATATACCGCTTCATGGTGCTTTTAGCCCTCTCTAAGCAGTTTACAGAATCAGCCTATTGCCCCCAACAGTCTGGGTCCTGATTTTACCCACCTCGGAAGGATGGAAGGCTGAGTCAATCTTGAGTCGGTGGTGAGATTTGAACTGCTGAACTACAGGTAGCAGTTAGCTGAAGTAGCCTGCAGTGCTGCACTCTAACCACTGTGCCGCCCCAGCCCTTAATTCATGAGCCACCCTTAATACCCTTCTGTCTCCCTTAACATTTCTCTTTTAGGGAAAATATTTTATCCTGACTTTAAAAAAATATTTCTCACAGCTTCCCACAGGGTCATGATCACAGATGATTAGGGGACTGGAGGCTAAACACCTCAGTTTAAAAAAATAAAGTGAGTGTTATATTACCAATAGCAATAGAAGACCACAATAAACAAATATCTGCACACCATAGCAAACATCTACAAGAAAACAACCAAGCTCAGGCAGCGTTAAGGACCCCTCAACTATCTATCTATCTATCTATCTATCTATCTATCTATCTATCTATCTATCTATCTATCTATCTACCTACCTACCTACCTACCTACCTACCTATCTATTTATTTATTTATTGTTAGAGTTGAAAGGGACCATGAAGGCCATCAGATTCAACCCCCTGCCCAAGCAGGAACCCTATAGCACACCAGTCAAGTGGCAGTTCAATCTTCTCTTAAAAATGTCCAGAGTGTTGGAGTTCACAACGTCCGCTGGTAGGTTGTTCCATTGGTTGATCGCTCTGACCGTCAGGAAGTTCCTCCTTATCTCCATGTTGAATCTCTCCTTGGTCAGCTTCCAGCCATTGTTCCTCGTCCGGCCCTCTGGTGCCATCCCCTCGTATACTTGTAGACTGCTATCATGTTCACTCTGGCCCTCCTTTTCTCTAGGCTATCCATGCCCAGTTCCCTCAGTCTCTCTTCGTAAGTCTTGGTTTCCAGTCCTTTAATAATCTTGGTTGCTCTTTTTTGCACCTTCTCCAGAGTTTCAATGTCTCTTTTGAAGTGTGGTGACCAGAACTAAATACAGTACTCCAGGTGTTGTCGGACCAGGGCGTAGTAAAGTGGTATTAAGACTTCCCTGGTCTTGGAGTGTATTCCCCTGTTGATGCAGCTTTAACTCCCAAGGCCAAACTTTAAAAATCTGGTTTAAGGTCAGGAGAAAAAATACCCTTAACTGAAACGAAGCAGGTAAATTATATGCTTCTATCCATTATCAACACCCTCTGGCCAGCTCATTTCTATTCTCTAGCTTAGGCTGTTATGGAAAATACCGCTAGAACTGTCTCCTCCTCCATTTTGTGCAGATTTTCCTATCTCCTAACCCATGCTTGCTTGCCCGAGGCAGAAATGAAGTAATGAGACTTTAGTCCACCCAACTTAGGCTCCCTGGGCATGTTATTAATCTATATGTAAAATGAAAAGATGATTCACGCACGCACATACAGAGAGAGGCTACCCTTTTGCTTCTCAAATTGCCAAATTACCATTAGAGCAGTTACTACCTTATCTAATAGCAGAGGGGACACAAACAACAAGTAAAGATGACTGCATGGGATCCCATCAGGAGATGATTTAATAAAGAAAATGCCCAATTCATCACATTAGCCCCACAGCAGGCATACTGGACTCGTTTGGGTAGAATGGTAAGGCAACAGCGTCAACAGCACAAGAGCAATGTGTTGTGGCTGGTCGACATCCTGCTCATCTGATCATGGATTTCGAAGGTTGACAGATGGATGTGTATTGGTATCCTAGGCCAGGGTTCTTGACAACTGAGTCTGAGAGTGAAGAGGATGAGGGCAACTCCAAATCTCAACTAGCAAATGCTCTGTCCTACACATTGGGAAGAAGAATCTGAACTCCAAATATGAACTGAATAATCAAATTATCACAGATAATCCCCACTTGGTTAAAGACCTTGGTATACTAATAACAAAAGATTTAAGTGCCAAAGCTCACTGCAACAACATAGCCAAGAAGGCTTCAAGAGTTGTAAACCTAATCCTACATAGCTTCTGCTCTGGCAATCTCACACTACTTACCAGAGCTTACAAAACTTTTGCCAGACCCATCCTCGAATACAGCTCATCTGTTTGGAACCCATATCGCATCTCAGACATTAACACCATTGAAAATGTCCAAAGATACTTCACCAGAAGAGCCCTTCATTTCTCCACTCGAAATAGAATACCCTATGAGACTAGACTTTCAATCCTGGACCTAGAAAGTTTAGAACTAAGACGCCTTAAACAAGATCTAAGTATTGCCCACAAGATCATATGCTGCAACGTCCTGCCTGTCGGTGACTACTTCAGCTTCAACCACAACACAAGAGCACACAACAGATTTAAACTTAATATTAACCGCTCCAAACTTGACTGTAAAAAATATGACTTCAGTAACCGAGTTGTCGAAGCGTGGAACTCATTATTGGACTCCATAGTGTCATCCCCAAACCCCCAACACTTTACCCTTAGATTATCTATGGTTGACCTATCCAGATTCCTAAGACGTCAGTAAGGGGCGAGTACAAGTGCACTAGAGTGCCTTCCATCCCCTGTCCTATGGCTCTCCTATATCTCCTATACTTTTCTTCTATTCCTATATCTCTTCTTCTGTTCTTTCATTGGTATGTTCTATCACTATATCTTCTTTTCTATTCTTTCTTAGATATATTTTACTATGAGTATCTCCTCTATAACCTTCATCATGTATTTTACTATGTGTATACCCATTAAAACCCTCATTGTGTATTGGACAAAATAAATAAATAAAATAAAGGGTTAGAGATTGGAAACCAACCAGAGACTGTGGCACCTACAGAATTGGTGTTGAGTGAGAGTGAAGAGGATGATGATGAATCAGAGAGTGAGGATGAGTCCCTGTTAGACGCAAGAGTGAGAAGAAATATTAGCAGAGAAGATCTGAGGAGAAAGGGTCTCTGTGTTAGTAGCTCTATGGAACACTTGGTCATGCCTTGGGACTATGTAAGGGAAACTCTCATGAGAATTCAGTGTGTCGGACAAAGTTTCCATATGGCCAGATGTGAGCTTCAGAGTCTAAAGAACATTTTTGCCTGAAGACAGATTTAAAATCATGCAATTTGCTTCTTGGAAGATGTTACAGAGAAGTGTGAGTTGGTTGATTGACAGAATCACTTCAAATATAATCCCTTAATGAGTTGTTGTATTCCACCAAAGACTGTTCTTATCTGAGGGTCATTAGCCTGGGAACACTGTCAGAATGAACTAAAACTCCCTTTGAGTATTAACCATTTTATACCTTGACGTTTTAAAAAAACAATATATATTATGCTATACTGTCTGTGGTGTGTGTGTGATCTTTAATTACTGCCAGTGGATCATCTAGACCAATGTTTCCCAACCTTGGCCACTTGAAGATATCTGGACTTCAACTCCCAGAATTCCCCAGCCAGCATTCACTGGCTGGGGAATTCTGGGAGTTGAAGTCCAAATATATTGAAGTGGCCAAGGTTGGGAAACACTGGTCTAGACCAGTGATGGCGAACTTATAGCACGGGTGCCACAGGTGGCACGCAAAGTCATATCTGCTTGCACATGAGCCGTTGCCCTAGTTCAGCTTGAACATGCGTGTGTATGCTGGCCAGCTGATTTTTGGCTTGCAGAAGCTCTGGGAGGGTGCTTTTGGCTTCCAAAGAGCCTCAGGATGTGTGACTGTGGAGAGAGGGTGTTTTTACCCTCCCTGCCTCGAGGGAAGCCTTTGGAGCCTGGGGAGGGCAAAACATGAGCCTACGGGGCCCACCAGAGGTTGGGAAACTGGCCATTTCCAGCCTTCAGAGGGCCTCTGGAGGGGCAAGGAAAGCTTTTTTCACCCTCCTCAGGCATTGAATTATGGGTGTGCACACTTGTGCATGCACAATAATGCATGTGCATGCTCTTTCGGCACCTGAGGCAAAAAAAGGTTTGCCATCACTGGTCTTGATAGAACACAATGGTGCTATTGTTATTTATTTATTTCATTGATAAATAACTCAAGGTGGCAAACGTATACTACTTAATACTCCTTTGCCTCCAATTTTCCCTACAATAACAACCTCAGGAGACTGGTTGGGCTGCGAGAGAGTGACTGACCCAAAGTAACCCAGCTGGGTTTATGCCTAAAGTGGGACCAATCATCTCCTGGTGATTGGTCCAAAGTCACCCATACAGTCTGAGGCGGGACTAGAACTCACAGTCTCTTGATGATTGGCCCAAAGAAACCCAGCTGCCTAAAGCAGGACTAGAACTCGTGATCTCCTGGTTTCTGGTGTCTTAACTGCTACAGCAAACTGTCTCCATCACTGATAGACCGTGAAAGAGACACAACCTGCTGCGATATTTATTGCAGTCATAGAGTTCAAACTCTCACGCTGTTGAGTAGATATGCCTGAGATGGAAGTAAATAGATGTTCAGCTTAGAAAAATGACATTTCAAGTGAATTTCTGTTTTTTGCTTCTTTCTCTATTGGAGTCCCATCAAAGTTCCTCCTCTTCTAGAAACAAATCATTAGTGCACCAAGGAGTGATGCTTGAGCCTTTGATTAATATTACTGGGGAGTGCCTAGAGATGATTAGTGAGTGATAACATAATAAAACAGAAAAGGGTTCTGTGGCACTCTTACCATCCTTCTTTTTCTGCTTCATATAAACCTGTCTAGCACAATGAATGCCTCCCTTGCTGTCAATGTGTCAAACTACACTACCACTTGTCAGGGTAGTGTTTTCAATGGATTCAGAGCTTTATCTGGTATTGTGAGACTAAACCGACAAAAGCAAAAGAGTGCTACATCTATATACATCACACAAACCACAGAAGTCACATCATTCCAAAGCAGACAGAAGAATCAATGAGATCAGCCCCACAGGGCAAACCAGCTCAACAAAAATTAACTCAAGGAGCCTCGCATAGAGAAAGGCTCCATTTCTGTTCCTTTGTTTCTTAATAGTTCTCTACTACTACAATAATGGATCTCGTTTGGTGTGAATAGACCAATAGACCATAAATGATGAGAGCACATCTTTTCCCTTTTCCTGGCCACATTTGAGAGCATTTTAACAAACTGCATCACTGTCTGGTTTGGTGGATGCAGCATCTCAGATAGAAAGTCCATACGGAGAGTGGTAAGGATAGCAGAGATGATTATAGGAAACTCAATTCCCCCTTTTTCCCTTTTTTTTTCCTTTTTTCTTTTTCAGAGTCTGAAGCTCTGTTTCAAAGGCTTTTTTCCCCCAAAGCTCCTTTGCACCTATTGAGGTAGACTGGGAAGAAATGACTCTTCATAAAAAGAAAACCTGAAGGACAAAGATAGTGGTAATTTAAAAAAAAAGAAATCCTAACAAACCATTCCCTGTGATGTTTTAGAGAGTGGAATTCTCTAATATTCTAAACTGTCTCCCTGCAAATGCATTGTTTGCATTCATATACTTAAATACCCAGAGGATTTGATCTGTGCCTGCTTCTTTAGGAATACATCTGAAGCTCCATTACAGAGGCTTTTTTCAGCTTCTGAAATCTCCTTTGAGAGGCTGGGTGGAACTACACTCAGAGTATAAGATGCACTCAGATTGTCACCCTCGCTGGGCGGGGGAAGGGGGTGTTGTGGTTAGCTCTGGCCCAACTCCTGCCCCAAGGAATGTGGAGGTGGAAGTGGGGGAACATCCACGTGCCACAGGCCTGTTTTGCTCCCGACAGAGTTTGCCAGCGAAGTATCCTCTGACAAAAGAAGTGTGGGTGTGATGGAAGAGGGGGGCTTGGCTGACAGCCCAGGAGGAGATCAATCTTCCTTATCTTCTTTGGATTCAGAGGAGGAATGTATGACTGACCCACGCATGCGTAGAGTTATGCATAGGAGAGAACAACTTAAGAAATATTACAGGAGGTAAGAGAGGCCACCTGTGTTTGGGTGGGGCTCCAGTAATTAGAGCTGCTGATAAAAATAGAAGCATGCTGGTTTGGCCGATGTGGAGGATTATCTGATCGTAGTTTCGTCAAGACCATGGATTGTTGTTTCCTGTTTGTATTCAAGACTGTGTGTGGAATTCCTGGACTCTGGATTATACTTCGTTGTGAGTGTTTATCACTGTTTGGAGAACATTAGTGGACTCAATTTCCCAATTACTGGGTTAGAAACTGGTTTGCATTTAAACTGTGCATTGTTTGTACAAGAAATCACTTGAAGTTTAAAAGGGAGTTTTTTCTTCTCTTCTGTTGATAAAGAACATTTATTTTGCATTCAATCATGTGTGTGTGTCTGCTTGGACTAATTACCCTGTAATTACGGGCGGTTGGCACACGCCGGCAGAACAAGGGGGTGCGTCTTATACTCAGAAAAATATGGTAAATAGTTTCTGAGAATAAAAGAGTTGCTACCAGTCTTTTCATTTGGGACTGACTGATGTGTTCCTATCAAAATTCACACTCACTCACCCTATTAGATAATTTTAAATTCCAGCTTCTACTAATAAATTCAGATGAGAAACATTTAAAATTCTTTATCTGAACACCTAGGAAACTGCCTTCCAGCTTCCTGGCTTATAGCGCTAGAATTTGTATAGTGCAGACTGCAGGTTTATGAGACTTTAGTTGCCGAATAATTTTGAATGGCCTAAGGGCTGAGATTGATGGAAGGAGGCCACTTCTACTGAAACACTTTCAATCTCTTTCTCTGCCTGCTTCCAAAAAGCAGATTTGTTATCAAACAGATCACAAACTATTGAAAGTATACAAAATGACTCCTAAGCTTTTTAATATTCTTCAGGTCTCACAGAGTGGCCGGCAACGAAAATCTCTCTCATACCTAGGTGTCTTTGCTGAAGGAAGTGCATGGACCAGCACAATGTAACCAAGATTATGAACGCAATAAATAGTGGATGGGGGATCTATGATAACATCTATTACGGCTTTATGAAATATTGATGGGCTCTGAATACATATTGCTTCCTGAACAGCTTGTCCCAGAGAGGTTTAATGAAAGACATCTGTTGGTTTTGCTTGATTCAACCAGTGGGCAAAATATGCTCTTTTTCCAAAAAGCAGCATCTCGCGGTTTAAGAAAACTAATCGGTGGTCTCAAAATATGCTATATTCACTGTCTAAAGGACAGCACCGGGAAGACAGGAGAGTGACGTTTTGACATAAAAGGTGTTTTTCACTGAGTCCTGGGAATGATCAATCTTAGCACAAAGAAGTGCTGTAACTCTGTGAATGAAGCCCTTGGAAACTACAATAGGTCACAAATGGGTTTTCTAGAAGAAGCCAAGAGCTTTAGTAAACAGGTATATTGTTCTGTAGCTACCCTTTTATCCTTCAACTTCTCACAGAATCCAACTCTGAAGATAATAACATACAGTCCATCAAATTTCATTCCTAACGAAAGCCTGTTTTTGCTGTCATTTTACACACATACACACACGCACAAAGAGGCCCTTCTCACTCCCATGGATGGTACATCTTATGTCCACAATCAATCTTAGGTCTACAACCAGAGGACTCAGAGTTTGAAGATTCTCTGTGCAGTATCTTAGCTGCTCCTAACACTAACTTCTTCTGGACAGAGAGCTCTGGGGTCCATGACAATGTGCCACAGCCAATTTGCCACAGTCATCTCACTGTGAACCAACCCATCATGGTCACCTTGCCACAGCCATCTTGCCAAAGCCATCTTGCCACAGCCAACTTGCCACAGTCAAGTCACTGTGGGCCAACTCATCATTGCCAACTGGCCACGGCTATCTCATCACAGCCAACTCACTATGGGTCAACTCACCATGGCCAACTGGCCATAGCTATCTTGCAACAGCCAACTCACTGTGGGCCAACTCACCATTTTCAAACTCCTTCCCCCTCTGTTTGGCAACTGAGGAACAGGAAAATGGCTTCTGCCAGATTTGATTCAAATCTGCACCCGCATTGAGTTGGCTGTGATGAAGTGGCCACAGCTAATTGGCTGTAGCAAGTTGTCCCATTCCTGAGCTGTGAGGTTGTTCCTGGAACCTGTTGGTGATCCCTCCCAGCTTAAGAGTTACAACCCCCAGTGCTCCTACTGTCACTGGGACCACTTTGGCCTTTCTACATCGTCTTCAGTTCCTCCTTCAGCCCCTGGTACTTCTTCAGCTTCTTCTTCTTCTACCTGATGTTGCTGTACCTTGTCACTGCTACATCAATCACGCCTGCTGACTTCTGGTTATACATATTTAATTAAGCTATATAAATTAAAATGGTGCCCTTTGTCAAACCAGGCAAAAATCAGTTGCGCTATTGCAAATAGCAAATAAAACAGTCACCTAGTAAAATAACAAGCTGGGGCAGCGGGTGTAATAAATAAAATGGATGAGACTCTAATGAATGTAAAAATGGATATGCTTCAAAATGAATAAATAATGAAACGGGGAAGAAAACTTCTGGTAATGAAAACAAATGGAATATGATGATAGTGGGGGGTAGAGTAACAGAAGAAGAATGTGTATTTCTAACAGAGCGTGGGGTTTCCTCTAATGCTCAGAAGCATCCAAGCAGAAGCAGAAGCAAAAATAACATATGATATGAGTAGATTTTGAGATTGTGTCTTGCCAGAAAAAAATAATGCATCAAGAAAGGAGATTGGGAAGGTGGACTTGCAGAAGATGCAGATCAATTTCAAGGGAATTTGGTCCATTTTAGGGATGGGTTGGTGGGAAATATGTAGAACAAAACAAGGCTTCCACCAAAGGGACCAGAACCAAATTATAAATGGTTGTATATTTTTTTTAAAATGGAATAATAATTATTATTATTATTATTATTATTATTATTATTATTATTATTATTATTATTTAGATTTGTATGTTGCCCCTCTCCGGAGACTTTATTAAAAATAAAGATGCTTAAAAGCCTACAATACTCCGGGCATCTCTATTTAAAATAGGCATAGTTTAAGATAACATGGAATCAGAGTAGGCTGACCTATTTCTATCTAGGTAGGATTAATCAATGCATGACTTTGCATTGATTAGGAGAAGTTGAGACTTCAAAATCTGGGATCACCTTCAGCGTTAAATATATGATCGGGTTATTTTATACCCGTATTAATGCAAAGAAAGAAAGGTGTACGCTGGCAGTTTTTGATCATCTGAAGAAGATTGTATTGGAGTGCTAAAATTACATGCTATCTAGAAATCTGTTTCAGTTTTCTTCTATTATGTCCTTTGGCATGATTAGAATGTCCTGATCTATTCATTCTTAGCACAAAAATCTATCTTTCATCACAAAGACAGGCAGCAGAAGTCCTGAAACTGCAGAAAAGCTTAGAAAACTGGTTACACAGGCTGACCTGTAGATGCATAATACTTTACTATACACACTGCAAAATAATAAGAAGCCACTCACTCCCTTTGGACAGAGGGGAAGTCAGAAAGCATGTAGATATGACTGCATTACTGGGATATATATCTATCAGCCGAGGGAAGCAAAAGACTTCACAAAATATATTGGGTCTCGAGCCATGGTTCTGCAGAAGTACAAAACAGTTGGGTTGGCAATATATAAACAAGCTAATAATGGATACTTATATGTATTGAAATACAATAGCTTTAAGAGGTAGTGTTTCAAATTGCCATTAGAGGGAGCCAGAAAGCATTATTCTTTCTCTCTCTGCTCTCTCTGTTCTTTCTGCTGATTCACTGTGACTCGTGTAGTAAGCTCTGTGTGTTTGATGATAGTTTGATGTATTTGTAAGCTGATATTTAAGACAAAGACAGACTTGTAATATTATTGTATTGAGAGTTATTGACTGATTTGAATGTGTACGACTGGACTGTTTAACTTGACTGTGCTATATCTATAATAAACACTATTTTATACACTTTAATGTATCTGTTTTGTATGTCTAAATAATTACTCTTATCTCCTGGGTATCTGCTGGAATCCCACACTTTTCTCTGTGCATGTCCTTGATAACTCAAGTGTTCTGCACACTCCTTGACAAAGCTTCCCCAATTAATTCAACCCAAACCCAGTCAAGGCCTGAGTGGGCTGTGGAAAATGAGCTGCCGTTACCATAGAAATTTATTGTTATTATCTGTGTACAATTATAGCAAAGGGGAAAGTGAGATCCTAGTCAGCGTGGCCTTTGTAACCTTCATGAAAATTAATGAAGAACAATATCTGGAGATTTCAATAGGCTGTGTTAAATGCCAAGGGCCAACCAATTTTAAACAAGCCATGAGTTGTGAGCAGCTACAACTGACAATGTGAGGCCTGCCCAAAAGCTTAAGTCTTACTTAGGTTGAATTAAATGAAGTTCAGAATCAAGTCTTCTTTTAGTTGACCTCAACTCTGATGGCTTTGTCGAAGTGGTTCAACCATTATCTTCCTCACCAAATTCTTGTAGCCCAATCTAGCCTACAACCTGGTAGAACCCCATTATCAAATTTGATTCTACTCAGCTTAGCCCAAGGTAGGATAAATAAATTTAACAGCCTCTATTTCTTACAGAGACTCATCCTCCCAAGTAAATGACCAAAGAGGCACAAATTAATAAGCTGTTTTAATAATCAGCCAAATGAAGAAACCTTTAGAATAAGATTGAACTATCTATAGTGGACACCTAAGCCATGCCAGCAATAAAGTAGAGGTTTAAACTAAAATTTCTATTGCTAAGTAAAACATTTGTTAAAAGAATGTTACGAGGGTTGCCCAGAAAGTAATGCACCACATTTTTTTCTCAGCCTACAGTAATGATACAAATGTGAAAGTTTAGATATACATTATTTGAATTGTCAGGAGTGCGTGCGTAAATGTTGTGTTACTTCATAGAGATAGCATAGCTGCAGCAATGTTTCAAAATGGCATCTGTAAGTGATGTACGTTACAAGCATCACGTCACCATTGAATTTCTCACTGGGAGAAAGAAACTGTTGGGAACATTCACAAACGTTTGTGTACAGTTAATGGAGAATCTGCAGTCAACAGAAGTACGGTTAGTTGCTGGACACAGAGGGTGAAGCCATTAGAAGACAGAAATGGCTTCATGATCAGAACAAGGAGTGATACTGACAGGACATACACACCCTTGTGTCTCCCTGGAATAAGGCCATAGAATGGGATGGAGATTACATGGAAAAATAGGGAGTGTGTGGAAGAAACATCATTCTTTCTTGTGTGTAAGTTTCATTGTGTTCAATAAATAATTGTTGAAGAAAAAAATGTGTGTATTACTTTCTGGGCAACCCTTGTAAATGATCCAATGCTGGAAGTTTTAAAAAAGAGATTAAATAACAATTTGTCTGAAGCTGTGTAGGGTTTTCTGGCTAAGCAAGGGGTTGGACTAGAAGTCCTCCAAGGTCCCTTCCAACTCTGTCATTCTATTCTATTCTATCTCTTCACCTCTTCAGTTGTGAGTGCTCATCCTCCAGTGATGGGAGTGTGCCAAAAGCATGTTTCTTAATCTACTTATTTTAATTGACAAATCCGCACAGCCAAATCATAAGCAATTCCTATCTTCTCCAAATTAGCCAAAAGTTTTCAACTCCCACCTCCATGCAAAACAATCATCTGGGATGGCAAACTTTTTGACAGCAAACAACTCCTTTGAGACAGGCAGATATATTTTGTGTTTTACCGTATCTCTGTCAGCTCAGAAAGGCTTCCTTGGAAATAATAAAGGACTTGGCCCATTGTTGGAGATTGAACATGGGAAGGTTGGCAGTGAAGCGGAGTTCTCATCCCTAGCAAAAACCACAGCTATTTACATACCCTTTCAACTAAGCTTCAGCCTTGCCTAGCTGCCAAGGACTCGACACTTCTATAGTTAGGGAAAGTCATTGACCCTGCCTAGGTAATGTAATCATATTTATTGAATGGTGCAAAGGGATCAGTTTTTAACTATATTGAGAAAAGGTTAAGAGGGTAATCACACTGCAACCATTTGGTGCAAGTGAAGATGGGTGATGTGGCCCTTGTTGACAGCATCTCTGGCCCCACATATTTCTTATCTGTCAAAGGCAGCACACACTCTTGATGTCAGTCCTTTGCAAATCACTGTCCATATTTTGTTATGATTTTTGTCTTTCACAGTTAACTTTTTTTAAAAAGTGTGCCCCTTTGGCCTTTCTGACATTGTCAGATTCGGTTCCCAGCAATCCAAGCAATCAGAATCAATCTCAGGGAGAGAAATTGTAACCTACTGAGATATACGGAGCCATCACCACCACCACCACCAATTTACTATCCTTGTTTTAAACTCTAATGATGGGGTAATACATAAGCAATTAGGGGTGGAAGAATGGTCATGTAAAATCAATACGTTTGTCTCTCCTGACAAGAGCTACTTGTGAGCTGCCTCTCCTAATGTCCTTCCTGGCTCAGTCCCAGAGGTTCGGACCAATTCAGCCAAACTGGTAGTAAAAAATGCTATCAGTTCAAGCAAACTGGTATGAACCGGTATATCTGACAATCAGCTGTGCAGGATTTCTTGCAGAACAATTGATTCCCGCCCCTCACTGTCCTACTAACCTTTGCAGACTCATATGGCTTCAAGATGCTCCTTTTTCAGGAACTGGTAGTTCCTCAGTGTGCATGTGCACACAAAGCAAACTGGTAGTAGACTTCAGAGGATTTCACCCCTGGTTAGTTCCTCACACGATAGAGTTGCACATGGGCAGTGTGATCTCCCATAGACCTTCTGCTAACCCTCTGAAGCTTCAATGGGGTCAGAGTAGAATCCTGCAAGGATGTTTTTATTTATTTATTTATTTATTTATTAGATTTTTATGCCGCCCTTCTCTTTAGACTCAGAGCGGCTTACAACATGTTAGCAATAGCACTTTTTAACACAGCTAGGCTATTGCCCCCACAATCCGGCTCCTCATTTTACCCACCTCGGAAGGATGGAAGGCTGAGTCAACCTTGAGCCGGTGATGAGATTTGAACCGCTGACCTTCAGATCTACAGTCAGCTTCCGTGGTCTGCTGTACAGCACTCTACCTGCTGTGCCACCCTGGCTCACTCTAGGTTTTTCCTAGGTTTAAGAACAAAAGGAAAGCCACAGAATTTGGAGGTGTTTATAGCCATAGTTCTACCACTGTAGTTCTGAAGGAGCTAGAGCTGAAAAATCTCAGTGCGGGAGATGTAGAGATCTATAATAAATCCAATCTAGGGATGTTTGGGATTTGAGCTCCTGGAACCCTCAAGCTTAAACATCGCAATTGAAGTCCAACACCACTGAAGAGACTTAGGTTGGGGAAAGCAGATCTGAGTCTGAACTGCAGCCAATAGAAGAGATGCTCCCATCTTGATTATTGCAATGCACTCTACATGGGGCTACCCTTGAAGAGTGTTCGGAGACCGCAGATAGTCCAGAATGCAACTGCGCGAACTGTCATGGGTGTTTCTAGGTACACCCAAATAACACTGCAGTGGCTACAGATTAGTCTCCGGTCACAATTCAAGGTTATCACTTATAAAGATCTACATGGCTTAGGACAAGACTATTTATGGGACCGTCTCCTGCTGCATACCTCCTAGAGACCAATAAGATCGCACGGGGTTGGCCTTCTCCAGGTCCCATCGACTAATCAATGCAGGTTGGTGGGGCCGCAGGGGAGGGCCTTATCAGTGGCTTCCCCCACTCTATGGAACCAACTCCCCCCCCCAATGTCCGGACTGCTCCCACCCAACTGGCCTTCCAAAAGGCTGTGGAGACCTAGCTTTTCCAGCAGGCCTGGGGGCCATGAACGCTAACATCTTGTCATGGCCAAATTGTGACTGATTGGTATGGAGGTTCATGTGATTGGATATTGCATAGGGTTTTATAATGAGTTTTATTGTTTTTTTAGTATTTTAATATTTGATTTTTCTACTATGAATTGTATTTTGCTATGTTGTAAGCCGCTCTGAGTCCCATGGGATCGGACGGCATAGAAGTCAAATAAAATAAAATAAAATAAATGCTATTAAAATGTAACATAGAATAACAGGATTAGAAGGGACCTTGAAGGTCTTCTAGTCTATGCAAACATTTACAGTTAACTCTGAATTAGTAATTTTCATCAACTGCTTTGGATCTTTCCAACTGGAACGTTGGAATTTTTGTTTTCAAATATGGGGCTTTCTATGAAGAACAGAAGGTCTTAGAACAATTAATTCGTGGAATGACTTGCCCACAGAAGTTGTGGGCGCTCCAACACTAGAGGTTTTTGGTTTTTTAAAAAATAATTTTTATTTACAAATATACAAAACATAAAAATTGATCAAAACAGAAAACAATTAAGTCTTAGCATGGTATAACAATTTATGAACATAGAAATTTATAGAAAGAGTGAGAAAGAAGGGAATAGAAAAAAGAGGGGAAAGGATAGAGAGAACAAAGAAAATAGAGAAAGTAAATCTAAATCTAAACATAGAGATTATAAAATTTAGTAGTAAGTATTCTGTCAATATATATCGAAAGTTATCACTATAGCCAAAAATATGAGAAAGCTATATATCGGATTTGTATCTGGTCGAGTTTGTAACCATCATTTCAATTATGTAATGTGGTGTTCTCTTTTTTCTCTAACCAACTGTAGAAATGATCCCAACAATTATTAAATGAGGACGTTGTTTCATTCCTAACTAGTATAGTTAATTTTGTCATCTCTGCACAGTATTTAATTTTTTTAATTATTGCGTCTTTCGGAGGTATATCCTCGTTTTTCCACCACTGTGCAAAAGTTAATCTGGCTGCTGTAACTAAATGGACAATTAAATGTATTTGGGTTTTAGGCAGAGGTTTTTAACAAGAGATTGGACAACCATTTTCCTGAAATATTATAGCACAGTGATGGTGAACCTTTTTTTCCTCGGGTGCTGAAAGAGTGTGCATGCACGCTATCATGAATGTTTCAGTGTCCACATCCATAATTCAATGTTGGGGAGGGTGAAAACAGCTTCCCCGACACCCCCCCTCCCCCGGAGGCCCTCTGGAAGCCAGAAACAGCCTGTTACGCAACTTCTGGTGGGCCCAGTAGGGTCGTGTTTCACCCTCCCCAGGCTCCAAAGGCTTCCCTGGAGATGGAGGAGGGTAAAACACTCCCCCTCATCCCCTCAGAGGCTTTCTGGAAGCCAAAAACGCCCTCCCAGAGCCTCTGTGTGAGCCAAAAATCAGATGACCGGCACACAAATGCATGTTGGAGCTGAGCTACGGCAACGGCTCACATGCCAGCAGATATGGCTCCACGTGCCACCTGTGACACCCGTGCCATAGGTTCACTATCACTGGTATAGCATCTCTTTGCTTGAGAAGGGATTTGGAGTAGAAGACCACTAAGGTCTCTTCCAATTCTGTTATTCTGGTTTCTGGACTGAATTGAACTTTCCACCAAATACAATCAACTGTTGCTTGCAAAGATCTGCTTTCAAAGGTCTTTCAAAGATCATGCTGACTGAATTGGTCCAAAACATCAAGATGCACCTAAGATCCCACTTCTGCATTATAAAATATGGAGAAGTTAAACAACACATATAAAAATTGACCTGTCCAACACAGCTAATGGTATCAAATGCAATTCTGTCCAGGGAACCCCATCACCCATCTTTCTGCAATGAAAAATACATAAACATATTTTACCCTTTTCTTTTCAGGACATTTGCCAGGTGAGAGCAAAAATGAATCATCTCCAAGCTGGGTGACAGGAATATGCTAAAGGTCTTTGATGTTTTAATTTGTGGTATGTAAAATTAATTGCCCCAGGAAGCCAGAGTCTTAAATTTATTGGCAGCAATCGCCCAGTGCTTTGTAATGCATGCTCACTTAAAAGGGCCTCTTCAGTTTCTGCATTTTGAAGAGCCACTTCCATTCACCGAACCTGCTATAGTTGCTGCCAGCAATTTGTAAGTGATGTTCCCTAGATGCAGATTTTTCTTCTTACACTCAACTGCTTTGTTGCAAGCAACAAATATTCCACATGGTGATGTTATGTTTTCAACCTGGACTTTAATAACTGGAAAAGTAATGGCGACAGCAATAGTGGGATTCAAATTTCCTCGCCACCAGTTCACTATTGGGAGTGTGTGTGTTTGTATGCACATGCACAGCTCTTTCGAGCATGCACAGAGATTTCCAGGTGTGTGGGCAGAGGCTCCCACTACTGATCCAGGACAAATTGGTAGCAACCCACCACTGGGCCACAGAGATTGAAGAACGATAAACACTGGACATAAACATAAACATAACTATAAACAGATTATCTCCGAGACCGCCTTCTGCTGTACGAATCCCAGAGACCGGTGAGGTCCCAAAGAGTTGGTCTCCTTAGGATCCCGTCAACCAAACAATGTCAGATGGCGGGACCTAGGGGAAGAGCTCTGTGGGGGGCCCGGTCCTCTGGAATCAGATCCCCCAGGAGATACGCACTGCCCCCACCCTCCTTGCCTTTCAAAAGAGTTTAAAAACTCATCTTTGTCACCAGGCCTGGGGTTACTAGATCTTCCCCCTGACCAACGAATGCTTTTTAGTATGATTTGTTGAATGGCTGTTAATGGAAGTTTTTTAAATTAGAATTTTTAGGATTTTTTTAATGTATATTAATTGGATTGATTTACTACTGTCCTTTTGTATATGCTGTGAGCCGCCCCAAGTCCTCGGAGAGGGGCGGCATACAAATCCAATTAAACTTAAACTTAAACTTAAGCATAAGCATAAGCATTCTGGACATAAACTGTTTCAACTCCTACCCTCAAAACATCATTTCAGAGCACTGCACACCAAGACAACTAGACAAAAGAACATTTTTGTCACATGCCATCACTCTGCTAAACAAATAATTCCCTCAACATTGTCAAACTATTTACTAAGTCTACACTACTATTTCTACTAGTTTTTTCATCATTCCTCCCACCCATTTCCTCCCACTTATGATTGTATGGCTGTAACGTGTTGCTTGTATTCTTAAGATATTTACAGTGGTCCCTCGATTTTCGCGGGTTCGAACTTCGCGAAACGGCTATACCACGGTTTTTCAAAAATATTAATTAAAAAATACTTTGCGGGTTTTTTCCCTATACCACGGTTTTTCCCGCCCGATGACGTCATACGTCATCGCCAAACTTTCGTCCACCAAATATATATTTTTTTAATAAACTTTAATAAATAAACATGGTGAGTAATAATCTAAATGGTTGCTAAGGGAATGAGAAATTGCAGTTTAGGAGTTTAAAGTGTTAAAGGAAGGCTTGTGATTCTGTTCAAAGCCAAAAATAGTGTATTTACTTCCGCATCTCTACTTTGCGGAAATTCGACTTTCGCAGGCGGTCTCGGAACGCACCCCCCGTGAAAATCGAGGGAACACTGTATTAATATTGTTTCCTCATTGCTTATTTGATCCCTATGGCAATCATTAAGTGTTGTACCTCATGCTTGACAAATGTATCTTTTTCTTTTATATACACTGAGAGCATATGCACCAAAGACAAATTCCTTGTTTGTCCAATCATACTTGACCAATAAATAATTCTATTCTATTCTATTCTATTCTATTCTATTCCATTCCATTCCATTCCATTCTATTCTAACACAAATATGCATCCAACCATACACAGGATACGTATATCTAGACCAAAGTCTCACAGTCACAAGCAACAATTCAACCACTTTAACACTTTAAGACCAGGCTTGGTAGTTAGAGAGGTCCTTTGTCTATGTGGTGGAGTGTGCCTTAGAGCAGGGGTCTCCAACCTTGGCAATTTTAAGACTTGAGAACTGGGCACTCGCAGCGAATGGTGTGGAAGGAGGCTTTAGGGTGCCATTTGAAGCTTTTGCTAAGCTGCAGAAGATGCTCCTCCTTGTCTAGCAGCAGGTTCACCATGCCATTCATGGCTACTGCGGCACCCCCCAAAACAAGAACCCATGCAGCCACTCTGCCCCTCCTGGCTGTCTTCTCTTCTGGGCTTGGAGCAGTGTGCAACTGGGAAAACACTCCCCATCCATGTAGAATCAATTGAGAAGGACCTCACATTTCCCAAAGTCATACGTGTCCCCCTGGCAATGTTCCATACGCACACACACAGGGGGACATGCCCCACTATTTGAGAAGTACTGCAATGATTAAATAAGAGCTGGAGTGGCAGAGTGGTTAAAGTGCAGCATTGCAGGCTACTTCAATTATCTGCTAGCTGTAGTTCAGCAGTTTAAATCTCACCACCAGCTCAAGGTTGAATCAGCCTTCCAGCCTTCAGAGGTGGGTAAAATGAAGACCTGGATTGTTGGGGGCAATTGACTGTAAACTGCTTAGAGAGGGCTGTAAAAGCACTATGGAGTGGTATATAAGTCTAAATGTTATTGCTAATGCCATAGAGCTATTAATATTACACTCAGCAGCAAAAATATGTGCAATTAATTTATAATAATACCTCCATCTATTTTGAAATTATCAACCCAGTCAAATAAAATGTCCCTTAGTTCATTCAATTTTGAACTTAGTTTTATTTTATTTATTTATTTATTGTTAGAGTTGGAAGGGACCATGCGGGTCATCAAGTCCAACCCCCTGCCTAAGCAGGAATCCTATAGCACCCCAGCCAAATGGCAGTCCAATTTCCTCTTAAAAATGTCCAGAGTATTGGAGTTCACAACGTCCGCTGGTAGCTTGTTCCACTGGTTGATCGTTCTGACCGTCAGGAAGTTCTTCCTTATTTCCAGGTTGAATCTCTCCTTGGTCAGCTTCCAGCCATTGTTCCTCGTCCGGCCCTCTGGTGCCCTGGAGAATAAAGTGATCCCCTCCTCTCTGTGGCATTTCAAATGTTTCTTTTTGAATGACAATTTTCCAAAGCATATTTTCCAAATATTTTGATATCAGCCTTTTACCTGATAAATATATATTTTGTATACAATACATCCCTATGTGCCTCCTATTCAGGAATGGCACAAAGAAATCATGTTAGTTAAAAATGTGGACTAAGAAATTTTCCTGCATCTCAGCTGGGGAATAGTCACCACCAATCTGGATGGACTCTGAATAGAGATGTATAATTGCATTATTAATACTCCAAATTGTTTGGCCTTTAGGCATCAGATTAAAACAAATTTCCTCTCTCTCCCCCAGAGCTTTTAATTATACAGTATGTTGCTTTATGGCTGCTGAGGAAGTTTTCTATTCTCTTAGCTTTTTGTGGTTTCATGCTGCCTTCCTGCTTTATTATTGTGATTTATTGTTTGCTGGCTTTTATCTTCTATTTTATGATTCTACCCCCTGCCTGGAACCCACCTTTTAAATGAAACATCTATTAAAAGGAAAACTATAAAAACTGGAGATGAAGAAACATTGATGTTCTCAACTAAATCCAACCCTATTTGAAGCATGCGTCCCAGTATCTAAGGCAATCTGAATTTCTATGAACAGAATGTATTTGCCACAGGGAAGGACTTTAATAGAATAACAGAATAACAGAGTTGGAAAGGACCTTGGAGGATTTCTGGTCCAACCCCCTGAACAAGCAGGAGACCATTCTGGACAAATGGCTGTCTAAACTTTTTAAAAAGCTTCAGTGATGGAGCACCCACAACTTCTGAAGGTGGCTCATTACATTGGTTAATTGTTCTAACAGTCAGGAAATTTCTCCTTAGTTCTAGGTTGCTTCTCTCCTTGATCAGTTTCCGTCCCTTGCATCATGTTCTGCCTTCAGGGGCTTTGAAGAGTAGGTCGGCTGCCCCTCAAATATTGAAACACTGCCCTTTAGGAATAGCGATAGCATTTAGACTTACTGTATATAGTGCTTTTACAGCCCTCCACAGGTGTGGGCAGCAGGCAGGACGGGGTGGAACGCAGTCCCACTGCTGGAAATGAAGATGCGTGCACAGCTGATCGGTGACTTCCTGGATTACTGGTCTCGGCTCTGCTCTCCTTTTTTTCTCTGCTGGGTCTGCACTCCTTGCTGTTTTCCTCTTTCCTCCTTCCTGGCCTCAGATGAGCTTCCCTCTCTCTTGCTCAGTCCCCCTTCAGCCTCACGCGGCCACCTCCTGACTGAGGTGCAAGCAGAAGGCATGGGTAGAAGCGGCACCGGCAGCATTTATGCTTCTGGCAGCACCCGTTCGCCTGGCTACCCAGCCTGAGTCGGGGGGCAACCCAGGAAGGAGAGCGTGGGAAATGCGAAGCAAATTGTCACCCCAACGAGCGACGCTGGTAAGGTTGTAACTCGAGGATTTAACAGTTCACTTGAACGATGATTGTTCAAGCCACTCCTACACACTCACATGACCATTAAGCCACACTCACAAAATAAGCCACATCCACAGTGTGGCAGTAAAAAATTTGGCTGCCCATTACTGGCCCTCTTTAAGCAGTTTACAGAATCAGCATATTGCCCCCAACAATCTGGGTCCTCATTTTATCCACCTTGGAAGGATGGAAGGATGAGTCAACCTTGAACCAGTGGTGAGATTTGGACTGCGGAACTACAGCTAGCAGTTAGCTGAAGTAGCCTGCAGTGCTGCATTCTAACCATTGAGCCACCCTGGCTCATTCAGTTGCCAAGCAGTCAAATTTTAATTACCGGTATGTGACCAAGGGGTTGGTGTGAAATGTCATAGCACTTAGCACTTAGACTTATAGACCTCTTGTGAAATGTTATCGCACTTAGACTTATATATTGCTTTACATTGCTTTGCAGCCCTCTCTGAGCAGTTTACAGAGTCGTCCTATTGCCCCCCAAAATCTGGGTCCTCGTTTTACCGGCCTTGGAAGGATGGAAGGCTGAGTCAACCTTGAGCCTGGTGAGATTCAAACTGACAAATTGCAGGCAGCGGAAGTCAGTACTGCACTCTAACCACTGTGCCATTGTGGCTCATGTAAGCCAGTTTTTTTCACTGCTGTTGTAACTTTGAACAGTCATTAAACATATAGTTGTAAGCCAAGGACTACATAAACACTATTCTTGTCCGTTATGAGTGAAATCTGAAGTATCTATTAGCCAATTGTTGGCAGATGCTGTGGATGGAGGATCCGTCACTTTTAATTAATGAAATGTTACAGCTTTTCTGCCCACATACTGTGAACTTCTCCTCCTTGTGCATTTCGCCCCCTCATTGCAATGATTTTCTCCGAAGAACTGAAACATTTGCAGCCATTACTGTTCTAAAATTGATTTATGAAGCCAGTTGACATTTTTCCAATCTCCCTTTTTTCCTAAGGTGGATGATGTCATACCTCTACCTACATCTTTCCTTGTTCAGCCTTCCCACCTCTGCTTTAAATATTCCCTTAACCCTCCTGAAGAGAGTTTTGGTTACAAATCTCAGCTGAGATTTAACAAGACTAGACTTTTGGTGCAAGAAAGGAGAGTACAAGAGAAAGAGCATTAAGAGAAATAGTACCATTAGATCAGGGGTGTCAAACTCAATTTCATGGAGGGCCGCATCAGGGCTGTGATTGATATAAATGAATCCTGCTGAATTATTTACTTGTGTGCTGGTTGGGTTGCTGCAAACTCTAACAATTATTATTTCAAATGTCTGTGGAAATTCTCAGTGATCCAGACGGTGATTGTCCCAAAGGTGCATTTTCCAAAAGACAACTGGCTTTTTATATTTATGCTTGGTATGTATGTGTTGCTTGGTTTTTTAAATATGATAGGGTTTTTATATGCTTCTTTTTAATATTAGATTTATTGTTTTTTACTATTGTTGTGAGCCGCCCCGAGTCTCCGGAGAGGGGCAGCATACAAATCTAATAAATAAATAAATAAATAAAATAAACTGGACTTTGTTGCCTTTTGTAAAGGTATTTTTGGGATTATTATTTCAAATTTATTGATTGGCCAGTGAACATTCTATTGATGGGAATTTCCCCCAAATTCCTCTTGTGTATTGGGGAAAAAATGGAAAGCAAAATGTTTTTTATCAGATAGAACATCTGGAAGAAGAAAAATGGGCAGTAGTTCCTTTGCCTACTATTGAATGTTAAGTGAGAGTTTAAAATACCTTTCCTTGATATTGCTTCCCTTTCCATAAAGATTTGAGTAGCTCCCATCCATAAGTGTATTATTGTGGCAACAGGCTGGTGCAAATAACCAGAAAAGTTCATTCAATTCAAGGCATAGAAGAATGTAACATTGTTACCCATACAAAATAATCCAGTCAAATAATAGCCAAAGTAAAATTGGCCTTAGACAGAAACACAGTTTAACATGCTTGTATATTGTTCTGCCGGGCTCTATGGTATGAGTACAAATTTCAGACACACAAACACTTGAAAGTTCAAAAACAATGTTCTTTATCACAAAAATTCAAAAGAAACAAAGCACCCTTTTTGTATTGCAAAGAGCACTCGTCCCAAAACAACCTGGTAGTCTGTACAATCCCCTTAATCAGTCCTTAAGTACTTAGCTAGCAGCTGTGAAGGAACGTCACAGCCCTCCTTCTTCCACGAAGTGAGACCCCCACACTTTGCTCTGCTTTGGTTTCAAAGTCATGAAAAATCAACAAACAAAGTCTGGAAACAGCAAGGCACGGTCCTGAAAAAACAACTATCAGATAATCTTCCACAACGGCCAAGCCAACACATTGCTATTCATATCAGCAGCTCTAATTGCTGGAGCCCCACCCAAACACAGGTGGCCTCTCTTATCTCCTGTAATATTTCTTCAATTGGTCTCTTCTATGCATAATTCTGCGCATGTGTGGGTCTAACACTTCCTCATCCGAAGCGACCGAAGATAATGGAGATTGGCTTCCTCGGCTGTGTGCCAAGCCCCCCTCTTCCAAGTCACCCCCACCTTCTTCTTCATCCAAGGAAACTGCACTACCTGATTGTCGGCAATAAAACAGGCCTATGACATGTTGATGTTTCCCCTGCATCCACCGCCATATTCCTTGGGGCAGGAGCTGGGCCAGAGCCAACCACAACATATATAAATTGTAATTTAATGTCATTGCAATTTACCATAAAAATCTTATAAAAGTTGTTATGTGTATTTGTATGTGTCAATGTTCTGTTTGTATTGTATTGTCTAATGTTTGTATTTTAATGTTTTAATTTTTTTTAAAATATTTTTACTGAATAAAAATTATTTTAAAAAATAATAAATTGGCCTTAGATAAGGACCAATGGAATTCACAGGGTTGGGTTTCTTTTGCTTGCACAATGATTCCAGACTTATGACATGTTTAACTCCGCCTTCTAACTCAGCCTGTTCTTCTCTGTACAAAATTGTATAAAATACCTATCTGGACAAATGCAAACCAGGATGCCATAACAACCAAAATTTCTTCAACAGACAGATGAGAAAGGTCTTATACAGCTGCCTAGAGTAGTTGCAAAAAAGGAAAATCATTTGCTTGTGTTCTGTAAAATAATGGAATCCTACAATTCAAAATGCAGTTATTGGTGTGTGGGGTTTTTTTTCTGCTCTAAAGGGCTCCACTGAAATTAATTAGAGTAATTATGGCCTCATAAATTTGTTTAGCTTTGGGATGCCAGGAACATAAATCTCTTCAACTTTTTTTTTCTCAGGAGTCACTTTTAAAGAGATGAATGTTGCATCAGCTCTCAGACCTGTCATGATTCAAGCACTCCAAAGTGTGCAGGTGAACATTTCACAATATTTATTAATAAGAAAAGAAGAGATAAAGTATGCCATGCAACAACTACATCTTGCTGCTTGGAAAGTAATGCTTTATTTCATAGATCCCCCAACTTGGCAACTTTAAGACTTGTGGACTCCCAGAAGTTGAAGACCAAAAGTCTTAAAGTTGCCATGTTTGGGGACTCCTGTTTTGTATTGATTGCTCAATGGGTCCAAACATTTTTACTTGCCCTTCATAGAAAGCTTAATAACACTATCAATTGGGGCCTCAGTTAGGGAAATGAATTTTAGACCCTTTTCATGGGGGTTTAATGTGTGTTTGTCTCCACATCATACCAAAATGCCACTGAAACATGCTTTTTGGTTATTTTTTTTTATTTTTCTGTCCACATACAATACAATATACTTTCTATTTCCAATAAAATACAATATAGTATTTAAAAAGTCATATATCATCACCAATTTTTTTAAATTCATACCTATTTAATTTCGATATAGATCCTTAATCCTCGCTGCCAACTTTCTAATTTTGTCATCCAGATAAACCAATCGTCTTCTAATGGAATTTCACCACTGATATTCTTTCAAAGTATTTAATACCAATGATATCTGTAACATCTTAAACACTAAGCCATAGTGCCCCAGTGATGGGCTCCTACAGGTACAGTCAGGTACGCAGAACCAGTAGAAAAATTTTGATTTTTTTTCTTTTTTTCCATTCTGGGCTCTGGGTATGTTTTTCCTATCACAGTAAATGAGGTTGAATGTGTATAATTTTAGAAGAGCTGTGAGTGTGTGTGTGTGTGTGTGTACATACACATACAGTTTATATAGTAGATAATGTATATTTTTGTGTGACTGTGTGTAATATGTATGTACACGTAAGGCATATACACATAGAATTAAATAGTATATTTTGGATGTTCAGTAATAGTAAATAGATAGGGAAATTGTATCTCTTTCAGGTAAGGAGAGGCCAGGCACCCTAACCCTAACTCAAACCCTTGACATGAGTGACGTCAAGTTGGCCGCCTTTAAGCCAGACACATGACCTTTAAGCCAGCCCTCGATCACATGATCATGAAGCCACTCCCACCTGGCCGCCTGGCTGACAAGCCACACCCACAAAATAAGCCACGCCCACAGTGGCAGTACTAAAAAAAAATTCAGCCCTTCACTGCTACTCCTCCTCCTTATACTTTTTTCCAAAAAAACTAAAAAGCCTTATATAACCTCTATCGTTAAAAAATAAGTAAAAAAGAAATAAAAACAAATGAATTTCAAACTTTTTCCATCTCCACTGCAGCATGCTGAGATGCATTTGCTTCTAAAGATTGATTGACCAACTCAATTTTCTTCCTTTCTTCTTCGAGTCCTACCTTTTGTTGGTCAGCTTACTACCCCTGGTATAAGTGGCAAGAAAATATTCTTGTCTCGAATTGACTGATTAAGCTCTCCTTCACTGGTCCTCTGACATTTCTGACTTCAGCCATGCAGATTAATGTACATTTCATTTTAATTTGAGCAAATGCTTCTATTATGGTTAGAGACAGTGGTCATTTGTTTCCATTTATGCCTCCCTTCTCTTTGGCTTCACCCAAGATGGTTATATTTTAGATATTATCTGAGTGACATCCATCATCTAAGACCTGATTGGAGGACCCATTTTCTCTGACTTTAATGGACCACTCAAGAGCCACCATAACCAAGTCTTTAAATGTTTATGATTATGTTTATATTTTTCGTTGCTTTCTTTCAGTCTTTTTACCCCCTGGTATTACTATTCTCTAAAAACAAAACAATAGCTGTCTTAAACTAAGCAGAAGTGTGGAATGTAAAGAGAATAAATATCCCTCTGCTCAGGAAGGCAAATACGGCTAAGTTCTCAACTTACAACCATAATTGAGTCCAACAGTTCCATTGCTAAGCAAGACATTTGTTAAATGAGTTATGCCCCATTTTACAACCTTTCTTGGTTGGCAAGGTTATTACCCTGCTTTCCCCAAAGTAAGACACCCCCTGATAATAAGCCCAATCGGGCTTTTGAGTGCATGGCAATAAAGCCAAGCACCTATTTCAGGGTTCAAAAAAATATAAGTCGGGGTCTTATTTTCAGGGAGTAGTAATGAATCATTGCATTTATTAAGTGAATTATATGGTCATTAAATAAATCCAGCTCTCCCCGTCGATTTTTGCTTGTTGAAAATCTGCTGGGAAGATCATAATTGGCAATCACATGACCCCAGAACAGTTATGTCATAAATACATTGCTGTTGTTGTTAATTACAAAGTCATTTCCAATCCATCACAACCCCATGGACAACTTTGTCCCAGGCCTTCGTGTTCTCTACCATCCTCTGGAGTCTATTTAAGTTCACGCCGACTGCATCAGTGACTCCATTCAGCCACCTCATTCTCTGTCGTCCCCTTCTTATTTTGCCCTCAATCCTTCCCAGCATTAGGTTCTTCTCTAGTGAGTCCTTCCTTCTCATTCATTCATTCATTCATTCATTCATTCATTCATTCATTTATTATTAGAGTTGAAAGGGACCATGAAGGCCATCAAGTTCAACCCCCTGCCCAAGCAGGAACCCTATAGCACACCAGTCAAGTGGCAGTTCAATCTTCTCTTAAAAATGTCCAGAGTGTTGGAGTTCACAACGTCCGCTGGTAGGTTGTTCCATTGGTTGATCGCTCTGACCGTCAGGAAGTTCCTCCTTATCTCCATGTTGAATCTCTCCTTGGTCAGCTTCCAGCTGTTGTTCCTCGTCCGGCCCTCTGGTGCCCTGGAGAATAAAGTGATCCCCTCCTCTCTGTGACATCCCCTCGTATACTTGTAGACTGCTATCATGTCCGCTCTGGCCCTCCTTTTCTCTAGGCTATCCATGCTCAGTTCCCGCAGTCTCTCTTCGTAAGTCTTGGTTTTCAGTCCCTTAATCATCTTGGTTGCTCTCTTTTGCACCGTCTCCAGAGTTTCAATGTCTCTTTTGAAGTGTGGCGTAGTAGAGTGGTATTAAGACTTATTTTATTATTTATTTATTATTTGGATTTGTATGCCGCCCCTCTCCGAAGACTCGGGGCGGCTCACAACAAGTGAAAAACAATCCAATACATAATCCAAATTAATTAAAATATGAAAAGTTTTAAAAAACCCTATACTAACATACACACACACAAGCATACCATGCATAAATTCAGCGGGCCCAGGGGGAGATGTTCAGTTTCCCCATGCCTGACGGCAAAGGTGGGTTTTGAGAAGTTTACGGAAGGCAGGAAGAGTAGGGGCAGTTCTGATCTCCGGGGGGAGTTGGTTCCAGAGAGTCGGTGCCGCCACAGAGAAGGCTCTCCCCCTGGGGCCCGTCAACCGACATTGTTTAGTTGACGGGACCCGGAGGAGGCCCACTCTGTGGGACCTAATCGGTCGCTGGGATTCGTGCGGCAGAAGGCGGTCTCGGAGATATTCTGGTCCGATGCCATGAAGGGCTTTAAAGGTCATAACCAACACTTTGAATTGTGACCGGAAACTGATCGGCAGCCAATGCAGACTGCGGAGTGATGGTGAAACATGGGCATACCTGGGTAAGCCCATGACTGCTCTCGCAGCTGCATTCTGCACGATCTGAAGTTTCCGAACACTTTTCAAAGGTAGCCCCATGTAGAGAGCATTACAGTAGTCGAACCTCGAGGTGATGAGGGCATGAGTGACTGTGAGCAATGAGTCCCGGTCCAGATAGGGCCGCAACTGGTGCACCAGGCGAACCTGGGCAAACGCCCCCCTCGCCACAGCTGAGAGATGGTTTTCTAATGTGAGCTGTGGATCGAGGAGGACGCCCAAGTTGCGGACCCTCTCTGAGGGGGTCAATAATTCCCCCCCCAGGGTAATGGACGGACAGATGGAATTGTCCTTGGGAGGCAAAACCCACAGCCACTCCGTCTTATCCGGGTTGAGCTTGAGTCTGTTGACACCCATCCAGGCCCCAACAGCCTCCAGGCACCGGCACATCACTTCACTTCCACCGCTTCGTTGACTGGGCATGGGGTGGAGATGTAAAGCTGGGTATCATCCGCATATTGATGATACCTCACCCCATGTCCTGGGATGATCTCGCCCAGCGGTTTCATGTAGATGTTAAATAGCAGGGGGGAGAGGACCGACCCCTGAGGCACCCCACAAGGGAGAAACCTAGGAGCCGACCTCTGACCCCCCACTAACACCGACTGTGACCGGCCAGAGAGGTAGGAGGAGAACCACTGGAGAACAGTGCCTCCCACCCCCAACCCCTCCAGCCGGTGCAGAAGGATACCATGGTCGATGGTATCGAAAGCCGCTGAGAGGTCAAGGAGCACCAGGACAGAGGATAAACCCCTGTCCCGGGCCCGCCAGAGATCATCCATCAATGTGACCAAAGCGGTTTCTGTGCTGTAACCGGGCCTGAAACCCGACTGCTGGGGACCTAGATAATCGGCTTCTTCCAAGGACCGCTGGAGCTGGAGTGCCACCACCTTCTCAACAACCTTCCCCATAAAGGGAAGGTTGGAGACTGGACGATAGTTATTAAGTACGGCTGGGTCCAGGGAGGGCTTCTTGAGGAGGGGGCGCACGAGCGCTTCTTTATAGAGTGATGGAAAAACTCCCCTCCCCAAGGAAGCGTTGGTAATCTCCTGGGCCCAGCTCCGTGTCACCTCCCTGCTGGCCGAAACCAACCAGGAGGGACACGGATCCAGTAAACAGGTGGCGGAACTCACAGCTCCAATGGCCTTGTCCACTTCATCAGGTGTCACCAGATCAAACTCCTCCCAGACAGGTGGACAAGTACGTGCCCCAGTCACCTCGACTGACTCGTTGTCAGTCGACTCTGTCTTACAATTGGAGTCGAGATTGGCCCGGATCTGAGCGACTTTATCAGCGAAAAACGTGTTAAAATCCTCGGCACTACTCTGCAAGGGCTCCCCAACTCCCCCCTGGTTAAGAAGGGAGCGGGTCACCCTAAACAGAGCGGCCGGGCGGGATTCCGCTGATGCAATCAAGGCGGCATGGTACGCACATCTTGCCGCCTTGAGCGCCACTTTGTAAGTCTTAATAAAAGCTCTTACAAGTGTTCGATCGGATTCAGACCTACTCTTCCTCCATCGCTTCTCTAGACGTCTCTTTTGGCGTTTCAACTCCCGGAGCTCCTCGTTGAACCATGGGGTTCTATGGGGTCTAGCGCCGCGGAGAGGTCGCAAGGGCGCAATCCGGTCGAGAGCCTCCGCAGCAGCCGTATTCCAGGCCTCCGCAAGAGACTCCACCGAACTGTGGGCGAATGCCTCTGGAATAACCCCAAGCGCCGTCTGGAAGCCCTCTGGGTCCATCAGGCGTCTGGGGCGGAACATCTTAATTGGTTCCGCCTCCCTGCAGGGAAGGATTGGAGCCAGGAAGTCAAGCCGTAGTAGGAAATGGTCTGACCATGACAAAGGCAATGTTTCTAAGCCCCTTAGTCTCAGACCATTACTCAATTGCTCGGAAAGGAATACTGAAAAGTATTGAGTCGCCAGACGAAGTGCTAAACAGTGGTTCCCTTTATTCAGCTCTTTCCGCAAGTGACAATCAGCTGGGAACTCACCAGCCGGCAATGAGAAACTCGGCTCTATTTATACTCTTAAGGCTCGCGCCAAAAGAGCTGTCCTGCGTCTGAGCCAATCAGACGCCTCCTAGCATTTCCAATCTGCCTGGTAACAGCATTCACCTCAGGCAACTATTTACATGGCATATTAACATACTCAACACCTCTCCCTCCTTAGTCAAGTGCCAACTGTCCATCAATTGAGCCATGTGATGAAGTCCTCCAATCGAGTGGGTCTGCGCGAGGCTCGCTCAGACCTGCGCAGATCAGTTGAGTCTGGAACTTCGTTGGTGGAGGTTGGCTCTCTGTCGGATCCGGAGCCTGGCTGGGCCCGAGTGGGGGCTCCGGCCTGCAGCGAAGTCCGGATGGAAGCTGAATCGACGTCGGAGGAGGATGATGGTGGCTCGTTGGTGTCGTGGGAGCGTTCCAGCCTCGGTGAGCCCAAATTTACATCCAACAAATCGGGTTGTACATAAGAGTCTGCTTTGGGGGAAGAGGTTACAATGGCGGTTTGCGTATTTTCAGAGTTAATCCGCCCTCTTAAGTAATCAATGTGCCGTTTCCAAATACGGCCATCCTCTAATTGTATTAAATATGTTTTAGGCCCCTTTTGTTGTAGGACTTTCCCTTTTACCCATTGAACTCCCCCATCAAAATTTCGGGCAAATACATTCTGGCCTAGATACATGCTTCTTTCAGGTATTACAGACATTTCACCTTGACCCATGGTATTTAAATATCGAGGATGTAACCTGTCTAAAGGAGACCTTAGTTTCCGCCCCATTAAGACTTCTGCAGGGCTTTTATGGGTGGCAGCATTTGGAGTAATATGTTGCATTAACAGGAATTGGTCTAATTTACCTTGTATTTCCCCAGGGCCTGCTCTGCGCAGCGCCTCTTTCGCCACCCGCACATAACGTTCAGCCAACCCGTTAGCCCATGGGGAGTAAGGGGAGATTAGCGCATGCCTGACCCCTAGATTACTCAAAAACACCTCAAACTGTCGTGCGGTCAGTTGTGGCCCATTATCTGAAACAAGGACATCAGGACACCCATGGGTTGCAAACAAATGATACAGAGCCTTTATAGTGGCACATGTTGTTATATTCTGCATAGCCACTATCTCTACCCACTTAGAAAAGGCATCCACGACAACCAGAAAAAACTGGGACCCGATGGGGCCAGCAAAGTCTATATGTATCCTGGACCAAGGCCCAGTGGGCTCTCCCCACTCTACGGGGGCAGTTCGAGGGGGATTGGGTCGTGACTCTTGACAGGGGTCACACCGAGCTACCCAATGTTCAATATCGAGATCTAGGCCCGGCCATCACAGGTATCCCCTTGCCAAACCCTTCATTCGGACAATGCCTGGGTGTCCCACATGCAACATAGTCAACACCTTTTTCCTAAGTGTAGTTGGAATGACCACTCGATCCCCCCATAGTACACATCCTTTCATGTATGACAATTCTAGTCGCTTTGTCTTAAAGTCTGCCAGTCCCCCCTCCTCTGGTCCCCCAAGCCAACCCCTGTGTATACAATTAATCACTGTTTGAAGAATGGGATCTGACTTAGTATGCTCGGCCACTTCCCTGGCTGAAGTTAGGGGGGTTTCTTCTATTTCTAACAGTAGTACCTCATCCGAAGGAACTGGTTCTTCCCCTCTTTGTGCCAAAGGGCACCTGCTTAGTCCATCAGCGTGGCTTATGGACTTCCCTCCCTTATGTATTAAGGTATACTGATAACTGGAGAGGAAGAGAGCCCATCTAATCAGTCTAGGGGACATGAACGGAGGGGTAGGTTTATCTGAAGGCAACAGTCCCAAAAGGGGTTTGTGGTCTGTTATTAATTCAAACCTCCTTCCAAATAAGTAATTATGAAATTTCTTAATGCAAGCTATTAAAGCCAGGACCTCTTTATCCAACTGGCTATAGTTCCGTTCAGCAGGGGTCAGCGTTCTGGAGAAAAAAGCTATAGGTGCCTCAGTGTTGTCTGGCATTACGTGGGCCAGTACTCCGCCCACCCCATAAGCCGAAGCATCGCATGTAAGCCTTATGGGCAAGACTGAACTGTACTGAACCACCACACTATTAGAAGTCAATAAGGTCTTTATTAGAGAAAATGCTTGGCGTTCAGGTCTGCCCCAGGTCCAGGGAATTCCCTTCTGAAGGAGTCGGTGGAGGGGTTCTGCGACCGTTGCCTTCTGTCTCAAAAAAATAGAATAAAAATTCAGAAGACCTAAAAAAGCTTGTAGTTCAGTCTTATTGGTTGGTTCAGGTGCTTCGGTAATTGCTTTTAATTTATCAGTTGTGGGGTGGATGCCCTGGCTATCTATTCTATATCCTAGAAATTCAATGCTAGTGGTGCCCCATACACACTTGTCTGCTTTTACTCTGAGGCCCTTGGATTGGAGTCGTTGTAGGACAGCCCTGATTCTCTGGTTCAATTGGGGAATGGTTTTAGCCGAAATTAGTATATCATCGAAGTAGGGTATGGTTCCTTCAAGGCCGGTTAACACTCGCTCCATTAAGCTCTGAAAAATCCCAGGGGCTATGCTTACCCCGAATTGCAATCTTGTGCATCGGAAAGCACCTCTGTGCGTGACAATTGTCTGAGCCAAAGAGGTAGGCTCATCGACCGGAAGCTGCAGGTATGCCTGAGCAAGATCGATCTTTGCAAAGACTTTTCCCTCTCCTAGGGAGTGTAGGAGGTGCTGAACTACTGGTATGGGATAGGGGTGATGCTGAAGGGCCTTATTAATAGTAGACTTGTAGTCTGCACAGACTCTTAGCGAACCGTCCGGTTTCAATGGTGTGACAATTGGAGTCTCCCATGGCCCTTGCTCTACAGGGACTAGGATTCCTTGAGCAATAAGTTGATCTAACTGATGGTCTAGTTTAGGCAGTAAAGGTAAAGGAACCCTTCGTGGTTTCAGGCGAATGGGCGGAACCTTTGGGTCTATGGAGAAAGAGATAGGGTCCCCCTTATAAGTTCCCAAAGTGGGGCTGAATACTTCAGGAAACTCATGTACAAAATCTGGGGTATCAGAGGGGGACTGTACTAAACAGATGCCAGAGATCTCAATACCTAAGGGGGCCATCCAGGTTAACCCAAGGAGGGAATGCCTTGCCCCATCCACTATTACCAAAGGTAGGGAACATTTAACAGATTTGAACTGTACAGGAATATCAATTTTACCCAATACAGGGATTACATGTCCCTGGAAATCCCTTATAATCAAAGCAGTTTGAGTTAACTTAGATTTACAGACATGTGGCATATACATTTTAAATTTGTCCCAAGGCATAATAGAGTGCCTAGACCCGGTGTCCAGTTCTAAATCACAAGGCTTGCCATTTAAAAGTAGAGAAATAATGATTTTGGTGCCTTGCGTTGAATTTGCGCAATTTACGTAAGTTTGACAGTTACCTCTGTTGTAGTCGCGGTTAGCGGCTGAGTTGTTTTTCCGGGTAAAAGATCTTGGAGGCCGGTTTTCACGGGCCTGTGGAGCCTGGTAGGAGAAACGCTGTTGGCGCGGAGCGGAAAAGGTTTCTTCTGGCTGGGGAGCCCGGCAGGCCTCAGCGATGTGACCGCGCCGATTGCAGCGGCGACAGATGGCTTCCCGAAACGGGCAGCGAAGTCGCGGATGATTTCCCCGGCAACCTGGGCATGGAGCTTGTGTGCGAGGGTATCTCGGTTGTCGTGAGGGGTCGCTGGGAAGCAGGAGGCAGGAATCGTCGGTGGCGGCTGGAGGGCTGAGGTCGTCGGCTGGATCAGCTGTGGAGGAGATTTTAGAGACGGTTTCTTTGTTGACGTGGCTTTGGAGGTCTTTGGCAGCCGCTTCGGCGACCTCGGCTGTCTGGGCAAGCTTGATGACGGTTTGCAAGGTAGGTTCGTCCTCGGTGAGGAGTTTGCCGCGTACGGTGGCGTTTTTCATGCCGAAAATGATCGCGTCTGTTAGTCGAGCTTCTGGGCTGTCAAAACGGCATTTTGACAGTACGGTTCGGAGTCTTGTGGCGAATTGATTAATAGACTCAGCTTCCCGTTGGGCCATCCTGGAGAACTGATGGCGGTATACCACAGCTGGCTTCGTGGGTTTGAAATGACCCGCAAGCTTGGATTGTAAGTCTGGCCACGGCACGTTCTTGGCAGGAAGCGGATCGGTGAGCGTTTGAACCAAGTCGAAGATTTCGGGGCCGCAGTAGTTAAGGAAGATGGCTCGCTTCCTGTCGTCTTCGGCGGTCCCCATTCCGGCGGCTTCCAGGAAGATTTCGAAGCGGGTCATGTAGGCTTCCCAAGATGCTTTTTCGGGGTCGAAGTAGTCGGGTGCTCGGCCGATCTGCGAAGGATTCATCTTGCTTGTAGGTTCTCTCCGGTTCTCGTCGCCAGTGAAAAGTATTGAGTCGCCAGACGAAGTGCTAAACAGTGGTTCCCTTTATTCAGCTCTTTCCGCAAGTGACAATCAGCTGGGAACTCACCAGCCGGCAATGAGAAACTCGGCTCTATTTATACTCTTAAGGCTCGCGCCAAAAGAGCTGTCCTGCGTCTGAGCCAATCAGACGCCTCCTAGCATTTCCAATCTGCCTGGTAACAGCATTCACCTCAGGCAACTATTTACATGGCATATTAACATACTCAACAAATACCATGTCAGGTGCGTGTCCTCCCTCGTGAGTCGGACCCTGTACTACTTGAGTCAGGTCCATGGCTGTCATGGTGGCCATGAACTCCTGTGCCAACCCAGAGGTTTCGCCGAGTGACGGCAGGTTGAAGTCCCCCAGGACAATGAGTCCGGGGAACTCCACCGCCAACCCGGCTACCTCCTTGAGTAGCACAGGCAGGGCTTTTGATACGCAGCTGGGAGGCAGGTACGTGAGAAATAAGCCCACCTGAACCCCTAAGTCCAACTTCATCAAGAGAGACTCGCAACCCGCAATTTCCGGAGCAATGAGTCTACGTAGGCAAAGGCTCTCCCTGGCTATAATAGCCACTCCTCCCCCCCTTCCCTGGGGTCGAGGTTGATGCCATATCTGAAACCCAGCTGGGCAGATTTCAGAGAGAGGAACACCCCCCTCTGGGCCCAGCCAGGTTTCAATAATACATGCCAGGTCGGCCTCCTCATCCAGGATCAAATCCCGGATGAGGAGAGCTTTATTTACCACCGACCTGGCATTGAGTAGCAGCAACCTGAGCCCAGGGCCAGAGTTACATTCATCACCAGTACCCAAGATTGGGCTCACAGAGCCAGAACAAGGGATCGTTATTAAGCAACGATCCCCCGTTCCCCTGGAACGGCTAACTCTGTGGTCTTGGAGTGTATTCCCCTGTTGATGCAGTTTAGGATTGTATTGGCTTTTTTAACTGCTGCTGCACATTGTTGGCTCATTTGGTGGCCAAAGTATTTGACTTCCCTCTTCAGGATCTGGACTTCTAAAGAGTGGTCAGGGTTGATCTCCTCTAGGACTGTACTATTACTACTAGTTTTTTCTCATCATTCCTATCATCCTTTTCCTCCCACTTATGACTGTATGACTGTAACTTGTTGCTTTTATCCCTAAGATTTTTTTATTAATATTGATTGTTTCCTCATTGCTTATTTGACCCCTATGACAATCATTAAGTATTGTACCTCATGATGCTTGACAAATGTATTTTTTTCTTTTATGTACACAGAGAGCATATGCACCAAAGACAAATTCCTTGTGTGTCCAAACACACTGGGCCAATAAAGAATTCTATTCTATTCTATAAATACCTGCTTATTACCAAACACTCGGATTTTGATCATGTGACCATGTGGATGCTGCAACAATCATAAGTGTGAAAAACAGTCATAAGTTATTTTTGTCAGTGCTATTGTAACTTTGAATGGTCACTAAATGAATAGTTGTAAGCCAGGGACTACCTATAGCTCCCTGATATTGGAAATTTATATTCAGTTGGATGAGAAACAAAATCCCTCTAGTATTTGGAGATTTCCACTTCCTTTTCAAGCACTCTAACTACTTAGTCTAACCCAATATTATTCTCTAATTTTCATATTCGTGTGAAACATAAAATTTCTAGGAGTTCCGCTTTTGTCTTTCAATTAAAATTAATAGTATCTAAAAAATCTATTAAAAACAGCGCAACTATACAAAAAAAAACCAAAAACAATTTGGTAATTGCCTGTGTTATCTCACAGTGTTGTACTTTTAGACCTGCAAAGCTTCATTTGCAATGAAAATAATGTTTCAAATACTAAATATCATATACCCTGTTATAAATTACATTTGTCACCTTTAAAAAAAGAAGAATAAAAAAAACCCCAAGATAAACAAGATTGCAAAGGGTTGCTTAAAATAAGCTCTTGGCACATCTTATTTTTAAAGTATAAACTAATTCTGAAGATTGTTGGAAAAAAGCCCAATTAGTTTTTCTGTCATTAGTATCATGTATCTGCTATAAAAATAATCTTTTGCATGAACTTCTAAGTGCATCCATGACCTTCTAGTGTCATCTTCTTTAAATACTCCTGCATACACCCTATCTTTTCTCCCACTCCTTATTTCCTCAACAGAATGCAAAATATCGACAGAGATCATATTTGGAACCTCCTTCGAATTTAGACTTTATAAAGTAGGGATGATATGCAGATGATAGCACTCTAATGGCAGAAATTGAAGGAGAATTAGAGAGCTTTTTGATGCGGGTGAAGGAGGAGAGTGGAAAAGCTGGCCCGAAACTCAACCCAAACTAAGATTATGGCTTATGGTGAAGGACTACCAAATTTTTTACTACCACGCTGCAGGAGTGGCTTATGCAGGATGCCTTGCATTTTCTTTCAACATCTTTCAGTGCAAACCGGGTGCTCTGGGATGGAGCTCCATTTTTGATACCCCACTGCGTTTCCCTGCCCAGGTCTGGGCAGTAGCCCACCCCTGCATGAGACCCAGCCTTCTCAATTCATGGCAAATAGATGGGGAAGAAATGGAGGTAGTGGGCTCCAAGATCCTGGACTCCAAGATCACCACAGATGGAGACTGCAGCCCAGACACTGAGTCCCATTTGGGCAGCATAGAAGTCAAATAAATAAATAAATAAATAAAATTAAAAAGACGCTTGCTCCTAAGGTGGAAAGCTATGGCAAATCCAGACAGCATACTAAAAAGCAGACACATCACCCTGCCAACAAAAGTGTGTATAGTCAAGGATATGGTTTTTTCAGTTGCACAGTTGTATGGCTGTGAAAGTTGGACCCTAAGGAAGATTAAGCCCCAAAGAATGGAGGCCTTTGAACTATGGTGCTGGAGAAGACTCCTGCAAGTCCCTTGGACTGCAAGGTGATCAAACCGATCAGTCCTAGAGGAGATACAACCCTGTCTGCTCTTTAAAAGGCCAGATCCTGAAGATGAAGCTCAAATACTTTGGCCGCCTAATGAGAAGGAAAGACTCATTGGAGAAGAGCCTAATGCTGGGAAAGATTGCGGGCAAAAGAAGAAGGGGACGACAGAGAACGAGGTGGCTGGATGGAGTCACTGAAGCAGTTGGCATGAGCTTAAATGGACTCCAGGTGGAGTTAGAAAACAGGAATCTCAACTTATATATGTTATCCCTACTTAGTGATAAATTAATGTATATCAACTTGATATATTCATGCAAATCACTTTTTAAAGTCACAGCATTAAGTTTTACTTTTATGATGTGTACCACCTACAGTTCACATTTTGGAAATGCTCATTTAATGTTTTGTTATGTCTTATGTTTGTTTGTTTGTTTTCTTCTTTATAATCAATTAAAAAAAATTTAAAGAAAAGAAAACAGGAAGGCCTAGAGTAACGTTATTCATGGGATCACGATGGGTTGGACATGACTTTACAACTAACAACAACGAAAGTAGGGATTGCCTGAAGGGTTGATGCTGCTTTAAAATGACAGCGTTCTACAGTGAAATGTTCTCTTCCTCTCAAAACTGGAAGATAGAGAAGAGATTTGTTTCTGGACATTTGTGTTAGCAGAATGATTCATGCACAAGTAGGGATATTAATCATTCAGCTGAGCTTTGCCAGCAGTCTTGGGCTGGGACATCATCCACAGATGGTGAGCAACAGTAATCTTCACTTGACATCCTTACTCCAGAGTCCAGATCACCCAATTTCGGAGAATGTAAATTGGTAGCATTTATTCAATGCCTTGTTTTAGTGTAACGAGGAAAGACATACAAATAGATCATGAGGAAAGGCTTAATGAGGTTCATGGCAAAATAATTCACAAAGAAAGGCATCGTACACTTTCCTTTGCAACGGAAAATTCTTATCTGGGAATTGAGTCATGGCAACTGGACTTTTCTTTTTTGGTTTTAAACATTTTGCTGCTTATCTAAGTAGATTCTCCTACTTGGTCTTGAAGAAGTTGCTTAGCTTCTTCTACCCAGCTTATTTATCTATCTTATCTGTCTCTCTGTCTGTCTGTCTGTCCATCCGTCCGTCCATCCATCCATCCATCCTATCTCTCTCTCTATCTATCTCTCTATCTATCTATCTATCTATCTATCTATCTATCTCTCTCTCTCTCTCTCTCTCTCTCTCTCTCTCTCTCTCTCTATCTATATACAGTATATATATAGTGCATGGAAACAGAATACATGAAAAAAATGGCACAAATAAGTGGAAAGAAGCAAAACATAGCCATAAACACATACAATGAATACATACAAATGGTTACAGTAGGACAGGGATGGTAGGCATGCTGGTGCACTTATGCCTGCTCCCTTAGGGACCTCTTAAGAAATATGTAAGATCCATGACAGATAGTTTAAGGTGAAAGTATTTTATTTTACTTACTTATGAAAAAATATATGATCATTTAATTTTAATCTATTAAAGACCCAGATGACGAAATAAGGACTGGTGGCAGCACTGGATAGGGAGTAGTGATGGGCGAACTCAATGGTGTTCGGGTTCAGCAAGTTCAGACGAACTTCGCACAAAATTCGGCTGAACCCAAACCCGAACGGTTCATGGTGCCAAAGCTCCGCCCCCAGAATCCCATTGGTTTTTTTATTTTTATGGATTTTTAATTTTTATTTATTTTTATTTTTACGAAAAAGGACGCTGCAGTGGCACAGCAAGCAAAGGGAGGTCCTTTCACCTGAAAATACAAGAAAAGACCTCCCTTTGCTTGCAGTGCCAGTGCGGCGTTCTTTTTTGTAATTTTTTTTTAAAAAAATTTACATGAAAAGACCTCGCTTTGAAGGAGCTGGGGAATCCCTCCCATGAAGAGATTCCGGGGGCAGAGCTTTGACGTCACGTATACCGGTAGGTTGCTAAGGACGCCAAAGTGATCACTTCCTGGATTCCATGGAATCCAGGAAGTGATCACTTTGGCATCCTTAGCAACCTGCCGGTATACGTGATATCCAAGCTCCGCCCCTGGAATCTCTTTGTGGGATTCCCCAGCTCCTTTTGTGCCTCCCTCCCAGGCTCCCGACTGGCTGACAGCTTCCCAGTGTTCGCCTTCCTCCGCCGCCACAGGCGCCCGGCTCCTCCTCCTCTTCTCAGCAGATGACAGCCGGGTGGTGGCTTTCGCAATGTTCGGCATGAACGCTGAACTAAAGCACAATTTTTTAAAAAAATTCAGGTTCGGGTCCGGCATGCCGAACACCACAAAATTCGGTACGGGCCTGAATTGTGCGGGTTCGGTTCGCCCAGCACTAATAAGGAGTTAACACAGAGATGAAAGGATTAAATTAGATGCTAAGATGTTTGTTTTATTATAAATTTAAAAAAAGGGAATATAAGGGACTAGATTTTATAATATTGTTATTTGTAGATGAAATATATCTCATGTGTGGTTAATTTTAATTAACTTAGCAAAGAAGAGGATAAAAAGTACATATTGAAAGTATTATTAGCGCTTTTCTCTCTCTCTGAATGTTTTGCATATCTAAGAAATATTATTAATTGTTATTTTAAGCAGTGATTCTGTGTTTTTTATTACTCATGTTGTTTTATTGTATGCTGAAAGAAAAATAAAGAAAAAATTTATACCAGGAGAAAGGTGAAAGGTTAAGGGGGGGTTAGAGAAATTAATAACAGGATCAAGTGGAGTGCTCCAGACATTTACTACTCTATTGCAGAAGCCGTATTTTCTGCAATCATGTTTTGAGCAGATTACATTTAGTTCATATCTACTGATAGGCCTAGTGTTATTGTGGTTGAAGTTAAAGTAGTCATTAACAGGTAGGACGTTAAGATAGATGACCTTAGTACTAAGCTTAGGTCAGAACGTAGATGGCATAGTTCAATGTTATCCAGGCCTAAAATGTTAAGCCTAGTGGAACATGGAATTTTATTTCCAGCAAAAGAGTTGAATAATCTTCTTGTAAAATACATCTGGACCAGTGAAGGGCTACCAAAATCTTTAATACCACACTCTGGCCGTGGCTTATGCAGGATGCCCTGCATTTTCTTTCAACATCTTTCAATGCAAATTGGGTGCTCTGGGGTGGAGCTCCATTTTTCCTACCCCACTGCGTCCCCCCCAGTCCGGGCAGGAGTTCACCCCTGATCTGGACCCTCTCTAATGTATTAGTCTGAAATATAGTGTGGGTTCCAGGCAGGTGATCAATATTCAAGGATCGGTTTGGCAAAGGTTTTGTATGCTTCTTCCACTTGGTTTTGAAGAAGCTACTTGGATAAACAATGAAACATTATCAAACCAAAAAGAAAAAGAAAGAAAAAGAAGTTCAGTTGCCATGAGTCAACTTCCAGACAACTCCACTTCAATGATTGAGAATATTCATTGATATACAGAAGGATCAACTCCTACACCAAAGATCACATTCACTGCCTTCAGCTTCATACCGCCTCTGTCTTGCAATATACAAGATGCTGAGATTACAATTGATGAATTCTTAGATGTTGGGTAGAGAAGGGTTTAAAGGATTTGGCATCTGCAAAGCCAAGTAAGTATATTTATAGAAAAAAATAGTCAAAAAGAGCCAGATGCAAGTTAGTCTTTCAGGACACTCCACCTAATTTACACAGTGAAATATTGTGTGTAGAATTTCTGTGAAGTTCTCCAGGGGAAGAAGAAATTCTCCTGCTGTTCCTTATGATCAGAACTTCCTGGTAGCTCTGATATTAGCAGTGCTATTGAAAAAGCCACTGGAGAGATTATTGAATGTTGAAAGACAGGAAATTGACACACAGCCCTTAGCTCTCCTATAACTAAATAAGTGCAAGAACATCACACTCTACCCCATGTTCATTTCTTCTGTGCTGGTTAATGACTGGAAAAAAAATTGATTCAATTTGAACCTTTTTTTCAATATTCCTTTCTCCTTTCAAAGGATTTCTGAAGTAGATTATCTTTCATCAAATTTAATGACAGAAAGTAGAAGAAAAAATGCTGGGGAATTTCTACTGAGAATTAACACAGAGGAGGAAACATATACATAACAAAAGGAAGGGAGGGAAGGGAGGGAGGGAGGGAAGGGAGGGAGGGAGGGAAGGGAGGGAGGGAGGGGAGGGAGGGAGGGAGGGAGGGAGGGAAGGAAGGAAGGAAGGAAGGATGGATGGAAGGTGTTGTGATTGGCTCACATCCAGCCCCTTTGGTCACGGACTTTGAGGAGAATGAACCGGGTCCATCTGGGTATCATAGACCAGTGTGTTAATCAAAGGAATCGGAAAGTGAGAGAGAGGGAGAGTTAGGGCCTGGGGAACCTCCAGAGGCTGCAGACACCCCATCTGTGGTAATGTCAGAATCAGATGAGGAGGGGGATATTGTGGACCCCATATTAGATGCTAGAATCAGAAGAATGCGAGAGAGACAAGAGTATTTCCGGCAAAGTATATTTGTCATCACAGATAGTATAAAAGGGGAGGACTTCTTTTTTGTTGTTGTTGTTTGTTTGTCCTTTTCTATTTTTTTTCATTATTGTTTGCTTATTTGTTAGTTTTAAAATATATTTCAAAATTAATAAAACTTTTTCAAAAAAAGAGGGGGAGGACAGGGGAAAGTTCCTTTGCAGAAGTTCGATGTTCTTTTATGGAGAGAGACAGAACTAGCAGCCGAAGTGTTTTCTCCATTAAATCTGTCTGCAACCCTGCAAACCTAGCTTTGTAAGGCATTTGTGAGTACCTGTCCATGCCAAGAATTAATGACTTGAATTTATGACTTTCTTTTGGACACTTGTTATCAGCTGTGCCGATAACACTGGACGTTTGGCAGTCAACTGACATTCCTCTGATTTCATTGCTGTCTCCAGCACATTTCTTTGTAAATAGACAACTGTATATAGTGCTTCCGAGTCTTTATTGGGGCTTAATTACTACTATTTAACCCGGAAGGAAAGAAGGGAGGGAGGGAGGGAGGGAGGGAGGGAGGGAGGAAGGAAGGAAGGAAGGAAGGAAGGAAGGAAGGAAGGAAGGAAGGAAGGAAGGAAGGTCCACAACAGTTTAGACTCATGTTACCACTCATTTGGCAATTTCTGATTTACTCAGAAACGGTACCAAATTAATTTTAGGTCAAATCACTTTTGTTCTCCTCCCTCAAATCTTTAATAAAAGTACTAATTCTTTTCACTCTTGGACTTGATCTAGACAGATATGTTCAGCTTTCTATAGGGGAGAGCTACTAAGTGAGACATGAGTTTATTTTTCAAAATGCTTGTTTGGGAAAAGCTCATTTTATACAGAAGGTTGTTTATCAACGGATAGCTGAAATGAGCTTCACATATAGATGACTTAGGGTGTTTTTCTTTTCTTTTTTTCCAGCTCCAAACTGATGGGTCCTTTTTCTTTTCCTCCCTATTCTTTCCTCCCCACCCTCCCCATTTCAACTTGTTCCAGATTACGTTTGCCTTGGCTTCTTTGTTAATGCATCTCTGACAGCTGCAGACACATACTTACCAGCTTTATTAATCCCTGGGATGAAACCTTTCACCTTCTTCAAGGCAGGCTCTTAAAAACTGATCTGCCAAAGCATCTATTGATTGCAGGTTCTATTAACATTAATCACCTTCTCTGTGCAGAGATTCCATGGAAATGTTATGCCTGTGTACATCTGTCTATTTGGGTTACCGAGGGGTGGGGGGTGGGGGAATCCCGTTGGCCTTATCTAAGCAAACATTTTGGCCTTTAATTGTAACACCCCTGGCATCTCTCTGTTGCTATTAAATCCTGTCGACAGCATTTGCATGGCTGGGCATCACAGTCTTTCATAATTTTCATTTAGAAGCACGCTGAATTATTTTGGCTTGCAGCTTGATGAGTTGGGGGTGGTAGAGCAAAAAATAGATCCCTGAAGATGGGTTAATCTTCCGGGCTGGTTGCAGTTTAAGGTGGGGCTTATTATTGTACACAAAGGTAACCAGTAACTATTGCATAGATCTCACCCTGTGCTCCTTTGCATGTGGATGAAAATGAAATTGTAATTATAGAGAAGTCCCCACTCCAAGCAGGTTTAAACTAGGGAATCTCTGCCCATGAGTTAAGACAAGGCTAGGCAAAGTTGTTAGCATTCTATGAAATGCATCCCAGCCAGCAGAGTAAATAGCAGGGATTGTACCTTAACGTCTCTATTCTTAAAGATCTGAAAGGCTGCAAGTTGCACATACCTTGCCTAAAGGCAAGAACTGAGCCATATTTTAGATACCCAATCATATCAGTGCCTGCGTAGGAGATCAACTTAAAGTTCCTAGATGGCATCTTAAATTTCACAATAGAGGAAAAAGCAGGTTATCAATATATAAAATTAATTCATCACTGGCACTTTTTCTGTTATAGATAGGATAGATGATTGATAGATAGATGGATGGATGGATGGATGGATGGATGGATGGATGGATGGATGGATAGATAGATAGATAGATAGATAGATAGATTAGAGATAGCAATAGAGATAGAGAGATATAGAGATTGCTCAAAGAAATAAAGGAAACACTTAAACAACAGAATATAACTCCAAGTAAATCAAACTTCTGTGAAATCAAACTGTCCACTTAGGAAGCAATACTGATTGACAATCAATTTCATTTTGTTGTCAGCACAATTGTACAGAACAAAGTATTCAATGAGAATATTTCATTCATTCAGATCTAGGATGTGTTATTTGAGTATTCCCTTTATTTTTTTTTAGATAATATGTAGACATAGTGGTAGGTCTTAGACCTATTGTGTGGGATGAGTTTGACGCGTTGAAAAGGCTATGGGAGCGATGAGTTCCTACACCTGCTTATTGGACTCGTGTCCTTCCTGGCTGGTCTTAGCCAGCAAAGAAGTGATATTCCCTTCTGGAGGTTAAGGTAACTCCAATTCATCTAAAGATGCTGTAGATAAGCAATATGCTCTGATCCTCATTTGTTATTATGCCAACCAATGGGCAGAGATGCTATACCCAAGCCAAAGAATCCCACATATGTGAGCCACATAACACTGGTGGCAGCATAGACAGGTACTTGGGTAGTGCTCAAGAACAGCAGGAACATGCAGCTTGGAAGAGGGAATCAACGGAAACTAGCCACTATATCTCATGTTTGTGTTTTGACCTGCCCTGTTACATATGGAAACACAAGCAAATCAGTTATATATCTTTAAAGGAAATGAATCATCAGAAAGAGATCAAAAGAGGACATATGCTGGCAAGAGTCACCGAGGATATTCAAACCATCTATTCAGACACGCTTAAACAAGACAAATGAGAGATGAGATTTTTTCGTGGCTGATCAATTCCTGGATCCAAATCAAGATTTCATAAATCATTGTCTTTTTCCCACTTTCCCACAGTGAGAGTGAGCCCGCTTGCTGCTGTTTGCAAAGAAGGAACCAGAAGACCAATTCCCTTCCCCATCGATTCAGATTAATTTGCTTTTTTAAAAATTCAAGTCTGGACAACATTAAGTGAGCTAGGGAAAAATGCCTCTTCCTTGCTATCACCATCCTCTTTCCAGTTGAGAAGATGTTTTAGGTGTGATGACCCGGACGTGGCACGAAAGCAAGACCACCAAAGAACAGGTCTAACTCCCCTTTATTGCTCCAACTCTTCCCGCAAACATTCCCACATTCACTACAAGTGTTAAGGAGTGTGCAGAATAACCCTTGAGTTACCCAGGATGCACAGAGGTAACGTGGAGGTGGCAGATATGCAGCTGATGGCCCAGAGATACAAGGAGTAATTCAGATAACCAAATACATTAAGTGTATAAATATTGTTTACTTTGGCAAATAGCTTAGTCAAGAACAATGCTAGTCATACATAATTACATCAGTCAATACTCACAATACATATACAATATTATAAGCCTCTATCAATACATTAAACAATACTATAAGCCAGTGATGGTGAACCCATGGCACGGGTGCCACAGGTGGCACGCAGAGCCATATCTGCTGGCACGCAAGTCGTTGCCCTAGCTTAGCTCCAATCTGCATGTGTGTGCTGGTCAGCTGATTTTTGGCTCACATAGAGCCTCTGGGAGGGGTTTTTGGCTTCCAGAGAGCCACTGGAGGGATGGGGGAGACTGTTTTTATTCTTTCCTGGCTCCAGGGAAGCCTTTGGAGCCTGGAGAGGTGGAAAATAAGCTTACTGGGTGTTGTGGTTAGCTCTGGCCCAGCTCCTGCCCCAAGGAATGTGCAGGTGGATGTGGGGAGACATCCACATGCCGTAGGCCTGTTTTGCTCCCGATGAATGCTGCCGATGAAGCATCCTCTGACCAAGGCAGCATGAGTGACAGAGAAGAGGGGAGTTTGGCAGACAGCCCAGGAGGAGACCAATCATCTGTATCATCTTTGGATTCTGAACAAGAATTAATGACACATCCACGCATGTGTAGAGTGATGCATAGGAGACAACAACTAAAGGATTATTACAAGAGAAAATGAGGCCACCTGTGGTTGGGTGGGGCTCCAGTAATTAGGGCTGCTGCTATAAATAGCAGCATGTGGGTTTGGCCGTTGTGGAAGAGTATCTGATTGCAGTTCGTCAGGAATCCTGGGTTGCTGGTTTCTGGACTTCGCTTGTTGATTTTTCACGCCTTTGAAAACAAAGCAGAGCAATGTGTGTGTGTGTCTCACTTCATTGGAAGAAGAAGGGGTGTGAAGTTTCTTCACAACTGCTAGCTAAGTACTTAATGACTGCTTAAGGTTAATTGTACAGACTACCCAGTTGTTTTGGGACAAGTGCTCTTTGCAATACAAAAAGAGTGCTTAGTTTATTTTGAATTTTGGGATAAAAAACATTGTTTTGAATTTTCAAACGTGTGTGTGTCTGAAATCTGTACCCTTGAATTTTCGGGAGGCTCCTACCAGAGAGCCCGGCAGAACACTGGGCCCAACAGAATTTGGGAAGCAGTACGTTTCCTCTGGGGGGAGGGGGAAGCTGTTTTTGCCCTCCCCAGGGATTGAATTATGGGTGTGGGCACTCACACAGATATGATAGTGTGTGCCCATGCTCTTTCGGCACCCAAGGAAAAAAAAGTTTGCCATCATTGGCCCAGAGATATAAGAAGTAATTCAGGTAACCAGACACATTAAGTGTATAAATATTATTTACTTTGGCAAATAGCTTAGTCAAGAGCAATCCTAGTCATAGACAATTACATCAGTCAATACTCACAATACGTATACAATATTATAAGTCTCTCTCAATACATTAAACAATACTATAAGCTTTACTTACAAAATACAGTGGTACCTCTACTTAAGAACTTAATTCATTCCGTGACCAGGTTCTTAAGTAGAAATGAAAAAAGTAAATCTTATTGGTTTATTTTTCTGATATAATGCATGCCCCCCCTGTTTCTGTGAAATAGTCTTCACTTTATGGATAGTTTTGTTATCAAAATGCATTCTATTTTACTAAAGTTGGTGTGGGATTTGTAGCTTGAACATTTCTGAACATAATGATATGAAAATTGAACTGGAAAAATTGATGCATATTGGTTTATTTTGCACATAGAGTTATTTCAATTTATATTAAAAATATGCTGTTAATTTCAAACTTACATACTTTTTTTTAGTAAAATGGATTTCTTTCATAAAATTAGTTCTCTGGCTACAATGTGGTTGATTTTCAAAAGAATATTCCAAATATTTCTAGCCAAATATGTATAACAAGTGACAATAATGGCACACAGCAAGGCCGAGGGGGGTGGCCCTTTTGTGGCAAAAATAAACCAATAAGAACCATTTTTTTCAGTTCATTTATATTTTTCTTATGTTCAGGATTGTTCAATTTAGTATATCAAACCTTTTGGGGGGAAATTCCTTAGGTATTTGTAGCCTTAAAAAATATAAATTGACACGAAATTCAGAAAGGATGGGGGGAGGGGCTTTTTGATCAAAATAGAAATATAAGTCTCAATTTTGCCAGTTCAATTTTCATATCATTATGTTCATAAATGTTCAAACTAGTTTTCCAGTTGAAAAAGTTTTCTAAAAGACCAAATTCAAGTACCTAAAAAAAATCATTTTGGTCCGGGTCTATATGACCCGAACAGACTAAACGTGACTTTTTTTTTGCCCAGAAAATTTTTTTTCCCCCACCCCCACAAATATTTTTTTGATGATCAGCATTGTTAAATTGAGTAAATTAATGCCTAATATTTTAAAGAATATTTCGGATTTGGAGCATAAAAAAATAAAAAGTGAAAATGGTTGCAAGCAGCCAAGGGGGCGGGGGGCCTTATTTCTGATGTTAAAAAACCAGTAAGAATCATTTTTTCAGTTCCTTTATATTTTTCTTATATTCAGAAATGTTCAAGCTACCAATCCCACACCAACTTCAGTAAAATAGAATGCATTTTGCAAGCAAAACTATCCATAACTTGAAAAAAATTCACAAAAACGGGGGGGAGGCACATTTATGTGCAAAATAAACCAATAAGGATTAATTTTTTCAGTTCAATTTTCATTCCATTGTGTGCAGAAATGTTCAGACTACTTTCCAAGTGAAAAAAGATTTCAAAAAGACCAAACATAAGCACTGCAAATGAAGAGTTTTCGGTCCGGGTCAGGGTGACCCGGGAACAGAAGATTTGTAACTTTTTTTGCCCAGCAAAAACTAAGCCCCCCACCCCCCAAAAAAAATTCTCATAGAGAGAACCCATGAAATGATGAACAGTCATGAAATTTCAAGTTTCAGATATGCAGGGAAAATTTTTTACAGGGACTCAAACTTGGCTTCGGGTCACATACGACCCGAACAGAACTAAGAAGAGGCAAAAAAATCTTGAACACCCGGTTCTTATCTTGAAAAGTTCTTAAGTAGAGGTGTTCTTAAGTAGGGGGGTCACAGTATATTAAACCATCATTTGAAGACACATTTCTACAGTATAGTCACACAGACTAAAACTGGATGCAGTATTCCAAGTGTGGCCTTACCAAGGCATTATAAAGTGGTATTAACACTTCACGTGATTTTGAACCTGGAAAATCCCAAGGTTAGCGAAGGCAGTGCTGAAGTATCCCATCATTCTCAATGGCAGCTTTTCCCTTTCGATCTCCTGGTGTCTGCAAAAACAATCCTAGGTGTATTTATTGAAACACTCCAGCGAAAGCAATCAGAAAAGTGAACATGTCACTTAGCATCTGTAATCACTTGAACCCGGGGAGGCAAGCACACTGAAAAATATATTCAATGAGGCACTTCACCATCACAAAATCAAGTCAAGTGACAATATTTAGAAGAAGTCACATCCTGATTGCCTTTCTCGTGTTTTTTTTTAAAGGCCGGATCAACATAGTGTGGAAGAATCAATGAGCGATCAAACCCTGTTGATTCTGTCTCTGCCTTTGATGGCATGCTCCTACTTATTTTTCCTCAAGACAGATGGGTAGAAGCTTATTACAAGGCCCAACGCTGGAGCCAGTTCTGTGGACTGCAGGAGAGTTACCTCATGTGGTGTTTTATGCTAAGCAAGAAAAGAGTTGAAAGCCCTGACATCAAAGATGTAATGTTGATTTCTGCTTTCGACAGAAAAGAAAGAAAAAGTCAATGACATTTTTTTACCTCAGAGGTTCCCCCACCCCCCACATCTAGCTGGTGGCCATCTTGTTGGAAAAGGATAATAGAGCCTCTGATATGAGGCATCGTTTGTCTTGAAGTAATATTTGCTCTATTGTCAAGAAGAAAGGGGTGCACTTAATGCTTTGAAGCATGGCGTTTAATGACCTTTTCTTTGTCTTCAAAAATATCCATGATAGTTAAGGCAGCAGGGAAGCCAGGCAGCCATTGTTAATCACCTGCGAACTTTTTAAAAAACAAAAAACTAATAGTAATGTACCTATAGAATGCAAGAAATCTTTGGAATGTTTCCACTGATGGCGCCATGCGGAGAAAGTCAATGCACCTTGTTCAGAATGCTCTGTTCCATTTAGACCTTTTGGTACGAATTTCTACTTTAATAGGTTTCATCTTAATAAATATTCTGAGGGTCGACTTTGACTTCTATTGCAGATCTTTGTATTTTGTGATGGCTCGGGGTGCAGCCAGCCACATGTTTAGATTGGATTTACCTATTTATCCATTTAGTTATTTAGCTATTTAGCTTTTTTTAAAAAATATACATTTTATTGAGTTATATACATATTTAAAAACACACATAAACAGAACTTTGTGTTATTAGTTTGTGAATCCAATCGTAGGTTGTCTGTTAAAGGACGATACAACATATAATTCCGACCCACCCCCTTCCCCTGCTGCCTCTTTGCAGCTTATCTTAGCTATTTAGCTGTTTATCTGTTTTATCTTTTTGTCTGTTTGTTTGTTTATTATATTTCTATGCTGCCCTTCTCGAAGTGACTCATGCAGTGTACAACATTGTGAATGCAACAATACATATGAGAAATCTAATTATTTAAAAAAAAACATATGCAAAATTAATAAAAAATCTAAAACCCCTCATGCAGTCATCCACGTTTATCCAATTCAATCATTCATATCAGCCAGGGATATTCCAAGGATAGGCAGATGTGGATGTTTGATTGTTAAGTCTGGAGTGTTATGTGGTACAGTAGGTGCCTCTCTGTGATTATTATTATTTCTCCATTTTTCTTACACAGAATTCTACCTACTACTTTATCGCTCTCCTTCCTTCTCCCATTTTCTTTCTTTCTCCGCTTCTCCTGCTCATCGTCAACACCACCAACATAAAGATGCCATAACCTCTATCTTATTTTAGAATGTAAGATGAATTCCCCCAAAGCAGCACACAGCATGTCTAGCACATGCTCAGTGGTATGTGTTATGTTGGATTTCGTTATATGCTGCACTGGAGGGCAAGTAACATCATCCTCTCCTTTGGCCTGCTGAGTTGTCTTTTCAGATCAAGATTGAAGTCTTCCTGTGGAGTTTCAGCAGCCTGGTAGCTAAGACCAACCTACGGATTTCCACTCTTAATCTCCCCAGCAGTTGTCTCACCCAATTGGCTCAGAGAATGCAGCACAGTGCGACCACTGGCATGAAAATGATTGTAACACAGCAGGGGAGTTTGGGTACCAGTTAGGACACAGGGTACTCTCCAGAAATGATAGATGTGAACCAAAGTTTCCCTGCTGTTTTATAAACTTTAAATATGTGCCTAGCCTTAGAGTAGAAAGAAGCCGGAAACAACTCAGTTCAAGTACCATCCTGCAGGGCAAGTCTTCTGCATACCAGCTGTTCAGAATGAGGCTTTCTGTCTTTATCAGGGTAGGGTTCAGACAGCACGCCATATGGAAGGTGTCAGGCTCAAGTCAAAGATGAGATGGTGAGACCCAATCAAGCCCAAGCTTTCACTTGCTTACATCTCATGAACATAATCTTGCCAAACTAAAGCTATAATTATCTAAGCCTGTGATAGCGAACTTATGGCACGCATGCCGCAAGTGGCACATGGAGCAATATCTGCTGGCACATGAGCCAGTGCCCTCTGCCTGCTCCAGCGCACATGTGGGTGCCTGCCAGCTGATTTTTGGCTTGCATGGAGGCTCTGGGAGGGCCTTTTTGGCCTCTGGAGGGCTCCGGGGGCAGTAGAGAGCGTTTTTGCCCTCCCCAAGCTCCATGAAAGCCTCTGGAGCTTGGGGAGGATGAAAAATCGATCTACTGGGCCCACTGGAAGAAACAGGGAACTGTGGGCATGGGGAGGAGTATTGAATATGGGTGCGGGCACACGTATGAGTGCAATAGTATGCACCTGCACTATTTCGGTACCCAAGGGAAAAAGGGTTCACCATCACTGATCTAAGCTATTCAATGTATCCTGAGAGATTCTAGGGCAGGGGTCCCCAAACTTGGCAACTTTAAAACTTGTGGACTTCCACTCCCAAAATAGCTGCCTGGAGAATTCTGGGAGTTGAAGTCCACAAGTTTTAAAGGTGTCAAGTTTGAAGACCTCTGTTCTAGGGTGCGGTTGCCCTGAACCTCTTTCTTCCCCACTTTCTCCCCCAGCTTGGGACTGTGTGATCTCTCAATCCAGGTCTCTTCCTGGGAATCTCTGAATTGGTCGATCCTTCCACTCTGTTTCTACAATATTAGAAGGCCAATCTATGGAGCCCAGAGCCCTATCTGAACATGCCTTCCAATAATGGAGGGGTAAATTGGCTTTGATTCAATTCCCATCATCAGTTTGATTCAGACTATTGTTGTGACACAACTGGAAGTGGAGTAAAGGAAAAAATCAAGCTAATTCCATGTAGGGTTTGATTCAAGTGCCAGATCAGGTTCAGTAGTGAAATGCATGCACTTCTCTGGCCAACCCTACAATTATATTGTATAGTCCACTTTTTACTGAACATTTTTGCTTTCTTAGGGCCATGACTCATCATAGTCAAATATATAAATAAAAATAATTTATTTATTTATTTGATTTTTATGCCGCCCTTCTCCTTAGACTCAGGGCGGCTTACAACATGTTAGCAATAGCACTTTTTAACAGAATATTGCCCCCACAATCCGGGTCCTCATTTTACCTACCTTGGAAGGATGGAAGGCTAAGTCAACCTTGAGACGGTGATGAGATTTGAACCCCTGACCTACAGATCTAGTCAGCTTCAGTGGCCTGCAGTACAGCACTCTACCTGCTGCGCCACCCCAGCTCAATAATCCCATTGGTTAGCTACACTGTCAACATGACTGCTAAATTAATTGAATTAAATGAATTAAATAAAGGGGAGACGGTGGAAGAAGAGTGGAAATGTTTAGGAGATGAGCAGGATGAGTTGGTGGGTGGAGTTAAGTGTATCATTGGAGAAGTCATTCTGTTCCCATAAATGGTCCGAGTTCAATCCTCCTGATTTCTGCTGACTCTTATCTGGCATCAATTTAGTGTTGAACTTTACTTGAGTAGATACTGTATTTGTCTATAGGCTTGACGATAAATATTAGAACTGCAACTTAATGTATGGTCCTGATCCTTTGCACTTAATTCAAGATGGGTTGAACTTGGATTATTTGTGGAAATGCACTGATTCTAAGTTTGATGATGCAAATAATAATAATAATAATAATAATAATAATAATAATAATAATATTAAAAAAGAAAAACAGCAACAACAACAACAACAACAACAACAACAGCAATAACAACAACAAAGTTGGAAGGGATCTAGTCCAACCCCCTGCTTAGGCAGGAAACCCTACACTACTTCAGACAGATGGTTATCCAACATATGCTTAAAAACTTCCAGTGTTGGGGCATTCACAACTTCTGGAGGCAAGCTGTTCCACTGATCAACTGTTCTGACTGTCAGCAAACTTCTCCTTAGTTCTAAGTTACTTTTCTCTTTGTTTAGTTTCCATCCATTGCTTCTTGTTCTACCCTCAGATGCTTTGGAGAATAGGTTGACTCCTTCTTTGTGGCAACCCCTGCGATATTGAAACATTGCCATCATATCTCCCCTGGTCCTTCTTTTCATTAAACTAGCCATGCCCAGTTCCTGCAACTGTTCTTCACGTGTTTTAGCCTCCAGACCCTTAATCATCTTTGTTGCTCTTCTCTGCACTTTTTCTAGAGTCTCATTATCTTTTTTGCATCATGCCCCTTAATTCTGCCCCCAGCACTGCCTACTGTTCTCCTACAAAATGCCCTTAATTTTTTTTAAATGATTCAAATCAACAGTCAGTCTAATCCAAGAAATACAAACTAAGACAAATGGAACACACAATCCCTGGAATCTTTTTTGTGGTCTCCCTAGACCAGGGGTAGGCAAAGTTGGCTCATATATGACTTATGGACTTCAACTCCCAGAATTCCTGAGTCAATCATGATAGCTTAGGAATTCTGGGAGTTGAAGTCCACATGTCATAGAAGAACCAACTTTGCCTACCTGTGCTAGACCACAGTTGCTCCCACCATAATTGTCTAATGTCAACAGTTCATATGGTTTTTCTTTAAAAAGCTGAAAACACCCTCTTCCCCATATATTTATTTATTTATTTATTTATTCATTCATTCATTCATTCATTCATTCATTCATTCATTCATTCATTCATTCATTCACAAGAACACGCAACAGATTCAAACTTAATACGAACCGCTCCAATCTTGACTGTAAAAAATATGATTTCAACAATCAAGTTATCGAAGCATGGAACTCATTACCGGACTCAATTGTGTCAACCCCTAACCCCCAACATTTCTCCCTTAGACTATCCACGATTGACCTCTCCAGGTTCCTAAGAGGCCAGTAAGGGGCGTACATAAGTGCACCGGGGTGCCTTTCGTCCCCTATCCAATTGTCTTTCCTTTCTCTCACTTATCATATATATTCTCTTTCTTTCATATATCCTCTCCTCTAAGTTCACTTTTACCCTTATATATATTACTACATGTCTATTTTTCTTCCTATGTATTTGTGTATTGGACAATAAATAAATAAATAAATAAATAAATAAATACACAATAATACACAATGAAGGTAATAGAGGACACCTTCGAGGAAACAGAATTAGAGAAAGAATAGAAGAGAGGATATAGGATAAAATAATCAATGAGAGAATAGAAGAAAGATATAGAGATAGAAGAGGAGATATATGGGATATAGGAGAGAAAATAGGACAGGGGTCGGAAGGCACTCTAGTGCACTTATACTCACACAGGTATTCTGTGTGAGTATAAGTGCACTATACACAGCATGAGTAGAAGGTTCCAATGAGAAGCCATATTCTCAATATCTCCCATTTAGTACAACATCATAAACTACCAGATCTTGAGCCTCATAAATACCTTTTGAATATATAAGGAGGTCCACTCATCCCTAAACTCTGGAAATAATGAAGAAATTATACTGCTTATTTAACTCATAATCCCTCTGTTCTTCCATTTTATTCCTTTGATGCTATAATTATCTCTCCTTAGACTATTGTGACATGATTAATATGGAGTTACTCTTGGAATGATTTTTGAGAGCTATATTTGTAGAAAAGCAGCAGGCAATATGGCCTGGGGCACGTTTTAGAGGCCAGATTTCGCCGTGTTCCAAGTTCTTTCAAAATATCGTTTTTCCACTCAAAACTTTTGAATGGCATGAAGCCAGGATATTTGAAAGATATTGCTCATCACTGTGATGGAACTAAATGCCCTGTAGAGCCCCTTCTAACTCCCACATTTTATGATATGCAATGGCCCTGTTGAGCATCACATCATGAAGACAAGCCAGATTGATAGGTACATGACACAAAACTGCTCTGTGATTACAGAATTCTCTCCTAGAAAAGTATAATCCCTAATAAAAATTGCATGCCTTCACCAGAGCTTTGATGGATCATAATACAGGTTTTTAAATGAATGTTTTGTTTCTGGTTTCATTACAAGTTTATATTCTGCATAGTTTTAAATTATACACTGCACTGAGGATCCTGTGGACAAGTAAATGCTTTTTTTCTTTCCAATACGTTTCTCACAGAGATCAGCTATGAATGCCATACACAGAAATGTGTTACAGAGATGGGTTCCTGTCGGTTCAGACTGGTTCATAGAACTGGTATTAGGAATGGCCTGCCACTTGCCAAACTGACAGTGATGGCCGGCTAGACACGCACACACACACACACACACACACACACACACACACACACACAAACTGGCTGGAAAATGGAGATTTTGCAGTATCCCAGTATCCCATTCCCAGAGTGGGGTGGGAATGGAGGTTTTACAGTATCCTTTCCCTTGCCGCACCCACCAAACCATGCCCACAGAACTGGTAATAAAAACATTTGAATCCCACTCTTAGGACTCTGCCTATAACTGTTTGGTTGCCAATATATTGGCTGCAGATGTTGCAGATTGCCATGAGAGGGAGCTAGAGTTTATAACTTTTTTCTCTGAGTCACCCTCTCTGTTTCTCTTTGTCTGGCTACTCACTGTTAGGTTAGCCCTGCATGCTCGGTATTGTAGTCATGTATTACAGCTAAAATGTGTTTAAGCTTGATATCTTTCTTTACTGATTATGACAAAGGCAATTGATAAGAAAGACTATGCACTTGGTAATATTTGGATTGGTTATTCTGACTATTATGTGTATGATTTTGGACTGTTTATAGGAACATGCTATTTCTCAAAGTAAACTTTAATTCAAGTTAGTATATCTGTGTGTAGCTGAGTAGTTATTCACAACTAATCTCAGTCTAAACATTTCTATGTGTGCACAACCTTGGTAAACAAGGATTACTCTGCTCATACATTAATGCCCACCACTGATTTGTTTGTGACCTTTGAAGTTATAACAACATTGAGAAAAGTGGCATTTACAACTGTTGCAACATCATGGTGGTCACAGGATCAAAATCTGGATGCCTGGCAGTTGATTTGTATGTATGATGGTGGCACTATTATTTATTATTAGATTTCTATGCTTCCCTTTTCAAATGACTCAGGGCAGCAGACTCAGACACGCAGTATCCTAGGGTCATGTGATTCTGAAAAGCAACGTCAAAGGGGAAGCTAGATTTACTTAACCACTGCTTGACTAATCTAATGATTGTAGGAATTCATTTAATAGTTGTGCCAATAAAGGTCACAAAATGGGGCAAAATTAACTTAACAACTACTGTATTTTGCGGAGTATAAGACACATCCCCCCCCCAAAAGAGACTGAAAGTGTGAGTGCGTCTTATACTCTGAAGCTTTTTTTTCCAGCCCTAATGAGGTGCTAACAATCTTCTCAGCTCTTACTGGCTTGCAGACTTTTTCATTGTTACTCTCTCTGAATAATGTTTTTCCAGGCTTTCTTTGCAGGCTTTTTTCCATTGATCTACTTGCTCACAATAAGTTTCTTTCCAGCCCTAATGAGGTGTTATCGATGTTCCCAGCTCTTACTCACTTGCAGGCTCTTTCACTGCTACACCCTCTGAATAAGGATTTTTTAAGCCCTATCCAGGGGATAAAGTAATGTGCTGAAGCTGACCAGACTAAGGATGCTAGCCAGATGAATACCTGGTAGGCAGATCCCCCCCCCTATTTTCCTCCCCAAAAACTAAGATGTGCCTTATGGTCCGGTACATCTTATGCTCCAAAAAACACAAAAAATAAGTGTAACAATGAAAATTTTGGGCTCAGTTGTGGCCATACATTGAGGACTATCTGAATTCTTCCATATGGTACTCTCAATCACTAATGAAGTTATTAAATAGACATGTTCTACACAAATTGCATTTCCTGAAATGAAGGAGCTATACTTCCATATCAGTTGACTTCTCTCTGTGTCCATTTATGCCCTTCTGTATGTTTTTATTGATATCATTTATTTCCTGAGAATAAATTAACCCTCTTTGACTGCCACCATTGGGTTCTCTGTTCTTCATTCTCCCCAGCCAAAAATAAAAAGAAAAAATAACGCTGTCCTATTTTTGCAGAAAGAAGCTCTTGGAATTTTTCCCAGCTCCTTCTAATATAGAGACCACATATGTTGAACTAATAAATAATTATGTGACATTTGGAGAGAAGAGAATCTATCCAGATGTAAAAACAAGAGTTTATCAGCAAAGCAATGAACTCACCAGTAAAAGGAAACAAAACAAAACACACACACAAATAAAAATAAAAGCAGAGAGGCTTTCTCAATTCTCTCCCTTTATCATATCTAGCCAGCCGGCAGGTGAAAGAAAAAACAGTCAATAGACATGGTGACATTTCTCAAAGCCAACAGGAATGGTGCTGAAGGCTGTAGGGAATGCAAGCACTAGGCCAAATGTATTGCTCTAGTCTTGCGGGATCATTTTTAGCCTGTTTCTTAGTGCACTGAGCTTTTAAAGGGATCGAGTCTTTATTCCTAGTCCAACGTTTTCCTTTTTTCAACTGCCAAAATTGGGGGTTGGCAACCTTAAACATTCAAAGAACCATATGGACCCATTTCCCACAGAAAAGAAAACACCAGGAGTCACAAAAACCTTTTGACATCTAAAATGAAGAAAACACTGATTTTTGTTTTACCTTTTTTGCTATGTATTAAAAAACCCTATACTATGTTGCATTTATGTAATCAATGAACTGCTGCATAGAAAACATTTTTTTATTTCTGCATGCAGCAAAAACATTTTGAACTCAATTAATTGAGTGCCAGTGTGATGCATGTTGTGAGCAACAGGGAGCCACAACAGATGGATGAAAGAGCCACAAGTAGCTCCAGAACCATGGGTTGCAGACCCCTGGCCAAAATCAACAAGACATAGAAATGAGACTTTAATTCATTCCATTGTAGAAAAGCTCCAGGTGTCTCTTTATAATGTATGTATGTACTGCAAAGCGCACATTTGGAAAAGTTAATAGATTTCCATCAGGGATGGGTTGTGGATCATTTTGCTGCCAGTTTGCTCAGGGTCGCGCTAAATGCCCCCGCATCAATCAAAAAATCGCTTCTGTGCATGTGCAGAAGCAAAGTCAAAAGATGGTGGCACCTATGGACGAGCACCGATAGAATTGTCTCTGTGACATCATCCCTAAACACCCAGTTAGAACTGGTAGGAACACACCTCTGATTTCCATACCTTTTAGCCATGTAGTGCAGTCTTCTATACTTCCCGAATGGCATCATTTGCTCATTGGAACAAATAAGCATTGTAGAAAGTTACAGAGGAAAGACAGACTGGTGTAATGGTTAAAGCAACAGGCTTGAAATTGAGAGATTGTAACTTTCTTAGGCACAAAGCCAACTAAGTGACATTGCCTCCTTTCCAGGGCAGAGAAAAGAGGACTGGCCCCCTGGGAAGGAGACAATGGCAAACCACTTTCAAAACCTTGCCAAAAAAATTTCAGAGACTTAACTAGATAGTTACCATGAATCAAAACCAATTCAAAAGAAAAAGAGAGAGGGGGGAGAAGGAGGGAGGGATAGAGTGAAGAAGGAAGGAAGGAAGGAAGGAAGGAAGGAAGGAAGGAAGGAAGGAAGGAAATTTAGAACTAAGGAAAATTTCCTGAGTTAGAACAATTAACCAGTGGAGCGACTTGCCTCCAGAAGTTGTGAATGCTCTAACACCGGAGGTTTTTAAGAAGAGATTGGATAACCATTCAGAACAAGGGGACACAATCTGAGGTTAGTTGGGGGAAAGATCAAAAGCAACATGAGAAAATATTATTTTACTGAAAGAGTAGTAGATCCTTGGAACAAACTTCCAGCAGACGTGGTAGATAAATCCACAGTAACTGAATTTAAACATGCCTGGGATAAACATATATCCATCCTAAGATAAAATACAGAAAATAGTATAAGGGCAGACTAGATGGACCATGGGGTCTTTTTCTGCCGTCAGACTTCTATGTTTCTATGTTTCTATCTGAAGTGGTATAGAGTTTCCTTCCTAAGCAGGGGGTTGGACTAGAAGATCTCCAAGGTCCCTTCCAACTCTATTATTCTATTATATTATATAAAAGAAAGAGCGAGAGAGGCAGAGACAGACAGACAGAGAGGAAAAAAGAGAGAGAAAGAAAGAAAGAAAGAGGAAGAAGGGGGAGCACAGCAATGTTACAGAGAATCAACAGACCTTTTCTTCCTTTCACTACCTAATTCAAAAGGATAATTTAAGCTATTCCAATATAAACAAAGTGACAAGTGTCTCTTTCTATGGAAATGTTAAGTGGTTTCAGGTGTATTTTGTGCAGATAGTGAAGCAGAAACTGTACACCTTAAATGGTCTAAAGCCATTCCAAGGCACTAACACCTCTCTGCTGATGTGCAAGAAAAGGCAGCATAAGTTTTAATAGCTAATGGGGAAATGAGCCAGAACAGACTTTTGAGTGAAGACATGGGAAAGAAACAAGGACAGAATTTCTAGAAGTATCCATCTTTCAAAACAATGCCGAGAGAAAGGCATGAATAAGTAACAGGTAAAGGGTAGGCAGTACAGCGTCTTAACTCATATTTTATGCCAATCTTTTCTTGGAATGGAAATGAGCCTTAGCTGGGCATTGTTTTACCACTATTGGGAGGAGGGGCTACAGCACAAGAAAAGACAAAGAAAGGATAAAGAATACCTGGCTGATTTAAATGAATGCAAATTTTCAAAGATTTACATCCTAAGCCTCAGAAATGAAGTGGCTGCAGACATGCTAATTGTAATCTTTGAGAACTCCTGGAGAACTGGCAAAACTCCAAAACTACTGGAGGAAAAACAAATATCATTGCTATCTTCCCAAAAACTGGGGGCGGAAAGGGTCCTGGGAATTTAACAGTTTATCAGTTTGAACCGTTGCCCTAGCTCAGCTCCAACATGCACGTGAGTGCAAGCTGATTTTTGGCTCACACAGAGGCTCTGGGAGGGCATTTTTGGCTTCCAGAGAGCCTCCGGGGTGGGTGGGTAGGGCAGGATGCTTTTACCCTCCCCCAGCTCCAGGGAAACCTTTGGAACCTGGGGCAGGTGAAACATGAGCCTACTGGCCCTACCAGAAGTTGGGAAACAGACTGTTTCTGGCCTCCAGAGGGCCTCCAGGGGGTGGGGGAAGTTCTTTTTGCCCTCCCCAGACATTGAATTATGGGTGTGGGCACTTGCGCATGCGCCATAGTGCACATGCGCACTCTTTTGGCACCCAAGTATAATAGCTGAGGCCTTATTTAAACATAATAGTTTAATCAAACAACGTGCCAGCAGTGGCAGGTACAGGCTTAAAGATAACATGAATACACAGGCTTTTATACAGCTAGCTGCCTGAGGCAGCCACCAATCCAAACAGAGGAAAGTTCCCGCTTACAATGTAACTGGGGCATACACGCCCAATCAGCACCCTGGATAGGGACGAGCGAGCGCGGCTCTGACAGCCGGCTGTGACTGTGCGGACACTGCACTCCTATCCCTTTGGTTAACACAAACATAATCTTTTAAATATGACGGTCTGTGACAGATTCTTTCAGAGCGCCGGGGCTCTGCGGAGTGCGATAAACTTGGTTCTAAGGCCGGTACCTTTTGGCCATTTTGAGGAGCCAGAATCCCCTCTGCTCCCTGGCGGACTGCCGCGGCAGATTCCCCGGAATTCCTGGCTGCAGTGGGCGGTCCTAGGAAACTCTCACTGTGAATCTCAATGCCCCCTGGTTCTCCACAACTCCCTCCTTTGTCCCACCGGATTTGATCCAGGTGCCTCTTCCAAATATGTCCATCCCGTAACTCCACCTCGAATGAGCGGGGCCCCAGCTCTCTGCACACCGTTCCTCTTTCCCACGCGGGCAAACACCGCGTCTCCCACTGTTACCTCTCTTTCCGCAAATTCTGGCCATTGCACAGCCGCTGTGCACCCCGGGTGCAACCTATCAAGGATAATTCTTAACTTGCGACCCATCAAGAGCTCCGCCGGGGTCCTACCTGTAGCCACGCACGGGGTAGAGTGTTGGGCCAATAACAAATCAGATATCTTCTCTCTCCAGGAAATCTGGGACATCTTTTTCAGAGATTCCTTTACTGAACGAACTGCCCGTTCTGCCTGACCATTACTGGCCGGATGCCAAGGCGAGGTCAAAGCATGCCTGATGCCTGCTGCTGCTAAGAACGACTCGAAGAGAACAGATGTGAATTGCGGACCATTGTCCGAAACTAATAGGTCCGGGAATCCATGCGTGGCGAAGAGGGCCATTAGGGAATCAATAACTGCCTGAGACTGAGTGGACTTCAAATGGGCAACCTCCACCCACTTAGAAAAGGCATCTACAGTTATCAAAAAGGTTTGCCCCATGAAGGGGCCAGCTAAGTCTATATGTAAACGTGTCCAGGGGTCTGATGGTGGCTCCCATGCCAATGGTTCCGCACGGGGAGGAAACGACCCGCTGTTCCACCTCCTTATCCATACCTGGCCACCATACGTAATCCCTTGCCAGACCCTTCATTCTCACAATGCCAGGGTGACCCTTGTGCAACAGAGCCAACACCTGGTGCCCCAGCCTACCTGGTATAACTACTCTTCCCCCCCCTCAGAAGAGTTCCTTTCTCGACGGAGAACTCACTACGACAACGAAAAAAGGGAACGTAAAGATCAGCTGGGGCAGCGACTGGCCACCCCCTCAGGACCCATTGTCTTACCTGGGCCAAAATCCGATCCTTTCCAGTCTCCCTGGCCACATCAGGAGCGGCCAACACCAAGGGACCCTCTGATAAAGCTAAAACGGAACAAGCGGGAGCGGGGTCTGCTAACAATTCGGCTAGGGGGCATCTGCTGAGAGCGTCAGCGTGTGCGATGTGGCGACCAGGTTTGTATGTCAAGGTATAGGTATAATTGGCCAAAAAAACGATCCAGCGCATCATGCACGGGGACAACACTATGGGACTCTGGCGGTTACCGGCTAACAAACCCAATAATGGCTGGTGATCAGTTACTAACTCGAATTGCCTGCCGTACAAGTACTCATGGAAACAGCGGACTCCAGCTATCAGTGCCAATGCCTCCTTATCAATATGCCCGTAATTCCTTTCTGCTCTGGCCAGGGTTCGGGAAAAGAACGCTAATGGGGCTTCAGATCCGTTGGGCAACCGGTGGCTAAGGACTGCTCCCACACCATATTGGGAAGCATCGCAAGTGAGGATTAACGGCAAACTAGGGGAATATTGGGCCAGGACATTGTTTGAGGTGAGTATTCTTTTAACTGCCCCAAATGCGGCTTCCTCCCGTTCACCCCAGCGCCAAGTAGATCGCTTGTCAAGCAGCCGGTGTAATGGTTCTGCCACCGAAGCCTTGTGCGGGATAAAAACCGCATAAAAATTCAGAAGCCCCAAAAAGGCCTGTAGTTCCGCCTTTGACTGGGGTCTGGGGGCATCCCAGATTGCCCTCGTTTTCTCCGGGGTGGGATGGATTCCCTTCCCATCCACCCTGAATCCCAGGAAGTCAACCTCTGGCACCCCAAAGACACATTTTTGCGATTTCAGTTTCAAACCTGCCTCTTGAAACTTGGTCAGAACTTTCTTAACCCTCCATAACAATTCATCTTCGGAACTCCCCGAGACCAGGACATCGTCAAAGTAGGGCACAGTTCCCTCCAGCCCATATAATAAGCGTTCCATCAACCCCTGAAAGATTCCTGGGGCAATAGAGACCCCGAACTGTAATCGATGGCATTTAAACACCCCCCTGTGGGTAATAATCGACTGGGCCTCTGCAGTAATGGGGTCGACGGGGAGCTGCTGGTACGCTTGAGACAGGTCAAGCTTGGCAAAAACCCTGCCATTACCAAGGGTGTGGAGTAACTGCTGCACCACTGGCAGTGGGTACGAGTGGTGGGCCAGTGCCTTATTGACAGAACACTTGTAGTCCCCACATAACCTTATGCCCCCATCCCCCTTGAAAGCGATGACCATCGGGGTCTCCCACGCCGCTTGGTCAACTGGCTCTAACACCCCCTGAGCAATCAGCCGGTCCAATTCAGCGTCAACTTTTGGCCTGAGGGGAATAGGAACTCGGCGGGCCTTCAGCCGCACCGCGGGCACTTGGGGGTTAAGGCTAAAAGAAATTGGGGTCCCGGTGTAACATCCCAAATCATTGTCAAAAACTGAGGGAAATTCCTTAGCCAATTTGTCAAAAGCAGACCCCCCCCCCTTAACTGCATTAACCCCCGAGACGGACAGACCCAGAGACTTAAACCAGTCTAGCCCTAAAAGGTTGGAAAATGGCCCGTCTACCACGATCAGAGGCAATTTGCCCACGAAAGTCTTAAACCTGACTGGAAATCTACCCTCGCCCAGGACCGGAATCGGGGCTCCTTGATAGTCCCTTAAAGTCAAGTTGCACGGCTGCAGGCGACTCTTGCTAAGTCTAGGGAAACACCGCTTCAGGGTGGCCCAGGATACCAATGAATGTGCCGAGCCAGTGTCCACTTGCATGGAACATGACGCTTCTCTGAGACGAACTGCCACTGAAATCTTCTCTGTTGAATCAGATGTCTCCCTGACATAAGTGGTTGCCGGGCGCGGACAGCTGTAGATGGTGTTGCACTCCTCCCTCCTGTTCGAGGAAAATCTCCTCTGCCAACGGGGATTGAAGCCTTGGGACTCCCTCTGCTCCCGCGACGCGGCAGGTGGGGATCTGCGGAAACGGCAGACCCAAGCAATGTGGCCTCTGGCACCACAACGCCGGCAAGCCGCGTCCCTGAAAGGGCAATTCGACCTAAAATGGTTGCCCCCGCATCCCCGGCAAGGTGATAGAGGGGGACGGGGACAAGCGGCAGGTGGATCATGACTCCGGGAAGCCCCCAGCCGGCAAACTTCCTCCTCCTCAGCCTCACTGCTATTCTCTTTTTCAACAGGGGTTTTCGGTTTGTCAGGCAAGGCAGGCCCTTTGGCCGTAGCATTCACGGAGCTGTCCATGGCCGCCAAAGACTGGGTTGACAGCTCAAAAGCACAAGCCGCAGCCAGAGCTGCCTGAAAATTTAAATCCCAGGTGGCTAAAAGGCGCCGCTTCAGGCAACCATCCCTTACCCCAAACACAAGCCTGTCCAGTAAATAGTCATTTAAATCTGAGAACTCACAGTATAAAGCCGCCTGGCGGAGAGCGGCTACAAAGTCATTAATTGACTCCCCTTCCGCCTGGTTCCTTTGGTAAAACTTGTATCTTCGTGCACAACGGGAAGGGGCTGGGGCGTAATGGTCCTGCAGAGTTGACAGAAAAGTCTGCCATGGAACGTCATGTATTGAGACTGGGGCAAACAAGGCTCTGGCCGTCTCAAACATCTCGGGACCGCAGAACCTGAGGAAATAAGACCTTTTCCGGTCTCCTGAAATCTCAGTATACCCGTTGGAAATTAAAAAACAGTCGAAACAGGCGACATAAGAGTCCCACGTCTCCCCTTGTGGATCGAAAGGGGGAAAAGTAAGTTGCACAGACATCCTCACTTATTGTTAAGATATAAACAAGAAATCCGTAATGACAGGCTCGAATCCTCATCGCCAGTATAATAGCTGAGGCCTTATTTAAACATAATAGTTTAATCAAACAACGTGCCAGCAGTGGCAGGTACAGGCTTAAAGATAACATGAATACACAGGCTTTTATACAGCTAGCTGCCTGAGGCAGCCACCAATCCAAACAGAGGAAAGTTCCCGCTTACAATGTAACTGGGGCATACGCGCCCAATCAGCACCCTGGATAGGGACGAGCGAGTAACAGCCGGCTGTTACTATGCGGACACTGCACCAAGGGAAAAAAAAGGTTCGCCATCACTGGTCTAAGTCCTTGAGCAGATTATTAAACAGCATATTTGTGAGCATTTGTGCATCAATTCAAAAGGGCAACACAGTCACATCACCCTGGATTAATCTGATCTCCTTTTTTAAAAAGAGTCAACAATTGATAAATCACAAGAACCAATAGGAGAAAATAGTAGGAATATACATAAATACTATTTCTTCTATGGTTCTATATAATCCCTTTTGGGTGTGCAGTGCTGGCAAAATAAGGTTACCTTCTCATCAAAATTCTATTCTGGAGTAATTCTTATATATTAGTGAACATCTGGCCCCCTTTCTTTTTCAAGCAAGGTTCCCATGTTGATTGCTCAGTGGAAAGAGCCTTGTGATAGAGTTCCAGAGACAGCTAACTTTCAGTTCCTGCGGTGAACAACCTGTCAGATAACTATACAAATCTTTGATGCTGCTTGGGGATTAAATCAGAAACAATATGAGAGCTGCCAATGTCTCTTCTTTAATTCAAGCCTCTTATATTGCATTCCGCTTCCCTCCTACTCTCTCAAAACAGCTCGGTGCTACTGTTGAAACTTGCAGTGAACCTTTTATGATACATCGAGATGCCAAATGTCTTAACCTTGCAAACCCTTTTTTGTTCTGAGTTTGCCCTCCAAAGCTTCTGAGAAATGAGGAGAAAGATAAAGGGGCTTCTAGTTTAGACATCTCTCTGGGCAAGAGTCCAAAAGATACAATGGGAGGTGACCCCAGTCAAAGAGGTCCATCCAAATAATGTTGCTTTGATCCATTTCAGCCTTAGAAATCAAGATTTTTTAAAAGAAGATTTTGAGACATGCTATCATCACATAAGCACAGGCAGCTGTCTTATATGGAGTTAGATCATGACCCATGTCATTAAATCTTGTCTACCCCCAACAGTGCTTTTCAACAATGAAGAGATCTGGGGTCTTTCCAAGTCCTGGCAAGAATGACACCTGGGATCATAGCAATAATAGAAGATTGACGGCAGAAAAAGACCTCATGGTCCATCTAATCTGCCCTTATACTATTTCCTATATTTTATCTTAGGATGGATATATGTTTATCCCAGGCATGCTTAAATTCAATTACTGTGGATTTACTAACCATGTCTGCTGGAAGTTTGTTCCAAGTATCTACTACTCTTTCAGTAAAATAATATTTTCTCACGTTGCTTTTGATCTTTCCCCCAACTAACCTCAGGTTTTGCCCCCTTGTTCTTGTGTCCACTTTCCTATTCACTTTCCTTCCTGATACTTATTTAACCCTTTAACAAATTTAAATGTTTCGATCATGTCCCCCCTTTCCCTTCTGTCCTCCAGACTATACAGATTGAGTTTTATGCTTAAGACCGTCCACCATTTTTGTAGCCCGTCTTTGGAATATGTTCAATTTTATCAATATCTTTTTGTAGGTGGGGTCTCCACAGTGATGGGCTACCAAACTTTTTACTACCACACTGTGGGCGTGGCTTACGTATTTTATTTCAACATCTTTCAGTGCAAATTGGGTGCTCTGGGGTGGAGCTCCAAATTTTGCTACCAGAACTTCGTTCCTTACCGTTCCCATAGGAGCCCATCACTGGGTCTGCAGAACTGAACACAGTATTCCAAATGTGGTCTCATTAGCGCTCTATACAGCAGGATCACAATCTCCCTCTTCCTGCTTGTTATACTTCTAGCTATGCAGCCAAGCATTCTACTTGATTTCCCTACTGCCTCAGCCACTTTGAGACTGTGAAATAAAACATGCCATTTTATTCCTCCCCTTTAATTCGTTATTTAAATATTCCCCATTTCCTTGAATTTCCGAAATCCAATACTTTGATTGTAGTATAGGATTGCTCACAATCAGTTTTTGTAGACTCCTGAGCTACAGTTCGTTCACACAAATTAATTAAAGTTATTTTAATGACTTGCAATGTCCTCATAACACTTTTAAACACTTACACTGAAGTATTTTTATATAGTTGATTCAGAGGTGGGATTCAGCAGGTTCTGACCAGTTCTGGAAAAAACGGTAGTAGAAATTTTGAGTAGTTCGGAGAACCACTCAATACTACCTTTGACTGACCCTGTCCCCATCTTTTTTTTTCAAAAAGTTTTTATTTTTTTTCTCCACCATAAAATAACTTATTTACAACAATATAGTTTAGACATATTTCTTCTTAAATACAATTTTACAAAAATGAATATCCATTCTATCATCTCTTGACCTTCGGTATATATTTGCTTAAGTGTTGCTATCTCCTTTTCTAGTTTTGCCATCCAGATAAAACAATTATCTTTTAATTAAATTAACCACTGATATGCCTTCATGTGCCTAAAAAAATATTTTTAACTTCTTAAATCCAAGCCGTGTCTCCTTTTCATTCTTATTTACTTTCTTAGTAGCTAAAAACCCTTATCTAATAATAAGTCCATATTTACTTATGTTTAGTATTCAAATTATAATTTCTTTATATATAATGTCTATTTAACAGCCTATCTAATAGGGAGCAAATCCCCAAATTCAGCATTCATTTTCATTCCATTCGTTTTCATCTTAATTTATCTTCCTCTTGGTGGTATAATGTGTCCTGTCCCCATCTGTTCTCTGCCTCCCGAGTCCCAGCTGATCGGGAAGAAATAGTGATTTTGCAGGACCCTTTCCCTGGAATGGGATGGGAATGGAGATTTCACAGCATCCTTCAACTGCCACACCCACCAAGCCATGCCCACCAAGCCACACCCAGAGAAACCAGTAGTAAAAAATATTTGAATCCTACCACTGAGTTGAGTACAAGTTCCAGCAACTCATGAAAGAGAAAGATGATAAAATTTGATGTTATTGGATTGAATTCAGTCAGACTCATCCCTAAGAATCATTCACAAAAGTCTTGGCCAGAGACTAGACTTCCTCTCCTAAATTTAACCTCATTTTACCCATCTTGGCAGGATGGAAGGCTGAGTCAACCGTGAGCCTGGTGAGATTCGAAATGCCAAATTGAAGGTAACCAGCAGTCCCGAGCTCCATTTTTGCTGGCAGAGGCACAGCGGGTCAGTCCTTCACTGTTTCCAGGGTGGACTCATGGGCCAACTCTAAACGCCACATAGACAGGATCCGGCCTACAGGCCTCGATTTTGACACTCCTGATGTAGACGACGTGCAGAGATCTTAGGGATACCACTGGCAAGCTTGACCTGAGATCCGGATCTTGGGTTTCATCTTCTTCGGCATGCATGGGAAATACAATATCGTATGCTACACTACATGAAACTATTGTACATTTAGATTAATCCCCATCACCACCAATAGCTAGAGGGGCAGACTGGTGTTGGTCAAAGGGGGGGAATCAATCAATCAATTAATTAAGATATTGGCTTATGAAACAAAGAATAATTTGGTACTATGTGTATGTAATATTGAAAGGTATGACAGATAGCGTTGTTGCAGCAGTGTTTCGAAATGGTGTCTGTAAGTGATATACGTTACAAGCAGCGTGCCGTCATTGAATTTCTCACTTCAGAGAAAGAAACTGTTGGGAACATTCACAAACATTTGTGTACAGTTTATGGAGAATCTGCAGTCGGCAGAAGTACAGTTAGTCGCTGGGCACAGAGGGTGAGGCCATTAGAAGATGGTTCAGTGGCTCGCACAGTGCAGAAATGGCTTCAGGACCAGAACAAATAGTGGTACTGACAGGGTATACACGCCCTTGTGTCTTGCTGGAGGAAGGCTGTACAACAGGATGGAGACTACATGGAAAAATAGGGAGTGTAGAAGAAACATCATTCTTTCTTATGTGTAAGTTTTATTGTGTTTAATAAGTAATTGTTGAAGAAAAAAATGTGGTGCATCACTTTCTGGGTGACCCTTGTAAAAAACATTTTGGAAAAAAAATTCCTCCTAACCTTGCCTCCATCATATAAAAACCACCATCGACAAGCTGACAAACACATCCTCCCAAATGATAAACGTATCTCTGAAGCCCCGAGTGAGACAAATAGACCATGAACCAAGAAAGTGGCATTCGACTTCCTTTCTGTCATCGGCACTTTAGGCTTCAGATGGTGATGAGCGGAAAAGGTGGGCTGCCTAAAAGCCATGCCTTTAACATATTGGCACATTAATTAATGCTGACCAACTGTAACGACCCGAGAAACAGTCAGAACCAGTATAACACCAGGATCAGAGAGAGAGAGAAATGTATCCTTAGTTTGCAATGCAAGAGCCACTTTGAGTAGAGAGCTAGACTGCAATACCAAAGACCTAGCTTTGAATAGCCACAAATCTCACTCACTGGATGACTAAGTCAGGTGTATTTTCAGCCTTATTCATCTCTCTTGCTTAAACTTGAGAGAGGGAAAGCATGTATATTTGCAGGCTATTATATATTGCCAGGAACAGGAGATAAAAAAGAGGATTACAGTTTGATGGATAGAGAGCCCCTCTGAAAATTTTGACAGCATGTCAATCTAGAGAGGAGACATCTGTTTTAAAAGAAGCCACTTCAGCAAAACTATTCATCAGAAGACAAATAGATAAAAGTTTGCTTCCCATCACCTTCTCTTCCTGTGGTCAATAGTTAGTTTAGCTTTCTTTTCCAGGAAAGAGATAAAAGGCCTACTTACCAACAAAGTAGGTTTTTTAAAAAAATAGAAGAATGCTTAATAATCCATAAGGCATTCAGAGGTACAGGGGGTGGACAAAAAGATGGAAACACCTTGCAGCTCTTCCATGTAATCCAGATTTGTGAAGCTCCCTTCGAACAGTTTCTGTGGAAAATGGGTTCTGTACGTGTCTATTGAGCTCTGCAGTGATTTTAGGAGCTGCAGTCTTGCGATCTGCTCTAACAATTTGCTTTAGAGTCCGATGGTCTCTCTCAGACAACTTCAACTTTCCACCAGACCTGTGAGTGGCTGAGGATGTTTTCCCTTCTCTTTCAAAAGCACTCATTAATTTTGAGACATTACCTCTTAAAACGCCAAACATTCTGGCACTTTCTGTTACACTAGTGTCTACCATTCGAGCACCAACAATTTGGCCTCTTTGAAAGTCTGAGAGGTCTGCCATTTCTACAAGGTAGAATTTCCTTAAATTTCTGTTTTAAAAAACGTAGTTTAAAAAAACATATCAAATAACAGAATTTAAAAAAACATTAAAATATGTCAAGTTTTGATTGATTTGAACATGTTCAAACATTATAATGCCAAAAAGTCAAGTATTTCCATTTTTTTGTCCACCACCTGTATTTTTGTTAATAAAGATAATGGTGAAGATTGTGTTTTGGCATTGAGGAATTTAGAAAGAGAGAGACAAAGATATTTTGAGTGGTCCACAACTGGGTCAGTTAGTGACAGATTCTGAGGAGGATGATCTTGGCCCTTCTTGGTAACCCAGGCCAGCCTTCTTGCCAGCTGAATCAGAGAGTGAGAGTGAGGGAGAGCTGGAATCTGAGGAACCTCCAGAGATGTAGAAGCTCCAATGATGGTAATGTTTGACTCAGAGAGGGATGAAGACATTGAGGATCAGGAGCATCTGTAAGGTGCCTGTTGTGGTTGGGCTCTGGCCCAGCTCCTGCCCCAGGGAATGGGGAGGTGGATGCAGGGGAAAATTCAACATGTCACAGGCCTGTGTTATTGCCGACAGAATCAGTTCAGAGTTTAGTTTCCTCGGACGAAGAAGAAGGGGGGAGTGACTTGGCAGAGGAGGGCTTGGCACACAGCCCAGGCAGTCAATCTCCCTTATCTTCCCTTGATTCAGATGATGACATTTTGGACCCACGCAAGCACAGAATTATGCGTAGAAGAGACCAAGTAAGAACATATTACCGTAAAAAAGGGAGGCCACCTGTGTTTGGGTGGGGGTCCAGTAATTAGGGCTGCTGCTATAAATAGCAGCATATGGGTTTGGCTGTTGTGGAAGAATATCTGATCGGAGTTCGTCAGGAATCCTGTGTTTTCTAGACTTTGTTGCTTTTTCATGCCTTGGAAAACAAAGCAAAGCAATGTGTGTGTGTGTGTCTCACTTCGTTGGAAGAAGAAGGGGTGTGAAGTTTCTTCACAGCTGCTAGCTAAGTACTTAATGACTGCTTAAGGGAAATTGTACAGACTACCCGGTTGTTTTGGGAAGAGTGTTCTTTGCAATACAAAAAGAGTGCTTTGTTTATTTTGAATTTTGTGATAAAGAACATTGTATTGAATTTTCAAACATGTGTTTGTCTGAAATTTGTACCTTTGAATTTTCGGGAGGTTCCTATCAGAGATCCCAGCAGAACAGTGCCCAGGTCAGAAGAATAGAAGCAGACAGGAACAGCTTTATGGGAAAAGTTCTAGAAAATAGTCTATGGAAAAAAGTCATGTCAGTCATAACTCTAGGAAACAGTTGACCACGCCCAGTCTGTATATAAGGGAGGGTTTCTGGGTAAGTTGCAAATGGAGTTGCAACGTTCATCATGGTGGAACATTCAGATCCGGAGTTCCAGATCTGCCGTACTGAGAAACTGCTCTAGCTCCTTTAAAAGTTATGCAGAGTTGCCGATGAATGAGAATGAAAATAAACCTGGAGATCTGTGAGGGTATGTGAGTGATTTACAGACTTTATCTAATAGAAAGAATGTGCTAATTGGATCTGCCTCTTGGCTGCCTGCTGTTTGTTATCTCTTGGCCAGTTTGAGCGAGGCCTCTGCCAGCCTGAACTGAAAAGTCTGCTCCTGCCTGCACAAAGCCTCTTTAAATATATAAAAAGTGTTTCAATTTGAATTCTTTGTTTGTGGAGGCTTCTTGGTTCTGATCCGGCGGGCCCAAAGCAGAACAAAAAAGAGAGAAACTATTTGTTTTTTTTAAAAATTCCTTTTAAATATTCTTTATTAATTTTCCACAATTTAAAAAGAAAATCCAAATATACATACCAAAAAAAATTCAAAGAAAATAAATAAATACATTTAAAAAATTAAACAACATTAAACAAATCCAAAATATGTACAACTATAAATATTAAAGGCACAATACATTTGACAGTTAATTGTGTCAAATATACACTGCTAAAAAAAAATAAAGGGAACACTTAAACAATAAAATATAATTCCAAGTAAATCAAACCTCTGTGAAATCAAACTGTCCATTTAGAAAGCAACACTGATTGACAATCAATTTCACATTCTGTTGTGCAAATGAAATAGTTCTGCAAATGAAATATTCTATGAGAATATATCATCTTCAGGCTGGTGTTTCTGTCCTTGTTCTCAGGCGAACACTGTGAGACCTGAGCTGCATTCCTTCTATAAATACTGGTGGCTGGGTGTGGTTTGATGGCTCAGCAATTGCCTGCTGTGTAGAAACTTCCTGGTGAGTCAGTGGGGTAACAATAGGGGTCGTTGATGTAGCTGAGGTATGCTGATTAGTTAATGGTTGTAGATTAGGCGTGATATCCTGAGTAGTTGGAACTTGCAGGCTACTTGATTGTTTTACAACGTGTGTTCTGAGTCTGGTTTCTATGGCTGGGATACGTTTGAGGGCTGGTTTCCAGATGTCTGGTAAGCGAGAGGTATCATCCCGCTTGTTCATATTTTGGGGATGTTTTTCTATCTTGATGGCTTCCATGATTATTCTTTTGCTGTAGTGTTCTGTTTTGGAAATTAATTTGGTACTGTCGAAATCAATTTCATGTCCTGTAGTTTTGAAGTGTTGGAAAAGGGAGGAGGTTTTTTCTTTTTTCTTTAATGCATTCTTATGTTCTGCAACACGTGCATTTACTCTCCTGTTCGTTTGTCCAATATATGTGGCTGGGCAGATTTTACACGGTATTTGATAAACTCCCTGGTTTTCTAGTTGGATATTGTCTTTCGGGTTTCTTAGGATGTTGGCTATTTTTTTATCTGTACCAAAGGCTGTTTTGATGTTGTGTTTGTGGAGAATTTTACTGATTTTATCTGTGGTGCCTTTGATGTAAGGGAGGAGGGCAATGCCATTGTCCTGTTCTGTGTCTTGGTTCTTGGGGGGTGTCTCTTTTTGGATTAAGTTGTTGATTGCCTCTCTTTGGAATCCATTGGAAATTAATACATTTGTGAGACTGTGTAATTCAGGTTCCAGGTGGTCTTTGTCGGCTAGGCATTTGGTTCTGGAAATGAGGGTCTTGGCTACGGAATTGATCTGTGCGGGGTGGTGGTGGGATTTTGCGTTCAAGAAGTGGTTGGTGTGTGTCTTCTTCTGGTAGACGGTGTGTCCTAGGGAGCCATCGGGTTTTTTGTAGATTAGGACATCCAGGAAGGGAAGTTTGTTGTTGGTTTCTATTTCCATGGTGAATTGTATTTTGGGGTGTAGGCTGTTGAGATGTGTGAGAAAGCTGTCCAGTTTTTCTTTCCCATGTGGCCAAATTACGAAGGTGTCATCTACATATCTAAGCCAGAGTTTGGGTTTGTATTTAGATTTGTCCAAGGCATTGGTTTCAAAATATTCCATGTATAAGTTTGCGATGACGGGTGACAGGGGTGATCCCATGGGGGCTCCTTCTATCTGTTTGTATCTTTGTCCATTGTGGATAAAGTATGTATTCATCAGGCAGTGGTTGGTCAGGTCTTCAGGGGGTTGTATTTGTTTTGGATGGCTGTCAGGGCTTCTTTGATAGGCACTTGGGTGAAGAGAGATTTGACATCGAAGCTTACAAGAAGGTCACTGGGTTGTAGGTTTTGTTCCTTTATGATTTCTATGAAGTGGAATGAGTTTTGTACATGAGACATGATGGATTCTGCGTAGGGCTGGAGTTGTTTGGCGAGAAATTTGGCAAGATTCTGTAGGGGTGAGCCTATGGAGCTGACTATGGGTCTGAGTGGTGTTCCTTCTTTGTGTATCTTGGGGAGGCCATAGAGCTTGGGGCATCTGGATGATTTTTCTCTGGGGATGATTCTTTGTTGGATTTCTTCACTGATGGGAGAAGCTTTTATTTTGGATTTGGTGGTTTTTTCCAGGTAGGTGGTAGGATCTGTGGTTAGAGGTTTGTAAGCGGGGTCTTGGAGTAGGTTGGATAGCTTGTCTTGGTAGTCAGATGTGTTCATCACCACAGTGGCATTGCCTTTGTCTGCTGGGAGGATGATTATGTTATTGTCTTTCCTCAAGTTGGTGAGTGCTTTTTGTTCATCTTTATGTAAGTTGATTCTGGGTGGAATGCTGGAGCAGAGGACATTGGTGACTTCGAGTCTGATTTTGTTGGCTTCATCTTGGTTGATTTTGGTTAGGGTGGCTTCAACTCCGCATATGATGTTTTCAGTGGGGATGCGTTTGGGGGCGACTGCAAAGTTGAATCCTTTGGAGAGGACGTTGGTTTCTGCTGTGGTGAGGGTCCTGTCCGATATATTATGTACTGTATTCTTCATGAGTTGCTGTGGAAAAGGTTTGGGCTTCTGGTGTTTTTCCAAATTGTGGAGTTTCCTGGTGTGTATGTCTGTATTGAGGGAGGTTTCTGTTTCAGCTCTCCAGAGGGCTAGTTGTTTGGATTTGTCCCAGAGTATTGGGTGGATTCTGTTGCTGAGTTTGAGGTGAAGACTGAGTAGGTCTTTGTTGGTTTGGTCTAGTAGGAATCTTTTTCTGTGGAGTTCATTTCTGATTAGGGCTAATTCAGTTCTTTTCAGGATCCGTTCAGTGGATGGGGTTTTAGAATGGAATTTTAGTTGGCAGCATTTGGGGATCAAGTTTCTGTCTCGGCAGTTGCGTAGAAATTTGAGGTCACATAGGATGGTAGCTCTTTGGACCTCGAGTTTCTCGTAGGTCCTGGTCAGCAAGAAGGTATCCTCCCCGTAGAGGTAAGAAACCCGAATATACCAAGACCATCATACCTGTACCCGTGAAAATCTACGAAAACACATGTTATAGTATATTAATTTTTCCCAGGTTTTTTTTCTACACATGTGCAGAAGTTGAGTTTCCAGCACTGTGCATGCAGTCACCATCTTGTTTTCAGCTTTTTTGGGGGGGGGAAGGAGGTGGGGTCTGATATTTTTCAATGTGCATGTGTGCACATGCAATACGCATACGTGCCTATGAGGTGCACCCATGCGGCACAGGAGGAAGAGAACCAACAGCAAGGTAAGTTAGAATCCACTCCTGCTTTCAGGGCTAAATTGATGCAACTATTCTTGTATTCCTTCTTCAAGGTGATCTCAATATTCCTCTGCATTTAGTGAATTCAAGTTCTGAGCTAAACCAAGACCTTAACGCATTACTAATATTGATACAAAAATCTCAGGCGACAACAGCAGCTTTAATATAGATTATTTACATTCCAGCCCAAGGCTATGCTAACCCCACTAAAGCTATTAGAATTGTGGGCATTTTTAAACCAGTTTTTCAAGGCTTGATCTGCCAGCATTCATTGTATGAAAATTCCTTGTAGACAGAAGGATTTTCTTTTTCAGATTAGTGTAACCGAGACAAATGCAGCTATTGTGCACTTCACCAAATAATTGGAATATATCAGAGATTCCCAGTATTTGAGTGTTTGTCCAAAGGTGTCCCCTAAAGTTGCCATTCATGTATTAATGTGCTGCAATAAATACATTGTGACTAATTAATCCAATGTATGCAATTATTTATATTTTAATTGTAAGTACGTTGGATTTAATTTTTTGTTCAGGTCCACCCTTCTTCCACATCTTATCCTTGCTCAACATTTGTGATGCAATCCCTGGTACCCATACCTAGTATGTTCATTTCATGCTCATCCCGCCAAAATATCTGGATCCTAAACTACAGAAGGACAAGGGAGGTACAACGCCAAATATAATTGTAAAAGATTACCTGCATACCGCAATAGGTTTTTCTTTCCTTTTGGATAATCAGCTGGCATCCACAACTCATCTCTATAATTCTGATAGATGCAATTTGCAAGCATAGAATCCTGTTAAACAGATTCCTATTTTGTATTTCCATCATGTTACGCTCTATCTTTGCAGCACCCACGAACAATTCTTGCTTATTTTGCCAAACTAAAATACATGCAGGGATATTAGTGCCAGGGCACCATATGATGACAAAATACAGTGGTACCTTGTCTTACAAACTTAATTGGTTCTGGGACGAGGTTCTTAAGGTAAAAAGTTTGTAAGACGAAGCAATGTTTCCCATAGGAATCAATGGAAAAGCGATTAAAGCCCAAAATTCATCCCTTTTGCCAGCCGAAGCGCCTGTTTTTGTGCTGCTGGGATTCCCCTGAGGTTCCCCTCCATAGGAAACCCCACCTCCAGACTTCTGTGTTTTTGCGATGCTGCAGGGGAATCCGAGTCTGCGGAGAGGGGCGGCATACAAAAATAAATAAATAAATAAATAAATAAATAAATAAACAAACAAACAAACAAACAAACAAACAAACAAACAAACAAATAAATCCCAGCATCGCAAAAAACAGCGCTTCGTTGGCAACGGATGTCCAGAGGTGGGATTTCCCAGCGAAGGGAGCATCAGTGAAATCGCAGCATCACAAAAACACTGAAGTCCTCAAAACTCCACCTTCAGACCTCTGTGTTTTTGCGATGCTGCGATTTCACTGAGGCTCCCCTCGCTGGGAAACCCCACCTCCAGACTTCTGTTGCCAGCGAAGCACCCTTTTTTGTGCTGCTGGGATTCCCCTGCTGGGATTCCCCTGCTGGGATTCCCCTGCAGCATCACAAAAACACAGAAGTCCAGAGGTGGGGTTTCCCATGGAAGGGAGCCTCAGGGGAATCCCAGCAGCACAAAAACGGGTGCTTCGCTGGCAACAGAAGTCTGGAGGCGTGGCATACCAGCGGTGGCAGTGGATTTTTAAGGTGAAAATAGTTTGTAAAAAGAGGCAAAAAAATCTTAAACCCCGGGTTTGTATCTCGAAAAGTTTGTATGACGAGGGGTTTGTAAGACGAGGTATCACTGTACCTAGATGAGGTTGCAACAGTGGTCAAATGCTACCAGTTCGGCCAGGTTCAGGCGGCTGCCAGTGATTTAGAGAACCATTAGCAGCAGCAGCATGCCCAGATGCCACCATTTTTAAAAACTCTCTGCTCATGCGCAAAGCATTCTGAGCATGCGCAGAGGGTGAAAAAAGGCATGCATGAGCCATGTCGGGCGTAAAAAAGCACACATGCAAAGCCAGTCCATGCGCACAAAGCATGCACTTCTAAACCGTAGGAAATGTAAGTACATTTCACCACTGGGTTGCAGTTACTTAAAATTTAAAAAAATGAGAACATGGCTGGATATGTATGCTTTTTCATGCACAGTTTTTTGAATGCTAGGGGAGTAAGACTTGACTAGAAAGTGTTTCAAATGTTAAAGAAACAGACTTCAGCAGTAGAGCATTGTGAACAACGCAAAATGGATAAATATGCAAAACAGTGTATTTCATTCAGTGGAACACTGGGTGAATTTTGAAAGTGGAAGAAATAGAAGCCAGATCACAGAAAAATGTCTGGAAGGTAAAAAAAATATCCTGAACAGAGGAATGTCTATGAGCAGAATTTTGAGGCACAGGAAGAAGAGTTGCAACCAAACCAAAGGGGAAAAAATAAGAAAAATTCAAAATTACAGATGAACAGAGTTGGAAGGGGCCTTGGAGGTCTTCTAGTCCAACACTCTATTCAAACAGAAGACCTTATATAAGTGATGGAAAACCTATGACACGGGTACCCCAGGTGGCATGTGGAGTCATATCTGCTGGCACACAAACCATTGCCCCAACATGCATGCGTGTGCCGGCCAGCTGATTTTTGGCTCACACAGAGGCTTGGGGAGCGGGGTGATTTTGGCTTCCAAGAGCCTCCGAGGAGATTGGGGAGGGCATTTTTACTCTCCCCCAGTTCCAGTGAAGCCTTTGGAGCCTGGAGAAGACCCTACTGGGCCCACCAAAAGCTGAGAAACAGGCCTTTTCTGGATTCCAGAAGGCTTCTGGGTGGGAGAAGCTGTTTTATCCCCCCCGCAGTCATTGAATTAGGGGTGTGGGCACTCGCGCATGCGCGATAACGTGCACACGTGCCCTTTTAGCACCCGAAGGGAAAAAAGATTTGCCATCAATGTCCTATACTATTCCAGACAAGTGATTCTCCAATTTTTTTTAAAGCCTCCAGCGATGGAGCACCCGCAACTTCTGAAGACAAATCATTCCAGTGGTTAATTGTTCTCACTACTAGGACATTTCTCCTTAGTTCTAGGTTGGTTCTCTTATTGATTAGTTTCCATCCATTGTTTCTTGCCTTGCCTTCTGGTGCTTTGGAGAATAGATTGTCCTCCTCTTCCCTGTGGCAGCCACATTCAAATATTGGAACACTGCTATCATATCATCCTTAGTCCTTCTTTTCACTAGAATAGACAATTCCAATTCCTGCAACCATTCCACATATAAATTAAAAATGTAAGTCCAGAGTAGAAATATAATTTATGAAAAACTTTCAGGCTTGCCCTTCCTTAGTTCTCTTGTAGATAAAGACAAAGGAGAGGCATTTATAGAGGTGCAACATTCTGTTACTGCAACTCTATAATAAAGCTAGTATTAGTATTCATAACTTTGGTTTTCTGGTCAGATCCACCTTGATGTGCTGACAATGACTGATTGAGTCAATCAATCTTAACACATTTCATGTAGGTAATGAAACCCACAATGCTTTGCCACCTGCTTATGTCGGTGATTAACATGGTCCTTTCCAGTGGCTGTGTAAGACTATATTGGCTCCTCCCCTTCCGTGAAACATCTCCCTAAACAATCCTTCCAATTGATCATTTTGATATACAGTGGTACCTCTACTTAAGAACTTAATTCATTCCGTGACCAGGTTCTTAAGTAGAAAAGTTTGTAAGTAGAAGCAATTTTTCCCATAGGAATCGATGTAAAAGCAAATAATGAGTGCAAACCCATTAGGAAAGAAATAAAAGCTCGGAATTTGGGTGGGATAAGAAGGAGGAAGAAGAGGAGGAGGACAGTCGCTGCCCAGAATGAAGGGAGCATTTTCTTTCCTCTGGACACTGCAGAGGTTTATTCCCCCTCCAAGGAAAATGCTTCGTTCACTCTGGACTGCCAAAGCTTCCTTAAGCGCCACCAAAAAGCTCCTCTGAGAGCCCAGAAAAGCCCAAGATGGCCGGGATAACAGGGAGAAGGGCAGGAAACTGGCCGAGCCTTTGTGCTATTCTCAAATTTTCTGGGAAATTTTTCCGGGCTCAGGTTCTTAAGTAGAAAATGGTTCTTAAGAAGAGTCAAAAAAAATCTTATGTGGAAAAGTTCTTAAGTAGAGGCGTTCTTAAGTAGAGGTACCACTGTACTATGAAAATATTGATAACAGAGGATGATTCATTTGCTTCATTCACCATTTTACTCCTATTGGTATCTTATGAGAAACACTGTTGGTTATATTTTATCACTTATCACTGAGAGCTTAAACACCAGATACAAATTCCTTGTCTGTCCATTCACACTTGGCCAAAAGAATATTCCAATTCCATTTCTTTTAGTTTGCATAAGCAGTACACACTTTGGTGTTCCTTGGCAGGAAACAAGTCACATAGAATATATAAAAGTGGTTGGTGGGTTTTTTTTTTCCACTTTAGGAAGAGAGGCTACTGGATATCAAGATTAATAAACAAACAAACAATTTCTGAATGAGATACTAGCTGGAATTATGAATATGGATGGTTTCCATCAATTTGTCTATTACGGCAAAATGGAGGAAGAAAAAAAATAACAAACAGGGGAATTTCCACTATGCCTTTCCCCAAATTTAGAGTAACTATTTGCTGGTCTGTCTTAATTAACCTGTTCATCTTTCTACAGAAATGCACAATCGGCGCCTTAAAGCGCCGGCCGAAATTGCCCCCCGGAGCCGGGAGACACTGCCGGTTCTTTTGCTTCCGGCTTCCGGGGAAAACCGGAAGTTCGGCTTTTGGTAGTGCACCAGGCCGGCGCACTGCCTCCTGGACTTAGGGGGAGGTCCTAAGCCACCCTATTTAAGGGCGGCTCAAAGAAGACCTCCTCCTTTTGCCCTTGGCTATCCTGAAGCGAACACCCGCCCGTCCTCCTCTATCATACAGTGTGCCTGTACAGGGTCATCTCGGAGCCGAATAGGAATATTTTGTGGTCGCTCCAACGGATGCGGCCATTTTTTCGCCTATTCCACACTGACGTTATGGATGGACTGGTTAGGGGGTGCGGTGCAGTGTAGATATACATTGGATTAATTTGGTTTCCCTCTGGTTACTGGAGTTGGCAGGTTAGGGGCAGAAATGAGCAGTAGGAGCAACTGCGCATTCTCCTTTTGGGAATTTTTTCAAGATGATGGGCCACCTCTCCCCATGAACTAGAGATACGTACAACTTCAGGGATTGGAGAGGGGATGCCCATGGGACTCAACTTATCCAATTTCCCTCGGGGTTTGGAGGGTGAGCTCCTCCCACACGCTTATGGGCGTGGCTCAGATCCAGGTGAAGGAGTTATGCCCAATAGTTGCCTATGAATGTTTTGACAGGTAAATTCCGCCCCATTAGTTGTTGGCTTCTGCAGGTCCTTTGTTTATATTGTTATAATGTTTGAATTACATTGTTTAAATTGATGTTATTTAAATTTATGCTAATTTAATAAAGTGACTCATTATTAAATTCCAGCTACTGTCTCAGTCTCCGCTTCCTGGGCAAAATCAACCAAATCAGTTCAACTCTTATCCTTATGTGATAGTTGAAACCAAAATCAGCTTTCAACATTTATGAGGTCACAACTTCCATAATTACCAATCATTTCTGGGAGATAAGAGTTTGAGGAAGTCTGAGGAAGACAAGGCTTGGTTCATTTCCTCAATAAATTATGTTTAACCATAGTTTATCGAGCCATAATTGGCTGAGTTAAGCCAAAACTAAACTAATCACATTGCAACTTTATGCAACATGATAGGCACTACAGTTGTTGTTCACACATCATGGAAGCTTTAAGGAATGGCAAACTCTCAGTTGCTAAGAATAAATAGCCACATAACTATTCAGAATCTATTGTTGTGTTCAGATAAATGCTTGATTGATAAAGAACAGCCACTAAAATAAAATGAAAAACACAGTGAAAAGCAAAGCTGCTAATGCAGTTTCTCTGCAGTCAATGAATGCGGGGGATAAATACAATCTCAAATGGGAAGCCTATTAACTTAAAAGAATCAATCTTATCCCCTGAAAGCTCTATAATCAAAGCCATAAAAACACTCAATAACATATAAGTAACCTGTTGTGGCCTGTTTGTGTCCTACACAATTAGCAATGGATCCAGAGGACTCAGAAACAGTGGAGGCATGGTAAAAGCGAGCTGTGTTGCTGGCACCTGAGCCTGAGAGCGGAGAGCCTGAGAGCTTCAGAGGCTGAAGAGCAACCAGGGCCTCCTGCACCTCCTGAGATGAATGACTCAGGAGAAGAGGAGGAACCTCTTCTTGATGCTAGGACTCGCAGGGCCTATAGGAGGCAAGAGCGGTTACTCAGGAGGAGGCTTCCTCATGAGTAGCATTGCTGGCTATTGGGCCACACCCTCCAGCTATTTAAGGAGGAGTCACACAATGCTTCAGTGCAGAGGACAACACCCTTTCGTTCCAGACTCTTGCTGCATCTATTGTCTCTGGCTTGTAATTTTAAAAGAACCACATTCTTGTCTGCGTTAATTAGCTCCAGGCTTCCAGCCAACCTCTGCAATCTAGTAATTACTATCGTGTTTACCTATTCTTGGAACTCTGGCAAGCTGCTAAGACATTATTAGCAGTGTGGTAAAGACTTTATTAGATTTTACTTGCTTTTAGAAGAGACTCAAAACTGCTAAGACTTTTACTAGTACTAAATGTTTAGTACTAAATCCAGTAGGGTGCATCTTATTGGGGGTGGGGTTGATGCCCCCCAAAATATGTTCCATGTCCATACATCAGAGTTCATACATCATGGTGTCCACACATCAGAGTTCATGCAAGCACTGAGCCATAATTGTGGATTACTTGAATTTGGCTTAGTTAGTGATTGAACATAAACTGTGATTTAGCCAACAAGCCAACCTTATATCATGGTTTAGCAGGGTTGAAAACCAGTCCACGGTAAATCACTTTATCTTATTTGTAGGCGTTTTGTCTTGGGTCTATGTGTCATATGAAATTTTTCCCAAAAGCCTTTCTGAATGGCAGCTATTACTATAGGTAGTCCTTGACTTACAAACAGTCATTCTGCAATCAGAGTTACCGTAACCACAGAAAAGGTGCTTTATAGCCACTAAAGCCCTTCTAGCCATTGTAAAATGTCTCACAAGCACATACCATGCAGTCACATGACATACTGTACTAGGCAATCACATGACACTTCACAGCAAATGTCTTGCATTCTGGTGGTCATGTGATCCTCATTTGCAACTCTTTAAAAACACCCATTTCGAAGAATGAGCTCACTTAACAACAGTGCTGCTCATATAATGATCCATACAACTTGCTTAACAAACACTGGAGCCCTTAATGTGTGAGTGCAACAACTTGCAACCACATTTCTGATACCAACTGTGATTGTAAGTCAAGAACTAACTGGGCTTGCATCCTTCAGAATTGCTGCTGGTTGTGAATCATGGGGATTGTAATCCAGGCAGGAAAAAAACATCCTGGAAGAAGGCAGTTCTGCTTTATTGCCAGGAAGCCATTTGGACAGATCCAGATCAGCAGCCATTGAGCTAAACTCACCTTGTCTTACAACGTACCTGTCAACTATAGTCTTTCTTTATGATTCCAGCTGTTTGGGGGATTTACTTTAGAAATACATTTGCAGGAAAGATTTATGTTAACAATATGCTACAGAAACCTGTGTACAAAAGCTCCATATGTTAAGAGATGTTGCAGCAAGACTTTCTTGGCATATTCGGGTTTCTTCCCGTGTAGGAAGAAACCCGAAAACAAAAAAACACATACATATATATACACATATACAGTATAATATATATATAATTCTCTGCCTTACAAGGCAAAGGTTGCAGGTTCAAGTCCCAGTGGGTATGGATAGCTGATGAGGCCAAAATAAGGCTGAAATAGATCTATCTAGTGTCCCTTAATTTTCAAATTCAGCAAAAAAAACCCACAAAAAACCATGTGACATATATAATAGTGTGTATACACACACACTGTCTTGCTGCAACAATATACACTGTTCAAAAAATAAACAACACAATGTAACTCCAAGTAAATCAAACTTCTGTGAAATCAAACTGTCCACTTAGGAAGCAACACTGATTGACAATCCATTTCACCTGCTGTTGTGCACATTCAACTTTGTACAGAACAAAGTATTCAATGAGAATATTTCATTCATTCAGATCTAGGATGGGTTATTTGAGTGTTCCTTTTTTTTTTTTAGCAGTATATACTATATATGTAACATATTTTTGTTGATAATGAAAAGGAAAGGAGACTACTATAGATCTATTTCAAGCTTATTTGCCTTCATCAGGTAGCCATAACCCTACTGGGATTTGAATCTAGGCCTCTGCCTTGTAAGGCAGTGGCCTTAGCCTCTAGGCTACAGGCTCGCCTCCTATATCAGGGAAGGGCTATGTGTGATATTTTGTTGAGTCACCCTGGTATGTATATGTATAATTAAGGGAGACCAGAAATTTGACGTATATACATATATATGTATCACATGTTTTTGCTGAATTTTTAAAATTAAGGGAGACTAGGATAGCACTATTTCGGCCTTGTTCTGGCCTCATCAGCTAGCCATACCCTTACTGGGATTTGATCCTGTGGCTTCTGCCTTGGCGTATTTGGGTTTTTTCCCGTATAAGATCTGAATACGCTAAAACCTACATAGAAATACCCGTGAAAATCTACAAACACACACACACACACACAATTTTCCATTCCTCTGTTGCTTCTGATTTTGTCTACGCGGTGAGAATGGTGCAGAATGAGGTTAGCTAAGGTGAACACTTAAGATGTTATTTGGGAATTACAATCCCAAAGGGATATTGTTGTACTTTATACCTTTGTGCGCGGGAAGAGGGAGATGGATTGGTGCTGCTTAGTAAAGAGAGTGCTTTGCATTTTTAGTGATTGATCCAAATGCACCCGGCTCTAGCTTAAAAAATGATGCAGAAAATCACCCACCCTCAGGGTGTTATTGATGGAAAATATGCCCCCCCCCCTGGACTGTATACTAATTATTTTGCAAAACCAATGCCATGGTAATATTAGAGGTGACTCACTTCATCGTACTATGTTCATTCATTCCTCTTTTAATCCTTGCTGTCATTCAGTGGAGATTTACTTTTTACTGTTCCCCCTAGCAATAGGAAAAAGGTTGTGAAGTTTCCTCTGATGCTACAAGTGGAAGCTTGTGGAAATGGGTGAACCTACCCTGGAGTGAGTTTGGAATCATTCTGTAATTAGGTGCAATGGAAATGTGCAATGGTCCTTCTCAGCAGTGAAATCCTTTGAAGTCTGCTGCTGGTTCTGTGATTCTGCTACCGAACATGCACTTTGCATGTATGTGTACTTGAGGCAATGCCCACGCAGCGCTAAAAAAGGAACATTTTGAAACCGAGTCTGCAAAAGTAAGTAGAACAGTGATGGGGGGAGCTGCTGTACCACACAATTTAGATGAGCTAAAAAGCAGGAAACCAATTCTAGCCAATATGAATTGTGCATCATAGCTGATTGTCACACAGCTGATTGTTGGAAATACCAGTTCTCCTGAAACTGTAGCATTTTTACTATTGGTTTGGGAGAATCGGTCTGAATGGGTAGCATTTCACGCCTGCTCCTACTGTATCTCGGTTCTTTCCATCCCTTACCCCCATATTTTTAATCGATTTTTAAAATGTTTACATCTTAATATTTTCATGTGGGTTGACATGCATATATTTACATTCATATCAATATATTACATATTTATACATTGTATATACAATCATTTTTGATACTCAAGAGTCCATTTCGGAGTGAGCAGCATATGTATGCAATAAATAAATAAATATTTTTTTCTTTTTCATCCATCTCTTACAGTTGTTTTGCATTTCTTTTTTGTATCCATTTATACAATTTTGTCCAAGTAGAGTAGTAATCTGAGTCCTTTTGGTCGTTTAGCTCCATTGTTAATTGATCCATTTCTGAACAGTCATACATTTTTTAAATTATCTTTTTTCAATGGGTTGTACCTCGGTTCTAATCTACATGAAAGCTGGATAAAGGATAAAGCTCAAACAGCATTCTTCAAAATGAAAATGTTCTGAAGTCACAACACAAGCCTAAAACTTAAAATCAGGCTTGTTACATCTTTTCTATCCTGCTCTATGGAGTAGAATGTTGGTCCCTAACAGAAAGCCACTTGAAGAGACTGGAAGCATTTGAAATGCGGATTTACAGACAGTAACGTATAAGTTGGGTTGACAAAATCAGAAATGAGGAAGTGATAAGTTGCTTGGGAAAGTTAAGAAAAATCATCAAAACCATAAAAAAAGCAAAAGTTAGAATATCTTGGAGATGTGATGCAACAACCAGAAAACTACAGCATGCTTCACTTAATCCTCCAGGGAAAGATTGAAGGGTCTAGGCAGAAGAAGAACATCATGGCTTCAAAATCTAAGGGACTGGTTTGGACAAAATTCAACAGCACTTTTTGCTGAATTTGTTGTTGATTGTTGTTTGTTAATAAAAATAGGATTGCCAACATGACTGCCAACATCCAATGATGGATATGGCACAAGAAGAGGTCCTAATTTAATGACCCCTCCTTCTGCAACTGTTTAAACATCAAAGAGTGCTGAATGAGTGATGGTTACAACTGGTCCTTGTACTTAATCATCCCACTATTGATTGACAATGGTTTGGGTCAGGGATAGGCAAAGTTGGCTCTTCTATGACATGTGGACTTCAACTCCCAGAATTCCTGAGCTAGCATGATTGGCTTGTCTCGGTTAGGCTATGAAACCTTCGACAACACCGAGCAGAGAATTTTAACAGAGCGTGGATATGTGATAAAGCCAAGATACAGACTTAGTTAAATAAGTATTATTTACATATAAACAAAATATAAACAATCCAGAATAAGCATGAAGCAAATACAGAATAATAAGCACTGAGCAATTACAAGATAGAAGCACAAAGCAAAATACAATATAGATAATAAGCACGAAGCTTATACAAGCACGGAGCTTAAACACAACTCCCTCTCTCTCAGGCAAAAGTAAAGGAAGTGACTGAGCAGAATAATGAGCTTTTATAGCTTCAATGAGGAAGTGACGAAACAGCCTTGAATATTAACTCTTCAAGTACAAGTTAACTCTTTGAGTGCACATTAACTCTTTAAGTACAAGTTTAGTACAAGTGTACAATATGCAGTTTACAATGGCAATCCCTAACAACCATGTACCCTGTACTAACAAAGTCCACAGGTCATAGAAGAGCCAACTTTGTCTATCCCTGGTTTCTGTGCTTGGCAACAGATTTGCAATTACATCACATCATCCCATAGTCATGTGATTACTATTTGTGACCTTTTTCTTACCAGCTTCCTATATAGTAATAATCAATGAAGCCAACAGGATAGTGCAAAAATGATGGCCACCTCACTTAATGACCTATGGTGATTTCTTTAGTAATGACTACTTGGAAGTGCTGGAATTCCTGTCACTAAGTGGGTTGGTCATGTGACATTGTGCTTGCCGATCAGGTTGTTTAGCAATAGAAGTCCAGGTCTTAATTACTATTGTTAAGCAAGGACTACCTGCGATGCACAATGCTCCCTTTCAGAATTGGCTTAGTATTTAAGTATTTACCTTTCTCTCAGGTGCCTGGACCTCCCATCTGATCAATTCAAGGCTGGTGTCAAGGTTCCAGGTAGCATCCAAGCTAAATCAGAGTCCAAGTCAAAGTACTCCTCAAAGTTCCAATTTATTGCCGGAGCCATCCTGGCACCTACACTAGGAAACCTAAATCTGAGTTTCCCACCCAGTTGAAAGTTTTCATCCCTTGTCTCCCACCCATCATGTTGCCCACTCAGATTGTGCCAGTGTGACAAAGTCATTCTTCCACTTCTGACCAGGTGGGTGGGCATAGGATATCCTTGAACCCCTCGAAATAATGCTTGGTGGCTGCATATGTTCCCTCATGAAAATCACCCCTCCCAAGTTCCCATAAGCTTCAGGCCTTCTATAGATAGTGTGGCAAGCTGTTAATTTATCACCAACTTCTGCACCGGCTTGACAGCTGGTTTGATCTTACTAAGTTTTTATGGAAAACATCTGAAAAGATGGCTAGCCTTTTCCACTGGCTGCCATTTGCAAGATTTTAAAAAGAAGCATTGAAACAGGTTCCTTCTGCCAGGATAATCCATCTAGTTATATGCACGGATATGGGCATGTGTTTATGCTTCCCTGCACAAATTATCTTACCCAACCTCATTTGTGCCTTTACTTAAAGTGCATAAGCTGGTCTTTTTTTCTCTCTTTAAAATCTCATGTAGTAACTTTCCAATTAATTTAAAACCAGACTAAATCACATCCCAGCCCTTATTTTCTTGGCCTCTTTCATACTATTGACTATCAAGGGTTCACCTTCCCCCAGCACCCAGGAGTACTCTGCAGATTTCCCAGACCCTATGCGCACCCCATTTTTGCAAAAAAAATTGCCCCATTTTTTGCAAAAATGGGATGTAGGGGTGGGGCTTTGGGAGGGAAAAACTGCTGTATTTGGTGTATAAGACACACCAGCATTTCCACCCTCTTTTAGTGGGGGAAAGGTGCATATTATAAAAAGTACGTTTTATTTTGGTATAGTTTTATACGTATTTCCAAAACCTCCTCAATTTATTTCATAGTTAACATGCACTAAAGCAATTACATATACTGAAAAATTTTGCCAGGTACATCTAATAGTGGAAGTTAAAATCCTAATAGAATAGAGTAGAATTTTTCATTGGCCAAGTGTGATTGAACACATAGGGAATTTGTTTTGGTGCATATGCTGTCATTGTACCAAAGAAAAGATACATCCGTCAAGAATCATAAGGTATAACACTTAATGATAGTCCAGATACAAATAAGCAATCAAATCATATTAGGAAACAGTCAATATAAATTGTAAGGATACAAGCAGCAAAGTTAGAGTCGTATAGTCATAAGTGGGAGGAGATGGGTGAGTGAATAGTTTGACAGTGTTGAGGGAATTATTTGTTTAGCAGAGTGATGGCGTTTGGGGAAAAACTATTCTTGTGTCTTAGTTGTCTTGGTGTCCATGATGTGAGGAGTCTGTAAATATTTTCACTGCCCTCTTTTTGACTTGTGCAGTATACAGGTCCTCAATGGAAGGCAGGTTGGTAGCAATTGTTTTTTTTTCTGCAGTTCTAATTATCTTCTGAAGTCTGTGTCTGTCTTTTTGGGTTGGAAAAGCAAATTGAAGCAAATAAGTTCCATCTCAGAATAGCAAGAGAGAAAGTCAAGTGCTCCTTCCAGGCAAGGAAATTCTACAGTAAAAGGTTCATTATTATTATTTTTAAAAGATTCTTGGTATTTCCATCCTGTTGAAAGCCGTACAGAGCAAAATTGTAAACAGGGCCCCTACTGTCATTCTGGAAGCCTAGGGCTTAAACGTATAGAGACAATTTTGAAATAGACCACCTTTTTCTGACCCAAAATCACATTTGACTAGTTTTATGAGGGACAAAGATCTACCTCACAGACATGGAGAGGGCTGTTTTTATAATAGGGAAGCTTAATTGAAATATATCAGTATCATTGTCCCCCACAATGTTCTCTTTGGAATGATGGTACTTTAAAAAAAATAATTTGAGTCTGGAAACCATTCCTACTTTTTGAAAAAGACTTTTTTCTCTTCAATTTCTCCCCTGCTCCTACAATCTTGAAGGCCAATTAGGTCTTTTGATTTGACTTTTACTCTACACTTATTCATTGAAGCTATGGGATGATCTGCAAAGCCTTTTTTCCCTCATCCTGTTTTATCATAGTGAAAAATGTTCTCTGGACTCTTCCAATTACTTGCAAATAGAGAAAGAAAAAGAGAGATCAAGAAGGGAGATAAAAAATGAGAGAAATAAATTCATTAAAATGGAAGCTGCCAGAATCATGTTACTGCAATACCTATTTAATAGATATGATTTATCTGGCACACCAGATTTTAACTGCAGACCAAGCAATTCATTATTGCTGGATCTGCCTTCTCTATCTTATTCTGTGTTTGACAATTTAGTCCACCTGGTTCCTGGTGAGAACTAGAGATCTAAGTATTGCCCACAAGATCATATGCTACAACGTCCTGCCTGTCGGCAACTACTTCAGCTTCAACCACAACACAAGAGCACACAACAGATTTAAACTTAATATTAACCGCTCCAAACTTGACTGTAAAAAATATGACTTCAGTAAGTGAGTTGTTGAAGCGTGGAACTCCATAGTGTCATCCCCCAAACCCCAGCACTTTACCCTTAGATTATCTACGGTTGACCTATCCAGATTCCTAAGAGGTCAGTAAGGGGCGAGTACAAGTGCACTAGAGTGCCTTCCGTCCCCTCTCCTATTGCTCTCCTATATCTTCTATACCTTTCTTCTATTCCTATATCTCTTCTTCTATTCTTTCATTGATATGTTCTATTACTATATCTTCTTTTCTATTCTTTCTTAGACATATTTTACTATGAGTATCTCCTCTATAACCTTCATCATGTATTTTACTATGTGTGTACCCACTAAAACCCTCATTGTGTATTGGACAAAATAAATAAATAAATAAATAAAATAAAATATTGTTCACACAATATGCTTAAGAGGTCACTTCCAAAGAGGCAAGCTGTATTTCCACAACATGCTAAAGTTGTTTAGTTTTAACGTCACTTAGTTATTTTGGGGCTTCACATAGTGTTATGAACCTACGACATCTTGTTTTTGTCATTCGCTGTGCTATATAACCCTTCAAAATTGGTTAATTCAGCAATCAGATCAAGGATATCATGTGAACCCAGCCAAATTCTACCCTGATTTCAAAGTTTCAAGACCCCATTAGTTGAGAGTTGTTCCTTTATAATGATTTCTTCTATTTTGGCTATGATAGATATAACATAAGAACAGTGTCTTCCATCCTTAGCAAATTCCAGATGTGTGGTCTTCAAATTCCCAAACACCCCAGTCTGCATGATCATAACTAAGCATTCTTATTGTTGTATTCTGAACATCTGGAAGTTACAAGGAGTTGGGCAACTTTGCTCTAGAACAGGGGTATCAAACTGATGGGCTGTGGACCAGATGCATCACATTGGGGTCACACCCACCCCACAAAGGCAAAAAAGATCATGTGACATCAGATGACGTGATTGAGTTTGACACCCATGCTTTAAAACAAAGGTTAGTGATATAGTTCCTTCCTGTTTATCAAAGAGGTACACCATCTCCTCTCCTTAGAAATGCACATCACTTCATGTGATCTGATGTGATTTCCTCATTTTGGTGAACTAGATATACAGTATATATATCTCGATGTTGATGCCTTAGAATACAGAGAACAGCAACAAAAATGATTAGGGGACTGGTAGCTAAAGCATATGATAAACGATTGAGGGAACTGGATATGTCTAGTGTAACAAAGAGAAGGACTAGGGGGTAGCAAGATAGCATTCTTCCAAAATTTGATAGGCAATCACAGACAGAAAGTGTTTGAACTATTCTCCAAAGCACCTGAGGGTAGGCAAGAAGTAATGGATGAAAGCTTATCAAAGTGATCCAACCTAGAATTAAGGAGACATTTCCTATCAGTGAGAAAAAATTATCAGTGTAACAGCATGCCTCCAGGAGCTGTAGGTGCCCCTTCACTGAATGTTTTTAAGAAGAGATCCGACAGCTATTGGTCCAGAATCATGTAAGATCTCCTGCTGAAGCAGGGATTGGACTGGAAGACCTCCAAGATCCCATACAACTCTGTAGTTCTGAATTCTACAACCCACTATTATCCATTCTTCTGTGCTTCAAAATTCTCACTTATCCAGTATATATATTTGCAAGAGCCATATCACAATTTGGATGCTTCTATTTTAAGGAAAGATGCATTCAAATACTTTGAATTTTCTAAAAGCGTATGTTAATAGCAGGCACCACAAAAACCAGGCATTGAGGAAAATTGCATATAAAACTCCATTCATTGTGAGCATATGGGTTTTCAGATTTTCTATTGTTTTTATTGTCTCTTCTGCTAAACTCCTATATATGCTAAATATATAACATATGAAAGTGTGAGCGTATGTGTGTGTGTGAAGGAAATTTAAATAAGGCTAAGAGGGGGGAAAGAGTAAAGAAAGCTGTGAATTATGAGAGTACTCTCCAATTTTTAAAACATGTATTTAAAAATCTTCATAGTAGCAGCTGAGATAATAATTGAACGGGAGTTAGGAATGGATTTTAAACTTTTTGAAAAAGGAAATGATAGTGCTTATCTGTGCTACCAGAACCTTTGCTCCATTTTAGTTTAAAAAAACTGGAAGGTGGAACCATGGGGGTTCTTAAGAGATCAATAGAATGGTACATTGGCTTATTGTTATATTTTCACAATTTAAAGGAACAGACTGGTGTCACTAGAGATTTGAACTAAAGACTGGGCTTCAAAAAGAACTAGAAGTAAAAAGGAAGTGGAGACTCTAGAAAGAGTGCAGAGAAAAGCAACACTGGAGGCTAAAACATATAAAGAATGATTGCACGAACTGGGTATGTTGAGTTTAATGAAAAGAAGGACTAGGGGAGACATGATAGCAGTGTTTCAATATCTCAGAAGTTGCCACAAAGAAGAAGGAGTCAACTTATTCTCCAAAGCACCTGGCAGAAGAACAAAAAGCAATAGGTGGAAAATAAACAAGGGGAGAAATAACTTAGAACTAAGGAGATATTTCCTGACAGTTAGAACAATTAATCAGTGAAACAGCTTGCCTCCAGAAGTTGTGAATGCTCCAATACTGGAAGTTTTTAAGAAGTTGTCGGATAACCATTTGCCTGAAGATTTATTTATTTATTTATTTATTTATTTATTTATTTATTTATTTATTTATTTATTTATTTATTTATTTATTTATTTATTTATTTATTTATTGTTTGTTTGTTTGTTTGTTTGTTTGTTTGTTTGTTTGTTTGTTTGTTAGAATTGAAAGGGACCATGCAAGTCCAACCCCCTGCAGGGCTTCCTGCCTAAGCAGAGGGTTGGACTAAAAGACCTCAAAGGTCCCTTCCAACTCTCCTATTGCGTTATTCCGTTAAGCCTAAGAGGGGCATATACCGTAGTTGTCAGTCAAACAAAATGTAAGCAATATGTTTAATCATTGGTGTAGTGCATATATACATTTTTTTCATGGCATGGCAGGTGATGGAAGTGCCCATATTTGGCCATGGAATATAACAACTCAAATCTGTCTCTAGAAGTGGCTCTTGAGCCAATATTGGGTCAAGCTCATTGACCTGTATTTAATTACTTGCATGGGAAATAATAGTAAAATATGGTTTGGTTTGGTTTGCTGCTGCTGTTGTTGTTTTTATTATTATTATTATCATCATTATCACTATTATTATTATTACTGCTATTATTATTATTTTATTCACAAAAAACAGTAATACATATCAAATAAGATTGATATGATGGATTTCGTATCGCAATATCATAAGCCAAACACTTCCCAAGCATCTAGGATTGTGTGATGTATTTTTGTATGATGTGTGCAGATCCAAGTATGGTAGCTTTTTGCAACTGACAGATCATGATTTTGTCAATGTTTATTGTTTTCAAATGCTGGCTGAGGTCTTTTGGCTCAGCACCCGGTGTGCTGATTACTACTGGGACCACCTGTACTGGTTTATGCCAGAGTCGTTGTAGTTCAATTTTAAGATCCTGATATCGGCTAAGTTTTTCTTGTTTTTCATCAATTCGGCTGTCACCTGGTATGGCAACATCAATGATCCCCCCTTTTTCCTTTTCTTTTCCACAAAGAAAGGTCTGGTGCATTGTGTTTCAAAACCATGTCAGTTTGAATTCGAAAGTCCCAAAGTATTCTGGCATGTTTGTTTTCAACTACTTTCTCAGGTTTATGATCCCACCATTATTGTTGTTGTTATTTAATGGGTGGAAGCTTTTTAAAAATTATTTAATGGAATAGCTTAGCTCCAGAGTTGTGGATGCTCCATCGCTGGAGATATTCAATAATAGATTGAACAACTATTTGACTGGGATGGTATAAGGTCTCTTGGGGTTGGACAAAAGGACCTCTGAGCTTCCTTCCAACCTGTTGTGGTTGGCTGTGGCCCAGCTCCTGCTCCAGGGAATGTGGAGGTGGATGCAGGGGAAACTTCAACATGTCACGGGCCTGTGTTATTGCCGAAAGAATCAGTTCAGAGTTTAGTTCCCTCGGACGAAGAAGAAGGTGGGAGTGACTCAGCAGAGGGAGGCTTGGCACACAGCCCAGGCAGTCAATTTCCCTTATCTTCCATTGATTTGGATGAAGACGTTTTGGATCCATGCAAGCGCAGAATTATGCGTTGAAGAGACCAAGTAAGGACATATTACAGGAGATAAGAGCGGCCACCTGTGTTTGGGTGGGGCTCCAGTAATTAGGGCTGCTGCTATAAATAGCAGCATGTGGGTTTGGCCATTGTGGAAGAGTATCTGATCGCAGTTCGTCAGGAATCCTGTGTGGCTGGTTTCTGGACTTTGTTGATTTTTCACGCCTTTGAAAACAAAGCAGAGCACTTTGTTGGAAGAAGAAGGGGTGTGAAGTTTCTTCACAGCCGCTAGCTAAGTACTTAATGACTGCTTAAGGTTAATTGTACAGACTACCCGGTTGTTTTGGGACAAGTGCTCTTTGCAATACAAAAAGAGTACTTAGTTTATTTTGAATTTTGGGATAAAGAACATTGTTTTGAATTTTCAAACGTGTGTGTGTCTGAAATCTGTACCCTTGAATTTTCGGGAGGCTCCTACCAGAGAGCCCGGCAGAACACAACCCTATGATTTTATGTTCTAAATACTTAGCTGGCTGTGTAACAAATCTTGATAATACTGGGATTTATACTCTACCACTGTACAGCTTGGTTCTTATGAGTGTGTTGGTGTGTTGCAGTTTTTAGAGGGATTGTTCCTAAACTGGCATGATAAAAGCAGGTTGGGATGAAGAATGGAAGGGAAGTGGGAGGCAGACCAGGGAATCCATTTTCAGAAGACATATGATGAGGTCCAACCCTTGATGAGATGCAACCTTTGAATCCACAGACATTCAAACCCGGTAATTTTCATCAAATGCCTATTTCTTTAATGTCTAACAACACCCCTGTTCAAACTGTTCCATCTGAAACTCTCAATGGGGTATGAGGGTGTTTTTTTAAAAAATATTTCAAAATAAATATTCCTTTGCAGTAGACAAAATATCTAATCATGTATTTATCTATAAGTACTTCCCAAAGTCAACATAATTATTCAAGTCCCATTATGTTTAATTTGCAACAAATTATGCGTTTAGCTTTAAGTTGAGGTTGCTAGGATGGTTAAAAGATGCAGCTTCCTGCTATTTATAAAACTGAGCTTCAGTTGATTCATGGCTTCCATGGGGATTGAATCTAATTTTAAATTTAGCACCCAAGACAGAAATCTTTTTAAAAAGTTTTTAAAGTTACAGCTTGATCCTATCCATATGTATTGGCAAATATGCCCTATTGATTTCAGTGGAAGTTAATGAGCAACTGCAGACATATCTAATAAGAAATAAGCCCCATTGATTTTGGTTAGAAATAATAGCAGGTCATTTGACTCAAGCATTTTTCTTGTTTTAAAAAAGAAGCATTTTATATGTTGTTCTTGGAAGCTAACATTGTGCATAAATGTACATAAGCACACAAGGGTACCTACCATCCCTGTCCTAATGTCCCCATGTATTTGTAACTATCTAATGTACTCATAACCATGCTTATACATCTTAGGTATTCAGAATCATGTTTCTATTTTGTCTGTAATCATGTATACACTTGACTAAATAAATAAATAATAAGCAAATAAACAAACAAATAAATAAACACACTACAATGTAGTGAATAATATATAGGTTTTGTGCTACACACATTATGGTCTGTAATCCAAGGGCCTCCATGTTTTATATCCTTTTTAATGGTGGCTTAATCCTATTTCTAAGAGTAGCTGTAGATCCAGTTTTGATACCAATGAACATTATTTTAACAACTGTAAGGAAGTAACATTTGATATTGAAATCATGGATTTTCCCTTAAACTACAGGTAGTTTATAACAGTTCATTTAGTCACTGATCAAAATTACAACTTTGAAGGCACTGAGAAGGGGTGGGTACCACATAACTTCATTCCTGGTTCACATTGCCTTGGGGTTATACCAGAGGCACTTGTCCACAGTTCGGCGGAGTCTCTTGCGGAGGCCTGGAATACGGCTGCTGCAGAGGCTCTTGACCGGATTGCGCCTTTGCGACCTCTCCGTGGCGCTAGACCCCGTAGAGCCCCATGGTTCAACGAGGAGCTCCGGGAGTTGAAACGCCAAAAGAGACGTCTAGAGAAGCGATGGAGGAAGAGTAGGTCTGAATCTGATCGAACACTTGTAAGAGCTTTTATTAAGACTTACAAAGTGGCGCTCAAGGCGGCAAGATGCGTGTACCATGCCGCCTTGATTGCATCAGCGGAATCCCGCCCGGCCGCTCTGTTTAGGGTGACCCGCTCCCTTCTTAACCAGGGGGGAGTTGGGGAGCCCTTGCATAGTAGTGCCGAGGAGTTTAACACGTTTTTCGCTGATAAAGTCGCTCAGATCCGGGCCGACCTCGACTCCAATTGTAAAACAGTGTCGACTGACAACGAGTCAGTCGAGGTGACTGGGGCACGTACTTGTCCACCTGTCTGGGAAGAGTTTGATCTGGTGACACCTGATGAAGTGGACAAGGCCATTGGAGCTGTGAGTTCCGCCACCTGTCTACTGGATCCGTGTCCCTCCTGGTTGGTCTCGGCCAGCAGGGAGGTGACACGGAGCTGGGCCCAGGAGATTACCAATGCTTCCTTGGGGAGGGGAGTTTTTCCATCACTCTATAAAGAAGCGCTTGTGCGCCCACTCCTCAAGAAGCCCTCCCTGGACCCAGCCGTACTTAACAACTATCGTCCAGTCTCCAACCTTTCCTTTATGGGGAAGGTTGTCGAGAAGGTGGTGGCACTCCAGCTCCAGCACTCCTTGGAAGAAGCTGATTATCTAGGTCCCCAGCAGTCGGGTTTCAGGCCCGGTTACAGCACGGAAACCGCTTTGGTCGCGTTGATGGATGATCTCTGGCGGGCCCGGGACAGGGGTTTATCCTCTGTCCTGGTGCTCCTCGATCTCTCAGCGGCTTTCGATACCATCGACCATGGTATCCTTCTGCACCGGTTGGAGGGGCTGGGGGTGGGAGGCAATGTGCTCCAGTGGTTCTCCTCCTACCTCTCTGGCCGGTCGCAGTTGGTGTTAGTGGGGGGGTCAGAGGTCGGCTCCGAGGTCTCTCCCTTGTGGGGTGCCTCAGGGGTCGGTCCTCTCCCCCTTGCTATTTAACATCTACATGAAACCGCTGCGTGAGATCATCCAAGGACATGGGGTCATCAATATGCCGATGATACCCAGCTTTACATCTCCACCCCATGCCCAGTCAACGAAGCGGTGGAAATGATGTGCCGGTGCCTGGAGGCTGTTGGGGCCTGGATGGGTGTCAACAGACTCAAACTCAACCCGGATAAGATGGAGTGGCTGTGGGTTCTGCCTCCCAAGGACAATCCCATCTGTCCGTCCATCACCCTGGGGGGGATTATTGACCCCCTCAGAGAGGGTCCGCAACTTGGGCGTCCTCCTCGATCCACAGCTCACATTAGAAAACCATCTCTCAGCTTTGGCGAGGGGGGCGTTTGCCCAGGTTCGCCTGGTGCACCAGTTGCGGCCCTATCTGGACCGGGACTCATTGCTCACAGTCACTCATGCCCTCATCACCTCGAGGTTCGACTACTGTAATGCTCTCTACATGGGGCTACCTTTGAAAAGTGCTCGGAAACTTCAGATCGTGCAGAATGCAGCTGCGAGAGCAGTCATGGGCTTACCCAGGTATGCCCATGTTTCACCATCACTCCGCAGTCTGCATTGGCTGCCGATCAATTTCCGGTCACAATTCAAAGTGTTGGTTATGACCTTTAAAGCCCTTCATGGCACTGGACCAGAATATCTCCGAGACCGCCTACTGCCGCACGAATCCCAGCGACCAATTAGGTCCCACAGAGTGGGCCTTCTCCGGGTCCCGTCAACTAAACAATGTCGGTTGGCGGGCCCCAGGGGAAGAGCCTTCTCTGTGGCGGCACCGACTCTCTGGAACCAACTCCCCCCAGAGATTAGAACTGCCCCTACTCTCCCTGCCTTCTGTAAACTCCTTAAAACCCACCTCTGCCATCAGGCATGGGGGAACTGAAACACCTCCCCCGGGCATGTTTAATTTATGCATGGTATGTTTGTGTGTGCGTCTGTTAGTTTATGGGGTTCTTTTAAATCTTGTATAAATTTTAAAGTTTTCTGATTATTTATGATTTGTTTCTATTTTGTTGTGAGCCGCCCCGAGTCTTCGGAGAGGGGCGGCATACAAATCTAAATAATAAATAAATAAATAAATAAATAAATAAATAAATAAATAAATAAATAAATAAATAAATAAATAAATAAATAAATAAATAAATTGCCATGTTTTGCGCATGTCCCCACGAGCAATTTCACTTCTGTTTATGCTCAGATGGTGGATTTGAAACACAGCTAACAAGATGATCAGCTGCACTTTGGGTGAAGAAATAAAGGTCAGTATTAACCCAGGGGCAGGTGGCAGTGAAGGGCTGCAAAAATTTTTACTACTATATTGCGGACGTGGCTTACCAGCCATGTGATCAAGTGGGAGTGGCTATTATTATTATTATTATTATTATTATTATTATTATTATTATTATTATTTATTAGATTTGTATGCCGCCCCTCTCCATAGACAATAATAAAAACAATATATAATGACAAATCTAATAGTTAGAATCTAAAATAACAATAATACATTTTAAAAGTCTAAAAAACAAGAAACCCCAATATATAAAAAATATATCATGGTGATCATGTGACCAGGGGCTGGCTTAAAGGTCATGTGACTGGCTTAAAGGTGGCCAACTTGACATCACTTACGTCAAGGGTTTGGTTAGGGTTAGGGTGCCTGGCCTCTCCTCGCCTCAAAGAGATACAATTTCACTATCTATTTACTATTACTGAACATCCAAAATATACTCTTTAATTCTAAGTATATATGCCATATGTGTACATACATATTACACACAGGCACATAAAAATATACATTATCTACTATATAAAATGTATGTGTATGTACACACAGAGAGAGAGAGAGAGAGAGAGAGCTCTTCCAAAATTATAACATTCAACCTCATTTACTGCAATAGGAAAAACATACTCAGAGCCCAGAAGGGAAAAAAGGGGGGGGGAAATCATTTTTTTCCTACCGGTTCTGCATACCTGACCAAACCTGTAGGAGTCACTGGCAGGCAGGAGGGTTTTTTCCAAAGCACGGATCAAGCAGATCAAGCCATCAAAACCCAGGAAAATTGACTGAAAATTCAGAAAAAAAGATGGCAGCAAGCATGGACTGACACAGCGAGAACTGGCTCCATGACGCCACAATTACATCACTAGCGGATCACTAACAGTTCAAGCAATTTGGTCCAAACCAGGAGCAACCGACCCCCGGCACTGAATAAAATTAACTTATGATCATTTTTCACACTTACAACCATTGCAGCATCCCTATGGGGGGGGTGGGGTGTTTCACATGATTCAATTCCAGATGCTTGGCAACTGACTCCTATTCATATGACCGTTGCAGTGCTCAGGGTCCTGTGATCACTTTTTGTGACCTTCTGGCCAGCAAAATCAGTGGGGAAGCCAGATTCACTTAACCACCGTGTTACTAATTTAATAACTGCAGTGATTTACCTAACGACAGTGGCAAGAAAAGTGATAAAGTGAACCAAAATTAACTTTAGAACTAACTTGCTTAGCAACATAAGTTTGGGGCTCAATTGTGAATTCTAAGTGCGGGACTAACGTATTATTTATTTTTTTCATCCATTAATAGGTACAGAAAACAAAGTTTTACTCCATGTGCTTGGAACATAAAATTCTTAAATGATTTGCAGAATCATTTTCCAAAATGGTCCTAGTAAATTCACAGATCACTGGTCCTAGCTTTAATCGGAAGGAAGCATTACTAATTTTAGTCCCGTTGACTCGCAACGAAAAGGCAGGCTATTTTATGCTTGGATTCAGCTATTTGCTTGCATGATCAGCAACATCAATCAACTTTGATTTGCTAAGGTAGCTAGGCAAAGCCATATCCTTTCTTCTAACTGGACAGACACCATCTGTTTTTTCCAAGTGGTCAGTGTCTTACCACAACATTAACCAAGAAGCAGCCTTTAGCTTCTGGTCAAGCAATTTTCCAAGGCACACAAAGGCCGGACAAGGAGTAATTGATGGAAACTAATTAAGGAGAGATTCAATCTAGAAATAAGGAGAAATTTTCTGATTTAGTGAGAACAGTCAACTAAGAAAGCTTGCCTTAGGAAAGCTTGCCTTAGGAAGTGGTGGGAGCTTCATCACTGGAGGCTTTCAAGAAGAGATTGGACTGCCATTTGTCAGAAATGGTATAGGGTCTCCTGCTTGGGCAGGAGGTTGGACTATATGACCTGCAAGGTCCCTTCTAGCTCCAACCCATCTCCATTTTTCAACTCCAGTCAATGTGTCAGCTGTAAGGTTCTATCCAATGCAACATGCTGACTCATAAAACTTAGGTTCAAAATCTCATTTGCTCATTTGCATGTTAATCCCATGGGACTGCGTGGCAAAAATTAAAATTAAAAATTAAAAATTAAAAATTAAAAATTAAAAATTAAAAATTAAAAATTAAAAATTAAAAATTAAAAATTAAAAATTAAAAATTAAAAATTAAAAATTAAAAATTAAAAATTAAAAATTAAAAATTAAAAATTAAAAATTAAAAATTAAAAATTAAAAATTAAAAATTAAAAATTAAAAATTAAAAATTAAAAATTAAAAATTAAAAATTAAAAATTAAAAATTAAAAATTAAATTAAAAATTAAAAATTAAAAATTAAAAATTAAAAATTAAAAATTAAATTTTTTAAATTAAATTAAATTAAATTAAATTAAATTAAATTAAATTAAATTAAATTAAATTAAATTAAATTAAATTAAATTAAATTAAATTAAATTAAATTAAATTAAATTAAATTAAATTAAATTAAATTAAATTAAATTAAATTAAATTAAATTAAATTAAATTAAATTAAATTAAATTAAATTAAATTAAATTAAATTAAATTAAATTAAATTAAATTAAATTATTAAATTTTCAGATAGCATTCAGCAAAACCAGGGAATAAAACATAATTCCAAAAGCATCTCTAAAAGGTATGAAGGACCCAATCCTTTGCTCCATGTGAAAATCCTGCCTCTTCGTCCATCTACACATAGGAAAATATGATCCACCCCATGTTGCTATGAGACATTCAAGACAAACCTCAAAAGATCAGAATTCTTTGCAAACCTAATGCCTGAAATGTTTCCAGAAACTTTCCTCCTGACTTCATATTCATTTTTCTGTTCTTTTCATAATTCTTGCAGGCTTAAAACTCCTTGTTGTCCCATTCATATATTAACAACCTATTTTTTTTTGTTTCATTGTTTAGAAGAGATGGGTACCAAGATTAACCTCATATAAAATCTATCACTCCCCCCCCCCCCCCCCAATCCATTAACAATAGTGTAAAGCTTGAGTTTTGTATTGGCTAACATATTGCATTGAGAATTTGTTTGGAAGATTTGTTCTTTTAAAAAAATCTAATAATCTAGTGTGGAGATATGTAACAACAGATTATAAATGCAAGTTTGGAAGCATTTATTTATGTCACACCTATCATGAAGCTCCCAATAGCAGATATGACTCTTCTATCCATGTTGATGGACAACTTATATCCAATGAATACAGTTAGAGGGGAAGACAAGAATACCATTTCCCCCCAAACACCTAGATACGCACACGTTCTTACAAAGGACAACAGGCTCAATTAATTCCTATATAAACAGAGCTCCGGAGTTTAATTTGCATTATTCTCTTTTTATTATTTATTGGCAACATTTAATTATCACACCCTTCACCAAACGTAATTAAAGATTTTAAACAGCCTTGATGACTCAATTAGAGTGCTTTAAAAAAGTTTTATTTTGCCGTGTGCCTCCATTAAATTAAGATTCAACTTTTAGAGGAAGTCTTTAATATTGCAACACATTAAGCTGAAGGCTTGCTTGGTGATGAATGAACCACCTCAGGCAAACATTGGCAAGCTCTCCCACTCAAGTACTCTCATGACCTGTTGAGAATGGCATGTTTTCTGGGTGAGGTTTTAAATCTGTTCTTCTGTCTCTGCTAACGGACTATCAAAAGGGCCCAGAGGCACAACCTGAGGGTCCTCTCTTGATTGCTTAAGTGTTGGCTTTGAAAGGATGCATCACAACTCAAGATTGTATCAAGAGAGCACTGTAGGAGAGGACCCAGCTGAGGCTGAGGGAGGGGTCAAATGCCCACAAGAGTCACTTCATGCCCACAACAGATCTAAGCAGCCCACCTTGAATTCCATTGACTTATCTACCACCAATTTGTTTTGACCATTAGTGGTTCAGATTCTTGTAGAGAAGCTTGTACAAAATCTTTATACTCATTTGAAGTGCCTGGATCTTATAACTTTCCTTGCATTTCCCAAACACCATTGTACAGTAGAACCTGTGATAATGACCATAATTCATTCCATAACTTTTGTTGCAAACCAATTTGGTCATGCCCCAAACCTACTTTTGGAAATTTGGCACTTAGGGGGGGGAAAAATGGTGCAGAAGGGGAAATCGGCCACGGGGGGGAGGGGGATGTGAATTTTTTGGTCAGAAGCCGATTTGGTCATGGTCAGAAGCATTCGTGACCAAAAGTTCTACTATATCAGCTTCAAGACAAGATCTTTGAATCATTCAAAATCCATGGCATTAACTTGCAAACTACTTTGAACCATCCAATTTCTTAGAAAACCAGTATGGTTGCTGCAGGCAGTCTGAGAAATTGCTTCCAAATTGAAGATAAAACTCCTTTATAGGACTAATTAATTTATTTTAGCCGGCATACAGTGTCTGAATGTGCAGATGCAAACATCCTAAGACTTAGATAGAAGAGAGTATTTGTAGCTCAGGCTTGAGGTTTGAGTTAGGAGATTTTTGAAAAAAGTTTCACTTCCAGACTAGGTAACATCATCAATGCACAGACATCATTGCAAGAAAACTACCAACTCAGAAAACAACAAAGACCCTGTGTTAACACTCCTTTTGCCGAATAAGGAAATAGTGTTGTATTGCCTTGAGTTCATTTCCACAGCAAAAATGCTGCAATGTATTTTTTTCAGTTGTTCATTCTATAGGTCTTCATAAATAAAAAAATAATGAAAAATATATTTTACCTCTTTTATGCTTTTGGATCCTGTGGGAAGAAGAGCAGGATAATGAATTAAATCTCCTATTATGACATTTTAATGGAATGAATTACAATCAATAACTTTCAGGTTGACTTTGCATAATATATCCTTTTCCCATATACATCTTGTTGAAATGTATTACTCTAGCCTGCATTTTTAATGTACCTTTACTTAGTGCCAAGCGCTCTGCATGATCAAGGAAGCAAGATTCATAACCGTATCAGCAAGGAGTTTTAATGCAAGAATTAAATAAGGGACAGAATCACAAAATGTACATTAGGAAACTGCAGCCATTTTACTGGCAAGGTAATTATGGGGGAGTCTCTTTGAACATATAATTATAGTGTATATTTTTAATGGCATTTTTTGAATTATAAGCTGCCTAGAATCATTGATTGAGATGTGCAACTAAACAAAATAAACGAACGAATGAATGAATGAATGAATGAATGAATGGATGGATGATGAATGAATGAATGAATGATGAATGAATGAATGAATGAATGAATGAATGAATGAATGATTTAAATCTCCTCTTCTTGGAGTTTTTATAAACTGATTGAGCTTCCCTCTAAGAGGAAGGCTCCAAATTAAGCTGCTGCCCCTTCCTTAGTTGTTTATATCTAGTAATTTTTCCAACTCCTCACAGCCTTTTGCATCAAATAAAATCCTAGTTATTAGGCAACCTAGTTAAAATCTTTGTGTTCTAAGATTAAATAGCACAGGATTGATTGATGCTGGTGACAGTGATGGTTGTGACTAGATGTCATCTTGCAGTCATTTTCATCTTATATGGATCTGTGGCTTAGCAAACAGGCATTCTCTGTGAATCACCTAAAATTTGTCTCATCTAAGATCACCTAGTTAACCATATGTATGTGGAATGTGAACAAAATTCAGGAATCTCACAAAGTTCACCTTGTGTCTGACAAAGATAATTACTTTCTCTCAAGCAACTCCATGGTGATTTTTATAGTTAGTGATAGTATACAATGAGTGTTATTTTGGCTTTTTGCTGTTTTTAAGATCTCCCATTGTTGGCCTATTAGAGGTAGTCCTTGAGTTATGACCTCAATTGAGCCCCAAAATTATGATGCTTAGTGAGACATTTATTAAGTGAATGTTGCCCCATTTTGCAATCTTTCTTGCAACCGTCATAAATATGAATCAGATGATAAGTTGTCTGAATTTTGATCACATGCCCATGGGGATGCTGCAAAAGTAAGTGTGAAAAATAGTCCTAAATCACTTTTTTTTCTGTGCTGTTGTAACTTTGTTTAGTCACTAAATGAACTGTTGTAACTCAAGGACTATCTATATATGAATTTTTGTAACATGCTTTCCAACATTTTTTTAAGTAACATCAGCTTATTATGTTTTTTTGCAAAGGCACAATGTAAATCTCTAAAAGTACATGCTATTTATATTACAGGGTACAATATAAAATACTCCCTTAAAATAATACCAATATTAATAAAGTAGCAGTGGAAAGCAACTATAATAATAATAATAATCTTTTTGGAGTGAAAATATTAAGAATGTAACCAAGTGATTATTTTGATGCAGCAACAACAAAAGCCAGAGGATGATATCAGCTCTGTATTTTCAATTATACAAAATTCAGGTATTGTGTTTTTTTATTACAAGATGAACTTTTTTGTCTCCAAAAATGGGGTGAAAATGTCTGTGCATCTTATAGACCAAATATTGGTGAATCTCCGCCCATACGTCGGTCATTTCTTTTGCCTCCACATGCCCCATTTTGGGGCCTTTTTAAAGTCTTTTTCATGCCCTTTTTTGGAGGCGTTTTCTGGCCTGATTTTAAGGCTTAGTTCAGGCCATTTCTGAGGCTTTTTATAGCCCATCTTCAGCACACGAGACTCAAAAATGGCCCCCAAAGCCTCAAAATTGGACCAGAAAGACTTGAAAATGGGCTGATAAAAGCCCCCAAAATGGGCTGATAAAAGCCCCCAAAATGGGCCTAAAAGCCTCAAAACTGGATCAACAGAAGCCTAGAAAACAGGCAGAAAAATGGCTGGAAAGGCCCAGAAAAAGGCCCCAAAATGGGGCACATGGAGGCCAAATACTTTTTTTGTGTTTTCCTATTTAAAATGTAGGTACATTTTATAATCAGGTGTGTCTTATAGTCCAAAAATATGGTAGATATATGGGAGTTTCCATGTCTTATTTTCCATCTGTGTGAATTTGATACACAGTCCTCCATCCTCCAACCGCCACGAGTCCTTGAAGAGGCAGGGCATACAAATCCAATTAGTACATAAATAAATTTAATTCATAACTATTTCCATGGGATTTCATCGTAACAGCAAAGAATGTGGCAATCCCAAAAGGTGCTTTTTCCCAAATGCAACTGGACTGAAGAAATTTCACTTCTCATCCAAGAAGCTTCTTCAACTCGTGAACTGAACTGAAGATGCTTCTTGGATGGAAAGCAAAATGTCTTCAAGGAAAAACAAAGTCCAGTTGCCTTTTGAAAAAGCACCTTTGGGACAACCATGACATGGCTGGTTCAGAATCTCCATAGACAAAGGATTCAGCACTTTCACAAGAAGACGTCTTGCCTGAATCCCATACAGTCAGTGAAGGGCTGCAAAAACTTTTACTACCACATTGTGGGCATGGCTTATTTTGTGGGTGTGGCTTGCTGGCCATGTGATCAGTTGGAAGTGGCTTGATGTTCATGTGACCGGGGGTGGCTTAAAGGTCATATGATTGGCCTAAAGGCGGCCAACTTGACGTCATTCATGTCAAGGGCTTGGGTTAGAATGCCTGGCCTCTCCTCGCCTCAAAGAGATACAATTTCTCTATTTACTATTATTGAACATCCAAAATATACTATTTAATTCTATGTATATATGCCATATGTGTACATACAGATTACACACAGGCACACAAAAAATATACATTATCTAAATTGTATGTGTATGTACACACACATGCGCATGCACGCACAACTCTTCTAAAATTATACGCATTCAACCTCATTTACTGCAATAGGAAAAACATACCCAGAGCCCAGAAGGGGGAAAAAAAAAATCAAAATATTTCTACTGGCTCTGCATACCTGTCTGTATCCGTAGGAGCCCATCACTGCATACAGTGGAAGACAATCAAAAGTCATGGTCATTTCCAAACATGTATTTTATTTTATTTTTCAAACATTGCCTTGAAATATCAATAAAAGAAAAAAAACCATACTGCCCAGAATTGGTGGGAAGGGAAGATTGGCATCTCCTTTGGAACCCTGTTTCCTATTATAGACTTCTCTCTCTTCTTCACCTCTCCATGTTGATGGCACAAGCAACGTTGCTCCTAAGGCATTTCCAGTGGCTGATGCAGAACTTGTCCCAAAGTAGGGCCAAAAGACACAAGTCAATGTTTGACCCATCTGCTACATGGACCTCCTTCCAAATGTTCATGAAAGCCACAGTGAACCAACAACAGACCCCAAAGGATAACATTTTGGTGGCACTTGTCGTCAGTTGAAAATGCTTTATTTCACTGACTTCTTAATAAAAAGGAAGGGGGAGCACCATGGAATTTGTAATACTGATAAATATGTACACAGTTATCAATATGGATAATGTTTTATCTCTATATACAAAGATCTCTGTACACATTTATAGACAGGATGAGCATTTTGGAGGAAGGTGAAGACTTGATGCTTTTGAGAGCACTTTGGATTTTATTTTATTTTTTAAACGCTTGCCCTTGTTGAGTGAGGGGGGATGGGAAACACCATTTTTCGAAAAATTAAACATCCTGCAAAATGATCCTGATTTGCAATGTAAATATTTTGATGTTTGAACTTTTCCTTAAGAATGAAAGAAATGTTGAGTTTTCACACTGCAGTGGACCAAAGGATACCGCTTAGGAAATACAAGGCAACTGAACAACCAATACAGCAACCAATTCATCGAAAATGAAGGCATTTGACATTTATATTCACAGACAAAATCAGCGCCATGTTCCTGGAAATTCTTTTTTTTTTCCCTACCTGCATTTTCACAGGTTACATCAGCCTAATGGAATCACCTGACCGATCAGCTGATCCCTGCTCCAATTAAATTGATTTCTTTCATCAGTGATAATTTATGAATGAAGCAAATCAACAAGTTACTTAAATAAGGAGTAATCCTTTATCCCACTATTATCACAGAGTTGATACAAATGGACAGTCTTTTATTTCCGTTTCATGCCAATTTCACATTTTGTTTTAAAATTTAGGATCCTATTCCACATATGCATTGATTTTGCAGGGCATTTTGTAAAAAATAATAATATCTCAAAATATGTACTTAAATACACATTTCTTTTCAAAATAGATTTAAAATGTACATTTTCCTTCAAAATACACATTTAAATTTCATAAACAGTGTTGCAACATTTGGTGAAGTGTGATAGCTAACAGAAAGCCAAGCTCTGCTTTTTATACAATATTCAAAGAAGGGCAAATTGAATCATTTCATACAGGAATTTGGAAAGATCAATTCCATTAAGATGGAACAAGAAGAGTTCAGAAAATCTTAAAACATTGTGGCCGTGATTAGTTGTTCTCTTAAGATGGAAACACAACTGGATTCTTTTAACTATATATCTGTTGCCATGTTATTCCTTCCTCAGGAAAAAAACCTATTTAATAATGCTGCTTTTATTTATTTATCCACATGACATAAATGGGTGAGCACCATTCCTATGTGCCCCCATTATTCCAGGAATCTCCAATAAGACTTGTGGACTTCAATTCCCAGAATTCCCCAGGCAGCATGGTTGGGTCAGGAATTCTGGGAATTAAGGACCATGGGTTTTAAAATTACAAGATTGGAGACCCCTGTGTCAGGTGTGTTGAGTTGGAACTTGCACATTTGCAAATCTCACATTTAAGATGGAATTTCCCCCCATTTGATACTATAACGTCTAGATTATAGTGCACCTCCAAATCATTTTTAGAGTCAGAGATCATCATTTGGCAGTCACTTTTCCTGGGCAAGTACTGCAACATTCTTGACAAGTGTCTGTACATCTCCTCTTTCAATTCTTTAATGGCCTTTGAAACCAAACATTCTTTAGAAATCCTATAGGTGGCACAGTATCGCAGGCAAAAATCCCCCTTCAAACTGCCCACAGTCTGGAATTCCACCCTGACAGGCTCAAGGTTGACTCAGCCTTCCATGGTAGGCTGGTAAAATAAGGTTGGTAAAATGAGGACCCAAATTGTTTGGCGGCACTACGGTGACATTGTAAACTGCCCAGGGAGTGCCGTAAGGAATGGTATATAAGTCTGAGTGTTATTTTCATTGCTATATCCCTCAGGAAATTTCTTCCCAAATCTGCTTCCTTGCCATTCAGCCCCATTGGCTGAACTGTTTTGTAAAGTAGCCAATCATAGAATTGAAGTTTATCCGTCATATCTTTTCTAGTCTACAATTTTAGTCTTTCTTATTAGGGAGGCAAACGTTCCTCTTTTTTTCCTCTTGATCTCTCTTTTTCTTGATTTTTCCCCCTCAGGCTAAATGTAGGCAATTCTTTCAACCATTCCTCACAGGACTTTATGAAACCCTCCTTCATTCTGGTGAACATCATCTCCATTTGGTCAATGTATGTCTTAAAATATGTTGACCAGCCTCTGCATTATTTATCAGGTGTATTTCCAAATCCCAAACTCTCTCGTCTCTTGTTCTCTGGATAGCTTCCAAACACGAAAACTCTTATTACTTCTGCTTTGGGACTACATTCATAAAGATCTCACTCTACCTTCTTATACATATATATCTATCATTTTCAGCGGAGGGACTGGCGTTTTATTAGGTACACAACTTAAATCTTTGAAATATGTTTTTTTTCCGTATAGTGCAAGAAAACTTGAACATAATGGATAATCCATATGTAGCATGTATATGCATGCAGGTGGCAGCTGCTTTCTTAAAAGAGATATTTTCCTGATAATAGCTGAAGAAACAAGAACGGTTCTTGCAAAATGATATTACTCCTATTCTTTAAAACAAAGTCTTTTAGAACTATATTTCTTCCTCTATGTAGAATTATTTGTTTCAGGGCCAACAAAGGTCCCAATCAATCCTCATATCATTACTAAATTTGGTGACATCCATCAGGAAAACTTTCTAATGGAATTATCAACTGGACCATAAATAATTCCTTTATGGATGTTCCTATTTAAGAAAATGCAACAGAGGATGTGGGAACACTAACATCTTGCCATCATGGGCTATGCTGGCAGAGGATAATGTGAATGGTGTCCAATAATGTACATAAAGGAGAACCACAAGTTCCTCAATTTTTTATACTGGAACCTATAAAACAGTTTTGATTTGAACAGATAAAGAGATCTCCTGTCTTCATCCCATCAGCCTCTCCATGGTAAAAGAGGGTTGTGTAGAAAAGATGAATTTGAGAACTGGAATATTCTCCCCGAGACTTCAAGTTAAGCCAGAAGGGAAGAAGTGACTCATTTAGATGCTCTTATGGTATGTGCTTTTGAGTCAGGAAATGTAAGCTCTGGTAACACCTCTCAAAAAAGCAGCTCAGGTGATGCAATAATGAAAGCAACAGATTCCGTGTTCAAAAAAACGTTATCTTACACATGGAATAATGTTGGTATTCTGAGTAGGAGCAGTAACATAAAAAGGAGCTTTTAAAACAGACTCACAAGTGAAACGAACACCTCTCTTTCTGTGTTGGGCCATATCCCGTTTGTAAAGTTAAGTACTTCTACAGTGTAGATCAGCTCTTGCCCAATACACAAGTTGATCATTAAACTGCTTAGTTGGTTATTTCAATGATAGGGATTTTTAAAAAAAATGCCTTTCAGAGGCGGAAAGATTTATACCAGCTGAAGAGAAACCACAGTATGTTTGACCCTACAGACTTAACACTTCTGCTGTTGTCAGACAGCTGCCAATCTCATATGGCACCATTTCCGTACAGAAAAACTTTGGACCTCTCTCCTGAATATTTATGCCAATTAACCCTAGAGAAGACCAAATCAATAGAACAAGAGAGAAATCAGGGACATCGGTCATCAAAATGATATCAGCAGTGTTCTTTATCGCCAAATGTGAGACAACCTAAAATAAAATAAATTTCCCCCCTGTCCAGTTGTATCTGACTGTAAGGGGCAGTGCACATCTCCATTTCTTAGCTAAGAGAGCCAGTGTTGTCTGAAGACCATTTCCATGGTTATGTGGCCAGCATGACTATAAGCTGACTCACAGAGGGCACTCTTACTTTCTCACCTAAGTGGTACCTATTTATCTACTCACATTTGCATTCTTTTGAATGGCTAGGTGGGGAGGAGCTGGGGCAAGCAATAAGAGCTCACTCTGTTATATGACACTCAGGTCCTGAATGCAGGCTGTCAGCTTTTCAGCTGACAAACTCATTGTCTTTAACTGCTGAGCCATCACAACCTTCTACACAATCTAACCCAAAGCAAATATACATGGGCCTTTTCCAGAGCCTGCTTTGATGGCCTCCCATCAGCTTTACTGGTTGGAAGATTTCATGGGAGTTCTTAATTTGGAGAGACTTTGCACTAAAGGAGGGAGGAAAAACTCTCAACAATGATTTTATTCAGGGTGTGTTTTAATGATACCCCGAGATGTTCTCTGATTGCCCCAATCACTTCCAAATATGAGACCCGCACTGATAAATTTTATGCTTTGTTTAAGGGATTCTAACCATATACTTGCATTTCAGATGGCCAAATATCTTCACCAAGGTATACAACTGTGAAAAACTTTCAGTTAGATATGTCCATGCCTGTTGTTTCTTCCCCTTTGAATGGTTATGTCAAACTATATATTTTTTATTATAAAACATGGTCAAAAAGTTATTAAAGATTTGAAGTTACAAAAAATATCTCATGGAATCAGAGAAACAGTCATGTCCAACTCTGAACATTTCTAGAGACAGTGAAACTATAGCTCTCGAGAGTTGTAAATCCTAGCAGCTGAAATTTAGACACTGGTATCATGGCATTCAGTGTTAATTGGTCCTGGGAGGTAGGATGGGTACTAAAAAATACAAGTGCCAAATATATCAGGTGACTTACCACAAGACCTTTGTTTTGGCATGGAAAAATTTGTGCCCATCCCTTTTTCTATGTCAGTGACTGGCTTCCTGTCCACCCTCTGCAGCCATCCCACCCTTCCTTTTGCAGTGTGCCAAAGAAACTACAAGTACTGAGACAACATTTGTGCACCAAAATGCATCAAGTTGATCAAAGTGAGAAGCAACCTAGAACTAAGAAGAAATTTCCTGACAGTTAGGACATTTAATCAGTGGAACGACTTGCCTCCAGAAGTTGTGAATGCTCCCACATTGGAAGTTTTTAAGGTGAGATTGGACAACCATTTGTCTGAAATGGTATAAGGTTTCCTGCCAGAGCAGGAGGTTGGACTCCATGGTCTCTTCTAACTCTGTTGTTCTGTTCTGAGTACCAAACTTGATGAGTTGTGAAGCAGTTGAATACTGAGGAACCACTGTATTGAGAAATTCCCAAGGGTTCACTGAGAGGGAAAGCTTCTAAACCAATGTTTCTCAATGTTGACAACTTATAAGATATGTGGCCTTCAACTTCAAAGATATTTCACCGATCATTAAAGCTTGAACTTCCCCCCCCTTATTTTCACAATGAAAAATATGTCTTTCCACAAGCAGAATATTTCTCCAAGTACCCATATTCTGTATTTATTTGAAATTGTACTCCAGGCTTAGCCTTTTTAATGCTCTAGCATGCTCTAGCTATACTGGATGGAGAATTCTGGGAGTTGAAGTCCACAAGTCTTAAAGTTGCCCAGTTTGAAGCCCTATGCTCTAGCTGAACAAACTCTGCAAAAGCACAGGTGGCATCTGTCTTTGCTTTAAATGCAAGACACTACACACTCTAGTCCCATTAATCAATCTTCATCTTCATCTTCACATTCACAGCACAAAGGAAAAAAAAGAAAAGAATGGTCCTTCTGTTTCAGCCTCAGCTTCCCATCTGTTCTACCATTTGATAATTCCATTATGCTCACTTACTTGAATTTGGCACAACTACATGTTATACCTGGGCCTCCAATGATTGTCTCTTAATTATTCTGAACCGATTCCATTCTTACTTTCCACACTGGCTTCATACACAGATAGTATCAAGTGATGCAACCTGTAGCATCTGACAATGCCTGACTTATCTATGATTTACATACTTGCCTCTGACCTTGGGGATTGGTAACAAAAGACATCATGTGCACGTTATCATTGTGCTTAGCTACAAATGTCTAGGATTGGCATCTCAAACTTTCTCGGAGGACTTGAAAAGCAATGTCTTAGGTCTCCTAAGAGGCACCATACCAGTTGGAAGCGAAATCTAATCTTTTTTTTAATCAATTCTTGCTTGTGTCATCTAAGATGTTTCTCAACTTAGCTCTTGCAAAGAACTTTCTGTCCAATCACCCATTCGGGATTTTACATTTATTAACACTTTATGTTATTATACCCATTCATCTTCCTTCTGAATGTTTCCATATCTCTTATCTCTATGCTCTACTATATTTGGCTGCTACTTCTGGATAGGTGTCATCTCACTCTCCCCAGAATTCACTGTGGGGAAAAAACTTTAAATCCCCCCCTCTATTTTCTCCTTCCACAAAAGGTTGCAATCCAAAATAGTAGGTCTCACTGATGGCCACAGTCCTGCCTTTCTTTCCTTCCCAAAAAGTTCTGAGATGTGACATTTGGAGCAAACCCGCCAGAAAATATAAGATGGTAGATGTATGAAATAATGTAAGCTGCCATGTCATTCCTAAAAGTATTGGCCTGAGTTTCCGTTCATATTTATGCTTCCTTCTCCCCATCCCCCTGCCAAAGGAATGCATTATTTTTATATCTGCCCTGTGAACCAACGGATCTTCTTTCCCTTGGCTAATTCAATCAATATCCTGACCTAGAAGAATTTTCTTCCTTTACTGCATCTATCAACACAGTGACTAATGCTCTTTGTTGACAGGACTAAAAGTAATTTGAAAAAAAAAAGATTCATAGCCTAAAATCCAGAGGTTTCATGAGGAAGAGTATTAAAATCATGGGTGCCACCAGGCAGTTGAGTCTCTCTTTTTTAAAAATGTGTGTATTATGTATCTCGTGCACCAAAAGGGGGCAGAGCTTCAATCACTTGAATGACCACTGCCACTCAATGCTGTTTACTCCCTCATTATGGCTCCAGCTGAAGACCATTCATTTACATCAGTGTGATGCATTTCATAAAGGATACAAAGGCACATTAACAACTCTGTTTTAAAAAAATAACTTTTGCACATGCACTTGTTTGCATCCTGTTGCCTGAAAATTGGGGGCTTGGGGCTTTTTAAGTGAAATGGCCAAAAATTTTGATCAGGCAGGTCGTCCACATTTGATTAAAAAAATTGCTAAGTCTATCTGGAGGGTCTGGTGGCTCTTTAAATAAATGAATGGTGCACCTCAATTTTCATGCAGAGCACATCCCCTGCTCTAATGCTATTCTGCATTAAAACCTCCTCTATTAATTATCTCAACAGAACCTTGCACCAAGAGTGGGAGATGTAGAAATAATCTGATTAGCTTGGCTGATGGAGCAAAAGAAATAAATGAGATCCATCCAAGTTCTTGGATTCTTATAAAAACATACCTGCCCATCTTTCATATTCTTATGCTGTCATTTTTCAACACGAACCCCTGTAAATTCTGAGTCCAAGCCAAACTGCACAAAGGCAATATAAAGCTACTTTCTATTCCAGCAAACCCAAGCAGCTCACCTTTCCAAATCATAAATGTCTTCCCACCACATTTGTCATAAGTGCCGAAAACAGCTATTTGTCACTGTGTTTTCATTCCAAAACCACCACCAAGCACACACAGGAAAGTCTACACTTGACTCTAAAACAGAATTATCTGGATTGATAGAGACCTTTCCTTTCTCACTCGTGCCCCCTTTGCTTAATCACTTTTATGAACCGATTCTCTTCTGGCTCCCATGCTTGTTGGTGATCTATGAAGTCTGCATCTGTGCATGAGTTCTCATGGCAAAGGTGCTGAAGGGGCTGCACTACTGAGGAAGTTTTATGGTTGGGTAGCCCTACTAGGAAAGATGCCCCACAGAGGCTGCAGGTCCGACACCATTATTCTGATTTTTTTTTCTGACAGTGAGAACAATTAATCAATAGAATTGCTTGCTCTTGGAGTTGTGAGTGCTCCATCACTGAAGGTTTTCAAACATAGACTGGACAGCCATTTAAGTGGGAGAGTATAAGGTCTACTGCCTTGGACTAGAAGACTTCTGAGGCCTCTTCCAGTCCTAGATTCTATGCTCTTCCAAAGTTCGTTTGGGACAAAACACCCAGACATAGGGCTATGGTGCTTATGAAGAAAATTTGAACACCTTACTTTGAGAAAAAGACACACGTGTGCTTTCTTCCCCTTGGGTGACTGGGGTTTTGTTCTGTTTTCACAGCAGTTTTCCTGCCCACGTGGAAATTTACAGACTCTCTTTGGAAGCAGGCACTCATTTGGAGACAAGAAAGAGGTGGCTATAAAGACAGAATGAAAACTGTACAAGTCCAATGAGCCTTGGAGGGCCACTTTGCTTTCCCAAAGAGGGACAGCTGTAAGCTGATCTCTCTTTTTTTGCCCAGAAAACATCTTAGCTTTCAGAAGAAATCCCATTGCTTCTTCCAATCTCCGGTGGCCGTGATGACAGAGGCTGGATTTTGCTTGTTGTCTGCTGTCTGTAGTGCTGAGTCTTAGGGTCCCAAGGACACCCACCGGGGATGCCCATTCCGCAGACCAGTATCCATATACATAGAAATGACACGCAGGTATCAAACTCATGGCTGGCATATGCACAACACTGTGTACATGGGTTGAGTTTGTATAGGCTCTGCTCTGCTGGCAACTGGAGAAGCAGGAGGAGGAGGAGGAGAGGAACAAAAACGAAGGTAGAGAATGAACATCGTCCTTGTATCTTGCCTTTTATTTTCATTTTTATTCCATTGCATTGCTTTGTTCTCTCTCTCGCTCTATTTTTTTTTTTAAAGTCTGGTGCAAAATACAGGTTTGGCCCAAACCCAATACAAACACTTGCCTTTGGGATGCTTGGACAAGATGCTATCTGGTCTCTAGTGAATCCAGATATTCCAGGGCTATGTCATAGCAGAAGTGGTACTGTTCCTTTAAGGAAAGGGAAAAACAAGAGAGTGAGTACATGCGCACTGTACCCTGCTAAAGTTGTTATAGAAAAGTGGAAAATATTTGCCTGGATAGATAATTAGAGATGACCTTGGAAACTGGAACAAAATGGGGAGCACAACAGGACCGAAGCTCAGGAAAAGGAATATTAAAAAGAAACTTGAACTACTTTTACTTCTCTTTGGAATATTCATCCTTGTGGCCAACAGAATAATTCTGGTTTCTAGAATATTGTACATGCAAATAGCAGGTACCTCCCTTCCCTCACTTGATTAAAATTTACTTCAAATTAAATATGATTTTAAAGGGGGGGGGGAGCTGAAACTTTATGTGAAATGTTGACACTGTTACATGTCAACTCTGGATGAACTTGCCAATATTTTTCAACAGCCTAGTAAAATAAGATTGCACACCAGAGTCTGAAAAATTGGTTGCCCTAAGATAAGCCTTTGGTTGATGCAGGAGGTGGCTTTTGGTTTTTGCAATCCGAAAGGGAGTTGACTTGCTACCTGCTTCTCAAAAAGCTTAAATTATATAGAAGTAACTATTTCATGAAAGTCTTGTTTTTTTTTAAAACGAACAGGACAGCTGTTTTCAGCTGTGGCAACTAAGTTCTGAAAATAATGAGTTCCTGTCTAGGAAGAATTAAGTTATAGCAAAATGGTTCCATTGATAAGGAAATTGTGACAAAGATCTACAGTACAACTGATTAAGTTACTCCCAGTAAATTCTAAAAAAAAGGTATATTGCGCAAAGTGATCTAAAGATGCCATGAATCCTTTATTCAAAGTCTAATCACATCTTGGAGCAGGTGGTGGTGGAAGAAAAATAAATAGATCAAGAAGTACTGCATTATACCAGTTAGGAAAACATTATAAAACCATGGACCCTCTGAATTTAAGAGCAAGAATGATGTAACCATTGAATAAACATGGGGATAGTTGAGATACTTCTAACCCAGAAGAATGGAAGAAAGACATTCAGTGTTCCATAACATGTTACAAGATAACTCACAATTCACAAACTATATGGTTCGGGACACAATTATCTTTTCATTTTCACACTTCTCTGAATTTTGTAATACAGCTTGTGTAAAATGCACTCATTTCTCACACCAAGCAAAAGAAAGTATGTTAGGTAAGACAATATGTAAAATTGGATAATAGATATGCAAATGGATGTAGAAACCAGTTTAATGTACGGGTTTATCTTTATGAAAATTTAAAAAATTAGAAACTTGTAGAAAGTGAGGCTGGCCGATAAGTGAGGCTGGCCGAGTCTTTGGAGAGGGGCATCATGCAAATCTAATAAATTATTATGATTATTATTATGATTATGATTATTATTATTATCATTCCTCTTATTTAACCTCAGGTCTTTTGTGCCCTATTTTATTCAATAGAATAGTTGTGAGGTTGAAATCAAGGGGGGATGGAGAAAAATACTCATGCTATTCTGACTTACTTGGAGGGGGGGGAAGTATAGGTGTAGACATAAATAATAACCTAGTTCCCATTATCCTTTCTACTCAAGGAAACTCAAGGAAAAGTATAAGAACTACAGACTTATACACACTGTAAGCACTAACTATAATCTGATACACACTCTGCCAATTTGTGTGTGTGGACATGACTTGGAAGTAATCCTGACTCTTGAATCTTGACTCTGGAAATGGTTTGCCATTGCCTGCTTCTTAGGTTGGAGAGAGAGTGACTGGTTGAAGGTCTTTCTGCCTAAGACACAAAATTGGAAGTCTTCGTCTTCCAGTTTGTAACCCAGTGTCTTTAATGTCAACTGGTTGAAAAAAATATTTCCAAATGTGATTGCTTACCGAGTAATGATCTGCAGATTTATTGCATGGCTTCTGCTTACCCCACCAGAATTAATATAGAAGTTGGGGGGGTGGGGAGTAAAGATTTCCCCTGTCCAGTCCTGTCAAGCCCTAAAAGGCAGTGCTCAACTCGGTTTCCTAGCCGAGGGAGCCAGAATTGTCCAAGGATGCTTCTCTGGTCATGTGGCTGGCATGACTATACACCAAAGTGATACCTATTTGTCTACTTGCTCTTGCATGCTTGGCAGGAGCTGAGGCAAAAACAGAAAATCACCCGTCATGCAATATTTAGGTCTTGCTGGTTGGTGAGCCAGTGTCACAACCATTAGGTCATCGAAGGTCCCTTCTATTTAAACGATGTTGGAGTTGGGTAGAAGTTAGGTGGAACAGCATCCCTTACAGAGACTTATATGGCAGTGGAAGCGATGTGCCGGTGCCTGGAGGCTGTTGGGGCCTGGATGGGTGTCAACAAACTCAAACTCAACCCAGACAAGACGGAGTGGCTGTGGGTCCTTCCTCCCAAGGACAATTCCATCTGTCCGTCCATCACCTTGGGGGGGGGGAACCACTGACCCCCTCGGAGAGGGTTCGCAACTTGGGTGTCCTCCTCGATCCACAGCTGACTTTGGAACATCATATTTCGGCTGTGGTGAGGAGGGTGTTTGCCCAGGTTCGCCTGGTGCACCAGTTGTGGCCCTATTTGGACAGAGTCATTGCTCACAGTCGCTCATGCCCTCATCACCTCGAGGTTCAATTAATGCAACGCTCTCTACATGGGGCTACCTTTGAAAAGTGTTTGAAAACTTCAGATCGTGTAGAACGCGGCCGCGAGAGCCATCATGGGGCTTCCCAGATCCACCCATGTTTCTCCCCTGCACTGTTCGGAGAGTCCAATGTGGGTTGTTCTTCAGCCTCATTGGCAGGGACTGAGTTAAAAATTAACATAATTATTATGTCCCGCCCCCCTCTGCCTCCTCAGGTTCAGTCTTAAAAACTCAGTCATAGTGTAGGGACTATGAGTTTTCTTCTCACAGTATGTGAGATTTATAGGATGTTTACTAACAATAATTTTTCTCCTTTTTTCCCCTTTCTCTATAGGAGGAAGACCTGGATCTCGAGAACCACTGCCCTCCGGGGTATTGTTCTCCGTCTCTTCAATCCCTGAGAGGCCACTGCTCTCCGGAGTATTGCCTTGCTGAAAGGGATCGCTGGATTGGGGTCCCTGACGCCCGCGATCAGACCCCCCCCCCCACTCTTCCAGCGCAACGAGTCTCCGAGTATCGGTTCTTACCGATCAGAGGAGCAATCAGCACACAGAATTTCCCCATGGGGGGAAATCAGCTGTAAGGCGATCCCAGCGGCTCTCAGACAGCGTTCCTGCCGATCGGCAATGGAAAAAGAAAAAAAGATCAGCTGTTCGGAGGCCCTTTGCAGCCAACGTTTTCCCGATCGCTCAGAGGAGCAGCGATCGAAGGAATTGAAGGGGGGGTGCAGAAGGTGATCGCCGAGCCGCCCGAAGTTGCGCCCGCCATTTTGGCGCAGGGCCAAAGCCTCTGTGTCCTCCTCCGGCCGTTTGAAAAGCAGAGCTTTTCCCACCTGACGTCACGGTCGCCATCTTGTCTGCTAAGGGGTCAGAGTGACTAGGCTCTTTTCAGCCTATCCCAGGGCCGCCATCTTGCTTCAGGGCGTTGCCAGGACAACGAAGCTATTATGGGCTTCTACCTGGTATCCAGCCGATCACGAGCAGGAAAAACATATGACGTGTTATTTAGGGGACACCAGCTTCCCTAGTCCACCATTTTACTTGCTTTTAAGCAGTAACCTCGTGTTTTTTGGCTCGGTGTTGTTCCAAACATGTCTCAATCCAGTCCCAGCGCTCCTGTGCCCTCCTCCTCCAAGAATAAAAGTAAGGACAAGGGGCCCAGCTCAAAATCTAAGGGGAAGAGTTCTCAGTCCTCCAATGCACTAAAGGAGGCTGAGAAGAAAATAAAGGCCCTCGAGGCCCAGCTGGACAAAGCAAAACCGAGACAGGGGCCTAGCCCCTCAGCCATGGTTATTCCACCCGTTTATCAAAGCCCGCTGGGTCCTCCTCCCCTGTCATCGGCCACCTTCGAGGGGCCTCCTTTTCAAAGTGCTGGGGGTCTTTCACCAGACCGCCCATTAAGTGCCCCCCCACCATCTGAGGGATTTCAGAGATCAGAATGGAGCAGGCCTGCCTCTCAACCTCCAGCAGCTACAGCCACATTCACGCCCACAGCAGCAGGGCTCAGGGGCTCTACAGATAACTGGCAAGCCATGTCTCCCTCGGTACAAGACATGATTGCTTCAGCTTATGCACAGGGCATAGCAATTGGGGCCCAACAACAACATCAATCCCCACTGCCACCTCGCCCCAGCAGGCAGGATATCTGGTCAGCTCCTGCACCTGCACCTTCCCTGCATGACTCCTTTCAGGAGGAGCAAGAGTTCAGAGAGGCCTTTTCAGACCCAGAGAATGAGCTGTCGGGGGATGAAGCCACCTTACCAGAACAGCCTGTACTAGCAGGCTTATTCAAGGCACCCCTTTTCAGGGTTCTCCTAAATAAGGCCAGGACCACACTAACTTTGACCAGTGCCCAAAAGACGGCTGACCAGGATGTGGGCACATTACCCGCTTCCAGACTCATTAATGAGCCTCAAAGGGACTCAGAAACTATCCCTGCAGTGCCGATATTTGCAGAAAACATAAAGAGGCCCTGGCAGCAACCAGCAGCAGCTCTGGGTCCCTCAGCTCTGGACAAGAAGCTTTACTCCTTCGATCCAGAAATAGAGGATTTGCTCCAATACCCGGCTGTGGATACCCCGGTTACCTCACTAATTTCCAATGCCCTGGTTCCATCGGAGATGGCGGATGGTTTGAGGACCGATGATAGGAAGGCCGAGAACCTGGTCCGGAGAATGCACCAGCTATGCGCCTGGTCCTTGAGAGCTGCTATGGCAGCCTCCTTCTTCAACCGGGCCTCAATCCTTTGGCTTCGAGACATCCTCCCCAGGCTGGGCCCGGAGGACGCTCGCCTTCGCCAAGACATTAATAAATTGATCGCCTCCACGGAGTTCTCCGCCGATGCCACCTTGGCTGCTTCTAGGTTTTCATCCAGGGCGATGGCTACCAACCTTTCCACTCGACGCCTAATATGGCTCCGCTCTTGGCAAGCGGACACCAAATCGAAATGGCGTCTTGCAACCGCGCCCTACCAAGGGACCACACTTTTTGGAGAATCACTAGACAAAGTCTTGATCGAGGATAAAGACAAGAAAAAGGTGCTGCCAAGGTCGGCGAGGAGGCAAGACAGGCGGGCGGCCCCATACTACAGAAGGCAGCCCTTTCGAGCGGACATGGCCGCGCCTGCGGCCTCAAACACCAGGCCATATGGACAGAGCTCCTACACGCAGCCATCCTTCAGGTCCGACAGAACAGGTTACGGAGACAGGAACCGACAGTTCCAACAGCCCCGCAGATCCTTTCGGGGCGGGAACAGAGGAGGGTACCGAAAACAAAAATGACTCACCCATCCAGGTACCCATCGGTGGACGCCTGCAGTCCTTCTCAGGCTCTTGGGCGGCTATTTCCACTGACATTTGGGCGCTAGATACCGTGAAGAACGGTCTGCGCATCAACTTCCTACAGACTCCTCCGGACAGATTCCTACAATGCCCGTCGCTATCTCAACCAAGATGTTCCCTGATTGCCAGGGAAGTACAACACCTGTTGGACATTGGGGCAATAGAACCGGTGCCAGTACATCAACAAGGACAGGGGTTCTACTCTATTGTGTTCTTGGTCCCCAAGACGTCCGGCGGCTACCGCCTGATTCTCAACCTCAAGCAGCTGAACATCTACGTTCGCTACCAACGTTTCAAGATGCATTCCTTAGTCAATCCTGGCATCCATCCGACACCACGACTGGATGACCTCCATCGACCTCAAAGAGGCGTACCTGCACGTACCAGTTCATCCACATCATCGACGTTTCCTCCGCTTTTGTATACAGGAACATCATTTCCAGTACAGGGCAATGCCCTTCGGACTTTCATCGGCCCCCAGAGCTTTCACCAAGCTTCTGGATGTACTGACAGCCGACCTGAGAACCAGATCCATTTGTCTCATGGCCTACCTGGACGACGTAATCATCTTGTCCAGCAGCCCTCAACAGGCCAGACTAGATCTACAACGGACAATACGTTCTCTAGAGACCTGTGGTTTCACGATCAACTATGTGAAAAGCCACCTGAATCCAACCAAACAGCTCTTACATTTGGGAACTCTGATAGACTCTGCAGCCGGAATCATTTACCTGTCATCAGAGAGGCAGCAGAGGGTGAGGACGCTGATAGCTTCTATTCAGCACTGCACCAGGGTCCCCTTGGCCCTTCTATCCCAGCTGCTAGGAGTCTTCATCTCCTGCATCAGCATCGTCCCATGGGCGCGGCTGCACGCCCGCCCGCTTCAATGGCTCCTCCTCCCCTTCCAAAGAGCACGCATGAGCCACTCCAAACACCAGGTACATCTCACGTTACCTGTCCGTCACTCTCTGCCCTGGTGGACGTCCCAAGCGCTGACCAGAGGCTCTCCCTTCCTACACCATCGGGAGGTGACGATCACTACAGATGCGAGCCTCTCCGGCTGGGGAGCACATTGCAGCTCCAGAGTGGCCCAGGGTCTCTGGACAGCAGACGACCTGAGGGACCCCAATATCAACTTGCTAGAACTAAGGGCAGTCTTCAAGGCACTCCACTCCTTCAAAGACTGGGTAGAGGGACAGCATGTCCTCGTCATGACGGACAACGTAGCAACAAGGGCCCATATAAATCATCAGGGAGGTACGAGGTCGGGCCGTTTGATGGAGGAAGCTCACTCCCTGATGTCTTGGGCGGAAACACACCTGGTCTCGATCCAAGCAGAACACATCTCAGGATCAGACAACACCCAGGCGGATTGGTTGAGCCGCACAACCATCGACCCGGGGGAATGGTCATTGAACCCGGAGGTTTTCCAGGACATTATACACCGTTATGGGGAACCGGTAGTGGACCTGTTCGCGACCCACCTCAACAACCAAGTGGCCCGGTTCTACTCCCGGTTCCCGTGCCCGGGAGCCGACCGTATCAATGCGCTCCTCTCCCCATGGCCAAGGGGTCTACTCTACGCCTTCCCTCCGACTTGCCTTCTACCCAGGGTAGTCTCCAAGATACTCTCGGAGCAGGCGGAGGTGATTCTCGTCGCCCCCTTTTGGCCCAGACGACCATGGTTCGCGGACTTGATGGACCTCTCAACCTCCCCGCCATGGAGGATCCCATACCACAGACTCTCCCTCACCCAGGGGTCGTTGGTGCACCCAGACCCTCAGTGGTGGAGGCTTGCCGTGTGGAGATTGAGGGGGACCGCTTGAGGGCGGAATCCCTGTCGGAAAAGGTCATCCATACCATCCAATCGGCTCGACGCCCGTCAACGACTCGCATTTATCAAGCGACATGGGCAGCGTTTTGTAGATTCTGCAGAGCTCGAGAGAACCCCCCTCGCTCAGCCTCCATCTTACATCTATTAGACTTCCTACCGAAGGGGCTGGACGAAGGGCTGACCCCAAACACCCTTCGCAGGCAGGTGGCAGCTATCGCCACGGTCTTAAGACCAGACCCCCTTCGACCGATTTCCCATCATCCATGGGTTAAAGACTTTCTCCGAGGAGCCTCGAATCTTTCTCCTCCAGTTATCCATCACTTCCCATCCTGGGATTTGACTTTGGTCTTACAGGCCCTTACAGGACCTCCTTTTGAACCACTGAGAGAAATCACGCTTCGCCTTCTATCAATCAAAGTAGCGTTCTTAGTGGCCATCACATCTGCTCGCAGGGTGTCGGAACTCGCGGCATTGTCAGTCCAGCCGGACCTTTGCGTGTTCCACCCAGATCGGGTTACTCTTCGGTTAGATCCCAGCTTTCTACCGAAGGTCAACACAAGATTTCATAGATCCCAGGACATAATATTACCGGACTTCTGTACCCACGGCTCACACCCGTCAGTCTTACGCTGGCACAAAGTGGACGTCCGTAGAGCTCTAAAGATTTACATTCGACGGACCAGCTCTTTCAGGAAATCAGAAGCATTATTCGTTTCCTTCTTCCCAGGATCCATGGGCAACAAGGTGTCCTCTAAAACTATCAGCCGATGGATCCGGTCCTGCATTATGGAGGCATACAGGACACGTGGGACACCTTTGCCAAGGACAATCACGGCTCACTCTACCAGAAGTGCAGCCACCACAGCCGCCTGGAACACACAGGCGTCGATCGATGACATCTGTCGGGCCGCAACCTGGGCGGCCCCCACGACTTTCATCAGACACTACCGTATAGACTCATTCACTTCATCGGAAGCGGCATTCGGTCGCAGAGTGCTGCAACGGGTTTGTGTTCAGACACCCCTGGTCCAGCCTATCCCGCCCTAGTTGGTTTGCTTGGGTATATCCCACATTGGACTCTCCGAACAGTGCAGGGGAGAAGGACTGTTGAACTTACCTGAACGGTCTTCTCGCTGCACTGTGAGGAGAGTCCAAACCCTCCCGGCTTCTTGGCCCAGGGGTTCAGTTCGTTACCAGTTTAACTTCTTAGTTAATAAAATTAGTTTGTTTACACTATTCCTTCGTTTTTCTTGACTGAACCTGAGGAGGCAGAGGGGGGCGGGACATAATAATTATGTTAATTTTTAACTCAGTCCCTGCCAATGAGGCTGAAGAACAACCCACATTGGACTCTCCTCACAGTGCAGCGAGAAGATCGTTCAGGTAAGTTCAAAGGTCCTTCTACAACACTCCGTGGCCTGCATTGGCTGCCGATCAGTTTCCGGTCACAATTCAAAGTGTTGGTTATGACCTTTAAAGCCCTACATGGCATTGGACCAGAGTACCTCCAGAACTGCCTGCTACTGCACGAATCCGAGCGACCAATAAGGTCCCACAGAGTTGGCCTTCTCTGGGTCCCATCAACTAAACAATGTCGTTGGCGGGTCCCAGGGGAAGAGCCTTCTCTGTGGCAGCCCCGGCCCTCTGGAATCAACTCCCCTCGAAGATTAGAACTGCCCCCACCCTCCCTGTCTTTTGTAAACTACTCAAGACCCATCTATACCGCCAGGCATGGGGGAGTTGAGACACCTTTCCCCCAGGCTCTTTATATTTTATGTTTGGAATGTATGTGTTGTTTGGTTTTTAAATATGATAGGGTTTTATATGCTTGTTTTTTAATGTTAGATTTGTTTCGCTATAATATTGTTTTTTATTATTGTTGTGAGCCGCCCCGAGTCTTCGGAGAGGAGCGGCATACAAATCTAATAAATTATTATTATTATTAAATTATGGCACTGAAGACCGGGCTATTTTCTAGGCCTTTGGGTCAGGGGATAGATGAGTTCTGCTATGATGAGTGGGGTCAGGAGTTTAATCTTGGGTGTCAGATAGTTTTATTGGGTTGTTTTGTCTGCTTCAATTTTTCAAGTCACCCAGAATCATTCAAATGAGATAGGTGGCTATAGAAATCCTATGTATAATTAAGTAAATACAGAAACTCTCTATAGATCTCGTGGGAGCAGCAGACATCTGCAAATTCAGTTAGTTTATTGATGACCTGTGAAGCAAAAACACCAGAGCTTCATCTGTGGGTGGACATGAGAGAGGAAGAGATCAAAGAGATTAACAGCATAATACTTTGGGATTGGGGGGGGGGATCCTCTTCTTTAGAGTAATGTAGATAAATAAAATGCCAGCATTGGTAAAGGATCCATGTGGGGCCCAGATCCTATAGCAGGTACAGCTCAGTGAAGCTCTACTAATAGCAACACTCTCATTTACTCCTGTGGTGAGATCATTAAGCTGAGTCTCAGGAATCAGATTTTGCAGGTTCAATAGAGGTTGGGGAAAGATTGAGTTCTGGTTGAAAACACTAGTTTGCATATCCTAATACCTTGCAATTCAGCCCAATAGGTTACACAACTCCATGCCAGTTAACTCTTTTTTTAATTGCCTTGGCTTAATTCCACCCTTTATGTTGCTCAAATGAAAGTTTCTCTCTCTAATGCTATCAGGCATTTCATTTCGCAAGAGAGAAATTTCATAATCCATCTTTCAAAATCCGAATTTTTCATATTTCCTCTCTGAAGCAATGTTTAAGACATGCCTTTCTTTCTCCTTCTACAGAACAGAAAATCTGCCCAATATTGTTGAATCTATAACTCCCAGCATCTTTCCCCTACTGGCCATGCTAGCTGAGGCTGTTGGCTATGTCTAGTCCAGGGACTAGACATACCCAACATGTCTGGCTTATCTCATTGCTGGTCGCTTCCTCACATGCCCCAAATGTGCACACTTTGTGTATCCGTGCACATGCATGTACAGTGCCAAAAACCAAGCTTTTGTGCATGCACAGAAGCAAAAAAAAAAAGATGGTGGTGCCTATGGCCATCCATCCAGCCATCACTGCCAGTTTGGCAAACAGGGGGAAATTTCTTCTACTGGTTCTATAGAACCTGTCCGAACCAGCAGGAACCCACCTCTGGTCTAGTCTAATGAAAAGAAGGACTTGGCTAGGGGTGACATGGATAGTATTCCACTATCTCAGAGGCTGCCACAAAGAAGAGGGAGTCAAGCTATTCTCCAAAGCACCTGAAGGAAGGACAAGAAGCAATGGGTGGAAACTAATGAAGGAGAGAAGCAATCTAGAATTAAGGAGAAAGTTCCTGTGAGAATTATTAATCAGTGGAACAATTTGCCTCCAGAACTTGTGAATGCTCCAACTCTGGAAATTTTTAAGAAGAGATTATTTGAAATAGTATAGTAGCAAGTTGGAGTAGAAGACCTCCAAGGTCCCTTCCAACTTTGTTATTTTGTTCTATTTGTCATAACGTCCCTGTCCTAGTGTTCTCCTTTATCGTTACTTTTTACTTATGTTTATAAAAACTACTACTATCCTATACATGTTTGACAAATAAATAAATAAATAAAAAATAAATATAAAATATCTATTTTATGTTTGTAGAGGACACTTTGAGAGGGACGACATGGGTACACACAGAGAAAACATTTCATCTGAGATATTTATTGTATTTGCAGTTATGCTTCCTGTTCTGATTAAACAGGCACGTGCCACTTCCCTCTTCTGTTCTGATTTGGTTTAATGATATTACAGTGTAGCCAGCCAATCAATCATGACTGTTTTTTGGAAGGACAGGTACTGAAGCTAAAGCTCAAATATTTTGGCCACCAAATGAGAAGAGAGAAGTCATTGGAAAAGGCCCTGCTGTTGGGAAAGGGGGAAAGGCAAAAGGAGAAGGGGACGGCAGATGGTGTCATTGATGCAATGAACATGAATTTAGGCAAACTCCAGGGACAATAGAAGACCAAGTGCCTGCTATGCTATGGTCCATGGGGTTGTGACGAGTAAGATGACTTAGCAACTGAAAAACAGCAAGTGTTACACTACTAATAGTGTTCATGAATGCAGTGAAGGACTACCAAAATTTTTACTACAACACTGTGGGCGTGGCTTATGCAGGACACCCTGCATTTCCTTTCAACATCTTTTAGTGCAAATTGGGTGCTCTGGGGTGGAGCTCCATTTTCGTGACCCCACAATGTTCTATCCTGTCCAGGCAGTAGCCCACACCTGCATGCATGTATGCATGTGTGTATGTACAGGAGGTGGACAAATAGAAACACTTGACTTTTGGCATCACAATGTTCAAATCAATCAAACTTGACATATTTTAATGGGTTTTTAAAATTCTGTTATTTGATATGTTTTTTTTTAAACTACTTTTTTTTTTTTACAGAAATTTAAGGAAATTGGTTATAACCTTCTAGAAATGGCAGACCTCTCAGACTTTCAAAGAGGCCAAATTGTTGGTGCTCGAATGGCAGGCGCTAGTGTAACTGAAAGTGCCCGAATGTTTGGCATTTCAAGAGGTAATGACTGCTTTTGAAAGAGAAGGGAAAACGTCCTCAGCCAAGCACAGGTCTGGTCGAAAGTCAAAGTTGTCTGAGAGAGACCGTCGGACTCTAAAGTGAATTGTTAGAGCGGATCACAAGACCACAGCTCCTAAAGTCACTGCAGTGCTCAATAGATACGTACAGAACCCAGTTTCCACAAAAACTGTTCGAAGGGAGCTCCACAAATCTGGATTCTACAGAAGAGCTGCAAGGTGTTTCCATTTTTTTGTCCAACCCCTGTATATGTGTGTGTGTGTGTGTGTGTGTGTGTGTGTGTGTTTGAATCTATTTTCCTTGCAGAACTCACAGAGCACACATGGGAAAACCTGTTGCCTATCATTTCATCAAACCAAGAAGCTTACCCTGCCTGGCATTAGGGATCAGACTAAACCTCAATCTATAGTAGCTCTTTGTTCTTTATAAGGGCAACCAATTTCTTCCCAGACATTTCTAAGCATGACATGAATGAAAATTTCTACTGTTTTATTCTCATTCGGAAGCATGTTGAATTCTGCCAGCTGTGATGATTCCACAGAATTTCCATATCAAAGGTTCACAGTTAATTGGTATAAGCTTCCGAGTATGGACATTCTTTTGATAGTTGAAAAAATGCCCCCAATCCACCTTCTGTTTTTGTAAGTCATTGCCACCTTTTACGGGAGCAAGTTCCATAATTTCTTGAAGAAATACCATGGCGCTCTTTAGAAGAAGTAGGTCAGATAAATGCTACTCGCTACTTACAAAGGTCTCGACCATATTTGGCTTATAGTTGCGAAGGGTCTTTGCAGCAAAGAAAACATCCACCAGCTTGTGACACCTAATCATCTCCAGGATCATGGTGCAGGCGCAGAAGGTACCACTCCGTCCACCTCCATTCCTTCAGAAGAAATTAAGACACATGAAGCATGCAGCTAAAAGGAGCCCAAGAAGAACTGTAAAGCAATAGTCTCTATTTAGCCTAGCATTAGAGAGAGAACTAAATTTTTTTAAAAACCCAAGCAAAAGTACCTGTCCAGCTTTTCCATACCATCGTACAGATCATTTCAGAGAGACAAAATTAAAAGATGGGTTGACACTACTCACAGGACACATGTAGTCAGGGGTCAGTGAAGTGTTTGCAAAAAAATTTACTACCACACTGTGGATGTGGCTTATTTTGTGGCTGTGGCTTGCCGGCCATGTGACCAGGTGGGAGTGGCTTGATGATCATGTGACTGGAGGTGGCTTAAAGATCATGTAACTGGCTTAAAGGTGGCCAACTTGACGTCACTCACGTCAAGGGTTAGGGTGCCTGGCCTCTCCTTGCCTCAAAGAGATACAATTTCTCTATCTTTTTACTATTACTCAATATTATTATTATTATTATTATTATTATTATTATTAATTAATTAGATTTGTATGCTGCCCCTCTCCGCAGACTTGGGGCGGCTCACAGCAGTGATAGACCGTTGAACTTACCTGAACGGTCTTCTCGATGCACTGCAAGGAGAGTCCAAGATGGGGTATTCTTCAGTCTGATTGGTAGGGACTGAGTTTAATTTAAATATTTAAATATTTAGTGCTAGGCAGGCACCGCCTCCCCCTTAGCCCTCCAGTCTAAAGAAAAACGAAGGAGCAGTAAAGCAACAACAACATTTATTAAACAAACCAATACTGTAACTTCAACTGTAATGAAACGTACAATCCCCCCCCCCACCTAGGTCCAGGCCCTAGTATCGGGAGGGATTGGACTCTCCTTGCAGTGCATCGAGAAGACCGTTCAGGTAAGTTCAACGGTCTTTCTCCAATGCACTTGCAAGGAGAGTCCAAGATGGGATATGCCCAAGATAGGATCACAGGGAGGGAGAGGCCTGGACCAGGGGTTCCGAAAAGGCACACACCCCTTGCAACACTCTCCTCCCAAAGGCTGCTTCCGCAGAAGCAAATGAGTCAATCCGATAGTGTTTGATAAAGGTCGAGGGTGCCGCCCACGTGGCGGCCCTACATATGTCCTCCAACGAGGCCTGAGTCCTCCAGGCCGATGACGTAGCCGCACTACGCGTCGAATGTGCTGTTATCCCCGATGGAACTGGGGATCCCTTAGTCCTATATGCTTCCCTTATACATTCCCTCAACCAGCGACTGATAGACTGGGACGACACCTTGGAGCCCATAGCCCTAGAGGAAAAGGACACAAATAAGGCTTCTGAAGTCCTAAAGGGATGAGTCCTCCGGACATATATCTTAAGGGCTCGCCTCACGTCCAGTTTGTGCCACCTCAGTTCAGAGGGGTGCGTCCCATGAGAGCAGAAGTCCGGGAGTACAATGTCCTGGTTTCTGTGGAAGGAGGTATTCACCTTCGGGATAAACGCTGGGTCAAGTCTAAGGACCACCTTGTTCGGGTGAAACTGGCAGAGGTCCGGTCGCGTAGATAAGGCTGCTATCTCTGAGACCCTCCTGGCGGAAGTGATCGCAACCAAGAAGGCCGTTTTCAGAGTCAGGAGTCTTAGCGGGATCTGACGTAATGGTTCAAAAGGAGGACCTGTCAGCGCGTGCAGCACCAAGGGCAGGTCCCAAGAAGGGAAACGGTGTGTCACCGGTGGCTTTGTGTTGGCTGCTCCTTTCAGGAAATCCCTGATCCAGGGATGCCTGGTAAGAGAGCGGTGGTTATCTGTCGAGATGATAGTGGCTAGAGCTGCGACATGCCGGCGTAGCGTATTGGGAGCAAGACCTTTTTCCAGGCCTGCCTGTAGAAAGGATAATACTATGTGCGGCGACGCCGTCTGAGGATTTATCCTACGTTGTTCGCAAAAACTGCAGAAGGCCGCCCAAGTGGCCTGGTAGATCCGCGTGGTAGATGGTCTGCGGGCTGCTTGGATTGTGGTAATCACCGTGTCAGGCAGAGCTTGGCGCTTCAGATATTCCCGCTCAAGTGCCACACGGCTAGTTGCCACCACTGAGGCTCCGGGTGAGACAAGGACCCCTGGGTTAGAGAGACCCGGTGATCCGGGATCCTCCAGCTGGGTGACAACGAGAGCTGCACCAGGTCTGCAAACCAGGTGCGGCGAGGCCAGTACGGGGCTATTAACAGAACCTCTGCTCTCTCCTCCAGGATTTTGCGTATCACCCTGGGGAGGATGGATACAGGAGGAAACGCATACAGGAGACCCTGAGGCCAGCGAAGAGTCAGTGCATCCACTCCCTCCGCCCCCGGGGACTGGAAGCGAGCGAAGAAGCGAGGGAGCTGCGTGTTGAGGTTGGTCGCAAACAAGTCCATCACTGGATCCCCGAATCTCATCACCGCCTCCTGGAAGATTTCGGGATCCAGCCGCCATTCCCCTGGATCTAGTGTCTGACGGCTGAGCCAGTCTGCCTGCACATTCTCCACTCCTGAGATGTGCTCCGCTGACAGTGAGGCTAGATTCGCCTCCGCCCATCTGAGTAAATTTGTCGACTCCTTCATGAGTCTCCTTGACCGTGTTCCCCCCTGCCGGTTGATGTGGGAACGTGTGGAGACATTGTCGGTCAGGACCCGCACGTGTTGGCTCCGTACCAGATGTGCGAGGCTGTGAAGGGCCAATGAGACCGCCTTCAGCTCCAGGAAATTTATGTTTACGTCTTGCAGGTCTAGGGGATCCCAGAGTCCCTGAACCATGTGTGAGGACAGATGTGCTCCCCACCCCGTCAAGCTGGCGTCCGTTGTCATGGTGATGAAGTCTTTCTCCAGGAATAAGGAACCCCTGGCCAATGATGGGGACCTCCACCATCGTAGGGAGTTGCGAACCCTGGTGCTGAGAAGGACTCTCCTGTGGGAGTGGCTGGACCTTCGTCGCTGATATGGCAACAGGAACCATTGGAGTGGGCGCAAATGATGCCTTGCCCAAGGTACTATGTCTATGCATGAGACCAGAGTCCCTAAGATCTTTGACAGCTGGGCAAGACTGGGGTATTGTTGCATCCCCAGCTCTCCCAACAGTCTCCGGATCGTTCTTTGTCTTTCCTGGGACAGGAAAACCATGCCCCGGCCCGAGTCTATGGTGGTGCCCAGATGGGCAAGGCGTTTCGTAGGCGTCAAATGGCTTTTCTCCCAGTTGACTGTAAAGCCGTGGTCTTGTAGTGTTTGAATTGTCAGCTGTGAGTCTCTGCGTGCCTGCTCCCTGGTTCTTGACAGAATGACGATGTCGTCGAGGTACGCCATCAGGCGAACCGACTGGCGTCTGAGACTGGCCGTGAGGACATCCAGTAACTTCGTGAAGGTCCTGGGAGCGGAAGAGAGTCCAAAGGGCATCGCTGTGTATTGGAAGCGGTCCCCGTTCACACAGAACCTTAGGAATTGCTTGTGCTGTGGAAAAATGGGGACGTGAAGGTAGGCCTCCTTCAAATCTATAGATGTCATCAGGTCGTTCTGCCTTATGGAAGCCAGGATGGTCCTTAGTGAATGCATTTTGAATCTCCTGTATTTCACGTAGAGATTCAATTGCCGTAGATTGAGGATCATGCGAACCCCTCCTGAGGCCTTCGGGACCAGGAAGATTGCCGAGTAGAACCCCTTGCCTTGATGTTCTAGGGGTACCCTTTCTATAGCCCCTATCTCCAGCAGATGGGACACTTCTCTGAACAGGAGTTCCCTCTGCAGGGGCGCGGCAAGACAGAAAGCGTTGAGGGGGGGATCGCAGGAACTCGATCCGCAGTCCCTGGGATACCGTTGACGTTGCCCAAGCGTCTGAGGCTGTGGTCTCCCAAGCTTCCGAGAAACACAAGAGCCTGCCGCCCAGGGCTGTGATGACCGGGGAGTCACTTGGTTTTCCTGAAGCCCCTATTGGATCCTCTGGAGAAACGGCGGCCCTGGTATGACCTGCTTCGGTCAGCCTGGGAAGATCTGTCTGGCCGGAAGGATCCCTGGTTGTAGGAGCCCTGGAAGTACGGCCTCGACGTCTGGGTGTTGGTCGAGGAGGGCTCTGCACGAAAGGGTTGACGCCGTTGGTAGGGTGTGAAGCGTCTATCCTGCTTCCTGTTAGCCCTGGGCATCACTTTTTTCTTGTCCTTGTCCTCGACAAGGACATCATCCAGGACCTCTCCAAACAGCTTCTTTCCTTTGAATGCGGAGGAGGCTAGACTCCATTTAGACTTGACATCCGCTTGCCAATTGCGAAGCCAAATGAGTCTGCGAGAGGCCACGGACGACGCCATTGCGCGTGAGGCAAATTTAGCGGCATTGACGGTGGCATCCGCTGAGAATTCCGTGGCCGCCAGCAGTTTGTTGAGGTCTTGTCGAAGTCTTCCGTCCTCAGGGTCGGCCCTGGCCTGGATCTCTTGAATCCAAAGGAGCATGGCCCTGTTAAAGAACGAGGCCGCCGAGGCCGCTCGTATGGCCCAGGCAGCCATCTGGTGTGTCCTGCGGACCACATTCTCCGCCCTCTTGTCCTCCGCTTTCAGTCCTTCCTGTGACTCAGACGGGATAAGGGCGTTAGACACCAGACTCGTTACGGGCTTATCCACCGTCGGGAATTCCAGAAGACCTTCCATCTGCTGGTCGAAGGTATAAAGCTTCTTGTCAAGGTTGGATGGCCCCTGGCCCGTCGCTGGGTTGTCCCACGGGCGTTGGATCGTTTCCAGGAACAGCCGGGAGGATGGGATGTTTACTGCTTCTTGTCTTGGGAGGTCAAACAGCCGTCCTGATGGTGGGGCCGGCTCAGATGACCCCGCCTGGCCTCCCTCCCCGGCCTGGTCAATGGTAAGTTTTGCCTTGTTCAAAAGTACTTTAAAGAGGGAGGATTTAAAGAGGCCTGCAAAGGTGGGCTGCTCTGGTGGCTGGTCATCTCCGGACAGGTCATCATCCCCTGCACTGAAGTCATCTCTGGATGAGTCCTCCTCATCCATGGAGCCCACCAGGGAGTGCGTATCTGGGGCCATCCAGGGGTCCCTGAACCTCTTGGGAGGGAGTCCCACCGGAGGTGGTTGATGTTGCTGTGCGCCAGTCGCTAGGCCCTGTGTGTACACATTAGATATTAAATCCTGTAGGGACTGGGGCATGCTTTGCCAGGTGTCCTGAGTATTGCGCAAGCCTGCAGCCATAGGTGTGAAGGTAGCTGCCTGCGCATATAGTGGGGGCTGAGAGGGTAGGGCGTAGGGAGACCACTCTGAGGCTGGCCTCGCCATGCAACTTGGTTCTGCCCTAGGTGGCGCCCAGGCCTGGACTCCCCTCTCTGGAGACCAGTCACGGTCCATGGCTGAGGCTGATGTCCCCTGGAATGCCCTGGGGGAGGCCATAGAGGGGATGGTTGGAGGCAGCTGACTTGGGGGGATGGTGGGCCCCGATGCCTTCTGAGAAGCTTCCAGTTGCTTCTCAAGCGCTCTGATGCGCTTTTCTGCCTCTCTCAGCGAAGACCCCTGAGAGGTCTTGGTCTTTGAGGCTTTTTCTTTTGGGGTACTGGGCCTGGTAGCAGTGGCCTCCTCCCCACTCTGCGCTTGCTCTGCCATGCCCCGAGGAGTACTCACGATCCAGTGGGGTGAATCAACAAATGGACTTGCAGGCCGATGCCCAGGAGCTCTGAGTAATGCCGGCCTCTCGTGAAGTGAAAGCGAAAGCGCAACTGGTGAGGCCCCCCTCTGCGCCTGCGCGTCGATTGAGGGGAGGAAGCGTGCTCGGGTAAGGCTCCAATCGGTAGACCTTACCAACATGGCCGCCGGCTCGGCAACGAGAATAGCGCGACCTGATTGGGTCCGGGAAGGTGAGACCGGGTCCTTCCGGTCCTTCCCAAGATGGCTGCCCTTCCTCTTCCGGGTAGCCTCACCCAAGATGGCCGCCGGAGGGCTTCCCTGGTAACCCCTTGGCAACCAAAATGGCCGCCGGCCGTTGCCGTGGAAAACGGGCGGGAACGCTCAGCGATTCCCGCCGTCCACAAACGGGGTTGAAACGGGCAACTTCCAAGCTTCTTAGCATGCTCGCCTGCCTTTGCTGGGGTTTTTTGGGGGCGGGGGGGGTGATGACGAAGGCGCGGAGACGTCCGCTCCCCCCCCCCCGCGGGCCACTTGCAGGGAATCCGTGTTCCGGCCCTGCAGTATATTCGCCGGGAGGGGAACGGACCCCCCCACGGCGTCAACCGCCTCCTCGTCCACCGGGCGCTACCGCGGAGGCAGGCAGCCCGGGGGCTCACTCCCGAACCACACAAGCCGTTTTCTGTGGGTTCCCAGTGGGGAGGAGCAGCAGGCACCTGAGTAAACCCCCTGGAGGTTAAGAACTCAGAGCCGCTCGAGGAAATCCACCCCAGCTGCACCTAAAGAGAAAGAAAAGAGAGAGAACATTAATAAAAACATAACATTTAATCAAGAAAAACAAAAAAATAACTTGCACAACAAACTCAGAAGTCCCTTTACTGCGACTGAGTTTTTTAGACTGGAGGGCTAAGGGGGAGGCGGTGCCTGCCTAGCACTAAATATTTAAATATTTAAATTAAACTCAGTCCCTACCAATCAGACTGAAGAATACCCCATCTTGGACTCTCCTTGCAAGTGCATTGGAGAAAAAACAGTATACAATGACAAATCTAATATTAAGTCTAAAATAACAATTTTACATTAAAAACCTAAACAACCCCTTATATAAAAACATACACACAAACATTCCATACATAAATATATTCTATTTAATTCTATGTATATATGCAATATGTGTACATACATATTATTACACACAGGTACACAAAAATATACACTATCTACTACATAAACTATGTGTATGTACAGAGACAGACAGAGAACTCTTCTAAAATTATACACATTCAACCTCATTTACTGCGATAGGAGAAACATACTCAGAGCCCGGGGGGTGGGGGGAGGAGAGAGAGAAAAAAATCAAAGTTTCAAAGTTTTTCTACCAGTTCTGTGTACCTGACTGTACCTGTAGGAGCCCATAATTGTCGGGGTCCTCAAACTTGGCAACTTTAAGACTTGTGGACTTCAACTCCCACAATTTTGGAAGTTGAAATCCACAAGTCTTAAACTTGCCAAGTTTGAAGATCTCTCTATATGTAGTTATCTCTTGCTGAAATGCTTTGACTTGAGATAAGATGCAGAATTGGTGGCATATTATGATTTATTTGATCCTTGAAAGCCATGTCATTTGGAAGCTTTACACAAAGGGCTCTCGAACATGTAAAATGGTGCTTAGTCAAATGCTGGCCAGTTCACAGAGAACTTTGTTCAGCAAAGAGTAAAGGCCCCACTGCTTTATTATTGTGTTCAAAGTGTGCAAAAACACACAGGAATTACAATCAATCCTTGCTGTCTTTTAGAAAAAGCAGCAAGATATATCTCTTCATCTTAGATATTAATTGGTTTAACTGATGACTTTCTACTCGGTGTGGCTGGAGTTATGCTTTGGAATTTTTTAAAAGTAATCATTTCTTCTTCTTCTTTTTTGTATGTGTTATTTTCTCTTAATCTCCATGCAAGTTATTTACAGGTAAGACAGGCTAGGCTATAAATCTAGTAAATAAGCAAAAGCTGCACAAGCAATCTCTTGTCCATTTTGGTTTGCTCAAGAGGAATAATAATGAACTGGTATGGAAATGAACTGGTAATGAACTGGGAATTAGTTTCATATTTATTCTTATGGTTCCCACAAGAGGCAAAATAGACCATCAGATTGCACACTTTTTCAGAAAATGATGTGTTTCTTTTCGGGTGATGCATTGCTGAATTAAGCTTTCAACATAGCCATTTTGAAAACAAAAGGACCCTGGATTGCCTGTTCATGACAGAATATGATGGCTGGTGGCAATAGCTGAGAAATAACCCTTAGTAAGAGATTAAATTGCTGAGCAAGCTTCAATTGGGTGCTTAAACACACAGGAGCTTAAAGATAATAATAAAAAAAAACAGAGAGGAAGGAAACAGTTATACTATGAAATGGTGAGCAACTTGTTAATGATGATAATAGCTGCAAGCATTATTACACAGTTGTGGTTGCGCAGCACATTAACCTATTAGGAAAAGTATCGCATAAATGCCAACACTGTATTATTATGTGTACCGGTCTAACATTTTCACCTGTTTGAAGTGATCAGGATGGAAACAATCTTCAAATAACAAAATATTGTTTGGGATACCGCCATACACATGTTGAAATCTCATGTTTGGGTTGGAGGCAAAGTTATTATTACAGGTGGTCTTTGACTTACAGCAGTTCACTTAGTGACCACTCAAAGTTACAACAGCACTGAAAAAAAGTAACTTATGACCATTTTTTGCACTTATGACCCATTGCAGAATCCCCACGAACATGTGATTTATATTTGGATGCTTGACACTGCCTCATATTTTTGACATGTGATTTCATTTTTGTAACCTTCTGACAAGCGAAGTCAATGGGGAAATTAGATTCATTTATCAACTGCAGTGATAGAAACATAGAAGTCTGACGGCAGAAAAAGACCTCATGGTCCATCTAGTCTGCCCTTATACTATTTTCTGTATTTTATCTTAGGATGGATATATGTTTATCCCAGGCATGTTTAAATTCAGTTCCTGTGGATTTATCTACCATGTCTGCTGGAAGTTTGTTCCAAGGATCTACTACTCTTTCAGTAAAATAATATTTTCTCATGTTGCTTTTGACCTTTCCCCCAACTAACTTCAGATTGTGTCCCCTTGTTCTTGTGTTCACTTTCCTATTAAAAACACTTCCCTCCTGGACCTTATTTAACCCTTTAACATATTTAAATGTTTTGATCATGTCCCCCCTTTTCCTTCTGTCCTCCAGACTATACAGATTGATCCATGTTACATTTCAGACTGAAGCACATAGGCTTCAGTAGGGTCCTCCATTCTGGAGGGAAAATACTGACTACTGAATAGCTAGATTGGCAGCTCCCTATGAAAGGGCTGGCTATCAGACAGAGTCAAGAGCCAAGAAAAGAGCTGCTGTTTTGAAGGAACCTCTGTCTGCCTCTTCCAGTCAACCTCTATAACAATCCACTTAACTAACCAATCCACTTAACTAATGTGGCAAGAAAAGTCATAAAATGGGACAAAACCAGGAATGGGCTCCTATAGGTATAGTCAAGTATGCAGAACTGGTAGAAAAAAAATGAATTTTTTTTCTTTTTTTTCCCTTCTGGGCTCTGGGTATGTTTTTCCTATCATAGTAAATGAGGTTAAATGTGTATAATTTTAGAAGAGCTGTGCATGCGTTTGTGTGTGTACAATTTAGATAATGTATATTTTTGTGTGCCTGTATGTAATATGTATGTACACCTATGGCATATATACATAGAATTAAATAGTACATTTTGGATGTTCGGTAATAGTAAATAGGGAAATTGTATCTCTCTGAGGCGAGGAGAGGCCAGGCACCTTAACCCTAACCCAAACCCTTGACATGAGTGACATCAAGTTAGCCACCTTTAAGCCAGTCGCATGACCTTTAAGCCATCCCAGTCACATGACCGTCCAGCCACTCCCACATGGTCACATGGCCAGCAAGCTACACCCACAAAATAAGCCACGTCCACAGTGTGGTAGTAAATTTTTTTGCAGCCTTTCACTGGACAAAACCCACTCAACAAATGGTGCTGTGAAGTGGCAGAGGGTTTCCAGCCTAAGCAGGGGGGGTTAGACTAGAACACCTCCAAGGTCCCTTCCAACTCTGTTATTCCTTCAGTTCCAAATTTCTCACTTAGCAACATGAATTTTGGGTGCAATTGTGCACGTAAGATGAGGACTACCTGTAATTAACACAATCATTTCCAACCTGGGCATGCTTCAGATGCTTTGCTTATCATATCCCAGAATCCTCCAGGCAACAAGATGTTTGATAGGGATGCTGAGAATTAAATTCCACATACATCTGGAATCTCTGTTTCTTTTCTTTCTTCTTCTTGGAAGAAGAAGAGCCAAACTCTTGAAAGGTTGTTTTCTGAGCTGGAAAACAGGTCAGAAAACATTTTGGGCAGCCTCTCTCTCCTGCTATTGCATTTGATCCAATATTGAAGCTAATCTCTAAAGGAAACTCGATTGCCTCTTCCTGGATCTGATCACACAGCTTTTCTATTCCAGAATCATATTTTGAAGGGGGGGAAAAGATGGGCATTTGGAAATGACAACTCCCAAATCAATCAAACCAAACACCTGTCCCTGATATTGCCACTCTCGCAAACTCCTAGCATAGGATTAAGCTGCTTCAAGTGTTCCTAACTCAAGCACCTGTTTGGCTTTATGTAAACTGGTGTGACCCAAGCAAAATTAGTTTCTCTCCCAGCAGTGTACAGGCATTTTGCCAGCTCACGCTGTAAATTCTTGTGGGCATGGACTCCCTTCAGAGCTAATAAATCCTTCACACTTGATATAATCAAATTAGCCAGATGTATACAAGATGGCTCTTTCTGAGCCAAATCCTCCTATTCTCTCCTCCTTTCTTCCCTCAATTCCTTACCCTCTGGAATTTGGAGACATTCTGCCAAATTATCTTTAGACTAATACACATCCTTAATTTGGCTGTTTCGCTGCTGGATGCCCTTGTCAACTTGGGAAGCCTGCATGTTCTCTTGGAATATGGAAGTTGTTGAACCAAAAATCAGCAGCTGAAGAGCAACGCAGTGATTGAGGGTCCCCCCCCCCAGATACTTTTTGATATCAGTTTTGGCTGCTTTTGATCCCTGGCTGCAGCTGTTTACTTAGATGAAGCTAAAACCTGATTTTCTTTTCTCTTTTCTTTTCTTTTCTCTTTTCTTTTCTTTTTTCTTTTCTTTCTTCCTCCCTCTCTCTCTCTCTTGCCCTTTTTTATTTCTTTCTTTCCTTCCTTCCTTTCCTTTCTTTTTTCTTTCCTTCCTTCCTTCCTTTCTTTCTTTTATTTATTTCTTTTTTCTTTTATTCTTTATTTTCACACACTGTATTAGCCCTGTGATTTAGAGAAGCTTTTCAGATTTGTGGGCAGAACTTGTGAAATGTTCAGTTAATGGGGTGAGTAGGGATACTGAAGAGAAAGGGTTTGAGACATAGGGTTACATTTCCTCTCAACGTAATTGCACCCATGTGCTTAATGAACATTTGCACAGGACACAAGGTCCTCTGGTCTGGTTAGACCTAATAAACTTGGATTTTCAACCTTTTTTGAGCCGCGGCACATTTTTTACATTTACGAAACCCTGGGGCACATTGAGCTGGGGGGGGGGGGTAAAAAAAGTTTGGACAAAAAAATTCTCTCTCTCTCTTCCTCCCCTTCGCTCTATTTCTTTCTCCCTCCCTCTTTCTCTCCCTTCCTTCCTCTTTCTTTCTTTCTCTCCCTCCTTCCCTCCCTCTTTCTCTCTCTTTCTCTCTTTCTCTTGTTCTCTTTCTCTGTTGCTTTCTTTCTCTTTCTCTCTCTCTCTCTCTCTTTCTCTTTCTTTCTTTCTCTCTCTCTCTCTTGCTTTCTTTCTCTTTTTTTCTCTCTCTCTTTCTTTCTCTCTGAGCTTCGCGGCACACCTGACCATGTCTCGCGGCACACTAGTGTGCCGCGGCACACTGGTTGAAAAACACTGTATTAAACTACAGGTGAAAGTCGAAAAATTAGAATATCATTCAAACATTCATTTATTTCAGTAATGTAACTTAAAAGATGGTTTTGGTCTTGGTGACCAAAACTGGATGCAGTATTCCAAGTGTGAACTTATCTAGGGATTATAAAGTTTTCTAACTCTTTATAATGTTATTTAATGAACACTTGATCTTTATTTTATGCAGCCTGCTCCTCTTCAATTCTTCCTTGGACAAGCATCCATGCTGAAACCATGGCTTATTTAAACCACAGATTTCATTATACACAAATCAAAATGCTTAACGTTAATATTAACCAGGATATAACAGTAGGCTCACAGTCTTGACAGATCTTAATCTTTTCTTCTTTGTATTTTATATATTAAAAATAAAAACAAGAAATGAGAAACATTGATTCTCCTTTGATCTCTTCCCGCTTAATCCAAGGAATACTTACAAACAATGGACAATGGTCCTGCCATTGCCACTCTCTCCTTGCCACTTCTCTACTTGGGCTAATAAATTCAGGAAAGTCTTTTTGGAATCTGGAATATCTCTGTAGGCTGACCAGCGCAGGTACTGAAAGTGCTGGACCATCAAGTGTCCTTCCTGTAACTAGAAAAGACCTGTTATTAGTTCTCCTCTTGTCAAAGCCAGAAGTCTTGAATCAACTGTTCTCCAGGATAACAATAGTGCTTAGACTTATATACATATTCATAGTGCTATTTATAGCCCTCTGGTTTACGGAATCAACCTATTGCCCCCAACAATCCGGGTCCTCATTTTACCCACCTCAGAAGGATGGAAGGCTGAGTCAACCTTGAGCCTACTAGTGAGATTTGAACTAGTGAACTACAGCCAGCAGTCAGCAGAAGCAACTTGCACCCTAACACCACGCCACCAAGGCTCATTGAGTGGCTTGGAATCCGATAGGCGTATCAGCTGCTTTTTTGTCTAGGAAAAGAATACACTAAACCTTGCTCAATCTTGGCAACTTTTAGATGAGTTGGACTTCAGCTCATAGAATTACCCAGTTAGCTATCTTGGTATCAGACTTTCAAGTAACACCCCAACAAAAGAAAACTTCAAGGCTTGAGTTTCCTCCAAGTTCCATTTTATTAATGTCACATTGGCACATCTGGGAAAACCCGAATGGTCCAATCAATGCACCATCCCAACTGGAGATGCCTCCCAGCCACACCCCTCCAGGTGCAGGGCAGAGTGGACTTGACTCTCTGAGAAAGGAATGTTATTTTGATTACATATCTCCCCAGCTCCACGCAATCCCCTCTCCTAGTTTCCCATAGCAACAGATGTAGCAGGCCTGAAGATCCAAGGCCTAAAAGATGGTTTCCAGGCCTGATAGTTGGCTGGGGAATTCTAGGAGTTGTTAAAATCTGTGTTAAAGTGCCAATTTTTGGGAAACCCTGCACCAAACCATTCACAATTCCCTAAAGTTTTGAATTTGGTCCCAGAAACCTCCTCAAAGAGCAAATTTTATTAAGAGGGAATATATATAATGAGGAGGCAGGGTTGCCACTCCCACGCTACCGGTGTGCTGAGCGTGCAACTCAGGGTTTTCGGCATGCGCACATGTGCATCTGAGCAAGATTTTGCTTCTGCGCATGCACAGGAAGCGAAATCTCATGAGGGGACATGCGTGCTTGTGAGATTTCAGTGATTTTGTTGCTTTCGCGCATGCACATCAACAAAAAAATCACCGAAATCTCGCACACGTGTTTCCTCACAAGATTTTTCCTTCCTGCGCATGCGCAGAAGCAAAAATTTCACTCGGGTGCACATGCCCACATGCTGGAGCTGCACGCATAGTTCAATTTTGGCTACCGGTACAATGGTGTCAACCGTACCGGCAGGAACCTGCTACCAATAATGAGATGATGTTATTAGCCACAATTAGGTTCGATGTTAAGAAATTAAATCAAATGTATTTCTTTTGTCTCTATTGTATTTAGTTGTTTGCTTTTAGAAGAAACTCTTAAGTTTCTTAAGAAACTCTTAAGAATATTATTCAAAAACTCTTGCTCGCTATGGAACTTCAACTCCCAGAATTCTCAAGAAATGATGAAGCTAGTTACAGAATTATGGAAAGGATTCATGATCAGGAAATATTGTTCTAGGGCTGTGCTAGTGAATGTATGGTACATGTGTCACAGGTGGCATATGAAGCCATCTCTGTAGGCACATGAGCCATCACCCTAGGTCAGCTTCACTGCACATGTGTGCATGCCTCCTGCCAGCCAGCTGATTTTCAGGTCTTTGCAATGCATGCAGGAGACGTGTGCATATCCACGCTACCCCCAGGCATGCTGGGGGGCATTGCATTATGGGTGTGGGCATACCCGCATGAGTGCTATTCCACACCCATGCACCCATTTGGCACCGGAGGGGAAAAAAGTTTAGCCATCACTGTTCTAGGGCATAGAGATAGGGAAAAGAGCTGAATTTCAATCAGTTGGATATTTTTAAAATTTATTTATTTTATTTTATTTATTTGTTTGTTTTCTCAAGTACATATGGGTGGTATACAAATATATAATAATATTCATATACATGATATTAGTGAGAGAGAAACATTAGGACAGGGGATGGAATGCACTCTGGTGCACTTATGCACGCCCCTTACTGACCTCTTAGGAATCGGGAGAGGAATCTAAGACAAGCAAGAGGGAGAAGGTATTTTCAGACAGTAATAATATCACATCACTTAAAAATCAGGTAAACCTACTCAGCTGAACTTCTGCCCTAAAATTCTACTCCTTCATTAAGTTGAGGTTCTCCTAGTTGTACCCATCTTCATTTATAATATGTCTCATTGTTGGTCCTCAATACAGTAGTTGCTAACAACTGGCTGATATTATTTTACAGCAGGGAGTCTGTGATTCATGAAAATAGAGAATTACCTACTCAGTACAACATGAATCACTGGCAATTCTACTCAGACAACACTGTTCAAAATTTTAATTTAGCTAGGGAGGAAAAAAAAACTCTTCTAGATCTAATACATACACATAACCAACTGAGTGTACAAGCATATCAAGATTCCTTGTGTTTCTGATGATGCTACATGATCATAAGATTTAAAAAATGATAATAAAGAGATGGAGAAAATTAAAGGTGGTAATGTATTCATTCCAGAATGGAGTTTAGAGCATCAGCTGTAAATCAGCTGAGAGGCATGAGGGATTTCATGGGGCATGATGGAAGAATGAAATGAGCTGCTCTTATTTGGTTCTGAGTTACTGTTTCTTTGGACTTATTCCTAAATATGGAAAGTCCTTCACCTTCTGCTGTGTCTGCATAGCAATAAGCCGGCTGTCAGATTCGAGCTCGCGTATCCCTCTCCAGGGTCCTGATTGGCCGCATAAGCATAGTTACTGTTAAAGCGGGAACCCTCCTTTGTATGTGATTGGTAGTTGCCTCAGAAGGCGTCCTGTATATAAGTCTGTGTTCTCTTGTGTAATTTCTTAAGCCTGTACCTGCCCTGTTGGCATGTTCTGATTAAACTTACATGTTCTGGTAAAAGGCCTCAGTTATTATACTGGCGACGAGATTTCAGCCCTGCATTTCCATCCAGCATCTGTGTCTGCAGTAAGTGACAATGTCTGTACAGCTTACTTTTCCCCCTTTCAACCCACAAGGGGAGACCTGGGATTCCTACGTTGCCCGCTTCGACTGCTTTCTAATTTCAAATGGGTATACCGAGATTTCTGGGGACCGCAAAAGATCTTATTTTCTCGGTTTCTGCGGCCCCGAGATGTTCGAGACTGCCAGAGCTTTATTCGCTCCCGTCTCTATCCATGATGTGCCTTGGGAGACTTTCCTATCAACTCTCCAAGATCACTATGCCCCTGCCCCGTCATGGTGTGCCCGGCGCTACGTTTTTTATCAGAGGAACCAGGCAGAGGGTGAATCCATTAATGAGTTTGTGGCCGCTCTCCGCCGGGCTGCTTTATATTGCGAGTTTACAGATTTAAATGATTACTTGCTGGACAGGCTAGTGTTCGGAGTCCGGGATGGCCGCCTTAAACGCCGGTTGTTGGCCACCCGGGATTTGACCTTTCAGACAGCTTTAGCTGAAGCTCGTGCTTTTGAGCTTTCCACGCTATCCCTGGCAGCCATGGACAGCTCGGTAAACGCAACAGCTAAAGTGCCAGCGGTGCCAGAGAACCCGAAAGCCGCTACAGAAAAGGAGGGCGGCAGCGAAGTTGAGGAGGAGGAGGTATGCCGGCTGGGTGCTTCTAGGGGTCGTGAGCCTCCTGCCAACCGCCCCCGGGCCCCTCTGTCCCCTTGCAGGGGTTGCGGGGGAAACCATTATAGGTCAAATTGCTCGTTTAAAGAAGCGGCTTGCCGGCGTTGCGGGGCCAGGGGCCACATTGCAAGAGTCTGCCGTTCCCGGAGGTCCCCTCCAGCCGCCCCTAGAGAGCAGAGGGAGTTCCAAGGTTTCAATCCCCGTTGGCAGAGGAGATTTTCTTCCACTAAGAGGGATGACTGCAATGCCATCTATAGCTACCCGCGCCCAGCTTCTACGTTCGTGAGGAAAACCTCAGGCTCTTCTGACAAGATCTCCGTGACAGTTCGTTTGGGTGGCGTGAATTGCTCCATGCAAGTGGACACGGGCTCCGCGCATTCATTGGTTTCCTGGACCACCATCAAGAAATGCATGCCCGGATTGAGCAGGAATCGGTTGCAGCCATGTACTGTGACTTTACGGGACTACCAAGGGGCGCCCATTCCGGTGTTGGGGGAAGGGAGATTCCCTGTCATGTTCAAATCGTTCATGGGCAGGTTGCCTCTGATGGTGGTGGACGGGCCATTCTCCAGCCTCCTGGGGTTAGACTGGTTTAAGGCTTTGGGGTTTTCTGTTGCGGGGGTGAACGCTGTGAGAGGGGAATCAGTATTTCAAGGGCTTACTAAGGAATTCCCCTCCGTCTTCGATGACAAGCTGGGTTGCTACACGGGAACCCCGATTACTTTTAGCCTTGATTCCAAAGTGCCAGCTGTGAGGCTGAAGCCCCGCAGGGTGCCCATTCCCCTCCGGCCAAAAGTTGATGCCGAATTGGACCGTCTGATTGCACAAGGGGTGTTAGAGCCGGTTGACCAGGCTGTCTGGGAGACCCCACTGGTCATCGCTTTCAAAGGGGATGGGGGATTGAGACTGTGCGGGGATTATAAGTGCACTGTTAATAAGGCCCTGGCTCACCACTCATACCCGCTCCCAGTGGTGCAGCAGTTACTTCACACTCTGGGTAATGGTAAGATCTTTGCCAAGCTTGATTTATCCCAGGCTTACCAACAGCTCCCCGTAGACCCCTTAACAGCAGAAGCCCAGGCGATCATAACGCATAGGGGGGTGTTCAGGTGCCACAGGCTACAATTTGGGGTCTCTATTGCACCGGGGTTGTTCCAGGGGTTGATGGAACGGTTGCTGTATGGGCTGGAAGGCACGGTGCCCTACTTTGACGACGTCCTGGTCTCGGGGAGTTCCGAGGACGAACTTCTTCGCAGGGTTAAAAAGGTACTACTCAAATTCCAAGAAGCGGGACTGAAGCTCAAATCGAAAAAGTGTGTCTTTGGGGTTCCAGAGGTTGATTTCCTGGGATTCAGGGTGGATGAAAAGGGAATCCATCCCACCCCTGAAAAGACTAGGGCCATTTGGGATGCCCCCAGACCCCAGTCGAAGGAGGAGCTGCAGGCTTTCCTGGGTCTCTTGAATTTTTATGCGGTGTTTATCCCGCACAAGGCTTCGGTGGCAGAGCCGTTGCATAGGCTTCTGGACAAGCGGTCAGTTTGGCACTGGGGGGAGCGGGAGGAAGCTTCTTTCAGAGGGGTCAAAGGAATACTCACCTCAAACAGTGTCCTGGCTCAGTATTCCCCTAGTCTGCCATTAGTTCTCACCTGTGACGCTTCCAGGTACGGAGTGGGTGCTGTCCTCAGCCACAGATTGCCAAACGGCTCGGAAGCCCCTTTGGCGTTTTTTTCCCGGACTTTGGCCGCAGCAGAAAGGAACTATGGCCAAATAGATAAAGAGGCATTGGCCCTAGTGGCGGGAGTTCGCCGTTTCCACGAGTATTTGTATGGCAGAAGGTTCGAGTTAGTGACGGATCACCAGCCCTTGCTAGGGTTACTCTCAGGTAACCGCCAGAGCCCAGCTGTCTTGTCTCCACGTATGACACGCTGGATTGTCTTTATGGCCAATTACACTTACACGTTAACATACAAACCGGGTCGTCACATTGCACATGCAGACGCACTCAGCAGGTGCCCAGTACATGAAGAAGTAACAGACCCTGCACCGGCCAGCTCCGTTTTTGCTTTGACAGACGGGCCAGTTGTACTGGCTGCCCCCGAGGTATCTAGAGAGACAGGGAAAGACCGCATTCTGGCCCAGGTAAGGCAATGGGTTTTGAGGGGGTGGCCACACTCTTCCCCAGCTGACCAGTTCATTCCGTTTTTCCGCTGTCGCACGGAGTTCTCCGTAGAGAAAGGAGTTCTATTAAGGGGGGGCAGAGTGGTTATACCTGGCAAACTGAGGAACCAGGTGTTGTCCCTGCTGCACAAGGGGCACCCTGGAATAGTTAGAATGAAGGGTCTGGCCAGGGATTACGTGTGGTGGCCAGCATTAGATAAGGAAGTGGAGCAATGTGTGGCTAACTGTGCTGTTTGCCAGGAGAGCAGGTCTTTACCCCCACGAGCGGAACCTTTAACATGGGAACCACCAGCTAGCCCCTGGACACGCTTGCACATAGATTTGGCCGGTCCCTTCATGGGGCAAACATTTTTAATCACCGTGGATGCATACTCCAAGTGGGTAGAGGTGGCCCAGATGCAGTCCACTCAGTCACAGGCCATCATAGAATCCTTAATGACCCTATTTGCCACGCACGGGTTCCCGGATCTACTGGTCTCGGATAACGGCCCGCAGTTCACATCAGTCCTCTTTGAATCCTTTTTGGCCACAGCTGGCATTAGACATGCCTTGACCTCGCCTTGGCATCCGGCCAGTAATGGCCAGGCGGAACGGGCAGTTAGGTCAGTTAAAGAGTCCCTCAAACGGCTGCCCCAGAACTCTTGGAAGGCTAGATTGGCTGATGTGCTCATGGCTCAACATACCACCCCATGTGTAACCACGGGGAAGACGCCAGCAGAGCTTTTAATGGGTCGCAAATTGCGAATCATACTTGACAGGTTGCACCCAGGGTATGCGGGAACAGTACAGTGGCCAGAAGCTGCCAGACGTGAGGTGTCTGTAGGAGACGCGGTATTTGCCCGTGCCTTTTCAGGACATAGGAATTGGGAGAAAGGTATAGTTTGCAGGGAACTGGGGCCTCGTTCGTTCGAGGTAGAACTAAGAGACGGACGAATTTGGAAAAGACACCTGGATCAGATTAGACTTAATAGGGAGGATCGGCAGGAAGATCGGGAAGCCAATGAGTTCCAGGGGGTGTGTCTTCAGGACCCACCCACAGCTGCAGGAACTTCAGGAAACTTTCCCTCAGCGTTTCACAGGGAAGAAGAAGTGGGCCAGGCTCCCAGTCCAATCCATCCGGCCGAGATCGAGAGGTCGGAACATCCCACAGAGCCCCGGCGCTCCGAGAGAATCTGTCGCAGACCTGGGTATTTAAAAGATTATGTTTGTGTCAGCCGAAGGGGCAGGAGTGCTGTGTCTGCATAGCAATAAGCCGGCTGTCAGATTCGAGCTCGCGTATCCCTCTCCAGGGTCCTGATTGGCCGCATAAGCATAGTTACTGTTAAAGCGGGAACCCTCCTTTGTATGTGATTGGTAGTTGCCTCAGAAGGCGTCCTGTATATAAGTCTGTGTTCTCTTGTGTAATTTCTTAAGCCTGTACCTGCCCTGTTGGCATGTTCTGATTAAACTTACATGTTCTGGTAAAAGGCCTCAGTTATTATACCTTCAACAAGGGAAGTCAATCAGAGAGGACAGATTCACTTAACAACCTTGTGATTCCAGTGCAGTGATTTGCTTAATAATCTGGTAAAAAAGTTATAATATCAGAGGTGATCAGAGGTGAAATCCCACAGGGTTTTTTATTTATTTATTTATTTATTTATTTTTATTTACTTACTTACTTACTTACTTACTTACTTACTTACTTACTTACTTACTTACTTACTTTGTCCAATACAAATTGAAAGTTAAGGAGAATGAAAACGTGTAGTAGTAAATATCAGGGAAGGGATAGAAGAAGAGATATGAGAATAGAATACATCAATGAAGAACAGAGGAAGGATATATGGATGGGAGAAAAGATATATAAAATATAGGAGAGACAATTGGACAGGGGACGGAAGGCACACTAGTGCACTTATGCTCGCCCCTTACTGACCTCTAAGGAATCTGGAGAAGTCAACTGTGGAAAGTCTAAGGGAAAAATGTTGGGGGTTGACACCACGGAGTCTGGTAAAGACTTCCATGCTTCAACAACTCGATTGCTAAAGTCATATTTTTTACAGTCATGTTTGGACCTGTTGCGTGCTCTTGTGTTATTGCGGTTGAAGCTGAAGGTTCTGGAGAATCCGTTGCAGAAATTTTGAGTAGTTCAGAGAACTGGCAAATCCCACCTCTGGCTGGTCCCTGAGTGGAGGGGGAATGGAGATTTTGCAGGATACTTCCCCTCAGTGAAAGGCTACCAAAATTTTTACTTTCACACTGTGGCCGTGGCTTATGCAGGATGCCCTGCATTTTCTTTCAACATCTTTCAGTGCAAATTGGCAAATTGGGTGGTCTGGGATGGAGCTCTATTTTCGCTACCTCACTGCATGCCCCCCTTCCATCCAAGCAATAGCCCACCCCTTCTTCCCCTGACAGCCCACCAAGCCATGCCCACCAAGCAGTGATGGGCTCCTACGGGTACGGTCAGGTACGCATTACCGGTAGCAAAATTTTGATTTCTTTTCTTTTTTTTCCCTTCTAGGCTCTGGGTATGTTTTTCCTATCACAGTAAATGAGGTTGAATGTGTATAATTTTAGAACAGTTGTGCGTGCGTGTGTGTACATACACTTTATATAGTAGATAACCAGGAGTGGGCTACTGCCTGGATTGGGGGGGGGAACGCAATGGAGTAGCAAAAATGGAGCTCCACCCCACAGCACCCAATTTGCACTGAAAGATGTTGAAGCAAAATGCATAAGCCACGCCACAGTGTGGTAGTAAAAATTTTGGTAGCCCATCACTGCCACCAAGCCACGCCCACAGAACTGGTAGTAAAAAAATGGATTTCACCACTGGCCGTGGCTCATTTAATAGTTGCCCCTCTTAGCAATGGGCACTGTTGTCCTATTGTAAGTCAAGGACTACCTGTACTAGAACTAAACTTGTTTAAAAAATGATTTGGAAGAGGTGCTTACTGATGTACAAAATCCAGAAAAGCACAACTCTTTTATAGCACCACTGCATTTGCACTCCCAAAAATTCCATATCATTCCTCCCAACCATAGTTGCGAAGAATGCAGAACCCTGCCCTATTGCCAACCATCTATCTATCTTCTGGCAGTCAATGATTGTTGGCTGCTTGCATTCATTTAGTATTCACCACATCATCAACATCATCATCATCATAAAAGAGAGAGAATGAAAGGGAAAGAGAAGGGAAGCAGGGGTAAGGAAATGAGGCCCGGTAATACTTTCATAATATAGGTAGATTTGCAATATAATGTAGTTAGTATGGAATGGAATGAAGGAGGATTATCCGCCCTTAGCTAAGCGAGCCTGGAATTTAGCAGTGCTGGATAGAAAGCTCAGTACAAAATCAGTGGAAAGGAAGAAAATCCTACGAGGCTCAAAACGGGTTTCCAGACTGACTCTCCATGGGTGGCATTATTAATGCCATTGTAATAACCTGAGACAGGACAGATATTGAAAAAAGGGGGAAATTAGCTACCATTTTCTGAACAACCTGCAATGAAATTTCCCTTGAGTTTTCCTTTCTACAATTGTTCAAATGTCTGAATCGGGGGCTAGTGGGACCCCAGCTCCTGTAATCCCCAACCCACCAGGGGTAGATTGCTATTGAATCAGACCAGCATTATTATGATACAGTGGTACCTCGGTATTCGACCATAATCCGTTCCAGAAGTGTGGTCGAGAACCGATTTGGTCGAATACCGAATTAATTTATCCCATAGGAAATAATGGAAATGGGTTTAATTGGTTTCCAGCCCCTATTTCCTTCATTTCCTATGGGATAAAGATCTGAGGAAGGGTGGGGGCAGCTGCAATACCAGCAGTTTCGGGGGCTCCTTCTTCCCTTTAAGCAGCTACACCAACTTTCTCCTTCTTAGCGAGGGCGGCTTTCCTTCGAGCAGCAGCAGCGCCGGGAACGTCACATGAGAAAAGGAAGCTGCTGGCGGGACCCAGGGGAAGAGCCTTCTCTGTGGCGGCCCCGACCCTTTGGAACCAACTCCCCCCAGATATCAGAGTTGCCCCCACCCTCCTAGCCTTTCGTAAGCTCCTTAAAACCCACCTCTGTCGTCAGGCATGGGGGAATTGACATGTTCCTTCCCCCTAGGCTTATAAAAATTTATGCATGGTACGCTAGTGTGTATGATTGGTTTTAATTTGTGGTGTTTTTTAAAGTAATTTAAGTATTGGATTTGTCTTACATTGTATTGCTATTGCTGTGAGCCGCCCCGAGTCTGCGGAGAGGGGCGGCATACAAATCTGATTAAACTTGAAACTTGAAACTTGAAGTGGACTTGGCGGAGGCTCCCCACGCCGGGGACGGCGCCCCAGAGACAGTTGGCGGTGCCCCTCAGCAGGCGGTCGCTCTTGCCCGTGAAGGTGGTGAGGTACTCCATGAGGAGCTGCCGGGATTACATTTCGGATAATGAACAAAATTTTCTCTGGCTGTTCGGTATCTGAATTTTTGTTCAGATACCGAAGCAAATTTTTGCCGAAAATTTTGTTCGTTATCCGAAATGTACGAGAAAGGAAGCGTTCGAGTACCGAGGTACCACTGTAGTTGCATTATATAGTGTATGAATATATGTGTATGAATTTTGATGAACTGATCTTCAACTGTAACAATGATAAGGAACTACATTTTCTAACACTATATGTTTGTATGTTATGTCATAGAAACATAGAAGATTGACAGCAGAAAAAGACCTCATGGTCCATCTAGTCTGCCCTTATACTATTTCCTGTATTTTATCTTAGGATGGATCTATGTTTATCCCAGGCATGTTTAAATTCAGTTACTGTGGATTTACCAACCACATCTGCTGGAAGTTTGTTCCAAGCATCTATTACTCTTTCAGTAAAATAATATTTTCTCATGTTGCTTCTGATTTTTCCCCTGACTAAACTCAGATTGTGCCCCCTTGTTCTTGTGTTCACTTTCCTATTAAAAACACTTCCCTCCTGGACCTTATTTAACCCTTTGACATATTTAAATGTTTCAATCGTGTCCCCCCTTTTCCTTCTGTCCTCCAGACTATACAGATTGAGTTCATTAAGTCTTTCCTGATACGTTTTATGCTTAAGACCTTCCACCGTTTTTGTAGCCCGTCTTTGGACCCGTTCAATTCTATCAATATCTTTTTGTAGGTGAGGTCTCCAGAACTGAACACAGTATTCCAAATGTGGTCTCACCAGCAGATGTTTATATTTTTTGTGTATAATAAGAAAAAGAAAGAAAAATAAAAGAGTTGCTCCAAATGACTTTTTAGATCAAGTTTTCAGAGAGAGAGAGAGAGAGAGAGAGAGAGAGAGAGAGAGAGAGAGAGAGAGAGAGAGCGCAGATGTTTACAGGAAAAAATAGTGCAGATGTTTAGAGCAAACTCACCCGTGTTATGTTCTGCACCCGGAAAAGACGGGCAATAACATCTTCATCACTTGACCGAGATATATATTCCACCTGCATCGGTCCATATTGCTGAAGGCCCGGTTCTGGCCAATATTGTAAACAAGGCTAAAAGGAGAGGAACCAAAGTGGCATGAGTCCCTGGCACTGTAGAGATAGATTTACTTACCCAATAAGCCAAAAAGTGGTCCATTTGGCTTGGAGTTAATATATTGTACAATTTCAACCAGGGCAGTATAGGGTCGCTCGTCCTACCTCCTACCAGTGCGTCCTCCGAGGACGTTGCGGGTGTGCATGCGCCCCACTAGCGTGTCAGCACGAGATTTGGCTTCTGCGCATGCACAGCAAGTGAAATCTCAAGTGAGGATTATTGAGAGAGTGAGATTTCAGCAATTTCCGCTGATATTTTTGCTTCTGCACATGTACAGAAGCCAAGAATCAGCAAAAATCACTGAAATCTTGCTTGTATGAGTGTCCACACATGAGATTTCACCTGTTGCACATGCGCAGAAGCCAAATCTCATGCGGGGGCATGTTGGGGGTGCATTGGGGGCATGCAGCTGTGAACACATCCCGGAATTCCCTACTGGGACAGGGCACCTGAGCTCACTGGCTGCTGCCCACCACTGAACCAGGGAAACCAAAGGTAGAAGGGTGGATTCAGAATTTTAAGGTCGAAGAAAAAAGTTGATGCATGCTTCAATGGATTAAACTTTGCTGTTCTCCCTTCCCTTTTGCCATTAAATGTTTTTTCTCTCCCCTTTCCCCAAACCTCCAAAGTTTGCCTCCACTTTTATGCGCATTGGTTATTTTACTTTGTTATTCTTTGTAATTCCCCTAATAAAGAATAATCCCTCCACTGTGGAATCTCTGCACCGTGGATTTGAGAATAGCTTACAGAATTTGCTTTTTTGTGCAATTGTAAAACCCATCACTCCTTCCTGCACGCACCCACGTCTAGTCCCTCTTTCTCTAAACGAATAAATCTCATCTGTTTAACCTCCCCCACAGCAGGGAAGCAATTCAATGTTATCAACATCCCCTTCAATCAAGGTTTGTTTTCAGCCAATTTCACCTAGGATACATCAGGACAAGGTTTAATATTGCTCGGCATTAAAGTGGCAGGGAATGATGACTGATAGGAAGGACTCTTGATATCCATTCACCTGGCACAGCCAAACTGATGCGTTGTCTACTCGGGGCATTATGAATGAGATTGTTTTCAGACCAGGTTCAGCTGTAAATATTATCCCTGTAAACACATAATGGTTTATTCAGGAACAGGCGTGAACCTGCAGATTGGTCCATTGCACTAGACCAGAAGTCACAGCCATTATAAAAGTCCTTGTTTCTAGGTTCCAACTCAAGGATTTTCTCTCTTGTTCTTTTGATACAATGGGTGTTTGCTTCTTTACATGATCACTCTGGGAACAGAATAATATCTGGGGACAGAATGGTTCCAGGGGTGGGCTTCGAAAACTTTAGCAATGGTTTTATTTATTTATTTATTCGACTTCTATGCGGCCCAGTCATGAAGGACTCAGGGCGGCTTACAAAATAATAATACAAATACAAAAGATACAAAGTTCTCTGCCTCATTGCTGGATGGGTGTGGCTGTGGTGGGAGTGGCCAAGTGGGAATGGCAGGAGGGCGTGTTTTTGCCCTCCCTGAACTACGGAATCCTTTCTCTAGCTTCCAGGAGGAAAGATATGGCCCCCGCAGGCTCCAGAGGCCATCTAGATACTGGAAGCAGGCCCTTTCCTGGTCTTCCTGAATTCTAGTAGGCCCGTTTTTCACCCTCTATGAGCCGCCATGCACGCCCTGCAAATACATACACCCAAAATGGGCTACATGAGGATTCCTGGGAGGAGTGGATGGGTGAATGAGGCCAGCCAGGAGTGGGATTTGGGAGTTCTCCGAACTGAACAGAATCTTAGCTAGAGGTTCTCTGGAATCCCTGTGAACTCCTAGCAGCCCACCCCTGAACGGTTCTCTCTCCAGCATGAAAACTGTTATTCCTGCCCCACCAACTTCCTTCCCTAATGCAACTACCAGGATGGAACTATCAACACAAAACCCACGGTGTTTTATCTCCACACTTTAAACACAACATTTAGCCTTTTCAGCCTGTCTAACCATTCAGGTTGCATTGGGCATCAAGTATATTTAAAGAATACAGGTAGTCCCTAACTTACAACAGTTCATTTAGTGACCATTCAAAGTTGCGATGGCACTGGGGAAATAAATGATTCATGACCGTTTTTCCACACTTAAAACTGTTGCAGCATCCCCCCGGTCACATGATCAAAATTCAGACCCTTGGCAGCTGACTCATATTTATGATGGTGACAATGGTCCAGGGTCACGTGATCACCTTTTTGTGACCTCCTGACAAGCAAACTCAATGATAAAGACTCCCTTAACAATCACATTAGTAGCTTAACAACTGCGGTGATTCACTTAATTAACAACAAGGGTAAGAAAGGTTGTAAAATGTGGCAAAATTCGCTTAGCCAATGTCTCACTTGGCAACAGAGATGGTCAAGGACTACCTGTAATTGAGTGAAACATAGAAGATTGACGGCAGGAAAAGACCTCATGGTTCATCTAGTCTGCCCTTATACTACTTCCTGTATTTTATCTTAGGATGGCTATATGTTTATCCCAGGCATGTTTCAATTCAGTTCCTGTGGATTTACCAACCACATCTGCTGGAAGTTTGTTCCAAGCATGAAAACTGTCAATCTTTGCAATCACAATGCTGTCCAAACTAAGAGCCATCATTTGGGCATTGCAACTTCCTCCTGCAAGGCAGTGGTGGGCTACGAGCCGGAACGCTAAATTGCACTTTGGTGGTATTTCGGCGAGGTTTAACCTGTGGCTCCATGTGTGATTTTGCTTCCTCCACAGGTGCAGCAGCAAAATCGCACTGGTCCCGCAAGGACTTATAAGCCGCGGCGGCAAGCGCAATTTAGCATTCCAGCTCGTAGAACACCGCTGCTGCAAGACATGATTCAAACGGGGGATATGTCCTCCAAACTCCCTTCCCAAAGTCACTTGCAGAATTATTGACTGAAGTAAACATTTAAAATGAGGCTGAAATTGCACTAGGCACACATCCCTAAAGAAGCAGGTGTCCAAAATGATGAGCAGAATAAGATAACAGAGAAACAAAAACAGAGTTATATTGAACCCATAGTGGGAAGCATAGAGATCTGATAGGGTCGATCTGAATCAAGTTTGCACAGCATCCATATAGTTCGTCTGTTTTAATTAGCCCGTTTTCTGGACCTGAGTCATAAACTCATCCAAAAGGCTGAACACGCAAAATGTGTTATGCTGCAAAAATGTACACGAAGTTTTTTTTAAAAAAAACTTAGCATGCTATACTGACCCAGGCAGAAAGTTTTCAACTGACTCGGTTAAATGTGCTAAACTAGTCTGATTCCGAAGACCGGAGAAGAACCAGAGTTTCTTATGTTGGATGAAAATGGGTAGTTCTGCCTCTCTTCTCTTTTCCAGTTAAGTTCCCCAATTCTTAGATCGCCCTGTTGCAGCAGAGTTCACTGCTTGGATTTCCCCCTGTGTCAATTGCTTCCAGAGCTAATTTCACTCCTGAATAAACTCCCTTTGGCCCTGCAGTATTACTAGACCTCCTGATATGGTAGTACTGAGAATAATGTTTATTTTCCTCTTCTGTTTATTAAGCATGCAGTGGTCCCCTTTAACTCAGCCAGCAAGACTGACAAAAGGAAGCTCATCTTGACTCATAGGGGGGTCCTTTAATTCCCCCGTCTCCTTGATTCAGTACAACAATAAGTTGGGCCATTGGCCCTGGAAGTGTTTGATCTTGACTCATAAAATCATCCATTTAATGAAGGTGTCCATTAAGAGTCTACAGTTGCTTTGAAAATGTGGTACTTTTCAAAAAAAAAAATCAAGCAAATTAACATTATGGACTTGTAATGGGTTCTTAAAACTGCCATGAACCCAACTAGGGTGCTTTGATGGTTTAGGGAGAAAGACTCAAACTTCCCAAATGCTCCATAGTTTGAAGATCTAAATATATAAAAGATAGATTCCTAAAATTAAATCCATAGGATGTTTATGCCTGCTTTTGCCTGGAGCCCTTAAGGATCAACGTTGAGAATTTCTCAAAGGCATATAGGCTTTGAAGTTTCCAAAAGATGCCCTAATTAATTCATGAGCCATGAGCCAAACTTCAAAAGAAATATAGCCATTTATTAGGAGCGACATTTTGGCAATACTCAGAAACAGTCAGAACTGAGCTCACATAGGTTACGTGCCCTCATGACCCTGTTTCCCACCCCCACACACCACCCCCACTGGACATGTCATAAATCATGTCTAGTGGTTCTCCAATGAACCATGTTGGCAGGCTGTGAAACCCACACCCTTCCTATTGACTCTGGTAACCTAGAACACAATTTGTAAAAGAAACATTTGTGGAACATAGTTTCAGTTAGTACAATTGGCAACTCCACTGGCTCTCTCCCCTCCTGTTTCTGGCAACTTGAAAACTTTGCAAGTTGACACAGACATGAGTTGATGTTCAAGGGTTCCAGCATGGCACAGGCAAGCATAAACATTCTATGGACTCAGATTTGGGGGATCTATAGATTATTCACCTACATACTGGAAGACATCAGGTTGGAGAAGGTTGCATGATGCCACCTAATGTCACTTAAAAGCATGCACACATTTCTGGCAACAGTCCTTCTACCCATTGATTGAATGGTCTCTCAGAATGGTCTTCTCTGGTCATTTAGTTGCCAGCTTCCAGCTCAGTCTGCTGTGCAAGCCCAATCATCTGTGATTTATTCAGCAAGCCATAATGATCAGAGAAGCAGGTCACCAGGGCCTCTTCAGCTGACTTACAATGGCAACTACCCTTTAGCTGTGTGCCTACAAAGCCATCTCAACAGTAGCCAATGGCTGACTGTGCATTGCCCACTTCCCTCTTTTCTTTGAAAACAATAAATCTAGAGTGACTGGCTGTGACTGTTCTTTGCCATTGAATGCACAACTTCCATTGGCTGGAGGGCAGCAGCAGCATCTGCTCAGCATGTGGATGGCCATATTCCAAAAATTGCTCAAGCCAGACTCCATTCCCAGCTATTTAGGTTGTAAAGAAAAAATGGTCTTAAGCCTATGCTGCTTCAAGCCTTCTGCCTACAAAAGACCCAAAAACAAGAGGTAGGGGGTGGAGTGGAAGCAAAAATGGCAAGCAATTTTTTTACAATTACTTTGAGGGGCTCTTGGGTCACAGAAGAGGGGATGACAGATGGCAGGTTTTGCACCCTAAAACAGCAAGGAAAGGTAAACTGATATAAAGATGGCTGGAGAGTCCAGGACTTACTATCTTCACATGCTTAACTTAGAGAACATTCTTATTTTATATTCCAATCCTACTATACATTTGGCTATTTCATCCCATCCTTTTTTCTTTTGGCTCAGGGCAAAGAACTCAAAGTTCCTGCTCACCCAGCATATTTATTTTCTGCATTTTCTCCAGGAACTCAAAGTACTGTATGTAAGTTTTTTCTCAGTACTTTTCCCACAGGAATAACTCTGTGGGTTAGGTTTATTCATTTATTTATTTAGCATATGGCCATGTTACATTAGCCAAGAGACAACAAAGCTAATGCAGAGTAGTAGTTTGGCTGCCTAAGACTGCTAGCCCTCTTTGGTTTATGCTTATACGCTTACCAAGGTTTGCCACGGGGGGCGTGCTAGTTCCGCACCAGGAAAAAAAGATGAGCAGCTATCCTGCAGCATCGACTAGGACCCTCTCTCTTCATCAAAGTCGCCTCACAAAACACGACGTTGCAAGTAAGAAGGTCCGGCACCAGCAGGATTCTAACCATCCACGTGAATCACTGGTAGGTCTTCTCACCGAAGTGATACCTATTTATCTACTCACATATAACGTTTGAACTGCTAGGTGGGCAGAAGCTGAGGCAAATGTGGGATGGGCTGAATTAAGAGTGAGTGATCCAAATTACCAGCAAGGTTTTATGCCTGAAGGGGGACCTTGTTGGCAGGCTGTGAAACCCACACCCCTCCTGTTGACTCTGGTAACCTAGAACACAATCTGTAAAAGAAACATTTGTGGAACGTAGTTTCAGTTAGTACAATTGGCAACTCCACTGGCTCTCTCCCCTCCTGTTTCTGGCAACTTGAAAACTTTGCAAGTTGACACAGACATGAGTTGATGTTCAAGGGTTCCAGCATGGCACAGGCAAGCATAAACATTCTATGGACTCAGATTTGGGGGATCTATAGATTATTCACCTACATACTACCACAAACTATGTCCCCCTGTTCCCAGGGCAACACTTTATAGATCTGGAACAAAACTATTAGAGCAACAGAGATGGTTATATGACAAGTGGATCTCTCTCATTCACTTACCCAGGCAGAATTGGACTGGTTGAGCTGGTTTAGCATAATGATGGAGGTGCATCCATAGTCATATACCAACCTCCAGAAATCTGTTGTGGTGTTTTGTAGGGGATGCAAGGTTACAATGAAAGCAGCACTCTTGGTGTAGCTCTAGAGGAGAACAGAAGAGATTGGTAAAAGCAGGAAGGAAAGGACAACTGAAAAAATTCTTCAGTGAGTATTGCAGGGTTTCTCAGCCTCTGTTACTTTAGGACAGGGGTACACAAAGTTGGCTTTTCAATGACTTGTGGACTTCAACTCCCAGAATTCCTGAGCCAATCATGTTAGCTCAGGAATTCTGGGAGTTGAAGTCCACATGTCATAGAAGAGCCAACTTTGCCTACCCCTCCTTTAAGATGTGTGGACTTCAATTCTTAGAATTCTGGATGAAGTAGATTTTTACACATACTACCAGTAGCAATACAGAAGTTATCAATCCTTTAATACCACATTCCTAGAGAGGGAGAAGCACATTATCTGCTCTTGGTTCTCTCTTTTTTTAGAATTTTAGGCTGGCATTAAGGTGAATCTTAGGCCATTACATTCTTATATTAAGTCTTCTCACCAATCATAATTGCAATGTAGTTGGTTAAAAGCACTGAACAAAAGGAGCTTTTAGATGACGAAGGACGAAGCAAACTTTTAGATTTGGATTTTTAACCTTGGCAAGACTTGAGGACTATAATTCCCAGAATTCCTCGGCCAGTTGAAGTCTAGACATCTTAAAGTCAATAGAGTTTGTTGAGAAACCCTGATGATAGTGTAACTTTATCTTGGAATAAAACTTAAGAACATGTATATCATTTAGATCAGAGTTATCCAACATTAACAACTTGTGGATTTTGACTGCAAGAATTACCCAACCAGCCATGAAGATGGCCACAGGAGAAGAAGTAGGCTATTTCCCAGACTTCTGGGAAGTATCCACAATACTGTACATTTTGGAAAACGAACATCTCTGTGGGCTGGCAAGTACAGTCCTAAAATTGGGCTGGCCCTAATAAAATAGTTAATCCAGGAAAATAATTAAAGCTGATTTGATCAAATCAAAATTAAATGCAGCTTATATGACTTCTTCACAAATTTAATAATTGCTTACTTTAGTGGCATTAAAAATAGTGTTTCCTCAACAGTTTGTACAGATAGTCAAGCCACTTATTCCTAGAGCCAGATTCATAATAATGCTCCATTAAAGAACCTATGAATGGAAGAGTTGCCCTCTGCTCAAATGCTTTTTGAAAATACCCCTTTTAAAAGAACAAGGGTAGAAGAAATAAGATTCTAAGGTCGACTCTGAAGGACGGCCTTCCTTCACTGACTCAGCCTAAGTCAAATCCCGATCGAATCATTTCATGCTATGATGGTGAAAGAAAAGACCTAGAAGTAAAAACCATACAGAAGAAACTTTTCACCCTTGACAATTCATTTTCCTTTGGGGCGTTGCATGGTGGCAGGCTTTCAAAGTGATTGTTGCCCCTCTTCCTAATGAGCTGCCATTTCCTTGGCTAATTGAAAGAGGTGATTGATCATATTAGGCAATGTAGCTTTCTTTGGCCCTCCTCTTAGCTAGCGTACTGTTTGTTTGCATGACACACTGGCATAAAATAACACAACTCAATCATATTTTCTAGACAGAAGAATGCCATCAAAATGAGCGCAATCTACTGGAGTTTCCGTGGAGGCGATGATGTAATCAGAACTTTCGAACTCAAGAGGAAGCCAAAGGACAACACAGAAACAGCTTTCTAAATGCTGGACAGCGTCATTGACACTTGTCTGTATGAGACAATGTTCTGAATTAAGGTAAAGTTGCTTCCAATTAGTGATGGGCGAACCGAACGCGCACAATTCGGCTCCGTACCGAATTTTGTGGTGTTCGGTATGTCGAACACGAACACGAAATTTTTTGAAACTTCGGGCAAAGTTCGGGGTCGTGTTCGGCGTTCGGAGCTTTGACGTCACCAGCAGGTTGCTAAGGACGCCAAGGTGATCACTTCCTGGATCACTCCCTTTGCTTGCAGCGCCACTGCAGCCTCCTTTTTTGTAAAAATAGCAATGTTTATTTTTACATGAAGACCTCCCTTTAAAGGAGCTGGGGAATCCCTCCCACGAAGAAATTCTGTGGGCGGAGCCTTGACGTCACCGGCAGGTTGCTAAGGACACCAAGGTGATCACTTACTGGATTCCATGGAACCTGCCGGTATACGTGACATCAAAGATCCGCCCCCGGAATCTCTTGGTGGGATTCCCCGTTCGAGTTTGGGTTCGGTTCGGGTTCGGCCGAATTTTGCCTAAAGTTCGTCCAAACTTGCCGAATCCAAACACCGTTGGGTTCACCCATCACTACTTCCAACGTCCCTTTTCATGCCACGTTATAAGTGTCAGCAGCTCCAAAACAGCAGATGCTGGAACTGTAATTTTGCAATATCCAGAGCAGGGGCGTCCAACCTTGGTGGCTTTAGGATTTGTGGACTTCAACTCCCAGAATTCCTCAGACAGCATGGGTGGCTGGGGCATTCTGGGAGTTAAGGTCCATGAGTTTTAAAGTTCCCTAGGCTGGATACCATTGAACTTACAGCAGTGTTTCTCAAGCTTGGAAACTGTATGGTGTGTGGAGCTGTGTGTATTGAGATATGTGAGGATAAAAGAGACACAATTTGCCCAATATATTAAATTAAAGTGAAGTACAAGGACTGGTTTCTATCATACAGCATCAAGGCTCAGAGACATACAGAATTAACCAGGAAACCGACTACAAGACATTGATTGGATCTAAGTGCTAAATATCAAATTATCATCCGTCCATACAGAAGACACAACTATTAATTTGATAGACTATCAAATTCTATCAACTAATGAGGTTCAGAGAGGTACTGATCAATAGTCAATTTCATTTCAATTTAAAAAAAAAACCAAATTATCTAGCTAGGTGGCAGCATTTAATCAACTGTAGCTAAACTGAGAAAATGTGAACTTGAGGAGATGAGCCTAAATTGACTAACAAGGACAACTAGATTATAGTTGACTTTTTTTCTCCTGATGGAAGTTTTTATAGTAATTTTCTAAAACCTTATTTAAGGCTTTGAGCTTTTTATAGGTTTGTTCCTAAAGCTTGCCTCCCAAACCTTTTTTAACTTCTTGGGATTTTGTTTTCCTAGCATCACTTTTGGAACCTTTACTTAACAGCTTAACATTGGTGTAGGAAATGTAGATGGGGTTGGCCAATGATTTTCCCACCATCCGAGAGATGAACTTACATCAGTTAAGGCCGCGTTGATGTAGTTGTTGCTGTCTCCATCCATGGAGATCAAAAAAGGGAGGCACCGGTCTGGAGGCAGCACATCCATGCTCCGATTTTTTTCGCGATTGCGTGGTAGAAGGGCAATACTGCACTCCTCCACGTCCAGGTGGGGTGTTACAGAATTCAGAGTCTGCTGAACACGAAGAAACCAGATTAGGCAGCATTTTATAATCTTGTTGGCAGATGAGATTTATCACCACTGCTATCCACTTAAGACTAAGATCAGGGGTGGCTGCTGGGGGTCTGCAGGAGTTCGGGGGAACCTCTAGCTGAGATTCTGTGCAGTTCAGAGAAGCCCCCCAATCCCACTCCTGGCTTACTCCGCCCATCCCTCCCCTCCCAGGAGCCCCATGTAGCACCTTTTCGATGCAGGTAAATGTAGGGCATGCACGGAGCCTCGGAGAAGGCAAAAAATGGGCCTACCAGAAATTTCCGGCCTCCAGAAAGCCTCTGGAGCCAGGGGAGGCCATTTTCCCCTTCCCAGAGGCTCGAGGAAAGACTCGAGGAGTCTGGGAAGGGCAAAACATCTCCTCTCATGGTGTAGGAGGTCAACTGCCCACCCAGCAACTGGGCAGAGAACCACTTGCTAAAATTTTGGAAGCCCACTCTTGACTAAGATTAAGGTTCTGCCAAGAAACTGGGAGGTTGTGAGTTCCACTTTAGGCATAAAACCCTAAATTGGCCCAAAGCTGGATGGCTTTGGACCAAATATCAGGAGAGTGTAAGCTCTAGTCCAGCCTTTCAGGCATGAAAGCAGTTGGATGACTTTGGGCCAATCACTAGGAGACTGTGAGTTCTAGTCCCACCTTAATTATGAAAGACAGCTGGGGACTTGGGCTAGTTACTCTCAGTCTACAGAGAGGGGCGGCACACAAACCTAATAAATAATAATAATAATAATAATAATAATAATAATAATAATAATAATAATAATAATTGTACAGGGTTGTTGTGCAGAAAATAAGAGGAGAAAGACATGTTGGATACGTTTGCCACTTTGAGTCACTTGCAAAAATAATAAAAGCATGATACAAATGAATTAATAAAATGTTTGTTGCCTCAAGTCACTTAAAAAGTAATGAAATAGGATGAAAATCAAATAAATACACTTGATTTTAAAAGAAGAAAAGGATTCAAATTCCTATGTGCTCCAGGAAAAGCTGTACTTCAAACCACAAAGATGCATCTTCTTGGATCACACGCATGGCTTGAAAACATGGCAGCACTGAAAATCCGCCATTGATGTCAGCACTACTGAGTTGTTTACCTCAGCTGAGGCGCGGCGATCTGCTCTGCCAAGCAAATCAGCTGAACTAAACAAAAAAAAAGGGGGGGGATATAGGACAGGGAACAGTGGGGGTTTGGAGCAGGACCAACCAGAGGTGGTATTTGCCGGTTCTCCAAACTGCTCAAAATGGCCGCTATGGGTTTGCCCAAACTGGATGAATACCACCTCTGGTTGCGGACATATCTGTCTCTCACTGCTATTTCCCTGTAGCTCTTCTCTCCTGTGATTTGTAATTATGCTAATGAGAACACAGGAGCGTGGTCAAGAGCCCAGGTTTCAAGCCAACCTCCATTTTTCAACTACTCACCTGAAATTCCTCCCGCAACTGAGACGAATTGCTCTGTGGATCTATCCTAACCATCTCTTTGTATGTAGGTCTGAACTCACTGATGGGAATGCTGGTTTCTCCACAGAGGCAGGCTTCCAATATGGCATCATGGATGAAGACATATTGTTCCTTTAGTAGGAATGAAGGAATTGAAGGTTTGTTAAGAGCATCGAAACTGCATCATTTGCAGGTCACTTCTCAATGAAATGATCAAAATGGTGCAAAGCAGACTTGAAATCCACAGTTGGAACTGGGTTGAACAATTCTGAAACCAACTGTGATTGCAACATGTTTCCTTCCCAAAAGTTCATTTGGGACCATCTCAGAAGATCTCCAAGACTTCTTTTAATCCTATGATTCTATGAATAGTATAAGAACAAGCAAACCAGACCTATAAGTCATACTTCGCCCAATGGATCCTCTTAATCCTTAAAATGACCTTTGGGAGGGAGTGTCTGTGTTTCAAAGTTGGACCTAGCCCATTTTAAATAATATGCTTATTTGGGAACAACGTATCACATGAACCCGACACTTGTGTTTGATTAAGCTGGACTCTACTTCATCTCCTTCTGAGATATGCCTGGTTAGGATAGGGAGGCATTAATAGCTGTGACAGAGCAGATTTTGCTAAGGATAAATGATCCAAAGTATATCCAATTGAAATTGCAAAATGGCCCTCATCAGAACTTATAAAGTCCTTTGTCCAACTCTGTGTTTCTTAACCTTGACAACTTTAAGATGTTTGGACTTTCACTTCTAGAATTCCCCAGCCTGGGAAATTCTCGAGCTGGAAGTCCACATGTCTTAAAATTGCTAAAGCTGAGAAACATGGGCTTAACTTGCTGTGGTGCTAACATGCAAAACTATTAAACGTATCGTGCAAGATTTCCCACAATGTGTGTTCTCTGGTTCCCTAGAAGATCAGCCCAAAGCAACATCGAAGCCGATCATCAGGATAGCTGAATTGGCACCAAGCACTGTTCCTGGTAAGCTGCGTGCGTGCACGCGCGCTCCAAAATACCCCCACACAGCCTTTTCCTCGGGCATGCACTCCCCATCCCCCTGCCAGCCCGCGGGGGGGAGAGTGGGGAGGCGCGGGAAGTAGAAGGGAGCCACGGCCGCCCCTGCCTCTCCATGGTGCCTCCGGCCCCCTTGCGCTCCTGGCCTCTCGGCCCTGCCCCCCGCCCACCCGATCCGCCCCCTCTCCTCCTCCGCCGCCTCCTGCCTTGGGCAAGACTTCTCTCGCGGCGGCTGCGGCTTCTCGGGACAAAAGCGCTCCCAGCCAGGGGCCTGCGAGAGGGGCAGGGCAGGCTTTCCCAAAACGGACGGAGAAAGCCGTCTCTCGCAGCCCCCTTGCTGGGAGTGCTTTCGCTGCGAGAGAGGGCTTTCTCCGTCCGTTTCGGGAATGCCCACCCCGCCTCTCTCGCAGCCCCTTCGCTGGGAGCGCTTTCGTCCCAGACTTCCAGCAAGGGGGCTGCAGTAGAGGAAGGGCAGGCGTTCCTGAAGTGCTCGGAGAAAGCGCTCTCGCAGACCCCTCGCTGACAGAGAGAGAGGGGGAGAGAGAAAGGGGGGGAGAGATAGCAAGAGAGAGAAGAGAAAGAAAGAAAGAGAGATAGAAAGAGAGAGAGAGAGAGAGAAAGAAAGAAAGAAAGAAAGAAAGAAAGCAATAGAAAGAGAGAAAGAAAACAAGAGACGGAGAGAGAAAGTGAGAAAAAGAGAGAGAGAGCAAGAGGGGGAGAGAGAAAGAGAGAGAAATGATATGGTAAAAAGCACCCAAATAATAAGAGAGAGAAAAACCCAGCCGTTTATTTATGTGTGTGTGTGTGTGAACTCTTGAACCATTTCCAATAGCTCACCTGTTATTGGAAATGGTTCAAGAGTTCACACACACACACACACACACAAGGGGGGAGGAGACAGGGATGGAAAAAGAGAAGATAGTAATAATAGTAATAGATTTTGGTTTTGTTTTATTACTAATTTCTTTTAATAAAAAAGGGAATCTTTTTCTTATTTATTTATTTATTTATTTATTCATTCATTCATTCATTCATTCATTTATTTATTTATACTTCTATGCTGCCCAGTCCCAAAGGGACTGTCGCTCAGACACTATACTTTTCCGCCAACACCAAAAAAAAATTAGAGGGAACATTGGCACCAAGTCATGAGGTCACTGTAGAAGATTTGTATATAATTACTTGGATTGTGTGTATATGCTTAATTCTGTCATGTTGTCATCATACACTAAATAAATATTAATAATAAGTGTTTGTTTGTTTGTTTGTTTGTTTATCAATAAATAATAAAATAATAACAACTGGTATTGCTATGCAGTAAAAATGCAAAGCTACCTGGACTAAAATAGGAGCCAACAAAGATCTTGAAAGGATAGAATTTTATTTCATTATTCGGCTGTAATGCTCTTGTACCAAAATTCTGCACAATAAAACTGTTCCTGAAATAATATGGAATCCAACTGTTCTGATTGTGCCACAAAGAATACATTCAGTGATGGGCTGCCAAAAATTTTACTGCCACACTGTGGCTTATTTTGTGGGTGTGGCTTGATAATCATGTGACCCGGTAAGAGTGGCTTGCTGACCATGGGACCAGATGGGAGTGCTTGACAATCATGTGATCGGGGGTAGCTTAGAGGTCACATGACTGGGTAGGAGTGGCTTACCAACCAAGATAAGTTTTAAAATAAGTGTTTGGACTTGTTTTCAGTTGATTAATTCACATTATTTGAACAGCCACAAAAAGGACAAATGATAGACAGCATTATTTGTTGAGGAGCACAGTAACATTTTTAAGGTTTTGTACTGACCCCACAAAGATCAGTATGATAACAGATTAGGCAAGTAGCTCAATTTTCTTTCATTGCTATAAACATTCAGTTCTAGATGTAGATTAAAATGATTAAAGTGTTTATGGGTAAAAACATATGAATTATTTCCTATTTTAAAAGTAATTAAGGATCATACTAAGGTACTAGAGAAGGAAGGACAATAAAAAAAACTATTAAGTATTCAATAAATAATGCATAAACATACTACCCCAACTGAATCCCCCACCTCCCCTGGGGGCAGCAGCCCATTACTGATACCAACCACAAAGGAGGCTTTCGAATTTGACCCAAAAGTGCTTTATCCAGAAGGCAACTAGACTTTCTTTTTTGAGTTGCCTTTTGGAAAAAAACACTTTTGTGATAACCATGACCTGGATGACTGACAATCTCCACAGATTTTCTACCTTAGCTGGAACAATGCACTTCCGAAAAACTCACTTCAGTCTGAATCATGTTTATTCTCCGTGAACACAGAGTCTTCACACAATTGTAAATGTCTACAACTCCTTCACACTCAGCCATATCCAGCATCACATCCAGGACAATGTAGCAACCTGTCCGACCAGTGCCAGCGCTGCAGAGGTTTGAGGAAGCGTGAGAAAAGAAGACATTGTCAGAACTGGGTATTAAAAAGTTTCTATACTTGCTTCTGAGTTCAATTCCTTTGAATTCATACATTTCTGATGCCCTTTTCCAGATATCCAGGTTTTAACCTTTGGAAACTTAATACTGTCCTAGAATATATTTCAGATTCATTAGAAGGTTTATGCACCAGAGTTAGATTTAAAGCTAGGACAATATAGAAAATATTATAGTCCACTAAGGACAGTATGGTAAAGCAGGTATGTCCAACCTTGGCAATGTGAAGACTTGTGGACCTCAACTGACCAGGGATTTCTGGGAGTTAAAGTCCACAGATCTTAAAGATTGCCCCTGTGCTAGAGAATTTCCAATCAAGGGTGGAGTGAATATAATATAAATATAAATACTTTATTGTCATTGTCAATACAACGGATTGTCATTGACAACGAAAGTCACAAGACACCCAGAGACCAGTCCCACCACACATAACAATCAGAAATAAAATAATAAAATGAAATGAAATGCCCCACCCACCACAAATTCTCCACCCTGATCCACCCAAACATCTGCACAACAGACCAAGTAACTATATCCAACAGTTCACTGATGGTGACCCTTTAGTGTGAGTGAAGAATTTAGGGCCTTCTTTACTGATAAGCTATGCCAACATTTATGTCAGAATGTCCAGCCATGAGTTCAACAGCAGGGCAAATCATGTATCATAAAGCCTATAAACTTAATTAAATTTAACTAAATAAATGATATCAACTCTGCCTCCTTTTTTTAGTAGTAATTAGGTCCCACAGAGTTGGCCTTCTCAGGATCCTGTCAACTAAACAATGCCGTTTGGCGGGACCCAGGAGAAGAGCCTTCTCTGTGGCGGCCCCGACCCTCTGTAACCAGCTCCTCACAGAGATTAGAACTGCCCCCGCCCTCCTCTCCTTTCCTAAACTCCTTCAAAACCACCTATGCCGTCAGGCTTGGAGGAATTGAAACATCTCCCCCGGGCCTATACAGTTTATGTATGGTATGTTTGTGTGTATGTTTGCTTTTAATAATGGGGTTTTTAATGTTTCTCTTAAATTATTAGATTTGCTATATATTGTTTATTATTGCTGTCAGCCGCCCTGAGTCTACGGAGAGGGGCGGCATACAAATCTAATAAGTAAGTAAGTAAGTAAGTAAGTAAGTAAGTAAGTAAGTAAGTAAGTAAGTAAGTAAGTAAGTAAGTAAGTAAATAAAGAAAGAAAGAAAGAAAGAAACATGCAGTGTTGCAATGCTCAAGTGAAAAAGAGGGAATTTGCATCCCCTTTTGTGATAGAACAAATACTACATCCGTGGCCCTTTGTTGTTCTCTGTGTGTACATCCCTCTCCACATTGCATATACTTCCTGGAGCAAATTCAGAAAACTCTCTATCCAGTTGTTTTGCTCGGAGACTTATTGTGAAATTTCATCATTGATTAGTAGGAGTATGAAGGTTCCAGCTCTAGGTTTTCCTGTTACGAAAGACAAGGGCTGAAGACAGCTGCCTGCAGAGAAGGGGGCTGGCACCCCTTATGTGGGCCCTGATACTATTCTCCCATTGCCCCTCCAGACAAGGAGCTCTGCAGCCGTAGAAATATCCTCAAGGCACAGAAATGCCCTGATCCTTGATTCTACAGTATGTGGTGATCCCGACCAATACTTTTTTCTCCATACACAGCAAACAGAAGTTTTCTCACTACATGAACAGCCCCAGGCCAAAACAGATCTTTGGTATTTACGTATGGAACAAATCACATCTGTTAGAGGTTTTTTTTTTAAAAAAAGAATCCGCTGCAATGCTACTTAAAACACCATTGCCCTGTCTTAAAGAAAACTTGCCTGCAGCATATGGTGGCCCTGGTTTCTATGGTTAGATGCCCCTTACCCCTCAAAGTCATTAGCAAAAAGTCCAACTGCAGCAGAATGAAGCCCCTTCTCCCCTCTCCTGGAACTTTCCAGGGTTGCTTTAAAACCCTCCAATATACTAATTTCTGGGGCTGATGAATCACTTGCTGTGATTCTGGGTGATTGCATGCTGAGGAAACTAATTATTCTCGTTGTCCCTGATGAATGAATACTGATGAAGCAATTGGAGGCCAAAATAAAAAAGTGTCTGTGTTTCATAGCGGGAGGAAATCCCCCTGCTTTCATTCATCACTTCAGTTCTTGTTATCTGGCCCAGAAAGCACCATGCAGCCAAACTGCACCGAATGCCTCCGAAACTCAGAGGGACATTTGGAAAGAAGAGATTCCACGTTGTCCATACAGTTTTGCTGTGCAAGCAAGTTTTGAAAAGCAAAGGGGATAGTGTCCCCCTGCCCTCTCTTGCCCCCAGCATTATGGGCCAAGTTAAGATGTATACACTGATTGGTGGTCAATTATAAGATTTTTTTTTTTAAAAAAAAAGACAGGTAAAAAGAGCCACTTTGGTCCCACTGTAATTAAGGTACCAGGCCAGAAACCAGGAAACAGTGAGTTTTAGCTTGGCCTTAGCCTAGAAAGCCAGCTGGGTGATTTTGGGCCAGTCTCCAACCCCCACTTTCTCTTTTTCAGTCCAACTCATCTAACAGGGTTGCTGTTGTAGGGAAAATGGGAGAAGGAAGATGTGGTGGATATGTTTGTTGTCTTTAGTTATTTGTAAAAATAATGAAGGTGGGAAAGAAGGAAGGAAGGAAGGAAGGAAGGAAGGAAAGAAAGAAAGAAAGAAAGAAAGAAAGAAAGAAAGAAAGGAGGGAGGGAGGGAGAGAAGGGAGGGAGGGAAGTGGGAGGGAAGGAGAGGAGGGAAGGGAGGAAGAGAGAGAGGGAGGGAGGGAGGGAGGAAGGGAGGAAGGGATCACCCAGTTTCATTTCTGCAGTCAGAAATGAAATATTTCTGTAATAATAATAATAATAATAATAATAATAATAATAATAATAATTTAAAAGCACAAGGGAAATGTCTTCCTGTTCCGCCCATATCTGAACACAAAACCATCTATCAAGGTGAGCCAACAGCTGAGATTGTTCTAAAATGCAACTTGGTTCTCGTTTGGGTTTTTTCCTTTGAAAACATTTCACTTCCCATCCAAGAGAAGCTTTTTGGATGAGAAGCAAAATGCTTTCAAAGAAAAAATAAGCACCAAGAAAATCCAATTGCCTTTTGGAAAAGCAGCTTTGGATGATTGTCCTGGATGATTGAGGACCTCCATAAACAGTTGAGATTGTTTATACAATAAAGGAAATACATATCCACTAATTCACCATATTCTGGGTTGCACGTCGGGGTATTCAATCCATGGATGAAGAGTGTAAATAAATAACTTAGTAAATAAGTAAGTTAGTAAGACCACACCTAGAACACTACATCCCAAAAAGATGTTGGGGCTCTAGACAGAGTGCAGAGAAGAGCAACCAATATGATTAGGGGACTGGAGGCTAAAACATATGATGAACAGTTGCAGCAACTGGGCCTGGCTAGTCCAGTTAAGAGAAGAACCAAGGGAGACATGATAGCACTGTTCCAATATTTGAGGGGCTGACACAGAGACGAGGGGGTCAAGCTATTTTCCAAGGCACCTGAAGGCCAGACAAAGAATAATGCATGAAAACTGATCAAGGAGAGATTCAACCTTGAAATAAGGAGAACTTTTCTGACAATGAGAACAATCAATCAATGGACCAGTTTGGCTTCAGAAGTTGTGGGAGTATCATCACTGGAAGCTTTCAAGAAGAGACTGGACAGCCATCTGTCAGAAATGGTGTAAGGTCTACTTGGGTGAGGGATTAGACTAGATGACCTACAAGATCCCTTCCAATTTTGTTAAATCTGTACCTGTATCTATGAGATGGTGGTGGTATAAAAAAAGTCTCAAAGATATGGCTCTGGTTTCCATATTTGGGTCCCCATGCATACATTCTTAGTTGCAGGTTTTCACGTATTCAATTCCACCCTTTGGGGTGGAGTTTAAAACAAAACTAATCTCATGTTAAAATATTACCCTGCCTTTCCCACCCCACTAGTTCTTTATTCTCATTTGATTTGGATGTGCTTGTTCTTTGACATTTAATTCAAGGGAGAAGCACATTTCCGAGAATCTACTGCAGATGTAACTGGTTTTTTTTTTAAAAAACAAGTTTTTATTTTCTATTCTACCATCAACAAAATATGGCACAAACCGGAAAGCGGAATACACAAAAGCTACACATAAATAAATTCCTGTGTATTTTAGGAAGATGGAGAAAGACATTTGTCATCTCAGTGTTTATAAAAAAGATATTTGCACAGATGGAGGGAACTGGGAATACTGTACTTTGCTGTTGCAACTTAAAAAACTGGGGATCAAATGTAAATAAAACAATGTTGAATTAATAGATTGTTGCTTGAATTTTGAATTAATGGATTGTTACTTGTGTCTTAATTTTTTAAAAACCCAATCCTATTTTCTACACTTTTAAGAACTACTGATTCAAGTAAACCTGTTGTTTAATTTTGCAATATTACAAAACTGCAAGGGATTAATTGCGCCATATTGCAGTATATGTTATGGGGGGAAAAGACCATAACATTATAGTCCTCAACTTACAACAGTTCATTTAGTGACCATTTGAAATTACAATGGCACTGAAAAATGTGACTTAGGACCATTTTTTGCAGTTTTAAACTTTGCAGCACCCCCATGGTCACATGATCAAAATTCAGATGATTGGCAACTGACTCATATTTATGTTGATTGCAGTGTCCCGGAGTCACATGATCCCCTTTTGCGACCTTCGACCTTCTTTGCAACGATCAATGAGAAAGCCAGATTCACTTAAGAACCACATCACTAACTTAATAACTTCAGTTATTTACGTAACAGCTATGGCAAGAAATGTTGTAAAATGGAGCAAAACTCACTTAACAAATGGCTCACTTAACAACAGAAATTTTAGGCTCAATTTTGGTTTTAAGTCAAAGATTGCCTGTACTGTTTTGCTCTCCTTACCCCACTTCCTCAAACCCCCCCCCCCAATTTTATTAAAATTCATAAGTAAATGGACAATGCTATTGCAGATTTTCCAGATAGATTAAAACATCTCTAACACAGTTTAGAAAGATGTGGTTAATAGATTACAATTCTGTGTGGAGAGGGAGTGATAGAACAATCTAGCAATTGTTTTCATCATGTATTCATGATGACCTGTCAAAATACATTTAAAATAATTTGGTAAGGAGTTCTAAGCCCTTTTCTCATACTTGAAGATTTTTGAGAGAGCCTCTTATAATTTATATAAGAGTTTTATATAATATTGGAGAACTTCCTTTGATTTTAAATCACATTAGCATTGCTAATGTTCTTCAGGGTACAAGTTCATGAGCTTAAGAATATTTTTTTATATATAATTCTTTCATTCATTCTAAACTAAGTTAGAACTTGCAACAACTTCTTCTGCAAAATATATTCAGAAGAAGTAAAGTGAGTTTCAATAATCCATCTTCTAATCCTATAAAACTGTCTATCTTCCCATTCCTTGATCATATTTATCCTCATGTTTAAAATCTGGGTGATCAAGAAATGGGAAGGGAGGGGAAGGATGAAGGGAGAGAAATTAGGTTCTACTTTTTCCAAATTTTGATCCAATGCGAATTGGATATATGATAGATATTAATTTCTTAAAATCAGAGAGAGATAGAGACTGTAGTGCCCAATTAGATTGAAAATCCAACACTAATGCGATTTGTATCCCATTGAATATCTTCTCAGTTCTGAACACAGTGGGTTGTTTATTTTAACTGAAAAGCATGAAACCAATAACTAGCTCTTCATGTTATTTTTCTGGATGGTAGGAGTTTTTTTAAATAATTATTTATAAACAGCCACCGACTTCTACAAAAAAAAAATCAATGATTTTATATTATATTATATTATATTTATATTATATCTAGGTCCTCAACAGTCTGGATTCAGGCCCGGCTACAGCACGGAAACTGCTTTGGTCGCGTTGATGGATGATCTCTGGCGGGCCCAGGACAGGGGCTTGTCCTCTGTCCTGGTGCTTCTTGACCTCTCAGCGGCTTTCGATACCATCGACCATGGTATCCTTCTGCACCGACTAGAGGGGTTGGGAGTGGGAGGCACTGTTCTTCAGTGGTTCTCCTCATACCTCTCTGGTCAGTCGCAGTCGGTGTTAGTAGGGGATCAGAGGTCGACCTCTAGGTCTCCCCCTTGTGGGGTGCCTCAGGGGTCGGTCCTCTCCCCCCTGCTATTTAATATCTACATGAAACCGCTAGGTGAGATCATCCAAGGGCATGGGGTGAGGTATCATCAATACGCCGATGATACCCAGTTATACATCTCCACCCCATGTCCAGCCAACAAAGCAGTGGAAGTGATGGGCCGGTGCCTGGAGGATGTTAGGGCCTGGATGAGTGTCAACAAGCTCAAACTCAACCCAGACAAGACGGAGTGGCTGTGGATCTTACCTCCCAAGGACAACTCCATCTGTCCGTCCATTACCCTGGGGGGAGAATCACTGGCCCCCTCAGAGAAGGTTCGCAACTTGGGCGTCCTCCTCGATCCACAGCTCACATTAGAGAAACATCTTTCAGCTGTGGCGAGGGGGACGTTTGCCCAGGTTCGCTTGGTGCACCAGTTGCGACCCTACTTGGACCGGGAGTCACTGCTCACGGTCACTCATGCCCTCATCACCTCGAGGCTTGACTACTGTAACGCTCTCTACATGGGGCTACCTTTGAAAAATGTTCGGAAACTTCAGATCGTGCAGAATGCAGCTGCGAGAGCAATCATGGGCTTTCCCAAATATGCCCATGTCACACCAACACTCCGCAATCTGCATTGGTTGCCGATCAGTTTCCGGTCACAATTCAAAGTGTTGGTTATGACCTATAAAGCCCTTCATGGCACTGGACCAGATTACCTCAGGGACCGCCTTCTGCTGCACGAATCCCAGCGACCAGTTAGGTCCCACAGAGTGGATCTTCTCCGGGTCCCATCAACTAAGCAATGTCGCCTGGCGGGACCCAGGGGAAGAGCCTTCTCTGTGGCGGCCCCGGCCCTCTGGAACCAACTCCCCCCAGAGATTAGAACTGCCCCCACCCTCCTTGCCTTTCGTAAACAACTTAAAACCCACCTCTGCCGCCAGGCATGGGGGAATTGAGATCCTCTTTCCCCCTAGGCCTTTACAATTCTATGCATGGTATGTATGTATGTATGTTTGGTTTTTATATTAATTGATTTTTAATCATCAATACCAAATTACTATTGTACACTGTTTTATTGTCGCTGTTAGCCGCCCCGAGTCTCTGGAGAGGGGTGGCATACAAATCCAATAAATAAATAAAATAAATAAATTATCCTTTGCCACCTTCAAAATCGGGTAATAGGGAATGGATTTGGAAATACATCAAACAAATACAATTTCACGAGAAAATAGTTTTTCTTATTGTGGCTACAATATTTGCCCAAATAATAACCTGGAAATAAGGAGAAATTTCCTGATAGTTAGAACAATTATTATTATTATTAATTAATCAGTGGAATGACTTGCCTCTAGGAGTTGTTGTGAGTCTATCACTGGAGGTTTTCAAGGAGAAATTGGACAACCATTTTTTCTGAAATGTTATAAGGTTTTCTGCTTCAGCAGAGGTAAGACTAGAAGACCTTCAAGGTCCCTTCCAACTCTATGATTCTACGGCAAAGAGGTTGACTCAGATTTTGCTTAGCTCTTTTACAGGAGAGGACTACAACTATAGTTCTTGCATTGATAATAAACTTTTGTAATAATTACTCCTAAGTATTCAATTCAACTGGGCCAACATGAACCCCATTAGGTATTTGGAGATATTTTTTTGCAAATGTTTGATAATACAGTAGATTATTTACTCAGTGACATTCCGTTGCCTGATCATGTTTCCCATAGCCTAGACTTTTCCTGTTTCCCACATTATTACTGACCCCTAAGAGAAGACCTCAAGGACTTTTCCCATGGCTCTTGTCCCAACTAGGAATTGTGAACATGCAGATAACATGAAAACAAACAAAATTGTCACGGAAAACAGAACCAGCCATTGCATCTTCTATATTCATATTTCAAATGCAAGATACCTTTTTGGTGGGGTGGAATTTTTTAAATAATAATAATAATAATAATAATAAATTAGATTTGTATGCCGCCCCTCTCCGAAGACTCGGGGCGGCTCAGAAGAATAATAAAGACAATATAACAGTGAAACAAATCTAATATTAAAAGAAAAATTTTGGAATCAGGCGATGATGAACAAGAGTAGACTCCATTCAGTGATACCCAATAGTGGCTTGCCACACTTTTCTTCCATTAAAATGATGGCATACGATCCTGCTCATAAGGGCATTTTCTGATTATAACTTTCATATATCCCTATTAAAATGTGAATTTTCCCACATTCTGTGAAGACCTTTTTTTAAAAAAAATCAAAACCACCAACCACAAAATTAACAGCAATGATTCTTGGACATACCTGCAGTGAATAACTATGGGTCCAGCATCTGGAGGTGTAGAAGCTTTGACTCTGCGGATGAATGCCAGCAGCCCCGTGGCATGGTAGGGGACCCCGTGTTCTGGCCATGACGTGAAGTGGAACTGCTTTACTTCGTGCCTTGCTGAATAGCCCCTCTGCAAGTAATCAAAGCGAGATAGAGGACAATCTCATATGTGGTCTGGCACCAGACTAGAAACTGGGAGACTGGGAGTTCTAGACCTGCCTTAGGCATAACCCCAGCCATGGAACCTCAGCCCTAAGATCAAAACAGTCACAAACCATTTCTGAAAATGTTGCTGAGATAATTATGTCTAGTAATTATCCATGTGGTTTCCAGGAATCAAGACTGACTCAGGAGAGAGACAGATAGACAGAGACAGAGACAGAGGAAGACACAGAGAGAGAGCGGCAGAGAGAGAGACACACAAAGACACGGAAAGAGAGAGAGAGACACAGAGAGACACAGACAGACAGAGATCACACAGAAAGAGCAGGCAGTATTCTGAATAGAATCAAACTATCTGCACTGCTGATGTCAGAACCGCTATTAGTTGACTTGACCTACACCCTTCCTCCCTTTCTTTCTTCCTCTGTTTCCTATGGCTGAGAGAGAAGTGTTGACACAGGTAGCTTTGCACTCAGGACAGAGTAGCACTAGCAATACAATAGCTCTTCAAGCTTCACAGTGCGTTACAGCCCTCTCTAAGCGGTTTACAGTGTCAGCATTTTGCCCCCAACAATCTGGGTCCTTATTTTACCAATCTCAGAAGGATGGAAGACTGAGTCAACCTTGAGATGGTCAGGATTGAACTCCTGGCATTGGCAGAATTAGTCTGCAATACTGCATTCCCTAATCTATTTATATTTTCCAGTGTATACTCAATCTCATCACCTGTTCTGCCGGGCACTCTGGTAGGAGCCTCCCGAAAATTCAAGGGTGCAAATTTCAGACACACACACACGTTTGAAAATTCAAAACAATGTTCTTTATCACAAAATTCAAAATAAACTAAGCACTCTTTTTTTTTTTGCAAAGAGCACTCGTCCCAAAACAACGGGGTAGTCTGTACAATTTCCCTTAAGCAGTCATTAAGTACTTAGCTAGCAGCTGTGAAGAAGCTTCACACCCCTTCTTCTTCCAATGAAGTGAGACATACACACACACATACACAAACACATGTGTTGCTCTGCTTTGTTTTCAAAGGCGTGAAAAATCAACAAGCAAAGTCCAGAAACCAGCAACCCAGGATTCCTGACGAACTGCGATCAAGATAATCTTTCACAATGGCCAAACCCATACGCTGCTATTTATAACAGCAGCCCTAATTAATGGAGCACCACCCAAACACAGGTTTTTTCTTGTAATAATCCTTTAGTTGTTGTCTCCTATGCATCACTCTACGCATGTGTGGATGTGTCATTAATTCTTGTTCAGAATCCAAAGATGATACAGATGATTGATCTCCTCCTGGGCTGTCTGCCAAACTCCTCTCTTCCCTGTCACTCAGGCCTCCTTGGTCAGAGGAGGCTTCATCGGCAGATTTCCACTGGGAGCAAAACAGGCCTGCGGCATGTGGATGTCTCCCCCACATCCACCTCCACATTCCTTGGGGCAGGAGCTGGGCCAGAGCTAACCACAACAACCATCGTATCATCTTTTCTCACTCCATTTATTTCATTATTATTATTATACTTCAATATTTCATAATCATCAATAAGTTCATTATATATAGTCTTTATATAAGTTTACTAAAGATTCTATTTGTTAATTTTTAAACCTTTTAAAACTTGTATCATTAATTTATCATAATCTGTATTGTTTATTTCCCAGCAATACTATTTAGTTCATTCTCCTTCTTCTTCTTTCCCCTTCCTTTCTTTCCATTATAATTCCCAGAATATTGACAAAATAAAGAAAAAAACACAACATAATGTAATGCAACAATATTCAAATAAACATTAGCCATAAAATCATCTAGTCCTCAAGAAGCAATCACCTTTTTGTAACTTCATCATTATCCAAATCCTCTTCCAACCCCTGTGCCATCAGGGCTCCTAGAATTGTGAGTAGAATTCACACAATCTCCCAGTTTGTAGTCTAATTTATTTATTTATTTTATTTATTAATTGGATTTCTATACTGCCCCTCTCCGAGGACTCAGGGCAGCTGAGAATAATACAACATCATAATCCAATTAATTTAAAAACAATTAATCTAAAACCCTAATAATATTAAAATCAGTCACTACCATTTACACAATGAACATACATTACATACTGGCAATCTCACGCTACTCACCAGAGCCTACAAAACTTTTGCCAGACCCATCCTTGAATACAGTTCATCTGTCTGGAACCCATACCACATCTCGGACATCAACACCCTTGAAAATGTCCAAAGATACTTCACCAGAAGAGCCCTTCACTCCTCCACTCAAAACAGAATACCCTACGAAAGCAGACTATCAATCCTAGGTCTAGAAAGCTTAGAACTACGTCGCCTAAAACACGATCTAAGTATTGCCCACAAGATCATATGCTGCAACGTTCTACCTGTCAATGACTACTTCAGCTTCAATCGCAACAACACAAGAGCACGCAACAGATTCAAACTTAATATTAACCGCTCCAAACTTGACTATAAAAAATATGACTTCAGCAACTGAGTTGTCAAAGCGTGGAACTCATTACCTGACTCAGTAGTGTCAACCCCTAACCCCCAACATTTTTCCCTTAGACTATCCACGATTGACCTCTCCAGGTTCCTTAGAGGTCAGTAAGGGGCGTGCATAAGTGCACCAGTGTGCCTTCCATCCCCTGTCCAATTGTCTCTCCTTATCTCATTTATCTTTTCTTCCTTTCTAATATGTTCACCTATACTTTTATATCTTTTTTTCTATTCTTTTCTTTACTTATATTATTACATATCTTTCTCTTCAATGTGTATTATGTATTGGACTAAATAAATAAATAAATAAATGAATGAATGAATGAATGAATGAATGAATGAATAAATAAATAAATAAATAAATAAATTTGGCCAGGGGTAAGGATCTAATGGCCCCAAGATTCACTTGGGCATAAGTGAGTTTTTAGACTCTTGCGGAAGGCAGTACGGATCTCTGGAGGGGAGCTGATTCCAGAGGGCCGGGGCCCACACAGAGAAAGCTCTTCCCCTAGGCCCCGCCAAGCAACATTGTCTAGTTGACGGGACCTGGAGAAGGCCAACTCTGTGGGATTCCTGTGGTAGGAGGCAGTCCTGCAGGTAATCTGGCCTGATGTCAGGTAGGGCTTTATAGCTCATAACCTAATGCTTTCGTCACTACACCAAACTGTATCTCTGATGTATACTCCATCTCAAATGAGAATATTTGAGTCATCCGCCTCTTCCAATTTATACCAGTATAAGTTCAAGCTGCACCTAGAAACAGCTTGCCTTAATCATGTTAGGCAAAGCCCATTAAACAAAAGGAAATCTATCTGAACTACAGAGGGATTTTCCCAATCAAGTCGAAGGCAACGCTATTTAGCAGGAGCCAGCAGATTGGAACTGCCAGGTTTTTAAAACCAGAAGATAAAATTAAATTCACAGTGAACAAAGTTAACGATTACTTCCAAAAAAAAAATATCCAACACACTCTAAACTAAATTGAACTTGTTTAATTATCAAAGGCAAATGAAGTTCTGGTTGTTGATGCAAAGGAAACCTTCTGGTGCTTTCTAGCTTCACCTGTGGCAAGTGTAATTATGGAGGCTACAATTTACTTGTGATGACAGGCTTGTGATTACCAGCACATTACTGCATTGAATCCAGCATGGAAGAATAGAGTGTGTCATGCCTTCACTTTGGGGAATGCAATCAAGAAAATGGTTGTGTTCTTATTGTAATCTCTCAAACAGAATCAGGGAAATTGGGGGAGATGGCTCATCCGGTTGGCCAGATTGAAGTGAGGATTTGAGAGCAGAGGAGAGAACCACGTTGGCCCTTCCGAGGTCACCAGAGGAAAACTGGAACAAGAAATACAACTAGGAATGAATTTTAATCACAAAAATGGGCTTATTCTAGGACTGAAGGTCGTGCTCTCTGTTCTGCTTTGTGCATTGCATCCTCAATCACCTATCATTACTATGATAGAATGCATTGTTGCTGAGCTGCTGTCAGGGAAATTTAATATGCTCAGAAGATTATCCGTTTCCAGGTTTCTTCATTACTAGATTCGGTAGTTTTGATGGGGAAGTCCCAGATCCCTGATTAAGGTCTCCTTCTACTGAAAACTACAGTAAATGCCTTGGAATGGTTACAAGGCAACTAGATCCCTGAGGCTCTTTTGTACTTCACTGGAAACAAGGTTGTCATTTAATATTTTTTTCCAGATTAAGGAGTGGAGGGAGAGCAAATTACCATTGTGGTTGTCCCAAGGTTGAGCAATTACAATTGCTCAATAATTGCCTGAACCTTGCGACCTCTGTCTACAAGATAAAAAATGATTATCCTTTCCCTGTACAATTAATATGGTGCTTAGGCTCCAATTAATCTGTCAAGAATGTCCATGTAAATAAAGGGGTACTCTACAATATTATTTGCTAGGACAATGACCTTTGATGGAGTTTCTAAAAGCTATACAAGAAGGCTCAGTTGGCATGAAACTGATCAACATGAAAGGTTCATATGTTAAAATGTGTGTTAGAAGATCTGGGCCATTTCATGCAGTCTCAAGACTATCACTGGATTATCCACCATCTTGGGATGTATAAAAGAGAACAAAGTGGTGTTAAAGTTATGAGAAAGGCTTAACACACCTGAAACAGCAAGAAAGAAGAACAAAACGTGAGAAGGAAGAAGGAAGCAAGTAACCTGAGATGAAGTTTGTCACTAAACTAGGATTTTCAAGATTAACTAGTTTAACTCCCAGTCTCTATAGACCCAACTATGCATTTTTCTTGTGAGTAACATGAGAGTCATATCTTCTCATCATGGGGGATTGGAATGCTAAAGTAGGGAGCCAAAAGATAACCAGAATAACAAGCAAATTTGCCCTTGGAGTACAAAATAAAGTCAAAAGAATACGATGGTCAGCGGTTGGCTACGAGCCGGAACCGCTAAATTGCACTCGCTGCCACAGCTCATAGGTTCTTGCGGGACCAGCATGATTTTTCTGCTGCACCCGTGGAGGTAGCAAAATTGTGCACGGAGCCGCAGGTGTGCCTGTGTTTCGGTGAGGTTTTTTTGCTTCCACGCATGCAGAAACATGGGCACATGCCTGATTCTGCTACCTCCACAGGTGCAGCAGAAAAATCATGCTGGTCCTGCAATTTAGTGCAATTTAGCGTTCTGGCTCGTAGCCCACTGCTACAATGGTCATAGCAAACACTCTGGCGAGGAAAACTAAGGCAAATCTAGACAGAATACTAAAAAGCAAGACATCATCCTGCCAACAAAAGTGCATATAGTCAAGACTATGTTTTCCCAGTTGCAATATATGGCTGTGAAAGGTGGACCATAAGGAAGGCTGAGGGCCAAAGAATTGAGGCCCTTGAACTATGATGCTGGAGAAGACTCCTGCAAGTCCCTTGGATTGCAAGGCTATCAAACCGGTCGGTCCTAGGAGAGATCAACCTTGACTGCTCTTTAGAAGGCCATATCCTGAAGAGGAAACTCAAATACTTTGGACACCTAATGAAAAGCACGGACTTACTGCAGAAGAGCCTAATGCTGGGAACAATTGAAGACAAAAGAAGAAGTGGACAACAGAGAATGAGGTGGCTGGGTGGAGTCACTGAAGCAGTCAGCATGAAGTTAAATGGACTCCGGGGGATGGTAGAGGGCAGGAAAGCCTGGAGGAAAGTTGTCCATGGGGTCCCGAAGAGTCAGACATGACTTCACAACTAACAACAAAATATGAGAGTCCTAAATTCTTCTAGGAATGCTTTCTTGAATTCTCATATTAGTGGTCCCTTAGTGGTCTGCTACCCAAATATTATTCAGATGTGACCTACTTAGCTTCCAATTCCAGGTACATCTAACATGTTTCTACCATTTTACTGAGATGCCCTGATAAATGGACAGTCAATGGCTTGCTACATTTATCGTGGAAGTCATTCTCTGAACAGAAAAAGCTCTCGTGATAGCCCTTTTGTAAGAATAGAGAGACGTCCGTCTTTCAAAACTCCAAATGTGTTCACTGAACCAAGAACGGTTTGTCTATTTTACATTATGCCTTCCCCTCCTTGCAATCTTTTACATTAAAGCTTTGGCTCTTGCCATTCCTTCAGGGGGAAGTGTTTGTCAAGGCAGCTCGCCCACAATTGAATGATCCCTGTCTGGAGAAAGAACATGACTGATGCAAGCAACAGTTTGAATACAGGGGGAGAAAAACCCAACATGTTCTTTTGACATCACATTCTTTTCTTTTTATTATGGTTGCAAAACCCGCATTATCAAAAGTGCATAGATTCAATAGGTAAATGGTAGGAAATAAAATAGACTGAATAAAACTTAAAACTGAATTCAAAAGTAAAAGGATAAGAACAAATGCAAACCAAAGACTGCATTCAGCAATGGACAATTGGCTGTCTTTGAAGATCACAATTTAGCACAAAACACAGCAAATCTTATAGGTGTGATGGATACGTCTATCTGCCAATAGCTAAAACACCTAAAAGTCACCAGCATACCTTGAGAGCTCAACTAGAAGATGGACCATTAAGAGCAGTGCTCTGTCTATTTTCAACCCCATAGAAAAAAGGTGGATTATGGGTTCTCTTTGATCACCTTTCTACAAGAAAATTCTTCATTTCCATATATATGTCCATCCTGCTGTCCTAAACTGGATAATCTTATTACCATGTCTGACAAGATCCATACCCTAAAAGCAACCACAAAGATTCAACAAGCATACATTGAAACCTGCATCTTGCATACATGGAGAAAAATATCCAAGCACTGAAAAATGCAAACCCATCAAACCAAATAGCCTCCACCGCTCCTCCACCACCTGTTTATACTCCACTAAGACCACCTCAACCACTACCCCTACCACAAAGACTTACCAATTCAACCACTGATACCCCCCCACCCCACCCAAATCAAAGATGCCATGGAGCACAAACAAAAACGTCAGAATGCAATCCTGTTCGGTCTAGAAGAAAATGATGAATCTGACATAGCAGAGGTATGAAACATCATCTGCAACCAGCATACACAAACAATTGCTCGCTCTGTCTCTCTCTCAAAAAAAGTCTCTCAGCTTGGTTGTGTTCTTGCAGATGTTTCATTCCCAAACATGATCACATCATCAATACATCGATTAACAAGTTTGGCAATGACATGTCTGCAAGAAACAGGCACATACACCACAAAGGAACCTGCAATTGAACTCTGAACTACAAATATTCTCTCCTATCAGTCCACAAGGGCAGGTGCAACCTTTCACTGGTATGATTTGAAAACACACACATCCTTTCCAGCACTATCAGCAACATATCCAAACAAGCTAATGAAAGTAGGTGTATCAACCTCTGAGACCCTAGAGGAAAAAAGATGGAATCTGATAGTCAGTAACTGGCTGCATTACCTACCAAATCTACATACACAATCCATTTCTCTAGCCTTGCTAAACCCCAGATATGCTAAGCAACTAGGGAAGAGATCAAATCTTAATGATATGTATTCATATCAAGAAGCCACCCATATGAATAGAAAAAATAAGCATGGCTAGGCTTCCTGCTAAAAATATTAATTTAAAGGGATGGGAAAAAAATATTCACTATAATCTAGGTTATAGCCTCCCAGAGGCCTGTGCTGCTTCCAAGTTAAGTGCAACAAATCTTGGGAAAGAATAGAACAGTGATGGCGAACCTTTTCGGCACCAAGAATCCAAACTAGAACATGCGTGCATGTGCGCACACTGGAGTTCCGGAATCCCCCCAAAACAGCTGGCTGGCACACACATGTCTATTTGGGGGGCATTTGGGGGAGGGCATTTTCAGGCCAATTTGGGGGCCAAAACTGCCCCAAACGCCAGCCTAAAATTGGCCTGAAAAATTACCTGGAAATGGCTCAATAAGGACCCAGAAAACGGCCTGGTTCGGTGCTGTTTTTAGACTGTTTTCCAGTGTTCTGGCACCTGTGAATACCAGCTGGCCTGTGTGCATGTGTGCACTGGAAACAGAGCAGCTGGTGATGGCGCATGTGCCCACAAAGTGGGCTCTGCATGCCACCTTTGGCACGTGTGCCATAGGTTCGCCATCATGGGAATAGAGCATTTAGAGAATTATTTTGATAACTTCTAGGTTCTTTTCTATGCATAACCCTATACTGCAACAGCAGTAAGCCCCTGGCATCAGAAACCTTTAGCACTGAAGCAATATAGAAGTTACCAATTCCATGATCAAATTCCACATAGGCCGAAGCAGTTTTCAGCATTATTCATTAGATATGGCAATTGTGTATCCCACAATGCTGAGACGTGAAAAAATTATCCCAATATTTATAAGACTTCACTTGGCTCTGTTGCCTGTCTGTTAATCTGCCACCTGTGTTTAATCAGTCACTTGGCAAAAAACTATATCCTTAATTTTAGACTGGTTCATATTCTCTGTATGTTCTGTACAATAGGGAACCAGAGCCTTTAACATTCTTCTCAGTCCACTTAGGTTTGTGAAATAAAAAAAGCAAAATCAGAGAGTGGTTGGCCTATTACAGTGATGGCGAACCTATGGCACAGGTGTCACAGTTGGCATGTGGAGCCATATCTGCTGGCACGCAAGCTGTTGTCCTAGCTCAGCTCCAAGGTGCATGTGCATGCCAGCCATTTGATTTTTGGCTTGCACGGAGGCTCTGGGGGGGTGTTTTTGGCTTCCAGAGAGCCTCCAGGGGGATGGGGAGGGCATTTTTATCCTCCCCCGGCTCCAAGGAAGCCTTTGGAGCCTTGGGAGGGAAAAACAGGAGTCTACTGGGCTCACCAAAAGTTGGCCGTTTCCAACCTCCAGAGAGCCTCCAGGGGGTGGGGGAAGCTGTTTTCATCCTCCCCAGACATTGAATTATGAGTGTGGGCACATGTGCATGCGCAATAGTGCTCGCCCATGCTCTTTGGCACCCGAGGAAAAAAAGATTTTCCATCACTGGCCTACTAGATAACATGGGTGATAATACGTCTGCCAAGCACCAAGATATGTAATTAAAGAATGTATGCAAGTATGCCTCTGTGTGTGGTGTGTTAAACCAGTGTTTTTCAACCGGTGTGCCGTGGCACACTAGTGTGCTGCAAGACATGGTCAGGTGTGCCGCGAGTCGGCTCCTGCAAGTGGGAGCTCCAGGGCTGAGGCTTCAGCCCTGGAGCTCCCACTTGCAGAAGCCGCCCCCGGCTATTGCCCGCCGCCGCCGCTATTGGTACCACCGTTCCCTGTAGGCTGCGCGTGTGAGCGCCCGCGCACCCCAAAATAGCCCCCCGCGTGCCCTTTTCCATGGGCGCACAGTTTCCATCACCCTGCCAGCCCGCGCGGGGGTGGGGAAGCGCCGGCAGTAGAAGGCACTGCCCCCGCCCGCCCGATCCGCTCCCTCTCCTCCTCTTTCGCCGAAAGAAACGCGCTGAAGCTGCCTGCTTGAGCCTCGCGTTGCTCCACCCTGCTTCGTCCTGCTTGTCATCCTCCGTTGTGTTTTCGGGGGGGAGTGGCGGGAAAGCCCTGTGCTGGCCAGGAAAGCTGGGTTTGCTTTCCATGAAAGCAGCGCGCCTTTTAAATACGCTGCTTTCCTGCACCTCTTTCCTGGGGGGGGGCCGCCAATGCCGAAAGCCTCAGTGACGTTTGGCTGCCGGGGGGCGGGGAGGAGAAAATCCTCCCCCCCCTCCAGGAGCAGCAAAAGCCTAAGCGGCGGGGTGCGCCGTTTGCCTTTCGGCAAGACAGATAGGGAGAGGAAAGGAGAGCGAGAGAAATGAGAACAAAAAGGGGAGAAAAAAGGAGAAATGAGAAAATGATTGAGGCAGAGAATGAGAGGAGAGAGAAACAAAAGAGAGAGAGAGGTGATTCTTGAAGCATATGGTAAAAAGCATCCAAATAATAAGAAAACCCCCCCAGCCCACACCTGATTTTGAAAAGAATAAAAGAGAAAAAAAAACCAGCCCTCAACTGGTTTTGGAAATGGTTCGAGTGTGTATACACACACACACATAAGGGGGGGGGGAGAGACAGGGATGGAAAAAGAGGAGAAGTGAGAGGGAGAAGGAATGAGGGAAAAAGGTAGGAAGAGAGAGAAATGAGAAACATGAGAGAGAAAAGGGGGAAAGACAGGAGAAGTACCCAGAAATGAGACAGTGGTATAAATTTCAGGAGGGATGATTGATGATTGACTGTATTTATAAGGGGATGTTACATGGGATTGTATATATGAGGGGGTTATTTATGTATGTATGTATGTATGTATGTATGTATGTATGTATGTATGTATGTATGTATGTATGTATTTATTTATTCATTCATTCATTTATTTATTTATTAGATTTGTGTCATTTTGGTTGGTGGTGTGCCCCAGGATTTTGTAAATGTAAAAAATGTGCCGCGGCTCAAAAAAGGTTGAAAATCACTGTGTTAAACAACAATGGATCTCACAAGTAGTCTTGCTTGACATCTTTTCAATTAGGAATCCTGTCTGATAGCCCTGACTATTACATTCAAAATCAGCAAACAAATTATGTATTAATAGAAAGAGGCATTATCAACACCTGTCTCTTGTAATTTCTCTCTTTTGAGAATGAATGAAATGCTGACTCAAAATCGACAAAGGCAAAAAGTAAACATATTTTTTAGAAGGGAGTTCTACTTTTTTTCACTAGATAGTTTAGAACCAAACTTCAATCTTATGACAATCTTATTCATCTGTTAAGATGTATTTTTGTTCAACTTGCAGTTTTATTTATTTATTTTCTATTATTATTATTATTGTTGTTGTTGTTGTTGTTGTTGTCATTTATTAGATTTGTATGCCGCCCCTCTCCGAGGACTATTTATTTATGCCAGGCATAAAATTTGCCTTCTATACTAAGGAAACTAAACATGATGGTGCAGTGGTGAAAGTGCAGTACTGCAGGCTATTGCTCCTGCTACCTGAAATTTGGCAGTTTGAATCTCAGCAGGCTCAAGATTGACTCAGCCTTCCATCCTTCCGAGGTGGGTAAAATGAGGACCCAGATTGTTGGGGGCAATAGACTGACTATGTAAACTGCTGTAAAGCACTGTGAAAAAGTATATAAGTCTAAGTGCTATTGCTATAACAGTCAAGCCATAATCATGGTCTTTGCCTTGCTAAAGTTCTTTATAAACAGTGTTTCTCAACCTCAGAAATTTTAAGATAGATCAGTTTCCAGAATTCCCTACCTATGCAGAATCCTGCTACCCGCCACCCCGCCCGTTGCTTGCTTTTACAGCTCAAGAACTAGGGAGGGCCCCTTCTGAGCAACTTGTTCCACCCACATTCCTGCTGCAAGCTAAACTGCTTTTGATTTGACCGCTCCAGTGGTGGGTCGCTCCCAGTTCAGCCCAGTTCTGCAAACCCATAGCACTGGCAATGGGAGGTTCCACCCACCCACCTAGAACCCACTACTGGACTGCTCCCTTAGTTACCTCTCTTCAGCCATCTCCCAAGGTCATTCCTATATACATTGCAGGATTTCTGAGAGTTGAAGTCCATACATCTTAAAATTGCTAAGATTCAGAAATGCTGGTTTAAAGGCACCAACTTGTAGTTGTGTTTACGATTCTATATTCAATCACTAAATATGCCTCTTATATTCAGACTTCTAATTCTCTACCAAACTAATGCTATTTTCTTTTTAAAAAAAGGGTTAGTTACCCACTGCGAAGCATATTTCAGGGCTTCTTTTAAATCATTTTTAAAACTAGTATTTCTGAATAAAATAAGAGAAAGAAGAAGATGAAAGTCTTCGGGTAATATGTTATTATGTGCTGTCTGGAGTCATGTATAAGATAATCCATAGAAGACCCATAAATAATGATGGGCGAACCAAACCCACACAATTCGAGTCCGTACCGAATTTTGTGATATTCGGTATGCCGAACACAAACATGAAATTTTTTCAAACTTCGGGCAAAGTTCGGGGTCGTGTTCGGCGTTCGGAGCTTTGACGTCACCGGCAGGTTGCTAAGGATGCCAAGGTGATCACTTCCTGGATTCCATGGAATCCAGGAAGTGATCACCTTGGCATCCTTAGCAACCTGCTGGTGACGTCAAAGCTCCGCCCCCGGAATATCTTCATGGCAGGGATTCCCCGTTCGGGTTCAAGTTCGGGTTCGGTTCGGGTTCGGCTGAATTTTGCATAAAGTTCATCCAAACTTGCCGAACACGAACACCGTTGGGTTCGCCCATCACTACCCATAAATAAATAAATGTCCAAATATTAACATGGATAAAACAAGATACATTTATAGACTGAAGGATATCCTTACAAATCTTACCCTTTCCAAGGCGAATGTCCTCACCACGTATTCCGCCAGAGTCTCTGATTTCACGTGGGTAATTTTAATGTCTCCATACATCTCTGAGTCATCTGGCCAATACTTGGCACATTTAACCTGTATGCAACAATAAACCAGCTTATAGTTAAGTCTATCGTGGAGAAAAAAAATCATCATCTGAATCCAGTAGTGAAGAGGAAACCAAGAATGATCACTTACCCTTCCTACTTCTACCAGTTTTGTTATCATCACTATGCTGGAACAGTGTTCCTGCCACACCATCCGCCAAAAATCATAGACCATCTCCTGTTTGGGCCCTAGAGTACAGGTAGAAAAATCCAAAAAATAAAAAAATGGTTGAAAATAGAGATAAAGAAAGTCAGGGACCCATTTAAATACCATGGCTATTTTAGCAATAGCACTGATATACCTGCCCCAAAGTGCTATCCAGCAATCTCTGAGCAATTTACAAATGTCATCATTTTGCCCTCAACAATCTGGGTCCTCGTTTTACTCAGAAGGATGGAAGGCTGGGTCAACCTTGAGTTGGTGAGGATCAAAGTTCTGGCAGTCAGCAGAAATAGCCTGCAATACTGCATTCTAACCACTGGTGCCACCACAGCTATTTTACCTGATATATAATCTCAAAGCACTTTTAGATATTTTGTAATGCACTGAGGAAGCTTGAACATGAAATGTTTTGGGCACATCTTGGTATTCAGCACATCTTCTTGTGTTGTCTTCTTTCCAGATGTGCAAAAACATTGGAATTGGAAGAAAGGAGAAAGCATGCCAAAAAGGCATAGCCAAATAGTAGGGATGAAGGTATCTTACCTTGTGTGGCTATGAAGTGGTTAGACCTTTGGTAACCCTGCAAAGAAAAAGAAATATGTATTATAAGAAGGGAAGGAAGGAAGGAATATGCTGGGATAGATTTGACTGTTGGATGGAAAAATGGAAAAATTCAAAATAGATAGTTAAAATAAAAGACGTAACGATTAAGGAGAAAGAAACAGAAGCTTAAATATCGGGGGGAAAGAAAAAAAGGGAGAAAGAGGAAAGACCTATTTGAAAGGATGTATAGAAACTGTAAATGAATTGTTAATATTAGCTATGTAAGTATGAATAATTATTAATGAATATCATGAGAAATGTAAACTGACTTGTCACGTAACATCCACTGTTTTTAAATGTTCTTTGTTTGTTATATGTATTTGTAAATAATTTTTTTCTAAAAAAGGAAGGAAGGAAGGAAGGAAGGAAGAAAGGAAGGAAGGAAGGAAGATTGATTTTATCCATTTCTATATGATTTGCTACTCTAAAAGCTGAAACCTCTTGTTTTCTTCCTGTAACAGTTATTCCAAAATCTACACACTTTTAAGGCGAGGTAGAGGCAGGAAAGATAATATTCCATTTGATGTTTAAGCAATGTGTCTCAACCAAAACATCTTCCAAGTCCTAACTGCCATTCATAGCCTCCATGCCCCACTACAGAATGGTTATTTCCAAACAGCCTCTCCAATGTATACTTTTCATAATTGTTTGTGCTGTTCGCATCCAGTATGTATCTACTAGCAGCTCCTTTGCAACCATCTGTCTTGGTCTTTGGTACATAGGTAGACACTTCCTCCTCCTCACATCACACTTATAGCCAAAAGCTATTTAATACAGCCAGAATGGGTTCCTCTGAAATCCGATAAATATCTCATCAACTTTACCCTAGAAAAACCTGGAAGGAAATGCATGTTGCTGTTAGGAAAGCAACATGGATTTCTTTCTTGTGGCAGGATTTTCCAGCTGGGGTGGGTAACCAGAAGTTTTAGAGACTCTGTAAATCATGGACATTAACCTTCCCTCCCAAAGCTTCTACTATGACAGTGTTTCCCAACCTTGGCAACTTGAAGATATTTGGACTTCAACTCCCAGAATTCCCCAGCCAGCAAATGCTGGCTGGGGAATTCTGGAAGTTGAAGTCCAAATATCTTCAAGTTGCCAAGGTTGGGAAACACTGTACTGTGAAGTAACAACTTGCAATGTGACATAGGGAGAAATGATTAAATATACAGTTGGGGGTGTAATTGTGTTAGCTATATGGAAAGGAGCAACATCAATTTAAAAAAAAATCAAATTAGATTCTGTCCATCTCACTCATAATGTATATAATGATTATTCTGGATCAACTCTCCCCTTTAATGAGGGAGACTAAGACTCTGTCCTGCCAAATGCAATCTCTGACCCTTAGTTGCATGCCCCTGTTCTAACAAGCATGGAAATAACAAGCACAACTACACATGGAGGACTCCACTGAACCAGGACTTCAATGTATGGCACTGAACCTCAAATCATCTCTAGGGAAAATGTACGTATTCGTCCCAGGATACACAGGCCGTGGGGATGAGTAATTAAAAACAGAAGCAAATCACAGGTCGAAAAGACTGCATGTAGCATCATGACACATGGAGATAATTACAATTAGTCCTCATTTTACAACCATTCCATTTAACAACTGTTCAGAGTTACAACCATCCTGGAAAAAACCCACTTATGACTGGTTCTCATGCTTATGACCGTCACAGCATTCCTCAGGGTCAAAATTTGGACACTTGGCAACTGGCATGTGTTTATGATAGTTGCAGAGTCCTGGGGTGATGTGATTTCTATTTGCAGCATTCTCAACAAGCACGCTCAATTGGGGGGGGGGCTGGATTTGCTTACCAAACCACACAATTCATTGAACATGAAATGTTTTGGGCACATCTTGGTGCACCAGTTGCGTCCCTATCTGGATCGGGAGTCACTGCTCACAGTCACTCATGCCCTCATCACCTCGAGGCTCGACTACTGTAATGCTCTCTACATGGGGCTACCTTTGAAGAGTGTTCGGAAGCTTCAGATTGTGCAGAATGCAGCTGCGAGAACAATCATGGGCTTCTCTAAATATGCCCATGTTACTCCAACAGGGGTCAGTCCTCTCCCCCCCTACTATTTAATATCTACATGAAACCTCTGGGTGAGATCATCCAAGGGCATGGGGTGAGGTATCATCAATATGCCGATGATACCCAGTTGTACATCTCCACCCCATGTCCAGTCAATGAAGCAGTGGAAGTGATGTGCCGGTGCCTGGAGGCTGTTGGGGCCTGGATGGGTGTCAACAAACTCAAACTCAACCCAGACAAGACGGAGTGGCTGTGGGTTTTGCCTCCCAAGGACAATTCTATCTGTCCGTCCATTACCCTGGGGGGGGGGAATTATTGACCCCCTCAGAGAGGGTCCGCAACTTGGGCGTCCTCCTCGATCCACAGCTCACATTAGAAAAACACCTTTCAGCTGTGGCGAGGGGGGTGTTTGCCCAGGTTCGCCTGGTGCGCCAGTTGCGGCCCTATCTGGACCGGGAGTCATTGCTCACAGTCACTCATGCCCTCATCACCTCGAGGCTCGACTACTGTAACGCTCTCTACATGGGGCTACCTTTGAAAAGTGTTCGGAAACTTCAGATCGTGCAGAATGCAGCTGCGAGAGCAATTATGGGCTTCTCCAAGTATGCCCATATCACGGCAACACTCCGCAGTCTGCATTGGCTGCCGATCAGTTTCCCGTCACAATTCAAAGTGTTGGTTATGACCTATAAAGCCCTTCATGGCACCGGACCAGAATATCTTCGGGACCGCCTCCTGCCGCACGAATCCCAGCGACCGGTTAGGTCCCACAGAGTTGGCCTTCTCCGGGTCCCGTCGACTAAACAATATCGTCTGGCGGGACCCAGGGGAAGAGCCTTCTCTGTGGGGGCCCCGACCCTCTGGAACCAGCTCCCCCCTGAGATTAGGATTGCCCCCACCCTCCTTGCCTTTCAGAAACTCATTAAAATCCACCTCTGCTGCCAGGCATGGGGGAATTGAAACATCTCCACCTTGCCCATGTAGTTTTTGTGTATGATTCGATTGTGTGCTTGTTTTTTATATATTGAGGTTCTTTTGGATTTTTTTAAACTTAAAACTGTAATTTAGATTGCTAAATATTAGACTTGTTACTATGTATTGTTTACCATTGTTGTGAGCCGCCCCGAGTCTACAGAGAGGGGCGGCATATAAATCCAATAAATCTAATCTAATCTAATCATTGAACTACAGTGATCTGCTTAACAATTGTAGTTAAGAAACGGTCATAAAATCAGATGCGACTCACTTCACAGTGCCTTGCTTAATGATAGAAATTCTGGCCTCATTTATGGTTGTAAGTGAAGGATTACTTGCAGGACCACCTTCTGCTGTATGAGTCCCAGCAACCGGTTAGGTCCCACAGAGTCAGCCTTCTCCAGGTCCCATCAACTAGACAATGTCGCTTGGCGGGGCCTAGAGGAAGAACCTTCTTTGTGGCGGCCCCAGCCCTCTGGAATCAGCTCCCTCCAGGAGTCTTAAGACTCATTTATGCCGCCAGGCTTGGGATGATTAGATCTTAGCCCCCTGGCCAATGAAAGTTATGTGTGATTGTTGTCTGAATGGGTATGATTGATTTTTTAAACAAAATTGGGGATTTTAGATTCGTTTTTCTAGCTTTAACTAATTGGATTTATCTATTATATTTCATGCCTTTCTTTTATATGTTGTAAACATATAAATCAAATAAATAAGTTAGTTAGTTAGTTAGTTAGTTAGTTAGTTAGTTAGTTAGTTAGTTAGTTAGTTAGTTAGAATGCCTTGAGCAACCACTATGAACACTTCCCTTCTTCTAAGCCAGGGGTCTCCAAACTTGGCAATTTTAATACTTGTGGACTGGCTGGCTGAGGAATTCTGGGAGTTGAAGTCCACAAGTCTTAAAGTTGCTAAGTTGGAGGCCCCTGTTCTAAGCCATTTAATGCACGCACACAGCTAACTCCTGACTGGGAAGCCCAAAGGGTAGAAAAAGATGGAAAAGGGCCAATGAACAAGAGCGAATCAGGAAGAGCTTAGTCTCCATAGTAGAGCCTAGGATTTCCCAGATGGCTTGCAATTTCCCATGTCCTGCCGTCTTTAGTACGATCTGCCAAGACAAACAGTCAGATCTCCACTGTTTGCTCTCAGTTGCTATGGAGAAGGAGATATCTTGCTAGGGGGCAGAGGCAGGAGCGGAATAAAAGATACCACAGGAGAGCGTTTGGATAAATATTAAAGAAGCTTCAAGCAAAAAAGAGAGCGTAGGATGCCTACTATTTGGGGCTTAGCATTTCTGGATTGCTTACATCAAGAGCACACAAACATTTTCATTAGTCCATGTTAATATTAATTTTGCAAATTGCTACCTTTTAAATTTAGAACTTTTCACGACCGTGGACACCTTTAAGTACACAATTATTTGGGTTTTTAAAAAGTACAAATGAAAGTGTAAGTGTTGTTGAAAGTCATTACGGTGGGAACCACAAACATTTCAGTCTGAATGTCTAGTGGAATATTTGAGGACGGCTTGAGAACTGAGGTTGTTTGTAATATATTGTGAGTAAAACTAATCAGTCAATTATCCTTACGTTACAAAGTATAGAAAAGAAGGAGGCAGAGCTACAGCTTAGTTTTTCAAATAACCAGATTTAAGCCCAAGGATACATATCATGCAAATAGACACAACAAAATACAATACAATGGCCCTGTATCATAGGCAGTGAGGACAAATAGGAATAGCAAGAGCATGTAGACATATTTCACCCCTGTAGCACTTTAAAGCACACTCTGGGTGGTTTACAATATAAGCATTATTTGCATATTCTCTCCAACTTTGGGTCTCATTTTACTGGCCATGGAAGGATGGAAGGCTAAGTTAACCTTGAGCCCTGTCGGGATCGAACTCCCCATTCCCTCCCTACTCTAGGGGAAGGATATTGCAAAATCCCCATTCCCTCCCTACTCCAGGGGGAGAATATTGCAAAATCTCCATTCCCTCCCTATTCCAGGGGGAGGATATTGCAAAATCCCCATTCCCTCCCTACTCCAGGGGAAGGATATTGCAAAATCCCCATTCCCTCCCTACTCCAGGGGGGGGGGATATTGCAAAATCTCCATTCCCATCCCCTTCTGGAGCCAGCCAGAGGTGGCATTTGACAGTTCTCCAAACTACTCATAATTTCCACTAGTGGTTCTCCAAAACCTGTCAGAACCTGCTGGATTCCACCCCTGCACCAAGGGAACAAGAGAGACTTCTAAAGTCCTGCTGTTTCAGACCACAGTACATAAAATCCACCATCAAAAACACCCATTGTGAAATAGTGTCTGTTGTGGTGGGGTGGGATGAGGTAGGAAAATCCCTTCACTCCAAAATGAACAATTATGGAATCTTGACTGGAGGAGAAATGAGAAAGAAGAGAAGGATATGACATATACTTACTTCTCGGTTTATCCGAATCTTAGCAAGCCCACAGGTTTGAGAGAAAAAGAAATCAGAGACAGACAGATTAGCGAGACAAGAGCAGAGGAAGAATAGACCCATTAGTAAAAGGGGTGCACTAAACAGCAACATTGATGGGTAGAGAAGCAGCAGCAACAACAACAGGGAAGAGTGATGGATTTAGTAAGATTCATTTAACTTTCTCATTCAGAAACATTTAAAAAGTACTTTTGAACTTTGTCTCCTTTTGACTATTTGCATGTTAGATCTGAAATGTGAGCACTTAATATGACCTTTGAAAACTGAGAACTTTTAAAACATCATCTCTCTTGTTCAACAAAACACTGTCAAAGAGTAAAAAGGATTGCATCCAGGTAATCAAAATATTTATGATACATTAATTAACAAAATCAAATAACAATGTAAGAGTTTATATATTGAACTCAGATATTCAAATATTGACAAAACCTTCCAATATCCATGGAGTTTCCAAAATTCTGGACTGGTGATGGCATTCATCAATCATTTCCCCCCTTATTCTAATGAAAGCATTATTTCCAAAATAAAATAATGTCTAATGTTAATTCTGGAACGCAGGGTTTCCATCCTTGTGCTTCTGTGATTTGATGTGGTTGTTGATATTATTTCAGGAAAGTGTTTTATATTACTTTCATCAGAAAGAACATGAGGATGTCCAAGTTAATCTAAGGGGTTGCTTTGGAAAACAAGCTCATCCCTTGAGACACAAGAATGATTTAATTATACACTGCATATATTTTTTATCTTCTGATTTATTCCTGACCTATAAGAGTTCATTCTTGTGCAAATGAACAAAGGAGGATTCTATAAGTGAACAGGAACAGATATAAGCATGAAAAAGAGGAGGAGGAGGAGAAAAATGAGAACTTCTAAGGATGAATATATCAAACAGAGACTTGGGGTATAACAGAACAGAAAGAACATTCTGCGTTACACAACCAAATACGTTTCTAAGGTAAGAAAAATGCATAACAAGAGTAAGAGAAGCTGACATACTTACATCAATGTAGTTGGCATTGATATAGTCAGAATTGGGATCACCAAGAAGTGGATGGAGTTTAACCCGGTGTCGATCATCTGGAAACAAAATCAGATATGACTGTTAGGGTAAGGTAGAGTAGGGTAGGGTAGAGTAGAGTAGAATTGAATTGAATTCATTATGAGCCAAGTGTGATCGGATACACAAAGAATTTGTCTTTGGTGCATATGCTCAGTGTACATAAAAAGAAAAAAGAAAGAAGAAAAATACATCCATCAAGAATCATAAGATACAACACTTAATGATATTCATAGGTTACTACTACTACTACTACTACTACTACTACTAATAATAATAATAATAATAATAATAATAATTTATTAGATTTGTATGCCGCTCCTCTCTGAAGCAATCAAATCATACTAGGAAACAAACAGAACTATATAAATCATAAAAATACAAGCAACATGGTTATAGTCATGAGTGGGAGGACATAGGTAATAAGAAGGATGAGAAGAAGAATAGTAATACAGTCTTAGTAAATAGTTTGACAATGTTGTGGGAATTAGTTGTTTAGCAGAGTGATGGCATTCAGGAAAAGATAGACAGAAGAGCGTTGGGAAACCTTTAAATACTCATATATTGAATGCAAATGATTTCCCCTTCCTCCCTTCAGTTAATTTCTAGAAATTCTAGTTAGGCAGAGAGGTGGGATTCAAAGACTCCAATCGTAAAGTTCACTTCCTATATTTTCCAATAGGATTGGTGAATGTTGGCTTGCTGCTTGCTTTTGGCTTGCCACTTGCATTTCTTCCAAAAATGCACTGTAGAAAATTGCAAAAAAAAAAAAACGCTAATCTGACATGCAATCTTACACTTTGTGACTTACTAATCCATGCAATTTGGTGTAGAAATCCCTTTAATTCTATTTTCTTAATAGATTGATATCTGCCAGGCTTCAAAAAACAAGAAAGTCACACACTGTTACTTCTAACTAGTATCTTTATTGTACCGGGAGCAGGTGTGGGCAGTAGGCAGGACGGGGTGGAACACAGTTCCACCGGCGGAAATGAAGATGCGTGTACAGCTCCAGCTGATTGGCAGCTGTCACTTCCTGGATTCCTGGTCTCGGCTCGGCTCACCTTTTTTCCCTGCTGCTGCTGCTGCATCTGCACTCCTTGCTTTTTTCCTCTTTCCTCCTTCCTGGCCTCAGATGAGCTTCCCTCTCTCCTGCCCGGCTCCCCTCCAGCCTAACCCGGCCCCCTCCCACCTGAGGTGCAAGCAGAAGACATGGGTGGAAACGGCGCTGGCAGCATTTATGCTTCTGGCAGCACCCCTTTGCCTGGCTACCTAGCCTGAGGCAGGGGACGACCCAGGAAGGAGAGCGCAGGAAACTCAAAGCAAATTGTCACCCAGCGAGCGGCACTGGTAAGGTTTTAAGTCGAAGACTTAAAAGTTCACCTGAACAATTATGATTTGTTCAAGCCACTCCCACCTGATCACATGGCTGGCAAACTACTCCTATTGAGTAACATGACCATTAAGCCACACCCACAAAATAAGTCACACCACAGTGTGGCAGTAAAAATTTTGGCTGCCCATTACTGACCAGGAATATAAGCAGGTATTTTGCCAAATTAAAGCAACTATTTGCATCTTTAAAGATCTACTCTGGCAGAAGCTATCTTGACCCAACTTATCTAAATTCAATCCTGTGCAATACAATCCCCCTTCCTGGGAATCCAGACTACATTCCACCACAAAAACTCTCCCAGAACATAACACTTTGCTTCCAAAATTGCTTTTCCAGGAGGCAAATGGAGACTTTCTTGTTTTTTCTTTTGAAGATGTTTTGCTTCTCTGTTGTGGCCCACCAGCAGCCCATGCAGCTGCTAGCTGATTCCAACAGCGCAGAGGCTGATGTGGTGATGAGCTAGTGGCCTGTGCAGCTGGCACCCGAGTTGGACAGTGAAGAGGCTGGAGAGGACTTGGTGTCAGAGGTGGAGATTGAACCAGAGCCTTCAGAATCTCCAGAGGCTTCCATCAGTGATAAGGAAGAAGAGGAGGAGCCTATTCTCAATGCATGGGCATGCAAAGCTGTCAAAAGGCAGGAATGGATCCTCAGGAGGAGGTCTCTTTGGAGTAAGACTTGGGGCTAATTGTTCACTACCCTAGCCTATTTAAGGGATGATGACGAAAGAACCAATTTGCAGGAAATGTTCCTTCATGCCTTGACTCCAGAAATGCCTGATCAAGTCTTGTCCTCTCTCTTAGCATTTTTCCTGCAAATTGCTTCTGGGCATTTTGCCAACCACCATAAGATTTCATAATCCTATTTACTGAGTAAATTTGTTTACTCAGATTTGATTTATTATTTTGTGAATTCATGCTGGCTTTAATGAAGTTGAATTAACAGCTAGTGTTCAGAAAAGACTGCTTTAAATTATATCAGTGTTTGACGACTACTAAAAAAGCTCATTAATAGTCCTTAATTAGTAAACTAATAGTTCAGACTTTGTATGTGTTGTGTTCTTTATGGTGCGTAGCTGGGGCTGAACATTCTCATCAAAGATTCAGCCTTAAGGGGATAGTGGGAAGGGAAGAACTATCCTGACTATTCTGTCAAAGCTGAAGTAACATCTTGGATGAGAAGCGAAACGTCTTCAAAAAAAAAAGCAAGAAAGTCCAGTTGCCTCTGGTAGATGCATGGGTCAGGAGAATGTGGTCTAGATGTGAAAATAAGGGGTTCTTGGCATTAATATATCTGAAACACTTGACCACGCCTTGCCAGTCTATAAGGGACATTCTAATGGGAATTGGGCATGGCGAACAATGTTTCTCATTATGGCAGTTGGTGCATCAAAACTGAGAGACTTTTCTGCTTTCACAGACTTTTATTCATGCTTGTTTTATGTGCTGCTGAGTTCCATGGCATCCTTCAGTATGAAAAGACCATGGTATCATGCTCTGGATTCCCCATACACGGAACAGTGTGTTTTGACAAACTACCAGAAGCACTTCAGGAAAGGAGAGTTATGACTCTCTCTGGCTCGCAGCCTGGTCTCCTCTTATCTTCGGCTCATTGGAGAAACACTGCCAACATGAAATTCCTTAGAGTTAACCAGTTTATTGCATGACTTGTTTTACTAATAGATTTTGTCTATGATCAAATTTTGGACAGTGTGTGTGGCTCTTTATTTCTGATTGCTGCCCTTTCCGGAAAGAACAACAGTTAGATGCAGAGGAAGAATAAGGACAACATCAGGATGTTTTTGCTTCTGGTCTCCTGTAATGTACCTTCCGCTGAGTGTCAGATCTTACAGTTACACCCCCCTCAGACAGCTTCTCTCATCCTGAAGTAGCTCTCTTTCTCTCGCCCACTAATGTGTTCTGAAAAATCCATATGCTTCCCTGTAAGAGCAACACAAACTGAGATGCAATGCAGCATATGTCCCCAAGAATACATACTCCCACCCAGAGAGGGATTAGATCTATGCCAGTCTGCACCATTACTGTGGAAGAGTGGAAGAGAATGGCAGTGTCAAAATGAGATGTGCCGTTTTGTCCTATGCACAGCAGAAAACAAACACCCCTTGTGCTATTAGGTCAACAGCCAACGTGCTCCTTTTGGCCCCTTCCTTCCAGAAATGTTGGCTAAGGAGTGGAGTGAAATTGGTGCTTGGCATTGCCTAAGCTATTTTGAACAATTTTGCGCTCTCTCTCTTTTTTTTTTGCCTCTGTGATAACATGGAATTTCAATTTGGGAAAAAAAGGCAGATAGACAGCTATAATTAGGAGCAATAAAAATAGCCACCATGGCAAAGAAAAAGCAGCTGCTGGAGGAGGAGATATTTTATAGCAGAAATTCACAATAAATTGCATTCATCCTTCCAGGAGAGAGAGAGAGAGAGAGGCTATCCCTGGTTACTCATTTAACTATTTTAGTTAGAGAGGATATCCCTGGTTACTCGTTTAACTATTTTTAAACAATTCATTGAATACTGAACACTATCATCATTTGATGTCTCTTTTTGTCTTTCACAAGTTGAATTATACCATGCTAAGCCATGGTTTGCTTAAACAAGTAGTATGACCCAAGGCACAGCATCCTAACTTATAAATCATGGCTTAGATTGCATAGTGATTAGGGTTCAGGCAAGCTACTCTATAATTTAGTGAAATCTGGAACTTCAACCACCTGTACCCACAAATAGCATGTTCTATTTATAAGAGATCATAATGATGGTTTGTTGCACAGTGGAATCTTATCATGTTGCAGGTCAACAACCTCTCTGAAAAGATGTTCTACCTCATGTGTTAATGAACCCCGTCTATGGAGATTCTTGGTCATCCAGGTCATGGTTGTCCCAAAAGTGCTTTTTCAAGAGACAACTGGACTTTCTGATTTTTCTCTGAAGAAGTTTTGCTTCTCATCCAAGAAGTTTCTTCAGCTTCTTCAGAGCTGAAGAGGAGAAGAAAAATGTCTTCAAAGAAAAACTAGAAAGAAACTCTTGAAAAAGTGTATTTGGGAACCCCAATATAGTTACCCAGTAAAGAATAAAAATTCCAAATGAAATCAAGTCCTCAAACCTTGTAGGAATTAAGATGCCAGTATCATTTCAGCCCGATTCCTTCTACCATGCTATCCAAGTCATGTCAATTTAACACAATGAAGTTTCTCCAGCTACTACAAGACCCAGAGCAGGTATGTAGGTCAGAGAAGTCTATAAATAAAATTCTAACTCTTTACTGCAATTTAGTGTTGTTCTGGATTTTTGCAGCTCATGTACAGTAGAGATAGAGATTTTCTATCTCAAATCACCACTGCATTTTTCATAACAAGACAGATGTGGATTGCAAATCTTTCCCTCCACATTATTTTTATTTCACAGGAATGGCTCCAGGACAGACGAGAAATACAGAATAATTGCTGAGGTAAAATGTTTAGAGCTGAGGCTAGCCTTTCCCTTTGCAGCATTCTGGCCTCCTTTGTCATTCAAAATCCAGTGAAATAAAAGAAGAGGAAAAATGCAGCTTAAAGAATATGAGCCGGGGTGGCGCAGCAGGTAGAGTGCTGTACTGCAGGCCACTGAAGCTGACTTGTAGATCTGAAGGTCAGTGGTTCAAATCTCATCACCGGCTCAAGGTTGACTCAGCCTTCCATCCTTCTGAGGTGGGTAAAATGAGGACCCGGATTGTGGGGGCAATAGCCTAGCTCTGTTTAAAAAAAGTGCTATTGCTAACATGTTGTAAGCCTCCTTGAGTCTAAGGAGAAAGGCGGCATAAAAATCGAATGAATGAATGAATATCAAGGCAAGTGCGTGGACATACTGAGGGCCCAGGATACACTTATTCAGCTGGAATTTGGGAACGGAACAAATACAAAGTGTGCACTATTGTCAATAAAACTTGTCTATAAAAAACCCCCAATAAACTATCTACCTGTAGATGCTAAGCAAGACTATTGTTAAGTGAGTTTTGCCCCATTCTATGAACATTCATATTGCAGTTAAGTGTAACAGCAGGTGTTACATCAATAACATGGTTGTTAAGTGATTCTGGCTACTCCATTGACTTTGCTTTACAGAAGGTCGCAAGAAGTAATCATAGGTCTGCTCTGGACACTGCAACTATCATAAATACATAGCAGTTGACAAGCACCTGAATTTTGATCATGTGACCAGGTGGGGAGGAAAAGGCCAGAAGTTTATAATCATACTTGGAGTATTGCATGTAAAAAAGATTTTGATGATAAAAATGCAAGAGTCAATAGACTGCAATAATGAGTTAATGACAGGAAACATGGGTGCAATGATGGAGGACATCAAAATAATCAATGACCGTGTAGGATGTCTCGAGGAAAAAAGATTTGAGATGTTGCAAAGGTAAATGTAAAAAATGATCCTATGGGATTTTTTTCAGAGCTGTTGTGGTTTTGAACGGTCACTAAAGGAAGGGTTGTAAGTGGAGAACTACCTAGACAGTGGTACCTCTACCTAAGAACGCCTCTACTTAAGAACTTTTCTAGATAAGAACCAGGTGTTCAATATTTTTTTGCCTCTTCTTAAGAACCAATTTCTACTTAAGAACCAGAGCCCGGAAAAATTTCCCAGGAAATTTGAGAGCGGCATGAAGGCCCAGCCAGTTTCCTGCCATTCCTCCTGGCGCAGTGTATGGGAGGCAGCCTCGCGTCGAGTGTATGGGAGGCGTGTACTCCTCCTCGCCACCCCAGAGTTCCTTTTTTTTTAAGCCTTAAAGTTTTGGAATTTTTTTTATTTCCCTCACTGCACCTTCTTCCTTCGGCAGCAACTGTCCTCCTCCTCTTCTTCCTCCTCCTCCCACCCAAATTCCGAGCTTTTATTTCTTTCCTAATGGGTTTGCATGCATTATTTGCTTTTACATTGATTCCTATGGGAAAAATTGCTTCTACTTACAAACGTTTCTACTTAAGAACCCGGTCACGGAACAAATTAAGTTCTTAAGTAGAGGTAGCACTGTACAATCTTGTGAACCTATTATTATTTCCAAATAACTAACGTGCTAAATTTATATTTACTGTCAAAGAAATAAAGAGAAACTAGTATAGATATATTTCAAGCTGTTTAGCTCTCATCAGCTAGCCAAAGCAGAAGCAGTATGCTCTGTCCCCTATTTGGGTAGACCAGCATGACCTGATAGGCCAGTCTCATTGGAAAATACTTAGATATTTAATGGTTCTTATCAAATCATTTGGAATTTCCATGGTGTGGAGGTTTTGGGGTTTTTTAATGGTCCTTTCCTTTGAGAAATGTGGTGGCAACTGGGAAATAGGTACCCCATCCTATTCCAGTGCTCCATCCTCACTTTAATATTTTCTTTTTTTTATTAAAAAAAGTTTTTTTTATTTTTATGGACAAACAATACATGATTAATCTATCGGTGCTTCTTTTGTGCCTTCTCTCTATTCTCCAATAATTTCTCATATCCTAGTATCTATCATTTCATTTGTTGTAACATTTCAATCCTCTTTCTTTACAATATTACTCTATATGTATCTCTTCTCCAACCAATCATAAAATTGCCCCCATATTTGAAATATTCTGATTCCTCTCTTTCTTTAAGTACCAAGGGCAGTCTATTCATTTCTGCACAATCCAATATTTTCTTAATTATTTCTTCCTCCATAGGGATTTTCTCTGCTTTCCATCTTTGTGCAAATACTATCCTTGGTGCTGTTATCATATGTACAATCAAGTATATATTTTCCTTACTAAATTTCATTGGTAAGATACCCAATAGGAACAGTTCCAGTTGTAAATCTATATATTGCTGTGTCATTTCTTCTAACCATGATTTAATTTGCATCCAATAATTTCTTGCTTCTGAGCATGTCTCCCACATATGATAAAGATATGTTTATCTTTAAACGTTTTTGCCAGTTTTTCAGGTGACATGTGCCATCTATAAAATATTTTATATTGATTTTCCTTATATGCTGTGGACATTGTTAATTTGTAATTCCTTTCCCATAACTGCTGCCATTTATCTAACTGACCAAGGGGAGGGGGTGCCCAAGCTATCGTTGTTTCTTTTACCTGTTCTTCTGCTAGTTCACTACTGAGTAGATAATTACTGTATATCTTTTTTATATTATGCGTTCATCTGTTCCTGTGAGTATCTTATCCAATTCTATCATTTTTAAATAAAAACCATATAGTTCAACATCATTTTCATATCTTGTTCATGTTTACATATGAGTATACATATCTAAATGGATCCCGTGTTCTTTTATTTCTTGTTTCCCTTTTAACTCCCCCTTGTCCATTAAAATATTCATATATCTAAGAATGTTACTAATATTAATAATATTTGGATGTATTTGTGCTTCCATTGTTGATAACTATACTGGCATTTTCAAATAATGTTTATCTCTAATCTTCTCCCACACTTGTCTCACTTTAATATTTTCATGTGATTGTTTTTGTAAATGTAATCAATACCAGATCAAAATCTACCTGCTGCAAATTTGACAGACCAAGATCAGAGTAAGACCCAAACCAAATCCATATTGTGCAAACTCTGTAGAGTTTCAGGACATTTCAACTCTCCTAGCATTAAAGGCAGAATTATTGATTTTTCTTCATTTCTTTCTTTAAGGAAAAGGTTTTTGTCTCAGACACTTACAGGTAGGCATGTGATCTTGTCTCCCTTTGGTCTTTTCTTTCTTCTTTGAAGCATCCCAGCCTTCAAAGAAACTCTAGGAGGAAGAGAAGACTGTTATGTGCATCAAGTACTCTTAGGAATAAGCACACAGCATTTCCACCGGCAGTACAGATAACAATGGTTTCTCTAGAGGTTAGCCTCATTACATTGATTCAAAACTGGTTACCAAGTGTAGAGTTTATTTGATGGACTGATACTTGCATGCCTACATCTCAAAAGATATGGGGGTATAAGAACTAAAATTGCAAAGAAATTCTCATGTCAGACCAAATATTTATATATTATAATAACATATGTCTCCCAATCTCAGAACAGCCCAATTTTTATGAAAGGGGAGGCTTGGAGGAAAAGGCCCAGAGCAACAAAGATAATTAGAGGATTGGAGATGAAAACATATGAAGAATGGATGCAAGGAGAGAACCAATGTAGAACTAAGGAGAAAATTCCTGACAATTAGAACAATTTAGATGGCTTGTCTTCAGAAGTTGTGGGTGCTCCATCACTGGAGGCTTTTAAGAAGAGGTTGGGCAGTCATTTGTCTGATATGGTGTAGGGTTTCCTGCCAGAACAGGGGGTTGGACTAGAAGACCCCCAAGGTCCTTTCCAAGTCTACTATTCTGCTATTTTTGTTTTTTATCTCTGCTGCAGACATCTATGAAGGGCTTCATTTTTGGCTTCTGCTTCTATTTGTGGTCAATTTATTTTATTTATTTATTATTTGGATTTGTATGCCGCCCCTCTCCGAAGACTCGGGGCGGCTCACAACAAGTGTAAAACAAATCATAAATAATTCAATTAATTAAAATATTTAAAGATTTAAAAAACCCCATATACTAACAGACACACACACAGGCATACCATGTATAAATTAAATGTGCCCAGGGGGAGATGTTTAGTTCCCCCATGCCTGACGGCAAAGGTGGGTTTTGAGGAGTTTACGGAAGGCAGGAAGAGTAGGGGCAGTTCTGATCTCCGGGGGGAGTTGGTTCCAGAGAGTCGGTGCCGCCACAGAGAAGGCTCTCCCCCTGGGGCCCGCCAACCGACATTGTTTAGTTGACGGGACCCGGAGGAGGCCCACTCTGTGGGACCTAATCGGTCGCTGGGATTCGTGCGGCAGAAGGCGGTCTCGGAGATATTCTGGTCCGATGCCATGAAGGGCTTTAAAGGTCATAACCAACACTTTGAATTGTGACCGGAAACTGATCGGCAGCCAATGTAGACTGCGGAGTGATGGTGAAACATGGGCATACCTGGGTAAGCCCATGACTGCTCTCGCAGCTGCATTCTGCACGATCTGAAGTTTCCGAACACTTTTCAAAGGTAGCCCCATGTAGAGAGCATTACAGTAGTCGAACCTCGAGGTGTTTATTTATTATTATTATTTATTTATTTATCAAAACATGTACAAGATAGCAGGTATTGGTATAAACATAAATGAGTCCTTTGGGATTGGACAGCTAGAAGTCAAATACATATATACATACATACATACATACATACAAGCAAAGTAGGTCCTTAGGGAGTTGAGCGGCATACAAATTGAACAAACAAACAAACAAACAAACAAATAGGTACAGGTAAATTTGGACAATAGGACAGTAAGACATGAGTGGTAGGTACAATGGTGTGGTTATGCACACCTCTTACAGACCTCTTAGGGATGGGGTGAGGTCAATTGTAGATAGTCTACAGTTAAAGTTTTCTGGTGTTGGGGAAGAAACCACAGTCGGGTTGTGCATTCTAGGCATTGATAACTCTGTTGCTGAAGTCATATTTTCTGCAGTCGAGTTACGAGCAGTTTACATTGAGTTTGAATGTATTGTGTGCTAATATTAATAATAATAATAATAATAATAATAATAATAATAATAATAATAATAATAATAATAATTATTATTATTATTATTATTATTATTATTATTATTACTATTATTTATTAGATTTGTATGCCGCCCTTCTCCGAGGACTCGGGGCTCATGCATTGTTGCAGTTGAAGCTGTAGTATTCATTGACAGGTAGGACATTGTGGTAGATGATTTTATGAACTATATTTAGATCCGATCAAAGGTGACATAGCTCTAAGCTATCTAAGGCCAAAATTTCAAGCCTGGTGGAATAAGGTATTCTGTTGCGAATCAAGGAGTGGAGGACCCTTCTTGTGAAATATTTCTGGAATCTCTCGATTGTATTAATGTCTGATATACAGTGTGGGTTCCAGACAGATGAGCTGTATTCGAGAACTGGTCTAGCAAATGTTTTGTACGCTCTGGTTAGCAATGTAATACTACCAGGGAAGAAGCTATGCAAAATTAGATTAACAACACTTGGTGCCGTTTTGGCAATGTTGTTACAGTGGGCTCTGGCACTTAGGTCATTAGAGATGAGTACTCCAAGGTCCTTGACAGAGTGAGGGTCATCTACAAGGTTGTGTCCCCCAACCTTGTATTTTGTGTTCTGATTCTTTTTGCCAGTGTGTAAGACAGATTTGTAGTTGCCAGTTGTCAGACCATTGTGATACATGGTCAAGGTATTTTTGAAGGCTACCAGTATTGTCGATGGTGCTGAATAGTTTAACATTGTCAGCAAAGAGAACACAGTTGCTTATTATATGATCACAAAGGTCGTTTATGTAAAGTATGAATAGTGTTGGTCCTTAATTAATTAAGCAATCTGCCTAGCTCTCTTATGATAGTGAGCATGTGTTGTACACAAGTTGCTGGGTAAAGAAGAGTTTGGAGAGCAGAGATTTAGTGCCATGTGTTAAGTCTAACAGGTGCTTCACTCAACGATGCTTTTAAGAGAAGACCTTCTTGAAGCTGCTTTACAAGGGCCATGGGTTAAAAGGCAAAGTGAGCTCTGACAAATCTTCAGATGCCAGAAGAGTTTTCAGCAGAGAGGCCTCTCCTGGTGCTCTCAGAAAGGTTTCTGCCCTGGTGCAGCACATGTTCAGAAGCCTCTTCCACAATTCCTGGCCATGCACATGAGACCTCGAAAATCTGCCTTCAAAACACATGACTGATGCACCCTGCAAAGGCAAATTGTATCACCGCCACAATGCAAAGCAAAGCACGGTCATTTTGCAGATTTCTACAGTTAGTCCTCGACTTATGAACACAGCAGGAGCCAGAACTTCCATTGCTAAGCAAGGAAGTTGCTAGGTGAATTGTGCCCAATTTTTTGGCTTTGGTAAGCGGATCACTGCAATTCTGAAGTGAATCACTGCAGTTGTTAAGCAAAGCTGGCTTCTCACACTGAGTTTGCTTGTTGGAAACCAGCTGGGAAGTTTGCAAAGGGTGATCACATGAGCCAAGGACATTGCAACCATCCTAAAGACATGCCGGCTGGTAAGCATTTGGATCACATGATGGCAGGGATACTGTAACAGTTATAAGTGTGAGGACTAATCATAAATCACTTTTTTCAATGCCATTGTAACTTTGAAGGGCCACTAAACAAATGGTTGTAAGATGAAGACTATCTGTAGTACACATTATGCATAATATTTTCTGAAAAGTGTCAGACCAGAGATGTCAAACTCTAGACCCATGGGATGGATCCGGCCCACAGGCCACCCTGAAACAGTGCTGCAGTGCCTTTTTCAGCAAAAATGGAGCTCAGGAGGGCTGCACATGACTCTGCCAAGCTCCATTTTCACTTGCAAAGGGTTTCAGGAGGCTATCGCAACCAAATATTGAGTTCAGGAGGACCGTGTGCAGCCCTCCCATGCTCCATTTTCACTGGCAGAGGTTCCAGGAGGCCATTGCAGCCAAAAACAGAGCTTGGGAGGGTCACATGCAGCCCTCCCACGCTCCATTTTCACTGGCAGAGGTTCCAGGAGGTCGTTGCAGCCAAAAACAGAGCTTGGGGGGGGGCACATGCAGCCCTCCCAAGCTCCATTTTCACTAGCAGAGGCTGTCACAGCTGCAAATGGAGTTTGGGAGCCCGTTTTTGCTGGCTGAGTACTTCAGCCACCATAGGCACACCCCTAACACGAATGCCACTGAGCTGATGACACCCAGCTGGCCACCCCCCCCCCAAGCCCCCTCCCCAGGTCAAACATAACTCTGATGCGACCCTCAATGAAATCAACATTGACACCCCTATGTTAGACTATTATAGGAACAAGCCATACTGACAGAGAGGGTAATAAAGTTATAGTTAAAGGCAATATTAAGAATATTGTTAATACTGTTAAAAATATATAGATCGCCCAAAGCTAACCCTCGCTATTTTAAGTCAAGTGAGTTACATGTCACCACACTAAAGAAGGAATGGCACAAGATATAACCACTGTATCAAAAACTGCTTGGAACTGATTTAATGGAAGAGAAGTTATTCAAAATTAATTGGGCCTTGCTAAAATAGGATTTTTAAAAAGGAGGGGGAAGAGCTCTATAAAATAAATAAGAATGAAAACAGTATCCCATTCTCTTCACATTGTCTGAGCCACAGGAAAAAATATGTTGCATACTATAACAGGATGTTGCAGTGATTATTGGCTATTCCCCTGGGTACCATTTAGAGAGAAATTTTGGGCATTGCTCCAGAATCCCATAACCTGGAGGAATTAACAGAGGAACTGTGATTTCTCCTTTCCACTATTTGAGCCCCTCTGGAGAAATTAAGATTTCAAATACAACTAAAGCTTAGCTCTCAGGTACATTCTAAGTCTTTTTAGCGCTTATATCAAAGGAAAGGAAAGTGTGCTAGTGAGGGTAGGAAAGAAAAACCAGGATATGGAATGCTTGATGGGTACAAAGATGAGGATGGCTCCTGGGGCACCTTCTGGAGGATCCCCTTCAACCCTGGCAGTGCCCTGGGATACCTCGCTGACTGAACAAGAGGACAGTGGGGAAAGACATTTATTGAAATTTAAATCATAGAGCACATAACGAGAAACTGTGTCAGGGAGAATGCACACCTCTCTTATGACCTACTACCACTTAGTTTCAATGTGCGGAATTTCAATCACTCTTTCACAACTTGACTTCTCCCTGGTGGTGCCAGATTTTTTTTTTAACCGCACAACTACCGTAACAGTCAGGAATGATGGGAGTGTAGTGCAGTAGCCTCTGGAGAGCCATCACATCCTTTTTACAACAACCCCCAAGTCTTCCTTCCTTCCCTTCCTTCCCTTCCTCCCTCTCTCTCTCTCTCTCACTCTTCCTCTTTCTTTCATCCCTCACTTCCCCCCTCCCTCCCTCCTTCCTTTCTCCCTCCCTCTCTCACTCTTCCTCTTTCTTTCTTTCTTTCTTTCTTTTTTTCTTTCTTTCTCCCTTTCTTTCTTTCTTCCCTCCCTTCTCCCTCTTTCCTTCCTTCCTCCCTCCCTCCCTCACTCTTCCTCTTTCTTTTTTCCTCCCTTCCTTTCTCCCTCCCTCCCTCTCTCTCTCTCTTCCTCTTTCTTTCTTTCCTTCCTTCCTTCCTTCCATTTTTCTAGTCGCAAACTAGAAGTGGCCAACATGTCCAACATGCCTTTCTCCTTCCATTTTCTCCAATGAACTTTTGAAATGAGTTGGGCTGAGAGAAAGAGAGTGATTGCCCCAAGATGACCCAGCTGGCTTTCATGGCTAAGGCAGGACTAGAACTCCCTGTCACCCAGATTATAACCTGTTGCTTTAACCTTTAGATCAGTGGTTCTCAACTTGTGCGTCGTGATGCATTTGGCGGGTCGAACAACCCTTCACAGGGGTTGCCTAAGACCATTTGAAAACACATATTTCCAATGGTCTTGGGAACCAAGACACTGCTCCTCTATCTGTCTCCAGGCAGGTCCACCCACATGCAAATAAACTACTGCAAAAAAAAAAAAAAGTACCATGGGAACTTCTGAGCATGCGCAGAAGTCAAACACTGCGTGTGTGTCACCATCTTGTTTTTGGCTTATTTTGCAATTTTTTAAAAAATAGGCATTGCGCATATGTGCACATGTAATGCCCACAAGCGGCCACGATGTGCAGCCACACAGCGCAGAAGGAAGCAAACTAGCAGCCAGATAAGTTAGAACCCACCCCTGAGTTTCGTAATAATTTTATGGTTGGAGGTCACCACAACTGTATTAAACTGTACTAAAGGGTCAAGGCATTAGGAAGGTTGAGAACCACTGCTCTAGACCACATTGGTTCTCTTCGTTAGCCAAAAGGTAGAAAAGATATCATTTAGAACAATGACGAAATATGTCCACTCCCATCAACCAAAAGATTGTCTGTTCCTTGTCATTGTCACAACACAGCTAGGCCCATTGTTTAATTGCCTACAGGGTAGAAGCAGAAACCAAACCCTTTAGAAATATCTGCACCAGGTTTTAAATCTAGATCTCCCATGACCACACACTCTGTTCGTTCAATAAAAATTAGGTTATTCACCTCCCAGTGTTGAGATTGGATTGTTCCTGGGCGTTTGGATATCACCACCACCTACCCCTACAGTAAAATGCATTGCAGGTTGTTTTTTATTATTATTTTATTTTATTTCATGAGTAAGTTCCATTGATGCTGGTGTGATATCATAGAAACACCTACTGCTGAAAGTAACAGAGGAAAAATGGAAGAAAATAATGTGTTTCATTCCCTGTTTCTTATTTCTGAGTGCTTTTCAAACAACTGGTTTAGGACGTGCACAGTAGCTTTTCAAGGTGTCTCAATTACTAGCACAGGTTTGTCAGACTAGTCCAGACCAGTCATCCTGGAGAAGAAAGTCTCAAACAATTTTATACAACCAAGAAATCTTGCAGAAAACGATATTGTTTGTGACAACATCTTGAAATGGGAGTAGCAGAAAATGTTCTGTTTGGATACAGCAGAAGAGACAGTGCTGGTGGTTTCAGGAGGACACAATGTCCTTTTGGCACCATCCTACCTGTGAGATATTCTGGGCATTGTGTCATGGTGGCTTTAGACTGCTTGTAGCCTTTCCAAAGTCAGCAGTGGGAAACAGAATCCAACAAAAGAAAGATTTCTCCAGAAAAGGCAGATGAGAGAAAAAGTGGTTTCACCCAAGAGAGAAAGTATTTATGTTTTTAACTCTTGCAAACATGCCAGAAATCTTCTTTCATATTTTTCCACTCTGATCATTTCCCTTCCATTGAATGGAAAAAGACTGCATTTTTTAATTTGAACCAAATTTCAGCTACATTATCCGAGGTGGAATGCATGGGAAATGAAAGGAGAGAAAGGATGAGCTTTAGACAGTGGATCGCTTTTGTGTCCTTTCTCACCTCGTATTCTTGCTTGAAGCCATACCCTTCTGCTGTTTTCATTTGATTGATGTGCTGGAGAAGATCAGCCACTCGGACAGCAGGGTGAAGCTGGCCAGTGTGATATGGGGAGCCTTTGCGTCCACACTGCCTTCGAGGGGACCCCCCTAAAAGGCTACTGGACTCATTGACAATGTTGGAACGTTGATCACCTGGAAAAGAAAGAACACCACATCATAGAAACACAAAGCAATAGTTTCTCAGAAGAACAGGAATCAACAACAACTCATCTATGGAGTGGTGAACTGATGGGTGAGAAATCTGCTTAAGTCACCAATGTGTATATTCCAAACTTATGCCTAAATCACACTGCACATTTTCATCAATGCTATCATGCTGCTAGAGTTTGCAGTGCCAATTTATCAATAGGAATTGTGTATAATGTGTTTACAAAAATGTCTACATTAGCAAAAGGGGAATATACAAAACCTCTAAATGAATAAAACCTGGTTCAGTTTATACCTACTGGGACAAATATACTGTTATGTGAATGAATTTTCTTACAAGGACATAGGGTGGAAGTAACGCTTGTCACTCAATCCAACTTATTTCTAGAAAACTGGTTGAAGTTTGAAGTTAATAGATGCATTTTGAAAAGAGTGAATGTGAACTCAGTTTCTTTGTATCAATAACCACCTCTAGCATTGTACAAACAAGTGAATCAATGTAATGTCATAGTTGGGAAGCCTTTTTAAAAAATAAATATTAGAAGTAAACAATCTGGGGCACTTTAGGGATTTTTTTATTTTTTTGGTCTCTCACTCCTAGCATTTTTGACCCTTGATTGTTTTGACTTGGAAATATCACTCAAAAATATCCAGGTTGCTTAGTCCTGTGAGGCCTTAAATTGTGGCCTCACTGAGATGAAATCACTGCAAAACAACTACGATCATTTTGGAGGAAAACACCAGATTCTGCAACTCTATTTGGTTTCTCCTCTAGTCCACCCAGAAAAGCTTGCAGAAATGTTTGCATTAGCAAGATAACATTTTAATGTCATGTCAGAACATTAACTGAGCTGTCCATAAAAGCAATTTATCTTCTGGGATAAAGCCCCAATCATTATTATAATGGCAATAATGTGATGCTACTGACATCTATATGCCCCTCCATCCTGAATGGAATTGTCTTCACAATTCTCTACGTAGTTCTAGGCTTTTACATCAATTACTGAAAAAGACCGTTGAACTTACCTGAACGGTCTTCTCGATGCACTGCAAGGAGAGTCCAAGATGGGTTATACTCCAGTCTGATTGGCTGGGACTGAGTTTTAATTTAAATAATTATTAGGCAGGCACCGCCTCCCCCCCCTTAGCCCTCCAGTCTAAAGTAAGGCGAAGGAGCAGTAAAGCAAAACCATTTATTAAACAATTAACATTCAAAAACATCAAACCATGAAATTCAAACCTCCACAGAACCCTGGTCCCAACATCGGGAGGGTTTGGACTCTCCTTGCAGTGCATCGAGAAGACCGTTCAGGTAAGTTCAACGGTCTTTCTCCAATGCACTTGCAAGGAGAGTCCAAGATGGGATATGCCCAAGTTATGATCACAGGGAGGGACAGGACTGGACCAGGGGTTTCTCAAACGAACAGACCCCTTGCAGTACCCTTCTCCCAAATGCAGCTTCCTCTGAAGCAAAGGCATCAATCCTATAGTGTTTTATAAAGGTTGACGGCGCAGCCCATGTGGCCGCTCTACATATGTCCTCTAAAGATGCCTGGGTACGCCAGGCTGATGAAACAGCAGCACTTCGCGTCGAATGTCCTGTTATCCCCGGAGGAACTGGGGATCCCTCAGTTCGATATGCCTCTGCAATACATTCCCTCAACCATCTACTTATCGTTGTGGAAGACACCTTGGTACCTCCGCTTCTGGTGGAAAAAGACACAAACAGGGCTTCAGATGTTCTAACAGGCTGAGTCCGTCTAACGTAAATTTTCAGGGCCCGCCTCACATCCAGTTTGTGCCATCTCAAAATAGATGGATGAGTTCCTTGAGTACAGAAGTCCGGCAGTATGATATCCTGACTCCTGTGAAAAGCGGTGTTTACCTTTGGAATAAACGCCGGATCTAGTCTGAGCACAACCCTGTTAGGTTCAAACTTACAAAGGTCCGGTCTTGTAGACAAGGCGGCAATCTCAGAGACCCTCCTGGCTGAGGTGATAGCAACCAGGAAGGCAGTTTTAAGGGTTAGTAATCTCATTGAGATCTGACGTATAGGCTCAAATGGAGGACCTGTCAAGGCGTGCAATACTAAAGGAAGATCCCATGAAGGAAATCGATGTATCACTGGTGGTTTGAGATTAGCCGCTCCCTTCAGAAAGTCTCTAATCCAGGGATGTCTGGTAAGTGACCTGAATCCATCTGTTGGAAGGATTGTGGCCAGCGCGGCGACATGACGGCGTAAGGTGTTAGGGGCAAGGCCCTTGTCTAGTCCTGTTTGCAGGAAAGTTAGCACCACCTGTGGTGATGCCACCTGAGGGTCTGACTGTCGCTGTTCACAGAAATCGTGGAAGGCCTTCCAGGTTGCCTGGTAAATGCGTCTTGTGGAAGGCCGCCGGGCCGCTTGAATGGTCTCAATGACCGTGTCAGGTAAAGCTTGTTGTTTTAGATACTCCCGCTCAAGCGCCACACGGTTAGCTGCCACCACTGTGGCTCTGGGTGTGAGAAGGACCCCTGTGTCAGAGAGATCCTCTGATCTGGTATTTTCCAGCTGGGCGCCCTTGATAGTTGTACTAGGTCCGCGAACCATATACGGCGGGGCCAAAACGGGGCTATTAGTATCACTTCCGCTCTCTCCTCCAGAATCTTCCTTATCACTCTGGGGAGGATGGACACGGGTGGAAACGCGTATAGGAGACCCGGAGGCCATTGAAGAGTTAAGGCATCCACTCCCTCCGCGTCCGGATCCGGGTAGCGAGAGAGGAAGCGGGGAAGTTGGGTGTTCAAGTTGGTAGCGAACAAGTCTATCACCGGTTCCCCGAATCTCCTTACCACTTCTTGGAAGATCCCGGGGTCCAGTCGCCATTCGCTCGGGTCGAGTGTCTGACGGCTGAGCCAGTCCGCCCACACATTCTCCACGCCCGAGATGTGTTCCGCCGATAGAGAAGCCAGGTTCCTCTCTGCCCATCTGAGAAGTAATGTTGACTCCTTCATAAGTCGACCTGACCGTGTTCCCCCTTGTCGGTTGATGTGGGAACGTGTGGAGACGTTGTCGGTAAGGATGCGTACGTGGCAGCCCCGTACTAAGTGAGCTAGGCTGTGGAGGGCTAATGAAACAGCCTTCAATTCCAGGAAATTTATGTTGATTTCTATTAGGTCCTGAGGGTCCCAAAGTCCCTGCACCATATGTGAGGAGAGGTGAGCACCCCACCCTGTCAAGCTGGCGTCCGTTGTTATAGTAACAAATTCCCTGTCCAAGAATGTGGAGCCCTTGGTCAGTGAATGGGACCTCCACCATCGTAGAGAGTTGCGAACTCTGGGACTGAGGGAAACTCGCCTGTGAGAGTGACTGGTCTTGAGTCTCTGATACGGTAGCAGGAACCATTGGAGCGGACGCAGATGGTGTCTCGCCCATGGTACTATATCTATACACGATACTAGTGTTCCTAGGATCTTTGAAAGCAGGGCAAGAGTGGGATAACATTGAAGTCCCAGTTCCCCTATCAGAGTTCTGATTGTCCTTTGTCTTTCCTGGGACAGGAAAACCATCCCCTTGACAGAGTCTATAGTGGTGCCCAAGTGGGCGAGACGATGAGTCGGTGTTAGATGGCTCTTGGACCAGTTGACTGTAAAGCCATGGTCTTGTAATGTCTGGATTGTCAAAAGAGAGTCCCTTTCTGCTTGCTCTCTGGTCCTTGACAGAATGACGATATCGTCGAGATACGCCATCACCCGTACCGACTGGCGTCGGAGACTTGCTGTGAGGACGTCCAGTAATTTTGTGAACGTCCTGGGGGCGGAAGAGAGTCCAAAGGGCATCGCCTTGTATTGGAAGTGCGTGCCGTTGAGGTAGAACCGGAGAAACTGTCTGTGCTGTGGAAATATGGGTACATGAAGGTAGGCCTCCTTCAGGTCTATGGATGTCATCAGGTCGTTTTGTCTTATGGAAGCCAGGATGGACCTTAATGAGTGCATCTTGAACCTCCTGTATTTGACATAGAGGTTCAACTGCCGGAGGTTGAGGATCATACGAACGCCTCCCGAGGCTTTTGGCACGAGGAAAATTGCTGAATAGAATCCCCTGCCTTGGTGATTCAAGGGTACCTCCTCTATGGCCCCTATCTCTCGGAGGTGAGACACCTCTTGAAGCAGGAGTCTCCGCTTTTGTGGATCTGACGGAATGCGGCAAGGGAGGAAGCGATGTGGGGGGGGTCGAATGAACTCGATCCGCAGACCCTGGGAAACCGTAGATGTCGCCCATGCGTCTGATGAGGTGGTCTCCCAGATGTCCGGGAAAAGCCGCAACTTGCCGCCTAGGGGGATCTCGCATTGAGAGTCATTTGCTTTTCCTAAAGCCTCTGTTGCCCCCTCTGAAGGAGCGACGGCCTTGGAAGGATCTGCCCCTGTCGGACTGGTAGGACCTGTCCGATCTGAAGGACCCCTGGTTGAAGGAGCCCTGGAAGTATGGCCTCGACGCCTGGGTGTTGGTCGAGGAGGGCTCCGTTCGAAAGGGCTGCCGGCGCTGATAAGGTGTGGAGCGCCTATCTTGCCGTCTGTTAGCCCTGGGCATCACCTTCTTCTTGTCCTTGTCCTCGACCAGTACATCGTCGAGGACCTCCCCGAACAGCTTTTTCCCTTTGAACGAGGATGAGGCGAGGCTCCACTTAGACTTGACGTCCGCTTGCCAATTGCGGAGCCAAATGAGTCTGCGTGATGCCACTGAAGAGGCCATTGCCCGCGATGCAAATTTAGCGGCATTGACCGTGGCATCTGCTGAAAACTCAGTGGCGGCCAACAACTTGTTGAGGTCCTGCCGCAGTCTGCCGTCCTCTGGGTCCGCTCTGTCCTGGATTTCCTTGATCCATAGAATCATGGCCCTGTTGAAAAACGAGGCCGCCGAGGCGGCTCGCACTGCCCAGGCCGCCATCTGGTGGGTCCTGCGAGTCACGTTCTCCGCTCGCTTGTCCTCCGCCTTCAGTCCCTCCTGAGACTCAGAGGGCACTAAGGCATTGGATACCAGGCTCGTTACGGGCTTGTCCACCGGTGGGAATTCCAACAGTTCCTCCATCTGGTGGTCGAAGGTGTAGAATCTGCGGTCCAGATTGGAGGGGCCCTGGGCCGCCGCCGGGTTTTCCCACGGGCGCTGAATGGTCTCCAGGAATAAATTGGAGGATGGGATGTTCACAGTCTCCTGTTTGGGAAACACGAACAGACCCCCTGTTGGCTGAGATGCTTCTGGTGTAGCTGCCTGACCACTCTCGCCGGCCTGATCAATGGTCAGCTTGGCCTTATTTAGGATCACCTTGAAGAGGGACGGCCTGAAGAGACCCGTGTAGGCGGGCTGTTCCGGGGGTTGGTCATCCCCGGACAGGTCTTCCTCAGCCTCACTAAAATCCTCTCGGTAGGCCTCCTCCTCATCCATGGAATCTGTTACCGATTGCATGCCAGGAGCCGTCCAGATGTCCCTAGGTCTCATTGGGGGAGGTCCCCCGGAGGCCTGTTGGTGTTGTTGTGCCCCCGTGACCAGGCCCTGGTTGTAGGTGGAAGTAATCAGTTCCTGCAGGGCCGGGGACATGTTCTGCCACGTATCCTGGGTATGGCGCAGGCCTGCCGCCGTAGGGGTGAAGGTGGCACTCTGTCCGTATTGCAAAGGTTGAGTGGGGGGGTAGATGGAAGGCCACCCCACCGCATGCCTCCCCGGGCCATAATGTTCAGGCTTGGATGGTAGCCAGGACTGGCTCCCTCTCTCTGGGGACCAATCCCTCTCTGAGGCAGATGTTGCCATCCCCTGGAATAACGTGGGGGAGGCACTGGGGGGATTGGCAGTAAATTGCTGGGTGGGGGGCAAAGCCGGGCCCGCCACCTTCTGTGATGCCTCCAGCTGTTTTTCCAGCGCTCTGATGCGCTTCTCAGCTTCCCTTAATGAGGAGCTCTGAGATGACTTGGTCTTGGAGGACTTTTCCTTGGGGGTGCAAGGCTTGGGCACAGTAGCCTCCTCCCCAACAGGCGCTGCCTGGTCTGCCATGTCCCTGGTATCAACTCACGGTCTCCGCTGATCCTAGAAACTACTCGGGTCAGCCACAGGGAACTTTGCAGCCGCTGGTCGCTACCGGGAAGGCGAAAGTGAAAATAGAACAAGCCTTTTCCTTACTGCGCCTGTGCAAACAGCCTCTTTCCACGAGGCTTGTGTCCCGGTGTTTATCCAAGCCGGCGACCTCACCAACATGGCCGCCGGCTGGTTGTCCTGGCGACGGGGTCTGATTGGCTGAGAGTAGTCAGCCGGGCCTCCCTGGACCATCCCAAGATGGCCGCCGGAGGACGTCACGGCGACCTACCCAAGATGGCCGCCGGCCGTATCCCTGGCAACCAAGGGATACAATGCCGGCGGGCGGGAAAGGCAGCGATTCCCGCCCTCCTTGCTTTTCGCCGGCGATTTCTCTCTCCACGAGCCGATCCGCTGCTTCTCCCCCGTGCTCGGATCGGCTCACGCCTGCCTGCTTCCTCGGGGGTGGTTGCGCAGGGAACGTCCTCCCTCGCGGGCCGCCGTGAGCGGAGCTTCCTCCCGGCCCGGTGGTGTGTTCGCCGGGGGGGGGACGGACCCCCCGAGGCGTCAACCACATCCTCGACCTCCGGGTGCCACCTCGGGGGTAGGCAGCCCGGGCGCTCACTCCTGCACCCCCGACGTGGCCCAGCAGAGTCTCCTCTGCCTGGGTGGGTGCCAGCGTGGAGGAGCTGCAGGCACTGGGTAAACCCACTGGAGGTTAAGAACCCAGGCCCGCCCGAGGCGAAAAACCCCCATATACCTAAAGAAAGGAAGAGAAAAGAAAAGTTAGTAACATATATAAACACAAATTTTAAACAAATTACAATTAAAATGTAAGAGCAATAACTCAGTAGTCCCTTTACTGCGACTGAGTTTTTTAGACTGGAGGGCTAAGGGGGGGGAGGCGGTGCCTGCCTAATAATTATTTAAATTAAAACTCAGTCCCAGCCAATCAGACTGGAGTATAACCCATCTTGGACTCTCCTTGCAAGTGCATTGGAGAAGGAATAAACTCTCCTCATGCTAGGCATTTCTTGGTTCTGCCTGCCCAATTGTTACCTCCAATTAGAAATGATAACCTTCTTCAACATAATGGGAAAGAAGGTCAAGAATTATGAAAGAAAAATACACATCAAAGGATTTTGATTATGGTCACTGACTGGGACTGAAGGAAAGTATATTAAAAATGGCGAAGGAGGAAGGAGGCTTTCTGCAAATTTTGGAACAGCCACAGAGTTACTTCATGTGCATGAATCCTTTTCAAATCCACAGTCTGATGATTGGTAAGATGTGAACTGGGGTAAAGCACTTGGGGATAATGCTTTCCCCATCCCCAGTGAAAGGATCAGAAGTTTATATGACCATAACTGATAACTACGATCATCACTGAGTTTGTATCTTATGATTTATGATTATTGTGTTTTATGATTAGGATCATAACTTACCACTTGTTGCTTGTATGTGTACACTGAGAGCTTATGCACCGGAGACAAATTTCTTGTGTGTCCAATTGCACTTGCCCAATAAAGAACTTATTCTATTCTATTCTATTCTATTCCACCCCACCTCACCTCACCCCACCCCATTCCACTCCATTGTAGCCATTTTAAGACTTCAATTTTCAGGCTAGCCCACCAAAAAAAAAGATTGAAGAAGATGGAGGATTTAATAGATGAGTTCAAAAGGGGACCAGGATTTCCTTGGAAGAGAGAAAAAAGGATAACAGAGTTCGAAGGGACTTTGGAGGTCTTCTACTCCAACCCCCTGCTGAGGCAAGAAACCCCATACCATTTCTGAGAAATGGTTGTCCGATCTCTTCTTAAAAACCTCCAGCATTGGTCAAAACTTTATGAAGGTAAAACCTTATAATGGGAAACAATTTATTGTGAAATAAATGCTGCCTATCAAAGAGATAAACCTGACTTTGATAACCAAATCACAGCAATGCAACCTTGAGGTGTTTATCAGAAGACATTGAAATTATTGAGAGGTACACATGTTGCTAAGAGATGCAGATGTTCACCCTTACTGTCTATGTGGAGTTAGAAATTCTATTCAGGATCATGGGGAATTATTTGGGAATTCATCCTCTATCATGTTTTTCTTTTTTTTAAAAAAAATATCTTTATTAAGTTTCTACATATAAAAACAGAAAGAAAAGACAAACAATTTAAACAAACAGAACAGCCAAGGAAGAAAAAGAAAGAAAGAAAGAACAAAAGAAAGAAAGAAAGAAAGAAAGAAAAGAAAGAAAGAAAAACATATAAAACATATTCCGTTTCTATATATGTACATAGATAGTTATTTGCTTATCAAATTATGTTTTTCTAATAGCCAAAGTTCGATAATGCAATCATTCTACTTGCTGTTATACTCTTCCTGTAGTATGCATTTTTCTTCATCTTCCAGTTTTTGTTTTAGGACACCTCTCGGTATGACAGCTTTGTTCATTTCTTGCAGAGGTGTTATTTCGCTGCCTATTCCAGCTTCAGTACTGCTTGCCTTACCAATATGTTATCTTATAAATGCTTTGGGGTTCAGTCATATAGCTCCACTGTGGATACATCTGGTTGGAAATGCCATCCCTCAACCCATGTCTTTTTCCTTATGATTTCCAGGATTGGAAGATGGAGCCACAGAACAATGGCTGCAGAGGGAGTCAGAGAGTAAGCAAAGACCCAGTGCTTCCTCTGACATATTGGAAGCAGCCACAAGAAGGCCTTTGTAATGGTGTGTGGCGAAGACCTTGGGAGATGAGGGGAACTCATGTCGAGCTAAGGCAGCACAGTGGGTAGAGGGCAGTACTGCAGGCCACTAAAGCTGACTGCTAGATCTGCAGGTCAGCAGTTCAAATCTTATCACCGGCTCAAGGTTGACTCAGCCTTCCATCCTTCCCAAGTGGGTAAAATGAGGACCCGGATTGTTGGGGCAATAGGCTGGCTCTGCTAATAAGTGCTATTGCTAACATGTTGTAAGCCGCCCGGAGTCTAAGGAGAAGAGCGGCATTAAAAAAATCAAACAAACAAATAAATCAATAAACTCATACTCTCAGATAAATGGCAACCTATGTGATTTCTGTTACTTATGGACATAAGTCAGGTTATTTGCATATTAGCCACTGATTGGCTGATCCAGCGGCAGGAACTTTTAAACAACTGCCAGTGGCTGGCAACCTTCAGGGAAACCCTTAGAAGCAACTTCCCTGGAGCCTGCTGGCAGATGTGCTACCGCTACAGGAGAGAAAGAAAGTGCTGAACTGTTACTACAGCTCGCATTTTCAATTGCATGCAAATTTAACAATCTCCATGTTTCTTTCACTACATATGGAAAAGAAACTGTAGTTGCACTATCTTGATGCTATCCTGATTATATAGTTGCACTATCTTGATGTTATCCATTTATCACTAAGCATAATGGAGTTGTTTATGCAGGAAAACTAGTTGTGTGAGCCTACCTATTTTGGCTCAGTGTGGTTAAAACTCTCAAGGAGTTGGCAGTTAGTTGCAATATTTTGCCTTTAAGGGTCGTATGTGACCCGAAGCCAAGTTTGAGTCCCTGTAAAAAATTTTCCCTGCATATCTGAAACTTGAAATTTCATGACTATTTATCATTTCAGGGGTTCTCTCTATGAGAATTTTTTTGGGGGGGTGGGGGGCTTAGTTTTTGCTGGGCAAAAAAAGTTACAAATCTTCTGTTCGGGTCACATACGACCCGGACCGAAAACTCTTCATTTGCAGTGCTTATGTTTGGTCTTTTTGAAAGCTTTTTTCACTTGGAAAGTAGTCTGAACATTTCTGCACACAATGATATGAAAATTGAAATGAAAAAAGTAAATCTTATTGGTTTATTTTGCGGATATAATGCACGCCCCCCCCCCGTTTTTGTGAAATTTTTTTCAATTTATGGATAGTTTTGCTTGCAAAATGCATTCTATTTTACTAAAGTTGGTGTGAGATTGGTAGCTTGAACATTTCTGAATATAAGAAAAATATAAAGGAACTGAAAAAAATGATTCTTATTGGTTTTTTAACATCAGAAATAAGGCCTCCCCCCCCCCCCCTTGGCTGCTTGCAACCATTTTCACTTTTTATTTTTTTATGCTCCAAATCCGAAATATTCTTTAAAATCTTAGGCATTCATTTACTCAATTTAACAATGCTGATCATCAAAAAATATTTTTGGGGTGGTGGCTAATTGTTTTCTGGGCAAAAAAAAATCATAACTTCGAGTCTGTTTCTGTTCGTATATGACCGGACCAAAAATAATTTTTTTAGGTACTTGAATTTGATCTTTTTGAAAACTTTTTCAACTGGAAAACTAGTTTGAACATTTATGAACATAATGATATGAAAATTGAACTGGAAAAATTGAGACTTATATTTTTATTTTGATCATAAATCCACTCCCCCCATCCTTTTTGAATTTCGTGTCAATTTCTATTTTTTAAGGCTACAAATCCCTAAGGAATTTTCCCCCAAAAGGTTTGATATACTAAATTGAAAATTTCTGAATATAAGAAAAATATAAATGAACTGAAAAAAATGGTTCTTATTGGTTTATTTTTGCCACAAAAGGGCCACCCCCCCCCGGCCTTGCTATGTGCCATTATTGTCACTGTTTATACATATTTGTCTAGAAATATTTGGAATATCCTTTTGAAAATCAACCACATTGTAGCCAGATAACTAATTTTATGAAAGAAATCCATTTTACTAAAAAAAAGTATGTAAGTTTGAAATTAACAGCATAATTTTTATATAAATTGAAATAACTTTATGTGCAAAATAAACCAATATGCATCAATTTTTCCAGTTCAATTTTCATATCATTATGTTCAGAAATATTCAAGCTACAAATCCCACACCAACTTTAGCAAAATTGAATGTATTCTGCTAGCAAAACTATCCATAAAGTGAAGACTATTTCACAGAAACGGGGGGGAGGCACATTTATGTGCAAAATAAACCAATAAGGATTACTTTTCTCAGTTCAATTTTCATATCATTGTGTGCAGAAATGTTCAAACTTGTTTCCAGGTGAACAGCTTTCAAAAAGACCAAATATAAGTACCTAAAATGATCAATTTGCAGTTCGGGTCAAATAGACCCGAGGGGGGGGGGGCACATTTATGTGCAAAATAAACCAATAAGGATTAATTTTCTCAGTTCAATTTTCATATCATTGTGTGCAGAAATGTTCAGACTACTTTCCAAGTGAAAAAAGTTTTCAAATTGACCAAACATAAGCACTTCAAATGAAGAGTTTTCGGTCCGGGTCGTATGTGACCCGAACAGAAGATTTGTAACTTTTTTCGAACAGAACAGCAGGGTTAAAGACAGGTCCAGACCGAGTCTACGGAAAGGGGCGGCATACAAATCTAATAAATAAATAAATAAATAAAATAAATAAAGTGGGAATGCTGTCCAATTGTGCTCCTGTTTTGACTGGGTGAGTTTGCAGGGGGCTTACAGGTGCAAGTAAAACAGCAAGCCAAGACTGAAAGAGCTTGAAAGAGGCTTCCACTCATGACTAGTGGAGCCAAAGTGGAAGCAGTGTCAAAATTTGCTCTGGCTTTGCCAAAGGGCTGCCAACATCTAAGTAGGGAATGAAGCACAAAGCACATTTTGAGAAATAGCTACACCCATCAATCTAGTCATTTCCCAAAGACACCAATCATCATCTATTATTAATGACTTACGTAATTATTATTTAGGTTTCTTTTTTCTTTTTCTTTTATGTACTTTGGGAGCATATGCACCAAGACAAATTCCTTGTGTGTCCAATCACACTTGGCCAATAAAATTCTATTCTATTCTAGTCTCCTGGAGGCACACCAATTCATTTATTAATTTAGAGGAATGCAATATTTCAGAATCCTAGTTTACAGTTATGTTACATAGGCCAGACTATTCCACCATGGTTTGAACTATCTGGATTTTGCAAGTTGGGTAAAACTTAGTAAGCAAAGAACAACCTTGGATACCAGTAATATGTTACATACCCTCCACAGTAAGCAAAGAGATACAATTGATTGTGTCTGATATCTAATAAGTAGTTGATAAGAAAGTTTGAAAATTAAATCGCACTTGGCCTAGAATCCATCCATCCAAAGCAAGTTAGATGGAAGAATAAGTTATCTTTTTCATTCTATCACGTGCCAAGCAGTGTTCCCTCTATTTTTTTGGGGGGTGGGGGTGGGCGGAAAAGTATAGTGTCTGAGCGGCAGTCCCTTCGGGACTGGGCGGCACAGAAATAATAAATAAATAAATAAATAAATAAATAAATGATAGATAGATAGATAAACAAACAAACAAACAAATAAATAAAAAACCCACCCTGTTTTGCCTCAGAGAATTTCAAAATAAAATACTGTACTGTGTGTCTATAACAGTGAGCTCATAATATGGCAACTCTATCAATATCAAAATGCCACTGAAATAGTTGAGCTAGTTTCAAACTAGATTTTGATTTTCTTTCTCTCTTCCTTACTCCCATTCTTTTTCTTTCTCTTTTCCTTCCTCTCTTTTTTCTATCTGTTTCTCTCTCTTCCTCTCTTCCTCTCTCTCTCGCCTTCCCTCTCACTCTTTCCCTCTCGGCTTCTGGGCAGGTTTGGAAAACTCTGAGTTGATGATGATTTTTAAGTGAGCGATTGCTCACTGCTCAGCTTAGAGGGAACTATGGTGCCAAGTCTTTACTGCTACAGCAAAAAATATGCCAAGATCTAAATTTCTATTCCGCTTTTGTTTCTTGTTTTTTTTTTTTTTAAAAAAAATAGGGACACACCACTGGTTTCCAATCCAGCACGCAGCAAAAGTGGCCACAGCCGATCTGGCAACAGTTTCGCAAAACTACTTTCTTACCGGCCTCCCAAGACTAACATTAAACTCTCTGCCAAGCAAAGCAGGTGCTGTCACACTGCCTTCAATAGATTACAAATGAATTGCAGCAAAATTGGACTGAAAGCTCTCAGATGCTCAAGATAGAGAAATTGCCGGTCTTGTGACGAGCATGCTTTAAAAAAAAGAAAAAGAAAGAAACCATGAAAACCTCACCGTAGCCCAGCCACCAACATAAAATAATAGCCCTGTGTAGATCCGTAAAAGACGGAGATTCGCCCTCTGGGCTTCCATTATCCACAAGACAATGGCAGGAGCTATATTAATCTTGTAGTCTGCAGAGAGAAGACGTGAGCAAGGAAGCATCTTGAAGCCCCACTAACAGATGTTATTAGCATATGGCTGAAACTAGGGAACAGAAAGAAATTACTTTACAACTAAATCAGCACAGAAATGCACGCGTTGGTGTGAAATTGCCAGTCTCGGCCTAATGCGAACGCTCTGCTTCGTTAACTCTTAAAGGCTCATGAGAGCTCAGGGCACAGTCAAAAGTCAATTACAGAAAAGCAGTCCATTAGGAATACCAGGAACTCATGTTCCACGTTATGTCGGTTGCATGGATAGACTGCTTTCCTGCCGACACGCCGGGCCCTGGGATCGATTTGGCTCATTCTGCTCCCTCGAAAGGTCCTCCCTATTTTTTTATTATTATTTTATTTCTATCAATTCAAAAAGAACCATTGTTTCTTTAAGCGGCAGCAATTGCTTTTCCAGGAGAGAATGAGTTGTCACAACTCTCAGGACAGCTAGGCTACTGCTCAAAGAGAGGGCAGCTTCTCGTGGCTGTAACCAGTGATGGGATGCCCATTTTTTTATTGCCACACTGTGGGTGTGGCTTATTTTATGGGTGTGGCTTGATGGTCATGTGACCAGTTAGGAGTGGCTTGCTGGCCATGTGACCAACTGGGAGTGGCTTGCCGATGAATATAAGTTTTCAAATAGGTGATTGGACTCTTTTTTAGTTGATTAAGTCACATTATTTGAATAGCCACAAAAAGGACAAATGATAGAGACAGCATTATTTGTTGAGGAGCACAGTAACATTTTAAGGTTTTGTACTGAACCCACAAGGTTCAGTATGACAACAGATTAGGCAAGTAGCTCAATTTTCTTTCACTGCTATAAAAGTTCAGTTCTAGATAATGGTTAAAATGATTAAAGTGTTTATAGGTAAAAATATACTATTTAATTATTTCCTATTTTAAAAGTAATTAAGGATCATACTAAGGTACTAGAGAAGGAAGGACAATGAAAAATATTAAGTATTCAATAAATAGTGCATAAACTTACTATCCCCTCTGTGTCCCCTCCCCCCACAGGGGCAGCAACCCATTACTGGCTGTAACACAAGGGTTTCAATGTTAAAGATTAGCTGAAATGTGAAGGAACTATCATCTCCTTGTAGGAGATGACCAGGCTGCATTTGAAACATAGAAACATAGAAGTCTGACGGCAGAAAAAGACCTCATGGTCCATCTAGTCTGCCCTTATACCATTTTCTGTATTTTATCTTAGGATGAATATATGTTTATCCCAGGCATGTTTAAATTCAGTTACTGTGGATTTATCTACCACGTCTGCTGGAAGTTTGTTCCAAGGATCTACTACTCTTTCAGTAAAATAATATTTTCTCATGTTTCTCATGAAGGCGGGATCAAACATGTCATTAGTCTCGAATCTCTTCATGCCCACAAGAGATCTAAAAGTCCAGCCCACCTTGAATTCCTTTGACTCTTATTTACCGCCAATTTGGCCGTTAGTAGTTCCGATTCTTGCAGAGAGCTTCAGCTTGCGATAAATCTTTACGCCCGATTTGAACTGCCAGGATCTTGATTTCCCTGGCGCTTGACAGTTGTCTCATGCAACTTCTGAAAGTTTCCTTCCCATGTGGAGACAAAGAAGAAGAAGGGGCTTCTGTTTTTCCATCTTATTCACCTCATGAATTTATTTCTTTATTCTTGAAAGTGACAGAGGCTCCAACCACTGATGCTATCATGGATGAATACATATAACTTTCTGTCACTTTGCAGTTTGCTTGGCTGCCCTTCCTTTCCTAGCTGAACAAAAGGGCAGGAGAAGAGACTCCATTTGAAGTCTGCTTTGGAACGGAATGAAGGCATTGACTGCCATGAAGGCAGGGAGGGGGCTCCTGCGGGTACGGCCAAGTATGCAGAACTGGTAGAAAAAAATTGGTCAGGTACGCAGAACCGGTAGGAAAAAAATTTGATTTTCTTCTTTTTTCCCCTTCTAGGCTCTGAGTATGTTCTTTCTATCACAGTAAATGAGGTTGAACGTGAATAATTTTAGAAGAGCTGTGTGTGTGTGTGTGTGTGTGTGTGTATACATACACATACAGTTTATATAGCAGATAATGTATATGTTTGTGTGCCTGTGTGTAAGATGTATGTACACATATGGCATATATACATAGAATTAAATATATTAAGTATATTTTGGATGTTCAGTAATAGTAAATAGATAGGGAAATTGTATCTCTTTGAGGCGAGGAGAGGCCAGGCACCCTAACCCAAACCCTTGATGTGAGTGACATCAAGTTGGCTACCTTTAAGTCAGTCACATGACCTTTAAGCCACCGCCACCGCTCACATGATCGTCCAGCCACTCCCACCTGGTCACATGGCTGGCAAGCCACATCCACAAAATAAGCCACACCCACAGTGTGACAGTAAAAAAAAAATCCAGCTCTTCACTGCATGAAGGTTGCAGAATGGACGAGAATTCTGTAAAGAAAGACCATGCATATCGCATGGCTCTCCGGCCCTATCGCAATCCAAGAACATCCTATTCTAGGCATGAGATATTCTTTTTCTAAAATTCTCTTCTATTAGAAAAAAATAGAATCATAGGGCTTGAAGGGACCTTGGAGGTCTTCTAGTCCAACCTCAGCCCAAGGCAGGAGACCTTTTATCATCCCTGACAAATGGTTGTCCAATTATTTCTTAAAATATTCCATTAATGCAGCATCCAAGACGCCAGCTGTTTCACTGATTAACTGCCTTCATGCCAGAAACTTTTTCCTTGATTCCAATTTGGATCTCTCTTTAACAAGTGCTTCTTTCTGATCTCTGGTGCTTTGGGGAACAAGTCAATCCCTTTTTCTCTTTGACAGTCCCTCAAGTACTGGAAGACATCTATCATGTCACTCCTCTTTCTTTTCTTCATTAAGCTAGACATACCTACTTCCCTTAATCATTCAACGCAGGATTTAGCCTCTAGGCTCCTTAGCATCCTTGTTGTTTAACAAGATTATTTCATCCGTCCTGAAAGGAAAATGTTCTATCCTACAGTACCCAAGAAGAACTGTTCTATTGTGTCCCCATACTGCCCAAAGTTGTAAATAAAGGCAATTTTTTAAAAAATGGCTGAATATAGAAACAGATATAGTAACATATCTAGAACTCCTTTGTTTTTAAAAAATAATAACTATTTTCTGCCTTCAAGATACTGTATATTATTGTATCTTACTTTTTAAAAAAATGTATTTGTGTAAGATTTGTATTTTAAGCCATTCAAAGTGATTTATTAATAAAACACCACAGTGATCAGCTTTCATCAAGACTACCTTAATGATAAGAAACTGGGCACACAAAGGTAAAAGGCATGAAGAAGAGCTGCAGGAATGGAAAGCAATTAGTGAGTCTAGCAAGACACGTCTTTGTCAAGTTAGAGAATCTTGGCTATCCAAAGGGCAAAGAAAAGAGGGAAGAGGAGATGAAAGGAAGGGATAAACTTAAAATAGACACTGCGAAAGAAATCCAGAAGAAGCTGTTGAAGAAATGACCTCTGGTTCCAATCAGCGGTCCCCTGGAAGCAACTTGCAAAGACTGGAGTTAGGCAAATATAAATTTGATTGACAAACAGATCAATAAACGAGCCCCATGACAACTTGGGATGGCAGGCGTTACCGCACAACTTTATGTGATGCTTGAATGAGGAACCCACGATTCACCAAATTTTAATGGAGTGGAATTCTAAGGAGTCCCCAGCTAGTAGGACCAGAGATAAGAAATGATGGGAGCTATGGTACTGCAACATCTCAAAGGCCAGTCACAAGATCAGATTAGAAAGGAAGGGGCAAACAGATCTCTTTGGATCGTCTGAATAATGTTCAGAAGAGCATTTTCTCTGGCACCCAGACAGAAAGAGAAGTCAAAGTGCCACACAGAAATAAGAAGCAGATTTTCAGAGATCCTCGTGAATACAAATAGACTTGATCCACCATGATCTTTTCCATGAAGAGTTTGATTTTTACATTGAGTGTGCCTTGCAGACCAGAGATTTAAGGTCACAATGATCTTCCAAAAATCTCTACCTGCCAGTGGTGAAATGCACTTTGTTTTACTACTGGTTCTATGGGTGTGGATTGGTGGGCATGGTGTGGCTTGGCAGATGTGGTTGGATGGGTGTGGCAAGGGAAGGATAGTGCAAAATCCTAATTCCCTCCTCACTCCTGGGGGAAGGATATTGCAAAAACTCCATTCTTACCCCCAACCAAGGGAAGGACACTGCAAAATTCCCAATTCCTCCCCACTCCAGCGGAAGGATATTGCAAAATCTGAACTCTCACTGGGCACAGCCAGAGGTGGTATTTGTCGGTTCTTCAAACTACTCAAAATTTCCACTACCGGTTCTCCCGAACCTGTCAAAACCTGTTGGATTACCCTACCCTACCAACCAAAACCTGCTGGATTACCCTCCCCTCCCCTCCCCTACCAACCAGAAGCTATGGGCTCCCGATTTCAAGATCTCTATAAGAGTCTGCATGGCCACATCTCATGCATCTCAAGAAACACAGTGTTTCTTTTCTTTTTCTCACAGTGCAAGGAACTGGACTAGATCAGTGTGCCCCAACCTGTGGGGGATGTAAGATGTGTGTACTTAACCTCATGCTGTCTGGAGAATTGTGGGAATTGAAGTCCACACTTTTTAAAGTCCCAAGGTTAGGAAACATTGGACTAGATAATCCTTGTAAAAACCCCTTCAATTCTATAATTCTGTGATACTGGCACCCTTTTTGTTATTCCTGCTGATGTTGGTATTGGATTTTTTTGAGTCTTATATCCTTTGTTGTTTGCTAGAAGAAGGTTCGGTAAATATTACAGGTTGAATGCTGCATTACAGTATATGCGAGGCTTACTCAGAATTCCTAATGCAGATTAGATTTTAAGTGGAAGACAAAAAATACTGTGAAGTTTTAATCAAATGAGCAACTGAATTAAATCAATTATAATGCAAATTGTTCTCCCCAAGAAAATCAGTGGGATAATAAAGATTATCTATTTCATTTCTAGGCTTACAAATGCTTTACCTAACTATATTTTTAAGAAATGTTTTCATGATTTAAATAAAGATACAGCCGCAATGAAATCCATCTGTGATGCTACCAGGAAAAAACGGTGCTAAGCATGCCCACGTTAAATAGCACGTATTATTTTTAGGAAAAAGGTAGAGTGTGTGAATTGTGTGCGTACCAAGAAGAAATAAACCTAGAGCACTCACTGGGTTTTATCCCAGTAACAAAATAATTTATTTAACTCTATAAAGAAAGACTCTAGAAAAGAGAAAAATCATCAAAAAATTGCCATTCAAAGATCTATTCATTTTCCATTCACATCCCATCCCTTCCCATGCTCTTCAATTTCAATTATATGTACTGTGCCTCATGTTTGCAATTTTAGGGAAGACACACAGTGCAATGTACTGAGGGATAAATTATGCACTTGCTTATTTTTCCTGATCCTCCTGTGGCCAGAGTTTGATCAGTTTTTCCCCGTTTGCATAAACAAAAAATAAATTCAACATATTTGCAGAGATAGGTAGGTTTTGATCCTGATCCTCATATCATATACACTGGCTGCAGGCTGCTACCCAAACCAGGAGAATTTACCAGAAATTCAAATAGTATTGACTATCATGAATGAAGGCAAATACATGATATACAAGATAATGTATACAATATGTTCTGTCTGGGTTCCCCCAGACCTCAAGACCAACTGGAAAAAACAGCCAGACACTCTGGTAAAAGCCAAAAGTATTTTATAGCTGGAAAAAATAAACACAGAGGAAAACCTGTTCTTCCCAACAGACAGGCTATAATACGTTACAGCAGAGTCCTGATGTCCAGACAATACAGCAAGCTTCTTGCTGGCACCCCCCCCCCCCCAAGGTTTCAATAGTCAAAGGCACAAACCAGGATTCCAAGACGCCAAAGTTCACAGCCAGGTCCCAAGACTCTCAAAGATAAAACTCCACAAGCCAGGAAGGGTGGGTCTGCCTTTTAGCCTTTCCAAAGAGCACCACACCCAAACCCAGCTGTTGCCTCTTTAATGCTGAAAGTACTTAGCCAATTGATTCCTTCTCTGAGTAGCTCTTCGCTGTCGCAGATCAATTATGGCTTGTGCATTTTCCTCTAAGGAATCCAGGCTGCTTGCTGGGGAGAGCTCCCTCTGGTGGAACTCTGGCTGTCCTTCCTCTTCTTCAGCCTGGGATTCCTCCTCCTCGTCTGCCTGCACCTCCTGTTCCTCAGCCTCTCCCTCTGAGCTGGAAACCGACAGAAGATCAGCCGTTCCCTGAGGGGCCTCAGACGGAACCACAACACAATATAATGTTGCAAGATTATCTAGGCCTTCAGCAGTCAGGATTCAGGCCCGGCTACAGCACGGAAACTGCTTTGGTCGCACTGATGGATGATATCTTGCGGGGCCAGGATAGGGGTTTATCTTCTATCCTGGTGCTCCTTGACCTCTCAGTGGCTTTCGATAACATCGACCATGGTATCCTTCTGTGCCAGCTGGAGGGGTTGGGAGTGGGAGGCACCATTTTATGGTGGTTCTCCTCCTATCTTTACGGTCGGTCACAGTTGCTGTTAGTGGGGAGTCGGAGGTCGACCTCTACATCTCTCCCTTGTGGAGTTCCTCAGGGGTCAATCCTCTCCCCCCTGCTATTTAATATTACCTGAAAATGTTGGGTGAGATCATCCAAGGACATGGAGTGAGGTGCCATCAGTACACTGTTGACACCCAATTGTACATCTCCACATCTCCCCCCCATGTCCACTCGGCGAAGCAGTGGAAGTGATGTGCAGGCTGTTAGGGTCTGGATGGGTGCCAACAGGCTTAAACTCAATCCTGACAAGACGGAGTGGCTGTGGGTTTTGCCTCACAAGGACAATTCCATCTGTCCGCCCATTACCCTGGGGGGGGGGGAATCAATGACCCCCTCAGAGAGGATCCACAGCTTTGGCGTCCTCCTCAATCCACAAGCTGACGTTAGAACACCATCTTTCGGCTGTGATGAGGGGGGCGTTTGCCTAGGTTCGCCTAGTGCACCAGATGCAGCCCTATTTGGACAGGGAGCCCCTGCTCACAGTCATACATGCCCTTATCACCTCGAGGTACAACTACTGCAATGCTCCCTACATGGGGCTACTTTTGAAGAGTGTTCGGAAATTACAAATCGTGCAGAACACGGCTGCGCAAGCCGTCATGGGTCTTCCCAGATACACCCATGTTTCCCCAACACTCCACGGCCTACATTGGCTGCTGATGGGTTTCTTGACACAATTCAAAGTGTTGGTGATGACCTATAAAGCCCTACATGGTATCGGACCAGATTACTTATGGGACCGCCTTCTGCCGCACAAATCCCAGCGGCCAATAAGGTGCCACAGAGTTGGCCTTCTCCAGGTCCTGTCGACCAGACAATGTTGTCTGGCAGGACCCAGGGGAAGAGCCTTCTCTGTGGTGGCTCTGGCCCTCTGGAATCAGCTCCCTCTGGAGATTCATACTGCCCCCACCCTCCTCGCCTTAAGACCCATCTATGTTGCCAGGCATGAGGCTGCTAGATCATGCCCCCTTCTTCTCTGACCGTTAAATGTTAGGTATGGATGTGATTGAGTAGACTGATTGTTTTTTTAAATAATGGGATTTTAGTTTACTGTTTTTAACTATTAGATTTGTATACATATTGTTTGTATTGCATGTTGTGAGCCACTCCAGGTCCTCGGAGAGGGATGGCATACAAGTCTAATAAATAATAATAAGATCAATTCTGGGTTGGTCACCGGGACTGGGGATTACTTTTCCGAGCTTTCAGACATGCTGGAGTCTATCCTCAGGGAACTTGTCTCTACTGGAATATGTGCTATCAGTCATATTTGTGTTGCGCCTTCCTATTGATTGATTGGTGTGTTGATGGCCAGCGATTGGCTATTGTTTCCTTGTGCTGCCAAATCCTCAGTCCCTAGGTATCTCATAAGCTGGTAGTAAATGAGCACTCCTGTTGACTGACAAGGGGCCTGTTTCCCAGGCTTCAATAATTTCCCTGATGATTTTTGTACCTGCTCATCCAACAATCTTAGTAGCTATAAAATTGAATTTGTAAGTCAATCAGGATCCTATGGGCAAGTTTATTTTTTATTTTTTTATTAATTAGATTTCTATGCTGCCCTTCTCGAGGCAACTCAGGGCGGCATACAAATCTAATAAATTATTATTATTATTATTATTATTATTATTATTATTATTATTATTATATAATGCAACAATATGTAAAGAAATCTAAATTACTATTCAAGAATTATACAAATTACTAAAAAGTATTTAAAACCCCAATACAGCCATACACATTCATCCAATTCAATCATGCATAATATCAGTGGAAGACAATCTCATCAATCATGGTCCCCATGCCCACAGGCAGAGGTAGGTCTTAAGAGCTTTCAGAAAGACCAGGAGGGAGGGAGCGGTACATATCTCCAGAGGAAGTTTGTTTCAGAGGGCCGGGGCTGCCACACAGAAGGCTCTTCCCCTAGGCTCCACCAACCGACATTGTCTGGACGACAGGACTTGGAGAAGGTGGACTCTGTGGGACCTAACCAGCTGCTGGGATACATGGAGGCAGACGTTGCATGCAAATGATGTCTCCTGAAGTAAACTCTGCTATCTGCTATGAAGCAAGCCAAGACTCACCGCGTATACTCAGATAACCTTTCAAAGCAACGTTTCTCCACCAGCTTTCAGATGAATAGACTCCAATTCCAGGAATTCCCCAGCCAGCTTTAAAAACACTGCTTTAAAGAAAGCATGGCTCTGTTTGTAACTTAGGACCACTCTATACAGTTCAGAATCATATCCAATTTTCCTTACCACCTTGATCATCATGGAAAGAAACAAACCTGCCTGGTATGTGTAAAGCCCAGGTATGTATGAGCAAGGAAGGATAAAGATGATATGTGTCCTGTCCCCTGTCCCAAGGTAACCAGAGCCAAAGGGTTCTAGGTAATCTCCTAATTCTCACTTGAGTTAGTCATCTGCAGCAGTGGGTCTGCAGGCTTACTCACCCCATCTAACGCAGATAGTTCATGGCAGAGGATTATCGACCTTCCCTTCCCTTTCCAGTGTGAATCACCCATCAGCAAGAAGAGTCACTGCCTGAAGAAGTCATTTGGCAGGACAGGGTTGGGGTCTGAAACCTTATTTTTGCCTCATTTTATTTATTTAGCCTTAAGTTTTCTTATTTACCAAGTGCTTCCTCTGACAAGACGATCGATCCGCCAAGAGATCGATAGAACTGTCAGAGAAATAGAAGATCAATATGCTTATGTCAAACAATCCCACTCTCAAAAGTCTGTCTGAGTGATTGGAGGAGCTAAATACAATGCAGGGAAGCCTGAACCAGAGCCTCTGTAGATTGTCCATTCCAACCCCCCTCCCTGGCTCTTTGTTTCTTTTCTCCCATTTAGACCCAATTTTCACCCCAGATTGGTTTGGATAGACCAAGAGTGTGGACAGGGGAGCTGCTCTGAAATTATCAAGGTCACAATATTTTTCTCTCCAGTGGTCTGTCAGCTGCCCATGCAACTGCAGAGAAAGGAAGGGAAATGTTGTAAGCTCCTTAGAAGTCCCTGTAGATGGGCATATCAGGGTCAAATAAAAAAGAAATATAATAGAAGCCAGAGCAGGTGGCAAGGAAGAAAGCTTTCTTCCCCTCCTCTCTAAGGTTGGCAAGAGATGTTGCTGGAATGAGATACGAGTAGACAAGCTGTGGAGCAGAGAAGGACAAAACTAGGAGAGCCAGAAGCCAGAAGATCTGGAGAAGACCCAGGAAAGGGTCTGAGATAATTTGAACCCAAAGAAGAACCCTGCAGAAAAGAATCAGGAGAAAAGAAAATGCAGAGGTGGACTCTACAGAAGGAGTGGGCAATCTCCAACTGGTTCAGGTGCCAATTAATTAGGCAAGAGTGTATCAAGGCTAAAAGCTGTTAGCATTCCTAAACCTGCAGATGAAATGGAATGGGAAGTGGGAGAAACTAGCAGTAAAGCAATTTGCATTATAAGTTAAGTAGCAGAAATCTAACCCACTTAGTTAAGTTTTAAGGATGAAGTTACATAGCTATTCATCAAGTATTCATATTTGCCAGGTGAGAAGCCCATTTGGTATAGTGCTCAAGACCAGTTGGATGACCTTGGGCCAGTTCTCAGTTAGCCCTAAGAAGGATGTGAAAGAAATGGCAAAAATAAATTTTCCTTCTTCAGATTGAAGTAGCATCAAAAAGGACATTCATTTCCCCCCCCCTTTCTGCAATGCACTTTGTCCAATAGCTTTTTTCATCTTCTGACAAATGAATTGTGTGAAAATGTCTACTTTATTCTATGCATAGTCCAGGTAAATCCAATCTACAGTATATGCAACATAAACCATAATAAAACCATATCATGATCAGCAGTATCCTCTCTTAATAACCATCTAATTCAGGTGGTTCTTGACTTATGACCACAATGGAGTGCAAAATTTCTGTTAGTGAGTGAAACATTGGTTAACTGCCCCATTTTACAACCTTTCGCGCCACAGCTGTTAAGTAAATCACTACAGTTGTTACAGTTGTTAAGTGATTGTTAAATGAATCTGTCTTCCCCATTGACTTGGCTTGCAAGAAGGTCACCAAAAGGTGATCACCTGACACTGGGATGTTGCCACCGTCATAAATATGAGTCAGTTGCCAAGCATCGAAATTCGGATCATGTGACTATGGGGCTATCGCAATGGTTATAAGAGTGAAAAAGTCATCACTTTTTTCAGTGATGTTGTAACTTTGAAAAGTCACTAAATGAACTGTTGTAAGTTCAGTGTAAGTAATTCTTAGTAGTACCTCGTGATACAAACCCCTCGTCATACGAACTTTTCGAGATACGAACCCAGGGTTCAGAATTTTTTTGCCTCTTCTTACGAACTTTTTTCATCTTACGAACCCGCTGCCGCGAACGCCGAACCCGGAAGTTCGGCAAAAGTTCTGGTTCGGTGTTTGGGTTCAGGAGAATGCTGAGAAGCGCCGCCGCCCGGCTGTCACCTTCACAGAAGAAACGTGGAGCCGTCGGCCGGTCGGGAGGCTCAAACGGAGGTGGGGAATCCCAATAGGGAATTCCAGGGGAGCTTTGACGTCATGGAGACGTCCTTCCTGGCTGGCCGAAATGTGGGCTCCAGGAAGGAAGTCTTCATGACATCAAAGCTCCGCCCATTGAATTCCCTATTGGGATTCCCCACCTCCGTTTGAACCTCCCGACTGGCCGACGGCTCCACAGCTTCTCGGCGTTCTCCCGAACCTGAACGCCGAACCCGAACTTTTGCTGAACTTCCAGGTTCGCCGTTCAGGAGAACGCCGAGAAGCCCCCAGGCTCTTTCGGAAGGTGACAGACAGGCAGCGGCGCTTCTCGGCATTCTCCCGAACCCCAACCCCAACTTTTGCCAAACTTCCAGGTTCGGCGTTCAGGAGAACGCCGAGAAGCACCCAACTGTTTCAGAAGGTGACAGCCGGGTGGCAAGCACCCAGCGGAGCGCCGTTTTTGCAATTTTTTTTTTTGGCTTGCATGCATTAATCGGTTTTATATTGTTTCCTATGGGAAACATTGTTTTGTCTTACAAACTTTTCACCTTACGAACCTCCTCCCGGAACCAATTACGTTTGTAAGACAAGGTATCACTGTATAAGCAATTTGTGATGTACAAATATGTTGGACACAAATCAAATAAGGAGGAAGATTTTCCACTTTTATAAAAGATCCTGAAAAAGGGACCCTTTTAAACCTTTTAACAATTTCTAAAGATTGGACTACAGGCCTCACTGAAAGAAGAGTTGAAGCCAGAGAACTAAATGGAAGGTGGGGGGGGAAGCCTTTAAAAAACGTGAGGTGGCAATTTTAAGATAAAGGATCGACTGATTGCACAAGTGAGCCGAGAGCACAAGGGTATGAATTGTAATCAGCCTTATCAGATAACACTGTGTGCACAGCCCAGAAGATTAGTACTGACAATTTGAACTGATAACACTGCCAAAGAGCCAACCAATCTTAAAATTCATGGAAAATTCAGGTAGGAGTGTATTGGAAGAGATCCGGCACCAATAAATCTGCACTGGTTATTTTCCCCCCCTTAACCTACCTCTCACACTAAATTGGACCACAGAATCCAGAGAAAGTTAATCCTACTTTCATCCCACTGTCAGTAGAAATTTTGACCTAAAATTAGTAACAGGGGAAATCTCCAGAGAGGCGTTAAGACAAACAGGGAGTCAAAATCATGCATGGTGAACCAATGGAACCAATGGATACATTTGGTGAAATTGAGTTTTCCCAGAGAGGGGCCAGATTAGGAGACAGTATATGGTCCCAGATTGGACAATGGAAGAGGAAAGAGGTTTAGGATAGCCACATTCTTGAATCCCTCAGGAAATATTAAGTAGGCTATATGTTTATAGCTTTAGCTTGGCAAGATTCTGTCCATTAGGTATACGCAAATGAAGGAGTGGACTTGATTGCATTTCACTGTGTCATTTGATGCAATCAAAGCCCTGCTCCTTTTTTAGATATTGCATTTGTTGTAATTCCAATTTTGACTTTTGTTTAGATACCCCTGCCTGGCAGGCAACCCCTCTTACAAATACTTAAGGCCTCAGGCCAGAAACTAGGAGACTATGAGTTCTAGTCATGCTTTAGGCATGAAAGTCAGCTGGGTGACATTGGGTCAATCATCAGGAGACTGTGAGTTCTAGTCCTGCTTCAGGCATGCGGGTTGACTTTGACCCATTCACTAGGAGATGGAGAGTTTTAGTCTCGCTTTAGTCATGAAAACTGGCTAGGGAGAACTTTAGGCCAGTCCCTCTCTGTGTCTCAGCCAACTCATCTCACAATGTTGTGGAGAAAATAGGAGGAGGAGGGAGGAGTATTAGCAATAGCACTTAGACTTTTTTTTTTTACTAAATCTGCACTTCTATTTCTACTAGTTTTTCTCATCATTTCTATCATCCTTTTTCCTCCTACTTAGGACTGTATGACTGTAACTTGTTGCTTGTATCCTAAGATTTTATTAATATTGATTGTTTCTTCATTGATTATTTGACCCCTATGACAATCATTAAGTATTGTACCACATATTCTTGACAAATGTAGCATATGCACCAAAACTCCTTGTGTGTCCAATCACACTTGGCCAATAAAGAATTCTATTCTATTCTAGACTTATATACCACCTCATAGTGATTTACAGCCCTCTCTAAGCAGTTTACAGAGTCAGCATATCACTCATCTGGGTCCTCATTTTATCCACTTCAGAAGGATGGAAGGTTGAGTCAACCTTGAGCCTGGTGAGATTTGAACTGGTGAACTACAGCCAGCAGTTAGCAGAAGCAGCTTGCAATACTGCACTCTAACCACTGCGCCACCAAGGCTCATATTTTCAGTTGTAGGTTGCTGCCAGTTTGGACTGGTCCCTGAATATTATGTATGTTTGCTGCCTTGAGTTATTTATAAAAATAATAAAGTCGGGTTATAAATAACTAAATAAATACAATCAATAAATAAACCCATGTATACAATTCAAGTGCAGAGCCCAAAGAAGCTTAACTCTAACTCTAATCCTAGCTTCACTGTACTACTAGCAGAAGAACCAATGAAATCTATTTTGCTCTGTAATATAAATTCCACGGTTCCACTCTGGAATCAGGGCAGCATGTATTCATTTGAAACTGACCTCTGTTGTTGTAATTGTGAGTATCCATGAAAGATAATCCCAGCCTCTCATCTTCCTGAAGGGTACTCTGGTCTGTGAAGCTCTGGTCAATTGCACTCATCATGTGTGTTTTCTCATTGCGGTAGTTGATTGTGGCTTTGGTCATGTTGACAGGTTTCCTAGTGGAAGATTACAAAGAAGGAAAGTAGGCAAATGTTACACTATGCAATCCACTTTGAATTCTCTCTATAAGCAGATTCCTGAAGGACAAAAAGAAGAGGGGGAGGAGAAAGAGAGGACAAAAGAATTGGGGTTAATCTTATAAAACAAACAATTTCTGAAGTTGTGGTGGATGCATACCTTAGAAAAGTCAAGAGGTTGGGTTTTGACTGCTCTGAAATTTTATCAATAATAGAACCACCTTCAGAATTAACAGAACTAACACATAACCCCTGTACCAATACCATGTTTGCAGGTCCAATTGCTAAAGCCATGTAATTTTTTTTTCAAATCAGACCGCCCCTCCCGCCCCCCAGGCATGTTTTCCCAAATGTTCTGAGAATTCCAAGCCGACTCTTTTATTATTTACATATTCATTCAATTTCTCTCTTGTCCCCATCCCCGAAATGGCATTTTATAACAATCCAATGAAATCACTAAGGGGAGAAAGATAGCAAGTGCCCAGTTCCTCTTTAAAACAACATTGTTGTCAGTCTAGGTTTTGATGGTCCTATTTTAAAAGTTTAAGCTCTGATTGATCTTGGACCTTGAACACAAGGGCAGCTTGGACAATCTAAACTAGGTAACTTGCTAATCCCTACACTACAAAATGGGCATAGAGTCAGTAATGGGCAGCCAAAATTTTTACTGCCACACTATGGCTGTGGCTTATTTTGTGAGTGTGGCTTAATATTCATGTGACTGGGTAGGAATGGTTTGCCGGCCATGTGATCAGGTGGGTGGCTTGAATGATCATCATCATCCTCGACTTACAACCTTACCAGTGTCACTCGCTGGGGTGACAATTCGCTTTGCGTTGCCCACATTCTCCTTCCTGGGTCGACCCCCTCCTCAAGCTGGGTAACTAGGCAAACGGGTACTGCCACAAGTATAAATGCTGCAAGCGCCACTTCCACCCACGCCTTCCGCTTGCACCTCAGGCAGCAGGTGGCCACGGGAGGCTGGAGGAGAGCCGGGTAGGAGAGAGGGAAGCTCATTCAAGGGCAGGAAGGAGGAAAGAGGAAAAAAGCAAGGAACACAGCAGCAGCAGCAGCAGCAGCAGCAGAGAAAAAAAGGAGAGCCGAGCTGAGACCAGTAATCCAGGAAGTGACAGCTGCTGATCAGCTGGAGCTGTGCACACAGCTTCATTTCTGCCGGTGAAACTGCGTTCCACCCCATCCTGCCTGCTGCCGACCCCTAGAGAGAGAGATATACAGTGGTGGGTTCCTGCCAGTATGGCTAATTGCGTGCAGCTCTGTGGCTCTGGTGCATGAATGTGGGATCTAGCGCACCTGTGCAGAAAGCAAACTCTCACATGTGTGTACACATTTCGGCAAGGTGTTTTGCTTCTCTGAGAAGCAAAATACCTCACCAAAATGTGCGTGCATGTGTGAGATTTTGCTTTGCAGGAAGCAAAATTACGCTCGATCCCGCATTCGCCCGCCAGAGCTGCAGAACTGTGCGAAATTAGCTGTACTGGCAGGAGCCCACCACTGTATAAGCAGCCTTACTGCACCCACTAAAATTGTAGAAAGGTGGATTCTATCACCCCCAGAATAGGTACGCCTCCTGTTGTCTTTGGATCAGTAGTGGGTTCTAAATCCTGTTGCTACCAGTTCGTGGACATGCTCACCCACAGGACACTTTTGCACATGCGTCGAAGCATCCTGGGCAGGTAGGTGGAGACTCCTGCTGCCACTGCTACTGGTTCAGAGCACTGGGCTGAATTGGTAGCAACCCACTACTGGTCTGGATGTCAATTTATGTCCAACAGAGTTTTATCCTCATCAGTAAGGGTAGGACTAACTCATCACAACTACAAGCTGGCGCTTTCTCAGATATCTGCCTAGAACACACCAATTATGGGGTTTTTTTTTAAGGCTTTCATAGCACCAAAGTTTTCAAATTATGTAATGGTATGAAGAAATGACCTTGATGGACAGGGCAAAGAAACAGCAGCAAAAAGGCAATCGACTCAGAAAACCCTCCATAGTTCTTTTTTTATTATTGTAACGGGACAAGTGAGAGAAGCACTTTCAGAGTTGCAAGATTCTGTTAATGTAGCATTACTTTAAGAATTAGCTCATCTAGTCTTGTTTCTAGTGAGGGTGACAAACTAGCATTTTCTTCCAGTGCACATGGAATATATTAAGAATTAGTCATTTTTGTGTGTATTCCACAGTTCTCAACAAGAACTGTGCCGCATGTTTGCAAAAATGCCAGGGACATAATTTAAAACATCGACTCATTTGGTTTGGTCTTATCCTACCACTCTTTCATTTTGGATGAAGTTTATCTCGATTGCTGCTTTATCAAAATAATTGCTATCAAGTGCATGATCTTTTAAGCCAGCTTTCTTCATCCTAGCTGCCCTCCATATGTGTGGCTATTGCTGAGATTTCTAGGAACTGAAATGTACACATCTGGAGAGCAGCCATGTTGGAAAGAGCTAATCTAGTTTATATATCTAGCATAGGGTTGTGATTAACATACTGAGGGCTACGGGTATTTTACACAAGGAATTTAGCCAAAAGTAGTAGTATTTCAATACTGGAAAGATATATATGCCCTGATTGGCAGCATTGGATTTTTGATCTGTGTTCTTCGTCAGTATTTGGACATGTTATTTTTCAATAGTGGCTCAAGAAACAAATGTCAGAACAATTAGATCAACAATTCTTACTTTGTGCATTATTATGTATTGTGTAATACATATATTGTGCACATATTATGTATATATCAATGTATGTATATATGTACATATGTGCATATGTATGTATGTAGCTAGCTAGCCAGCCAGTTATCTAGCTATCTAACTAAATAGCTAGCTAGCTATCATCTATCTGACTATCTATCTATCTATCTATCTATCTATCTATCTATCTATCTATCTATCATTATCATTATCATTATCATTATCATTATCATTATCATTATCATTATCATTATCATTATTATTATTTAGTTTTGTATGCCACCCTTCTCTGAAGACTTGGAGATATCCTTTTCCTCTGTATTATATTTTAGATATACCTGATTATCTTACAAATTGAAATGCTGAAATTGAAATGTTAAGTTCTGATAACATCTGAAATCTTAAAAAGTGTCTTGTTTTGTGAACATTCGTATACACAATACAATTAATTAACAGCAATTTGTCAAGATCAAGGGACATGTCCTTGGATAAAGAGGTATCACTAGATAAGTAGGGCAATTTATATACTGATAATTGTATAAATCAAAGTATTTTCAAGGTGACAAATCCTGCACATTTTTCTCTAAGCTAATATTCATTCTGCAGTTGGTTTCTTCCAGAATTCCATATCAGGATTCCCACCCTTAAAATTTCAGTCTTCAAAGACATGGATGGAGGAAATGTAATTGATAAGGCTGCATTTAGGACTAAGTAAAAAGAAGCCAATTGATAAACAAGGCATGTAAATTATCTCCTAATTTCTGTACTCTTCAGGAGATCCACAGGCATCAACCCAGTTAAATTACACTATTAATGTAAAACAATATTTCTCATATTCTCTCTCTATGTTTTTTCACTGAAGATTTATCAAGCAATCGTGGTTTGCATGTCCATAAAACCATGACATAATTTGATTATCTTAGCCCTACAATGCACAAAAATCTCAACAAAAAACGAGTCATAATTCTAAACTGTGAATGGATTTGCATATCATGCTAAACTAAAACCAGCATGATTTCTGAATGAAACTATACTCCTTTCCTTAAAAGCTCCAGCGGAAGAGAAAAATACCCCATGGAATGGTAGTACTAGGAATGTATCTATTTTGTGCATTAAGGGCTCTCATTCCCTTGTGTTCTTAAAAACATATTGGCAGACAATATGCTGAATGAATCTGAGGGTTGGGGCCACTTGTCAAGAAACGTAACAAATTTCTCAAAGGCAATACTCATATACACCCCTTAAGTCTTTTGTAAGTGCAATCGCCCACTTTTATGGCTGTAAAAATATTCTAGAGCTCTATAACATTGCCTCATCTTGAAATACAGCACTTATGTCTGTTCAATACTATTGATTCTGCTCCTCATATGATTTTAAGCGTGGACAAGTTCTTCAGCTACTTACATTCAAAGAGTCAACTTTACATAATTTGCTTTTCATGGCTCCCAGCTGTATTAAAACTTTTGCTTCCATTCTTACAGAGAATATTCAGTCTGAGCATCAGTTTTTAGTTAAAAGCCAAAATTCAGGGCTCACAAAGCTTTATTCTTTAGTTTAATTTAAGTCATGTACCTTGGGATTTTTATTGTTTAGCTGCATTTTTTTCTCTCTGTCTCTCTTTGAATTTCTGGTGCAGGGAAAGAATGGAGAGAAATGATGCAGATCTTATGGCAACCTTACAGAAACAACCTGTTCTGATATTACCAGGGGTGAAACGCTACCATTTCGGCCTGGTTCGGACATACCGGTAGCTGCGGCCGCCAGTGATTCGAAAAACCAGTGGTGGTGGCAGCGTGAGGCTCCGTTCAACTGCCCAGATGCTGCCATTTTCTTTTTTTAACCCTCTGCACATGCACAAAGCCTTCGCATGTACACCCTGCTCCACTTCGCATGCAAGTGGAGCAGGGTGAAAAAGCATGAGGGCAAAGCGTGTACTTCCAAACCGGTAGAAAAAGATAAGTAGATTTCACTGCTCAATATTATGTTTGGGTATTCAGTCTAATATGGGAATGCTCAATCCAAGAAGTTCTGCTGGTGCTGTCAGTAAAAAGAGTTAGGTTTACAATATAATTACACCTAACAAGAGGCTTTCAGACATGCAAATACTTTCATTTCAGCTTGTTAATGCTATGCGCATAACTGGTTAGGTGTTACAATATGTAAAGCAAACCAGCAATGTATGTTTACAGGATTTAGTATACTGTTGCTTAAGAGCTGGTGATGCAGTGAGCCATAAGAGGGAGCCAGCAGCATCTCTCTTGGGGGACAATTGTTGAAAGAACTACTGTGTGTAGTAAGAACTATGTGTTCTCATGTTGGTTTGTATATGTGCATGTACTGAGAAGATTTGTGAATGACATGCAAGATCCCTTCCAATTCTAATAATAAATAAAGAACTTATCCGTTACTGATTATGATATTTGACAAATGTAAATAATATTTTTATACACAAGCAATCTGATCTTGTTATATGTGGTACTACTCATATCTCTGGGTTATTAGCTGGATATTTTCAACCTCCACAAGTTCTTCTGTATATCCTTGGTAAATTAAGAGTAGCACTGCTTACTTTTTATCATCTAACACAGCTGAAATTGTTTACTCTCGGGAGTCCATATAAAAGCAAAATATAGAGTTAGGTACCACACCGATTTCACACAACACTTGAAGTTACTTTAGTTACTATCAGCAGCTCAGAAAATCTCATACTCCTTGAAATTTATGGAGGTTCTCAATCCCCTAGATCATGGTTGTCCCAAAGGGGCTCTTCCAAAGGGTTTTTTTTTATTTTGGGGGGGGGGGTTCTCCTTTGAAAATGTTTCACTTCTCATCCAAGAAGCTTCTTCAGATAGAAGTTAGATTTTTTTTCTTTGAAATGTTTTCAAAGAAAAATAAACAAGACAGTTCAGGAAAGCCTTTAAAAAAAGCACCTTTGGCTGCTAAAAATCCGACTCTTGAAAATGTAAAAGAAAGCAGATTCTGACAATTTATTAAAGTTTGTTGCAAAAATCAAAACCAGAAGCACACCGAGGTGACTGATTCATCTGGATTCAATAACTTCTTTATAAACATAGTAACAGATGAATTTACAATACCATTAGCAGATTATTTCTTCAAGTAAACACAAGCAGAAGTTAGTTTCATTTCAGCAGAGTATACAGAGGGTGGACCTGGAGCCACGCCCAGGCTTCAACTTAAATTTCAATTTTGATTCTCTGCACAGACTCAGAAGTGTTCAAGTTCCCATTGGCTGACTCAGTTTGCTCTGCCTATTCATTGGCTGACCTTGTTAACCTGGCTCTTCCAGTTCGTGAATATCTAACAGAATTTCCCAGTTTCCCACATATCCTGAGATGGCAATGGACTTGGCCAAACTCAGAAAAGAATGTGAAGACCTCATGATACCTGTTTGAAAGAAAGAGTTTAAGCCTACCCCCCCCTACCCCCGCTAAATGATTTGGAACAAAAAAAAAGGCATTCTTCCAGCTTTCACTGTCACCTGCTGATCCTCACTGCCAGCCCTTTAGCTTACAAACACCGGAGGTCCTAGGGTTAAGAAGAGGAAAAGAACCGCTTCAGAGATCAGAGGACCGGGAAGATGCTTTCTTCGATATGAAAGCATGGTGTTGTTATCAGAATTATGGTGATCAAGATGTTTGCATTGAAACGGCTGAATTAAAGAGAATAAATGAATTGTAATAACATGTAACGGTCCACAGCTCAGGAGAGGCATGACACGAAACCCCAAGGTAGGGTGGCAAGGGGTTGCTAAATATGTTTCTTTCTAAACGCTTCTAAATGTACTTGGCAAGCAATGACCTTGCAACAACTTCGGCTTTTTAACTACTCTCATGCAAATGGCTGTCTTCCTGCTTGGGTAACCAAATACAGTATAAAGACATGCTGAACACCATAAATCATCATAAAGCTTTACGGGAGGACCCACCTTTGCCAGATCTGAATCAACGTGTGACTCAGAGAAAATTTAACTCTGCCTCTTTGTTCACGCTGGGCAAGACCTAGATTGTCTGCTTGGCAGTGTGTCCAATGGGCCTGCTACAATCTCCCATTCAGTGTTGTCAAACTCCCAGGCTATGGGCTGGAGGCATCACATGCTGGCCACGCCCACATCTGGTTTAGCGAAGAGGGAGGGAAGTCCTGATACATCAGTGATGGCGAACCTATCAGTGATGGGTGCCACAGGTGGCACACAGAGCCATATCTGCTGGTACGCGAGCTGTTGCCCTAGATCAGCTCCAACATGCATATGTCTGCCAGCCAGCTGATTTTTGGTTTGCATAGAGGCTCTGGGAGGGCGTTTTTGGCTTCCAGAGAGCCTCCAGGGGGATAGGGAGGCATTTCTACCCTCACCCGGCTCCAGGAAAGCCTTTGGAGACTGGAGAGGATGAAAGACAAGCCTACTGAGCCCACAAGAAGTTGGGAAACAGGCAGGAGGGTGGCAGGAGAAACTGTTTTTCCCTCCCCAGGCGTTGAATTATGGGTGTGGGTACTCCCACATGCATGATAGTGCACACCCACACTCTTACGGCACCCGAGGAAAAAAAGGTTCACCATCACTGCAATATATCATGTGACTCCACTGTGATGACTTGAGTTTGACACCCCTGCTGTAATTGGTTTGGTACCTTGGTTCTAGCAAGAGATGTTATCTCATTGGGAGGCTGGGGAGTCCTTGGTGCGCTCTGGACATTTCATTGCCTTGCTAGATCACGTAATCATTGCTAGCACTGATGACATTACCATTTGTGGTATGAAACTTCTGCAAGAAATCTGCCAAGGACCCCAAAGTTCAACCCTTTCAACCCAAGAGAATATTTGCGCGCTACCAATATTCTCTTCTATCATTATCTCATCTCCTTATATAGAAATAAAATGTAATTAGACGCCCTCTCTCTGTGTGTATGTGTATTTATTTATTTTTATGTGTGTAGATGTAGATGTAGATATAGATACACCGCTCAAAAGAATAAAAGGAACACTCAAAGAACACATCCTAGATCTGAATGAATGAAATATTCTCAATGAATACTTGGTTCTGTAAAAGTTGAATGTGCTGACAACGTGTGAAATTGACTGTCAATCAGTGTTGCTTCCTAAGTGGACAGTTTGATTTCACAGAAGTTTGATTTACTTGGAGTTATATTGTTTGAGTGTTCCCTTTATATTTTTGAGCATTATATTAATGCATCTAAAAAAAGTTTTAGGGTAATGGGGAGGAGAGAAATTGGGAGAGTGCAGAGGGCTCTTTTCTAGGTCTTTATTTCATTTTTGGTAATTTTTTCAAGTAGGGAGGGGCACACTGAAACATGCCATTTAAGGATAAGGAGATGTGTGCGCAGACTACTGTGACTAAAGTTGGATTGATTTGGAGAGGGAGCACCAATTCCCCCCATTTCTTTTGCAAGATAGTAGACTATTTCCAGGACTTGGCTTTCATCCTGGGCAAAATGGGTTGTGGAAGTGGAGCACACGTTATCCACCCTGAACCTGTCTAGATTTCTAACAGGAATCTTGGTTCTCTCCCACTGCAAATGCATCCCCTCCCCTCTTCTGAAGCATTTCCATTCTGTTTAAGCAACATTCCACATCACCATTTTTGTACCACCACCACCCCCTAAAAGGGGGGGGGGTGACTTTAAACATTCCTGTGACAAAGAAAGAAAATAGTTGGCGGCAGCAAGCAATGGAGCAAGGAGAACTGAATGAGAGAATTACTTACGGGTAATAGGAATAAGAATAGTAGTTCCTCCTGGCAAGCGTGCAAACAAAGAGAAAAGCAGATATTGCATAAGCAGCTTTTTTCTTGGCAGATAATAAAAGAAAAGATGAGTTATTTGGACCAAGCCATTGCCCATGCAAAGAGGTAGAGGAAAGGATGCTGGGGGGAGAGGGGGGGGAATAGGTAGAGGTGGCAAATAGCTTCCATAGATGCTTGCTGCCAGAGAGCAAGTAAGACCCCCCCCCAGCCAAAGCTTTAGATAAGGAACTTATCACTTAATTTAGTTATTTAAAAAAACATTTAAAATAATTAATGTGGATCCTTTGCAAGACAGATGGGTTGCTTTTCCAGAAGTCCACTGGGGAAGGAAGGAAGGAAGGAGGGAGGGAGGAAGGAAGGAAGACAAAAGAACGAGAGAGAAGCCTGCTTATTGCTACTTTTAACCTCACCCACTTTAGCAGAAAGCTCTTAAGAGATTATCCCTCCCTTGACCAGCAATTCAGATTCCTTATTCCCCAAGAAGCTTTCCATCTTTTCTGTTGTCCTAAAACTCAAGGAAGCCAACTTATTTCAGACAAGCTTAGCCCATCAAGCAACAATAAAAAAAAATCAGGTGACTTGGAATGTCAGAGATATGTTAATGCCTTAGAACAGTGTTTCCCAACTTTCGGCACCTTATAAATAAATAGACCTTTATTACAGTCAAAGACCATCAATATAATAATTTTAAAAAACAGAACATCCAAGAACTGTTTCAGATTCTTAGAATGTAGACATTTTAGTATCTCTTTGATCCTAGTAGCAAATTCTTGGGTGATAAATGTAGTCCTTGACTTACAGCAGTTTGTTGACCATCCAAAGTTGGTTGTCACCCAAGTCAACAAAGACATTCTAGGTGTTGAGGTTCTTGGACATCTGGAGACAAATGACTAACAATGGGTTGGCTGTGGAATCCTGAGAGTTGAAGTCCACTTATCTTAAAAGTTGCCAAGATTGGGAAACACTGCCTTAGAAAGAGAATGAGAATCATCCTTGCTGACCTGGGAAATACTTTCTGTTCATTGCATTTGGGCAAGCCATACAGATTAAAGGGGTTGGAAGGGACCTTGTAGGTCATCCAGTCCAACCCCCCAAGCAACATTTCTGACAAATGGCCATCCAATCTCCCCTTGAAAGCCTCCACTGATGAAGCTCCCACAACTTCCGAAGGCAAGCTGTTCCATTGATTGATTGTTCTCACTGTCAGTAAATTTCTCCTTATTTCTAGGTTGAATCTCTTCTCCTTACCTTTAAAAAAACTGGAACCGTGAATCAATACCTGGACATAGTAACAGATAATTCTTTCCAATAGCACCCCTGAATGTTGGGGGACCTTAATACTGTTTCCACTGACTACATAACAGGAAACATAAAAATAGCAACCTAAATCTTCCTATAGATTTACTAGGGCTAGGGGAAACATAGCCAGCCAGGAAACCCATCTCTATCTGTATGATACAGGACAGTATCATCCTAGCCATTGTAGCCTCACCTGCCCCCTATGAGAAAATTAATTATAGTTACAGCATCTAAAAGACTGATCACCCTGCTCTAAGGTATAGTAAAATAACTACAAGTAACAAATTTTTGCATCAGATGCAACTCTCCCAGGGATAAATATGCTACCGGTTTGGCCTGGTTCTGGCGTACTGATAGTGACGGCCGCTGGTAGTTTGGACAACCAGTAGTGGCAGCAGCACAAGGCTCTGCTCACTCACCCAGACATCACCATTTTTTTAACCTTCTGCACATGCACAAAGCCTTCTGCATATGTGCAGAGGGTGAAAAAGTGTGCACTTCTGAACCCTGTTGAACCCTCCCAATTAGTTAACCCAGAACATGTCTCTTTCAACCTCCTCAACTTCTTTAGCACACCTAATTAAAAAGTAGTAGTAGTAGTAGTAGTAGTAGTAGTAGTAGTAGTAGTAGTAGTCTTGGAGGAATTGACTGAAACCAGCCAAACCTGCCATGCAGAGAATGTCTGATCCCTAGAAATCTATATTTTAAAAAAGGCATTTGCTTATTGTAATTGAGAACATCCTCATTTTCTTCCCACAACAATTTCATAAATATCACTCTTTTGTTGCAAAATAAGCAGCAATTCAGCCATGGAACCACTCTTGAACTGCTGGTAATACATGGTTCATTTTATCAAATAAATACCTAGGGGGGGGGGAAGTACATGCTGCAAACTAGATATAAAATTGTTTAAATTGATTGTCTCTCTTTCTAGTAAGCAAGTGGCAAGGTACATGTGTTATTTCTCAAGTGCTGGTAAAAGGGTTGGGAAGATGTCCACTTGAAGGCCTTGAATTCATGTAGGGCTTTATAGGTCATCACCAACACTTTGAATTGTGTCCGGAAACCAATCGGTAGCCAATTTTAATTTTAATCTTTGAAGGTCTGCACACTCTTGTTTATCGCAAGGCTCAATGTGGATGCAACTGAGCCGGGTGGCGCAGCAGGTAGAGTGCTGTACTGCAGGCCACTGAAGCTGAATGTAGATCTGAAGGTCAGCGGTTCAAAATGCTGGCTCTGTTAAAAAGTGCTATTGCTAGCATGTTGTAAGCCACCCTGGGTAATTAAGTAAGTAGGTAAGTAGGTAAGAAATAAAAAAATAAAAAATAAAAAATAAAAAATAAAAAATAAAAAATAAAAAATAAAAAATAAAAAATAAAAAATAAAAAATAAAAAATAAAAAATAAAAAATAAAATATAAAATATAAAATATAAAATATAAAATATAAAATATAAAACAAAATAAAATATAAAATAAAAAACAAAACAAAACAAAACAAAACAAAATCTGGAATGGCTTTTCTGTGGACAATACATTGGTCTTTGCACCAGGCAAGGTTTGACACTACCACTGCTACTGGTGCACTGCACGCACAGCTTCAGGTCTCTGCTGTGCGTGCATGTGCCAGTGAGATTTTGCTCTTGCGCCTGCAAATCTCATGAGGGGACATGCATGCATGTGAGATTTCAGCTATTTTTTTTGCTTCCGTATAGGCACAGAAGCAAAAAATCACCAAAATCTCATGCGCATGTCCTCGCAAGATTTTGCTCCTTACACATGATCAGAAGCAAAATCTTACTGGGAGGCACAGGAATTTACTTGCATTGCGATATTACCTTCAGAAATGAACTTATTTCTGACAAGTATTACCATCAAAATACAAATATGAGCTGAGTTCTTCACTGTATTAGAAAACTATTTCTTTTTAAATGAATCAAATCTCTCCTGAGTTGCTACATGTTCCTCTCCCGAAAACACATGCCATGCGATGTGATGCAGCACCAAGCCAAAAGAACAAAGAGACATATCTCGTTCACGCCAAGTTGAGCCTTTGGGTTTAGACTCTGCTCTGTGAAATCTCATCATATGCCGTTTATTCCCTTCCCTTTCTCTGTGTCAAACATTTATATTAAGGCTTAAATTGTGGCATCATTCTGGAAAATGGCAAAGCAGCACACAAAATATTTATTGACAGTTTGGCAGACAATCCCAACACATTCCAAGCATGTAATTGTTCCTCATCAAGAGAAACAAACCAAAACGCATTAATGTTCCTCTACTACATGAAATGTCATCTGGTTTCTATGCTTCTATATAATCAGTCTCTGTGCAATATGACTAGAGCAGCTGTTCCCATTTAGTCACCCTTAGACCCATGAGACCCAGGTTTGTTTTGTTTTTTAAATAAAAATACAGCTCTGTTTTTCTCTTCTTTCTGTCGCTCTCTTTGGTCTTTCTTTCGTCTTCCCAGCCATATTTAGCTACATAAAAATAACAAACTTTTTATATTTACTTCAGTCTGGATCTCTTTAGATGTTCTGGCCAATAGTTCCCACTGTCCTTGGACACTGGATATCCTTTGCTAAACTGAGTCCTTAAGTATTTGTAGAGCTAAACAACCGAAGAGATGCGATTTAAAGGAGACTGATCTAACAGAACTTTCCCCTGGCAACATTTCATCTTTTTTATTGATTGATTGATTGATTGATTGATTGATTGATTGGATTTGTATGCCGTCCCTCTCCGGAGACTCGGGGCGGCTAACAGCAATAACAAGACAGTGTACAATAATAATCCAATACTAAAAACGATTAAAAACCCATTAATATAAAAACCAAACATACATACAGACACACATTTTCTTGTGATTATCCAGCCTAGGTATGCACACTGGGAAGATCTTAACTCAGGTATTCCAACAAGTATTTTAACCATAAAACACATTCAAACAGTTGAGCCAACCAATTGAAATGCATTTGAGATGAATCAAATTGGAAATTGCTATGCAGACAAATGTACACATACAAACAACTTTTTCACTAACATCTATTTAGTGGCCTTAATGGTGTTTGTACTCCTGGCCATGGATGAAATTCAAAAAATTTTTCCTACCAGTTCTGTGGCCATGGCTTGGTGGGCATGGCAGGGAAAGGGCACTGCAAAATCTCCATTCCCCCCCCCCCCCCACAATCTGGGGCCAGCCAGAGGTGATATTGGCCGGTTCTCCAAACTACTCAAAATTTCCGCTACTGGTTCTCCAGAACCTGTCAGAACCTGCTGAATTTCACCCCCGTTCCCGGCTATAACAAATAATATATTATTACTATCTGTTTGCTTCAGTTATTGGATGACATTTGATGGATGTTTAATCGAAGTGGACACGAAAGGAGGAGAGATGTGTTGATCTGTGGCCAAGAATCAGGAGCATGGTAGTACTTTTTCTGACTAACAAGCTGTATTAAAAGACATAAGCTTTCATGTTGGTTAGATATGAAGCCACCAGAATCCTAATTTTCAGTCAAAATAAGAATGTGAATATACAAGACTCCAGAGAAAGACCACAACATAGTTTCACACCATATCATGTTCTCCATTTAAGATTAAATCTTAACCTTCTGGCCTGTTCCGAGATAATTGGCTCCAAAATAACAAATGTTCAAGCTCCAAGAGTGTGATCCAGTTCCATTCCATTCTATTTTGTGTGTGTGTGTGTGTGTGTGTGTGTGTGTGTGTGTGTGTGTCTATTTATTTAGAAGGAAAAAGACTGAATGCAGTCCACCACATCCAATATTATATACAGCAGGGAGCAATCCATAGGAACTTTGTGCACGTACAACTCTGCTCGACCTCTGCATCCTGCTAAGAGATTCCCAACAACCTAAACAATTGAGGGTTTTTCTGACAACCGGTGGGCATCTGACCAACATTCCTGCCAGATTTTGATCAACAACTTCGAGCCTTCTGCAGGGATACACAGTGAGAAAGTTTTAGCTTGGTAGCAACCCAATGTAGCATCAGGGACAGCATATTGATTACACTAGCAACTATAATCAGGATAGCTCGCCCATATCTAAGCAAAAACCTTACCAATGCCCATTGCTGAAAGCCTTCTGAATTCATTAGAATCAGAAATAGCTTACCTGTAAAACAATGGTTCCAAAAGGCTAATTTATGATGTACACATACATTGTAGAATAAAATTGTGAAATTCCACTCTAATTAATGTCTAACTTATGACTATCTGATGTAGTTTCTGTCTACAAGAGTTAACAAGTGCATCCTTTTTTTTGTCTTGGACTCACATGAAATTCTTGTTACCAGAGTTAAGATAGACTTTATGTAAATATAAATGTCCAAATGGTCTATAAACAGTTTAGGACCTGTTGTGGTTGGCTCTGCCCCAGCTCCTGCCCCAAGGAATGTGGAGGCGGATGTGGGGGAAACATCCACAGGCCACAGTCTGTTTTGCTCCCAATAGAATCTCCCGACGAAGGCTCCTCTGATGAAGGAAGCGTGAGTAGCAGGGAAGGGGGGAGTTTGGCAGACAGCCCAGGAGGAGATCAATCGTCCTTATCATCCCTGGATTCTGAACAAGAACTTATGACAGATCCACGCATGTGTAGTGATGCATAGGAGAGAACAACTAAAGGATTATTACAGGAGATAAGTGAGGCCACCTGTGGTTGGGTGGGGCTGCTGTGATTAGTGCTACAGATAAAAGAGCAGGGTGCTGGTTTAGCCTCATGGCAGTTTATCTGATTCATAGTTTCATCAAGATCGTGGTTTTTGCTGTTTCCCTGTTCGACTATGTGTGGACTTTTTGGACTTTAGAATTGGACTCATATGATTATGTTTAGTTCAATACCTAGAATTTTTATATATTAAGTTATACATGTCAATTACGTTATTTGGATATGTGGGTTTTTTTATCCTTCTTATCTCTTTGTACTCCCCATTCCCCATTCCTTTTTCAATAAATCAATTTTTAAAAAAAATTGGATTCAATTTCCCAGTTATTGGGTGAGAAATTGGATTGCATTTAACCTATGCCTTGTGTGTACCACAAAATCCCTTTGACATTTAAAAAGGGAGCTCTTTCTGTTTTTCTGTTGATAAAGACTTTTGGTTTTCCTTCTATCATGCGGTGTGTTTCTTTCTGGACTAATTACCCTGTAATTACGGGCGGTTGGGACACACCGGCAGAACAGGACCCAATTATTATGTTCAATTATAATGTCCAATAAATCCTGGATACCGCTTCTTCTTATCCCAAGCCCAAATGTAAGATAGTGTTGGCAATTTTGTGCCCTCCGGATATGTTAGGGACAAGTACAACAAGAATTCTAAAGAGTTTGGCCCATAATTCTTGCTGATTTCATTAACAGAATAACACAATCGAAAGGGACCTTTGAGGTATTCTAGATTGGACAAATGGCTGTCCAATCTCTTCTTAAAAACCTCCAGTGAATGGACCATCCACAACTTCTGAAGTCAAACCATTCCACTGATGAATTGTTCTCACTGTCAGGAAATTTTTCCTCGGTTCTAGCCTTGTCTCTCTTGGATTAGTTTCCATCCATTACTTCTTATCCTACCTTCTGGTGCGTTGGAACATAGGCTGAACCCCTCTTCACAAGTAGGAAGCTCATAAAAATGGCAGTGCATAGTTTAAACTCCCCAATATTCCCCTAACAGAGGAAAAATCAAATGCCATCCTTGCAGCCACCAAAATATTGCCTGGAATGCCAAAAAAGAGTCATGATAATGTTGAAGCTCTCCATGGTACTGATTTCTCATTTCAAATCACCTCAGCTTTGTTCTCAATCGTGTAATATCTAATTTACCACAGTGAATACTATCCACTGATAATGCTCCTGTTATGGGCCCCTTAAATTTTCTTTAATTATGTCTAAGTCCTACACATAAGAAAGACAAGTGGGGAGGAGCATGCTAGCTGAAGCCTCCTTTACCATTCCTAGCTTGTTACTCTCTATGCATAGACAATGGCAGCTTAGTTCCGCATCGTGCATGAACATTTAGTCTATTGATTTTCTCAATGAAACATTGTCTCTTCACTTTCCCACTCCCTGGAGATCAAGAAGCATACACTGCACCGCTACCCTTTCAATTTTCAGCCAACAACAAACTGATGAGATAAAATGGGCTAAAAAGGAATGACTGCCTGGAAATCATTCATGGATCCAGAATAGCATAGCATAGCATAGCATAGCATCTTTGTTGCTCTTATCTGCACTCTTTTTAGAGTCTCACCATCTCTTTTTAGAGTCTCACCATCTTTTTTACATCGTGGAGACCAAAACTGAATGCAGTATTCCAAGTGTGGCCTTACCAAGGCATTATAAAGTGGTATTAACCCTTCATGTGATCTTGATTCTATCCCTCTATTTCTGCAACCTAGAATTGTGTTGGCTTTTTTGGCAGCTGCAGCACATTGCTGGCTCATATTTAAATGATTGTCCTCTAGGACTCCAAGATCTCTCTCACAGTTATTGAGCATAGTACCACATATTCTGTACCTGTGCATTTTGTTCTTCTTGCCTAAATGTAGAACCTTGCTTTTTTCACCATTGAATTTCATTTTGTTAGATAGCGCCCATTGTTCAATGCTGTCAGGATGAAGGCCCTATCCTGCTTTTCACTTACAACTTCATACATATGGAGATTTATGGTATTATAGAGATTATTCTCTTTTGATAGAGATTCAGCCCACAATTTAATCTTTAATTTCCCATCTTTTCCAATTATGGATAAAACTTAATTATAACAGTCAAAAAGATTATGTATTAGAGACATTGTCACAAAGGACTCACCTAGCCCTTTGTTGAATTAGTTTAAGGAATGTTTTGAGAATCCTTCCATGCTTCTTCCAATATAAATGCACAGGCAGAAATATGAAGCCCTATTTTATATACATTTTTGCCTCATAGTGTTGAAGTGTTTTCTATTTATGGTAAAACACCACGAGACTGTTGGCAAAACGTCATTATCAGTGGCAGGTTAATTCTCTCTGAAATTGGCAAACAAATCCAAATTTCCATTCCCTGATTTTAAAAAAAGATCCTATCTACAACTTCCATTCTACACAAAGAAATGATGTACGCATGCTCTTATGTAGACAGTAGATTACCACATTATCTTACTCTCTGAGCAACAGCTATTTCAGTGTATGTATCAAACCGGGGCAAAATGGCATTTTGGAATTCTCCATCCAATTGGCAGGAACAGAAATATTGTGAATTTCTCCTCAACCTCTTCCAAGGATAGGAAAATATCTCCAAACATTTCTCAAAGACAGTATTCACCTTTGCAGCTAGGGAAAACACCCCAAGGGGTAATTCATTCTTGATGTCTTGGGATTTAATGAAAGAGGGAAGGGGAGAGGAGGAGGAGGAGAGGGAGGGAGGGAGGGAGAGAGTGGATTTTTCTACAGGAGCTCTTGCCTCACAATCAGGAGGTTGTGAGTTTGATCCTAGGTAGAAGTAGATGTAGGGTCTCCTGCTTGGGCAGGGAGTTGGACTGCAAGGTCCCTTCCAACTCTGTTAATCTTTTAATCTAATTTATTACTCTAAAGAATGTTAAGAAAAACTTTGTGTTTTTTACCCCTCAGCAATCTTCTACTGAAATAAGTGCAAGAACTCCATAAGGATTTCTCTGAGGTTCCTTTTTCCCCCTCTGAAGTTATTTAAAAGGAAAATTATTTTTTCATCAGAAGGAAGGAGAGCTTGCTACAAAAGAACTTCTTGTTCCATACTAGTGTACATCACAAACATTGCCTTAGAGGCAAATCAGAACAATGGGCCCTCTAAGATGATGGGTGATATCAGACTATCCAACACAATCTAACATTTCCAAGCATTGATACTGAGACCATTTACATGCCAATTACGCCACTGAGTCTCTCCCTTTACAAATATAAGCTGCTGCTGCTGTTGCTGCTGCTTGAATAAGTGCACAAGGATTGACCTTATAAAAATATGGCATAAATAATATACTACATCACATTTGATCCTAAATTACTAGCTGGGAATGACAAACCTGCAATGTGCTTCCACAATTTTTTTTTAAAAAATGAAACTCTAAGACAAACCAGAATGGAACTTGGAAGAGTGATGGAGATTTGTGGGGGGGGGGGGAAGGAGTGATCACCAAATGGCAATTGAAAGTAAAGCTGGTTAAATCCATTAATCAATTAAACACAACAATATCTGTTCAATGGGATAGTTCAATGTACTCTTTCCCAGTCTGAGCGAAGTTTGATCTATAGATAAGCATCGGCAGGATGGCAGCCCCATCCATCCCCTATTTAACTACTGGGTATGCTCCAATCAGTATTTAAATTTAGCCTTTCTTTTTAGAAATTCTGGCAATCCCAGGTTTACAGGGGATTAGTTGGGGCAGGTAAAAAAGAGGCTGATACATGTTCAATAGCTGGAGATATAATGTAGGGGAAGGAGTGGCAGAAACTGAGGGCGGAGTTAAAAGAGGGATCAGCCTAGAATTCCTACATAGCCACAAGTGGACTAAAGTCAACCTCTTTTAAATTCCCTTGACCCTTATCCAACCCCAAGTAGGTGTTAACCTTGAGAAATTGAGAAATTTCGTGTAATTAGCCATGGACTAAAAATATGTCAGTTTAATTGGACCTTCATGTGGGGATCTGATGTTTTACTCCTGACATAAAATGACTCACATAGTATGAAAAGGAGCAGGACAACAAGGAGGGAGGCAGGAGTATAAGCATGGAAGAGATGGGGAAATGATTAAGACTGAAGGAGACAATGATTACTTGATTTGTGTATCTGCGTGTGATTGTACGGTTTGACTGCTTTCCGGGAAAATAGGAGGGAAGAGGGGGAGATCTATCTATCTATCTATCTATCTATCTATCTATCTATCTATCTATCTATCTATCTATTTATTTTTATTTTATTTTTTATTTATTCAATGTTTATGCCGCCCTTCTCTTTAGACTCAGGGCGTCTTACAACATGTTAGCAATAGCACTTTCTAACAGAGCCAGCCTATTGCCCCCACAATCCGGGTCCTCATTTTACCCACCTCAGAAGGATGGAAAGCTGAGTCAACCTTGAGCCAGTGATGAGATTTGAACCGCTGACCTACAGATCTACAGTCAGCTTCAGTGGCCTGCAGTACAGCACTCTACCTGCTGCGCCACCCCGGCTCAGTGACAGCTTTGCCTGTAAATGAGCTTTTAGTATATAAACTATACCAGTGTTTTTTGACCTCTGCAACTTTACGAAATGTGAACTGCAAGTCCCAGAATTCCCCAGTCACCATGCTGGATGCAGAACTCTGGGGCTTGAAGTTCACATATGGGTCATTCTTTGTCAAGTGGACCACCTGTCCACTTGACTGATTTTTGCAGCTTTATTTGAAAAGAGACAAAAACACAAAAACAGCATATATGATAGAAAAAAATGTGCTCTTTCTAATGAAATAAAAATGAAGATGATTGAAGGTGAGGAAACAGAGAGCTCTGTTTCATCACCTTCAATCATCTTCATTAGAAAGAGCATATTTTTTCTATTGCTCTCTGCTTTCTCACCTTCAATCATCTTCATTTTTATTTCATTAGAAAGAGGACATTTTCTTCTATCATATATGTTGTTTTTGTGATGGTTTCTTTTCAAATAAGGCTTCAATTTCACCTGGTCCACTTGACAAAGAATGACCCATATTTTAAATTTGCTGAAGTTGGGAACTGGGCTATATCCTTAACAATGGTTATTGTTTATCAAGTAACAATATTAAACTGTTTGCATTTATATTCTGCCATAGCCCAGTGATTATCATTCTGAAAGCAGAAATTTAAAAGAATTCTACCTAGATGTATTTTGGGATCAGATTTTGGAGTTGAACCACAGAGGAAATCTTGGCGGGCCATTGAATACTAGCTTTTAAAAAGAATAATTTAAAAGCCTCTCTTGGTAACAGCAGCCCTATTTCTTTTTCACTTCTCCAGTGGTTGTGGGAAACTGATATGAAAAAGCAAACAGTTCTTTGCAATCACTAGAGACCAGTGTTATCAAGGCAAGCTTTTAATTTTTTTTTAATGCTGGAAAAAAAATCACTAAGACAGCTTGGGCATTAAACAAAACTAAGAATCTAATCTGTTGCATGCTTTGGGGGAATTGAAAAGGACAATTTCTCCTGAAAAAATCGTGAGACCTCTGAAGTGCCCTTTCAAAGCAGCAGGAAGGATTATTTTTCTTTTTAGCATGCACAAAATGGTTGCTGGAAAGAGAAAGATTCCATTAGATCAGAATTAAAAATTGCACTGACAGTGTTCTGCCGGCGTGTCTCAACCGCCCGTAATTACAGGGTAATTAGTCCAGGAAGACACACACCACACAATAAAAGGAAAACCCAAAAGTTTTTATCAACAGAAAAACAGAAACAGCTCCCTTTTTAAATGTCGGACAAGCGGCGGACAAGCGGCGGGCGGACAAGCGGCGGGCAAGCGGCGGGCGGACAAGCGGCGGGCAAGCGGCGGGCGGACAAGCGGCGGGCAAGCGGCGGGCGGACAAGCGGCGGGCAAGCGGCGGGCGGACAAGCGGCGGGCGGACAAGCGGCGGGCGGACAAGCGGCGGGTGGGCAGGCGGTGGACAAGCAGCGGGCGGACAAGCGGTGGGCGCGGCAGCAGCGAGGAGCTGAAGATCGGGGTTTCCCCTTTGCGTGGGCGGCGGGGAAACCCCGATCTTCGGCTCCTCGCTGCTGCGGCGCTGCCGAGCAGATCAGCTTCTGTGCGGCGGAAGGAACCTTCCCTGGGTCTTCCCAGGTGCGGAAGTAAAAACACCATCTGCGCATGCGCGGCCATGGAAAAAAGGACGCGCATGCGCAGATGGTGTTTTTACTTCCGCACCACTATATCGCGAAAAATCGAGTATCGCGAGGGGTCTTGGAACGTAACCCTCGCGATACTCGAGGGATCACTGTAATCCTTCAGTTGTTGTCTCCTATGCATCACTCTACACATGCGTGGATGTGTCATTAATTCTTGTTCAGAATCCAGGGATGATAGAGATGACTGATCTCCTCCTGGGCTGTCTGCCAAACTCCCCTCTTCCCTGTCACTCAGGCTTCCTTGGTCAGAGGAGGCTTCGTCAGCAGATTCTACTGGGAGCAAAACAGGCCTGCGGCATGTGGATGTCTCCCCCACATCCACCTCCACATTCCTTGGGGCAGGAGCTGGGGCAGAGCTAGTCACAACAGACAGTATGAAAGGAGGAACAGAAAAGAATACAGCCCAACCTCCATGGGCCTTCAACTGCCCATACAGAAAGATTTTGCCATAAGAGCGAAAAAAACCCATACTTTCATCCTGGAACATCTTAGACTAACTTCAGCCTGCTTCAACAGCCAGCTGCCATTAGGATAAAGGTTATGTTATGAGGAAATGTCTTCAAGAAATAGTGAAATACTTTCATGCTGTGACCAGCAGGTATGTTCATAAGCCCTGCTCTGATCTAACAGAATAAGAGAGTTGGAAGGGACCTTGGGGGTCTTCTAGTCCATCCCCTGCTCAAATAGGAAACCTGTGATGGTGAACCTATGGCACACGTAGCATGCTGAGCCCTCTCTGCTGGCACATGTGCCATCACCCCTGGTCAGATCTGGTGTTTCTTTCATGAGCTTCTGTTTCCCTGCAAATGACGAAAAAGAAGCTCCTGAAAGAAATATCTTTCCTCTTGCTGTGTTGCTGGTGTTGGCATCCCCTGCCTCCTGCCGACCAGCTGGACTTTGGGTCTTTGCTGCGCATGCACACATGCCCACACATGTGCTCACGCATCTTTCAGTTTGGGGATGCGCATGCACGCAGTTTGGGCACTCGGTGTCTAAGAGGTTTGCAGTCACTGCTGTTGGTTGTCCAGTCTCTTCATACCAAGAATAAAGTGACGGATGCTAAATTGTATTAACATGTAGGGCTTTGCAATGCCTTACATTAAATTCAGAAGAAACCCCTGAAATCATGACTACAGCACCCTCCTGGGATATTGTAAAGCAGCCGTATCTGCTTCCATAATCACACAATGCCTCTAAAGCGTTGCATACAGAGTGCTCAGATTCCACAGCCTCTCCTCCAAGTTCAATCCAAAACACCGCACAGTTCTAACAAGAAGTGTATTTGACCAAGTGCCTATAGATATAGGTAGTCCTCGACTCACTTAGTGACCATTTGAAGTTAGAACAGCACTGAAAAAGTTATTTATGACCATTTTTTCACACTTTATGACCATCACTGCATCCCCATGGCCATGTGATTTACATAGAAACATAGAAGATTGACGGCAGAAAAAGACTTCATGGTCCATCTAGTCTGCCCTTATACTATTTCCTGTATTTTATCTTAGGATGGATGTATGTTTATCCCAAGCATGTTTAGATTCAGTTACTGTGGATTTACCAACCACGTCTGCTGGACATTTGTTCCAAGCATCTACTACTCTTTCAGTCAAATAATATTTTCTCACATTGCTTCTGATCTTTCCCCCAACTAACCTCAGATTGTGCCCCCTTGTTCTTGTGTTCACTTTCCTATTAAAAACACTTCCCTTTTGAACCTTATTTAACCCTTTAACATATTTAAATGTTTCGATCATGTCCCCTCTTTCCCTTCTGTCCTCCACATTTGGATGCATGGCAGGCGTTTCATATTTATGATGTTCACCAGGTCATGTGAACACCTTTTGTGGCCTTTTGACAAGTAAAACCGATGGGGTAGCCAGGTTCCCTTAACAAACCGGTTGCTAACTTGACAACTGCAGTAACAACGGTGACAAGAAAATGGAGTAAAATGCACCTAGATTAGATTAGATTAGATTTATTGGATTTATATGCCGCCCCTCTGTAGACTCGGGGCGGCTCACAACAATAGGAAACAATACATAGTAACAAATCTAATTTAGCAATCTAAATTACAGTTTTAAGTTAAAAAATCCAAAAGAAACCCCAATATATAAAAAACAAGCACACAGTCGAATCATACACAGAAACTACATGGGCAAGGGGGAGATGTTTCAATTCCCCCATGCCTGACGGCAGAGGTGGGTTTTAAGCAGTTTCCGAAAGGCAAGGAGGGTGGGGGCAATCCTAATCTCTCGGGGGAGCTGGTTCCAGAGGGTCAGAGCCACCACAGAGAAGGCTCTATCCCTGGGTCCCACCAGACAACATTGTTTAGTTGACAGGACCCGGAGAAGGCCCACTCTGTGGGACCTTACTGGTCGCTGGGATTCGTGCGGCAGAAGGCGGTCCCGGAGATATTCTGGTCCGATGCCATGTAGGGCTTTATAGGTCATAACCAACACTTTGAATTGTGACCGGAAAATGATCGGCAACCAGTGCAGACTGCGGAGTGTTGGAGTAACATGGGCATACTTAGAGAAGCCCATGATTGCTCTCGCAGCTGCATTCTGCACGATCCGAAGTAACAAATGTACCTAACAAATTTTTCCACTTAGCAGCATAAATGTTGGGTTCAATTGTGGTTTTCAGTTGAGAGCTACCTGTAGATGACCTGATTGCCCTTTTTTCTTCCATTATTAGACTGAACTGCTAATCACTAAAAGGAAGCGGAGTCAGATTCGGCTCCAAAGAGAGGTACGTTTGTTGGAAAGGGAGTGGAGCTGCCTGCATGACAACGAGAACAAAGCCCTGGACAATGCCTCCTTACCCTTTCCGAATGACCACGATGATTGCCCCAAGCAGGATGATCAACACCACCAGTCCTCCAGCACAGATGCCCAGAATGAGACCCATTTCCTCCGAGTGCTGGGAAACCTCCAAGGGACGCTTGCTTTCTTTGCAGGCAGCTGTAGGAGATAAACAGCAAACAGGTGGGTGAAGAGGACATGGAAATAGGAGAGTGATACCATGCGCTTCTCCTTCTCTTTGCACGTCATTTGCATGCATCATCAGAGGACACAGGGACAAGATTGCTGGACCGCATCGGAATTATTTTTTAAACAAACATATCAGTGTGTGGACAGCATGGCACCCGGGTATTGTACATTCTACTACAAATAAAACTAATAAAATCAATCCTAGTTATTACATTCAACCAGGTTGTGTATTTCTAATAATAATACACATTTATATTAAGGTGCAGTCTGTCATTATTCAATTATTCCATATTTTCCTTTTGTTATTGGTTTCGTTTTACTATATTAAAATGTATACGCTTATATTCCCCTTTTCTCTTATTTCTATCTCTTCTTTTAACTTTATCATGTCAACCTTTATTAAAAGACCTTTTTTTCCTATCCTACCTAACTTGTAATCATGTCACCTTCCTAAAAAAAGAAAGAAAGCAAGAGCAATAAAAAGGAAATCAGAATAACAAAAAAAAAATCATCTATCCATTGTCTCTTGTCTGCTTCAATACTTTAATTGATGTGCTTTTTTTTTTACTTGCTTTCCATATTCCTCTCTTGTATCTTTATCTTTGTCTGCATCTACTTCTTGGCTCTTCAAACTAGGTATTTCTCCCATCTCTACCCTCTTCCACTGTATAGCTTCCCAAAATTCTGCCCAGTCCCCTATCTCCCCTTTGCATTGCACCTCGGTGGCACAGTAGTGAGAGTGCAGCACTGCAAGCAACTTCTGCTGATCACCGGTTTCCAGCAGTTTGGCAGATTAAATCTCAGTAGGCTCAAGGTTGACTCAAGCCCTCCATACTTCCAAGGTCGGTAAAATGAGGACCCAGATTGTTGGGGGCAATATGCTTACCCTCTGTAAATTGTGAAGCAGTATATAAATCTAAATGTGATTGCTAAATGCTACTGCTATATTTTTAAAGGATGTTACAGCAGGTTAGCAACAGCATCTTGCCAATTGATCTTCTCCTAAACCACCCACCCAAAAATAATCAGGATTTGGTAAGTGTAAGAGTTGGAGACCATTTTTTTTTCAAAAAAAATATATTGTGGAATCAAAAGAGCATCCTGCTGAAGAAATCAGTAGAGACCGGCTTCAGTATTCATGGATGCGTCCTTGCTGTCACTCACAACTGAGTTCAATCTAAGGAAGTTTCACCTTTGCCTTCAGTTATTCATGGAACTTATGGAGTTATGGCTGTCTTATCAGTTTAAACAAAATAAAAATACATAAAAATGGGAATGGGGAATTATTATTGCCATATTTGAGAGATATAGAATTGGTATACTTTGGGTACCATTTGTTGGGGGGTCAAGAGAAAGGGAGGCTTTTGCCTTCTCCTTCTGCTCAAGATCCCCATGGACAATTGGTGGGCCACTGTGTGATACAGAATGCTGGACTCGATGGGCTTTGGCCCAATTCAGCCTGGCTCTTCTTATGTTCTTATGGTAGGGGAGACTTGGGCTATTGAGGCAACTTCTGCCTCACTATGGAATTCCGATCAAGCCCTCCTTTTTAGCTTCAGCTTGATTATATTCACTGGAGGAAAGCCCACACCTTGTTTGAATCACTGGTTCCCCTTGTCAAACTTTCTGCCAATTAAGAAACTTACAAGTAAACCCTGGAGTCTGATGTTCTCCTCTCTGGAGAGATAAAGAATGAGAGAACTGTGTGAATTCTCATCTTGCCGCAAAGAAACATCCTCTTTCGGTTTTGTCTTCTTGAAGTTAAATGTTTACCCCTGGATTTTAGTGGCTCCCAAACCACCCGAAGGATGCTTAAGGGTTGTATGCAATCTGCAGACCACCCAGGGAATCATAGATAAAGGAAGCTCTGTACTAAATAAACGTGTCATCAGTTCTAAAGTTGATCCTTCTTTCCAAATAGCAACTTTTCATTTTCTTAAAACATGTTACAGCTGGTGGGGAGATTGCTAGACTTGCATATAGTTACAATGCTCCTCTGATTACTTATGTTGGTAATAGAATTTATGCTTTTGCACTATGAAATTGGAATTATCCTGTAATGATATACATGACTGTCAAAAAAAACCCAAAACCCACCTCACTCCTCCTGTAACACTATTCTCCAAATGTCAAATTACCCCATTGTAACACTGTAATTCTTATTTCTGTAGTTCTCAGAGCCAAAAAAGGATTAAAATGCCACATTCTGAATTTTTTAACTTTATTTATAGAGCTGACTGCCTATTCCAATAGCCAAATTTGAACAATGGATATTATTGATGCCTGACAAGGAGATGTTTGACGTAACTGTTACAGGGATCACTTGTATGGTTGACATTTGATGACCCATAACTTTTTCCAACCTAGTCAAAATTTGCCTAGAGATTCTCAGCTTTTCAATTAAGTCACAAGCAATGGTCTTCTGAATTCATATGGTGAATTATTTTGCAGTTGATGTCATTGTTTTGATGGTATTTTGAACCTGCCCTTGTGGAAATTTGGCAGGAATCATCCAACTATTTGCCTTTTGCAATTAAAACCAAGACACACAAAACCTCTAGCCATTGCCCCTGAACAAATCTGACCTACAGCATGTCCTTAAATGAGAGGAATTAGGCTTGACCATCAAGAGGAATGTGTCATTTCAAAGTTTCTGATGAGCAGATTGAATTCATACCATTCAAGGTACATCTTCTGCATATATGTTGGTAAGAAATGGTTTTTATTTTAAAGTGGGATTGAATACAAAACTAAAAATCTACCGTGTCTCACATTCTGAATCAAAGGAACAATACATTAATAAAAAATATTTAAAAAGAAAAAGAATACATTAACAAACTACACTGAGAAAACTCTAGGCACTCCTCAAGGGTAGCCCCATGTAGAGCATATTACAGCAATCCAAATGGGAGATGACTAAACCAGACCTCCAAATGCAGGAATAGATGGGATTAGAGAGATTCATGGATGTCAAGTGTATAGGTGGTTATTGAAAGGGATGTCCAAGGGCCACCTCTATGTTGGTTGAGGCAGGCAGGATTCCCTTGGGTACCATTTGTTGGGGGTCAAGGGAAAAGGAGGGTTTGCCTTCTCTTTCTGCTCAAGATCCCCATGTACCATTGGTGGACCACTGTGGGACACAGAATGCTGGACTCGATATGCTTCAGCCTGGCTCTTCTTATGTTCTTTTGTGATTAGCACAAATTACAGTAGCATGACTGTATCCTCCTCTTCAACAAGGAGCCCTAAGGCTCCTCAAATTGTATCCCAATTGTGAAGGCAGAGTTAAAGATGGAAAATATCCAGACCCAGTTCATCAATGACTATGCCTAAATATCTTGTCTTCCAACATACAGTTCTCTGTCGCTCAGTCTACACTACAGCCTCCCTGGCATCCCCAACTTCCTTTCCATTCTATAGAACGCGATCCTTTTGTTCAGACTGAGAAACATGGAGAAAAACCAACAAGTAGCATCCTCCACCCTTTCCATCAGGAAAACAGAAAGCAGCAACCAGAAAATATAAAAAAGAATATTTGCGAGGGAGATGGGTGATTCAAAAATATGACAAATAAAATAAATAAATAAAGAAATCTTCGAGGACCCTGAGAATAAGATTGAAAAGGAGAAAATATTTCAACCCAACATTAAAACTACATGTCACAAGGCCAATTGCCCATCACAATATATTTTAGTGAATTTGGGGATCTCTCTATTGTCTAGACCAGGGGTAGGCAAAGTTGGCTCTTCTATGACATGTGGAGTTCAACTCCCAGAATTCCTGAGCTAGGATGATTGGCTCAGGAATTCTGGGAGTTGAAGTCCACAAGTCATAAAAGAGCCAATGTTGCCTACGCCTGGTCTAGACTGTTCTCTTTCTTGTCTTATTCTCTGCTGGCATCTAGATAGCAAATTCTTTGTAGGCATGGACCCAATCCTATAGTGTATGGTGATCTATCAAGCACTCTGTACACCAGGAATCAGCAATCATAATTTTAGAGATCAAGGGAGTCCTGAATCTCTTTTCTGCAGCTTTTGGATGTCTCTTCCCCCTTTGTCCTATCAGTTCTTTGAAACATTTCTCCAATATTCAGAGAACCACCACCCGAAAATTCTGCCCCACAATATGTACAGCGAAGTCCTGCTCAGTCTTGCATTATCACCAAACCATTGCCCATTCTTGATGCAGATTGTTATTATAGATTGCTTTTAACAACTGAATTTTAGAGTACAGTAATTTCTCCAAAGACTGCCTTTTATGCAGAACAAAAACAACCGGTGGGGGGAAAAAAGGTCTTTGTTCTTCCAGTGTCCCTGGAGAGCTATTCAGATGACTGCTGGGGTGTTTTGGATCATGTGTAGGGAAATGAGATTTGTACAATTCAGACTTCAGGAGGGGAAAGAAGGAAAAGAAGATGGCGCTGAGTGTGTGGTGAAAGCAATCATCCTTCAAATCTACAGAGGCAGGGAGAGACTTCTTAGAAATGGAGAGGTTTCACAAAGCAGGAGGAAGAGGAAGAGGGGGGTAGTTTAATGTAATGGCAAAGGTGTCTGGCTAAAAACCAGGAGACCATGAGTTCTAGTTTTTCCTTAAGTGTGAAAGATATCTGGGTGACTTTGGGCCAGTCTCTCTCTCTCTTTCCCTCTCTCTCTCCCTCTCTCTCTCCCTGTCTCTCTCCCCCCTCTCTCTCCCTCTCTCTTTCCCTCTCTCTCTCCCTCTCTCCCTCTCTCTCCCTCTCTCTCTCTCTTTCCCTCTCTCTCTCCCTCTCTCCCTGCCTCTCTCTTTCCCTCTCACTCTCCCTCTTTCCCTCTCTCCCTCTCTCTCTCCCTCTCTCCCTCTCTCTCCCTCTCTCTCTCCCTCTCTCTCTCCCTCTCTCTCTCCCTCTCTCTCTCCCTCTCTCTTTCCCCCCTCTCTCTCCCTCTCTCTTTCCCTCTCTCTCTCTATCTCTCCTTCTCTCCCCGTCTCCTTCTCCCTCTCTCTCAGACCTCGGAAGAAGAAGGCAAGGACCAACCACTTCCAAAAACCAGAGCCAATTTTATCTAGTGATGAAGGCTCCAGACTAGAAACTAGGAGACTATGAGTTCTAGTTTTTCCTCAGCCACTTGGGTTACTCATTCTCAACCTAACCCCATCTGATAGGACTGTTGATATGGTGGAAATAAGAAGTGGTAGCATCACCTTGAATTTACCAAATATAAAAAGGATTTTTTAAAAAAAATCAAGTAAATAAACATGTAAGGATATTTACCTTTCCGAGCTATTCGAATACAATTCAGCCTTGTTTCCTACAAAAGAAGAAAAAGGATAAGCAAGGTTTTATCACACCCAGGATCTCTGATTTGCTATCTGAAATGAAAGGTATCAAATCAAATCTTTATTACGGTCGCAGGCCAACATATGAGGAAGTTCATAACAGAGAGCTATTTCATTTTTGGGTTTTTTTGAGGAAGGGATGAAGTGTTGGATATTGTACAATTCTCCGGGGTGGCTGCAAACCACTGAATATAGGCATTCCATGAACTGTCTTTCTTTTCTAAGTATCATTGATACATGTACCTCTTACTTGACAAATCCCCTTTGATAACACTCCCCCCCCCTCTTTAGACCAAGTGAAATTACTTTGGGGGTGGGGAAGGGAAGAATGCAAAAACAAAAAACCCCACCACCCATTTAGGACTTCACTATTTCCTGACACTTGAAATAAAAATCATTTTCAGTGTGGTGGCTGGCCAGCAGCCCGTGCAGCTGATAGCAGATCCCGTTTGAGAGAAGAACAACTTGGTGATGCATCAGTATCCCTTGCAGCTGGCACCCCAGATGGACAGTGAGGAGGCTGGTGAGGACTTGATGCCTGAGGCAGAGGTTCAGCCAGGGTCTTCAGAACCTCCAGCACCTCTTGGCAGAGATGAGAAAGAAGAGGCTTCTCCTCTTGTTGATGCATGAGACCACAGACTTGCCAAAAGGTCATTACTCTAGAGGACCTCTACTAAGACGGTCATTAGTAGTTGGTTATTGATTAGAAGAAAGATTAGAAGTAATGTGGGAAAGTTTAGAAGTAATGTGAGAAAATATTATTTTACTGAAAGAGTAGTAGATGCTTGGAACAAACTTCCAGCAGACGTGATTGGTAAATCCACAGGAACTGAATTTAAACATGCCTGGGATAAACATATACTCATCCTAAGATAAAATACTGGTACAAGAAATAGTATAAGGGCAGACTAGATGGACCATGAGGTCTTTTTCTGCCATCAATCTTCTATGTTTCTATGTTTCTATGATTAAAAATAACTTCAAACAAATTTCATGTTTTGCTACGTTCTTAGCAGGGGCAGAATTCTTAGATCCTTCCTCAATATTCTGGAGACCCACCACTGATGCTGTGCTGGATTCACCAAAGGTGGCGGCCCTGGCGGGTTTTTTGGTGAGCAAACACACCCCTATCCATTTTTAAAAAAATGTTTTTATTAAAGTTTAAAAATTAAAAAGAAAACAAACATACATAAAAACAACAAAAAAGGGAAAAACACACACAACAATATAAATACATGTACAGAACAAAGGAAAGAAAAAAATATAAAAATTGAAGTATATCATTCCATTAAACACATTCCTTTTGTTCATTTGTTTTCTTGTTTTGGCAATACAGTTGATATAAAGAAAAGAAATGTTTCTGTTATTGATTTCCGTATATGCATCGATTAAATTTCCTACCGCCTTATCTTAATTGATAATACAAAGGTTCAAGTCATTCAAATCATCAATTTTAATATATACCGTAAACAAATTGTTATTTTAATGTTCTTAAATTTCTGGTTATTTGTAGTTCGTAGATTATTGTGGTGGCCCTGGCCCTCTGGAATCAACTCCCCCTCGGAGATTAGAACTGCCCCCAGTTGCCTTGTTATTGGACTGTAATCCATTACTGCCTTGACTTGATCGAAGTGTATAAGATCATGCATGGGATAGAAAAGGATGGGATAGAAAAGGTGGATAGAGAAAAATTCTTTGTTTTATCACACAATACTAGGATGAGGGGGCAGTCCCTAAGAAGGTGAGGACAAATAAAGGGAAATATTTCTTCACCCAGAGAGTCCTTGGTTTATGGAATTCACTTCCAGAAGTGGCCATGACAGCTGTCAGCCTAGATAGCTTCAAGACAGGATTAGACAGATTCGTGGATGCCAAATGTATCAGTGTTTATTGAAATGGATGTCCAAGTGCTGCCTCTATGTTGGTTGAGGCAGGCAGGATTCCCTTTGGGTACCATTTGTTGGGGTTCGAGGGAAAGGGAGGGTTTTGCCTTCTCTTTCTGCTCAAGATCCCCATCTACAATTGGTGGGCCACTGTGTGACACAGAATGCTGGACTCCATGGCCTTTGGCCCAATTCAGCATGGCTCTTCTTATGTTCTTAAACGAACAGAAATGATGTCACTTCAGTCACAATTCTATAATCTCAGACGTATTTGAAGGGAGGATATGCCATTTGATACTGAATTTCCACTCACCACCACTACCACAGATTACAGCCTACGGGTCAGAAACAATGCAATTAGGCTGATGGTTTTCCTTGGCAAGGACTGACAGTAAGGGATTCAACAGACTGGGCAGAGGCTCAGGTTTCAAAGCAAGAAAATCTACTTCTCCTGTGCTTCCTATTCTCCATTGTCCAGATCCTCCCTCAAAATCTTTCCCCAGCACAAAAACATTCTCCACTTTGCCTGCCTGCCTCTCTGCCTCCCTCCCTGCCAGCCAAATGATATAATGCCATTGCTGCAGATGGAAGTGGAGGAAATTAAACCAATCGTCATTATTTGGCTTAATGTCTCTTCTATCAGCTCATGTTGTTAAGATTCCTTGTTGGACCATTGGGAATATTTTGATGCCAACTGCAAGAGAACCAGACTGCATTTGCAAGGAAGCAACCAGAAAGAATCCCAGGCAAAATTGAAGTCTTTCAAAAACAGCCCCGTAGTTGCTCTGTTCCTCCTTAATCTGGGCCATGAAATGAATGTGGTCTTCCAGTAATTACCATCTTGGGCTTGGAAGAGACCACATGAATCCCAAGAATAATCCCCTGAAATCAAGCAAAGGTGAAGAACAAGCTTTTATTATCTTTTATTTTAAATAAAGCACGGGACACATCTGAATATACTCCGAATGGCTCACAACTTGCACGACACCTGAAGAATACAAGTAGGGTGATGTGGGATCCAGGGAAGGACATTCAGAAAAATGAGAAGGTTTGGAAATACAAGTTGACTATCTGCCCAGGTTGCTGAATTTCCAAGCCTTTTATCCTTTTGCCTAAGCAGGGAAACAGGCAAGATGGGTTTTAGGTTACGTTCACAGTTAAAATCCAGAGTGTTAGTTTGGCATAGTGGTTAAAGCATCAGGGCTAGAAATTCTAGTTCTAGATCATCCTTTTTCAGCCATGGGAAGCAGGCAATGGCAAACCACTTCTGAAATCTTGCTCAAAAAAACTGCAGGGACTTGTCCAGGCAGCTACCACGAATTTAAAAAATACTAACTTGAAAACCAAAAAAAGATTTAAAAAACCCATAAATCATATTGCTCTATTGTCGGATGGCTTTCTTCCCTTGAATAGTTTTGTGATCTTCTGCTGTTCTCACATCTTATTTCAATACTGATCTTACTTGCCATCAGACATTTATACAAAACCTGCACAGTACAATACTTAACCATGATTAATTGATTGATAGATAGATGGATAGATGGATAGTGAGAGATAAATCTGATTATGGGATCATATGTAATACCCTTAGAAGCAAGCTGAGGATAAGAACAGGGGAACATCGTGCCAAATGTTATCTAGTCTAATAAAACAGTAACAGTTTTCCCCATCATTTGATTCCTTATGTTTATAAATGGTGAGTGCATGTTTGGAGATGTTGCTCCTGCATATAAATTCTGGGCTCTGCCAGAGATCCTGCAGCTTATAAAAGATTTAAAAACAATTTAACTGAATCTTTAAATGTGTTCAACTGGTGAAATTAGATTCAGCCATTCCGTTTCATACTGAATGAAAGTCTATTGCAGAGCCCTACTGCTAATCTTGGACATCTAAATGTGATAAAGTCACATTTAGATGTTTTGATTTTCATTTAAGACCTTCCAATTTTCACATTGCCTGTACAATATGTGTACAGTACATACATATGTTCCTGTACAGGCAGCCCAGATCATGTATAAATAATATGTATGAGTAACCCATCCAGATGGGACCCTTGCATTTACAAGCATGGAAGGCTGCTAAGTTATTTATCCATTTAGCTAGAGTGTCTGGCAACTGCTCCCCCAAGTCTGAAGATTAAAGATTTGTTAGTCTTTTTAAACTGGAAATGGAAGCAACTCCATTTAGAATGCTCTGCATACAAAGAAAGTGTTCCTTCCTTCCTTCCTTCCTTCCTTCCTTCCTTCCTTCCTTCCTTCCTTCCTTCCTCTTTCTTTCTTTCTAAAAAACATTAGGTTAAAATAAAATTAAATCCAATTAAATTAAAATGACATAACTATCTAAAATCCCTAGTTATATTAAAATCAATGACACCATTCGTACAGCAACCATGCAATCATTTGTTGGCCAGTGGCTAAGATCTAATTAGCCCAAGCCTGGTGGCATAAATGAGTCTTAAGACTCTTACGAAAGGCAAGGATTGTGGGGGCAATATGAATCTCTGGGGGGAGTTGATTTCAGAGGACCACCCCCTCCCCCCCGAGAAGGTTCTTCCCCTTAGTCCCGCCAAACGACATTGTCTAGTTGACGGGAGAACTAGATAATTATAATCCTAGATGTTAGAAATCATCTCGTGGCTCAATTAGTGGTAAGAACACCTACTGTAATAAGACTGTTGAATTTAGTCTGTTGGGTATTTTCCCCCTGATAGGAAATCACAATCAGCTTAAGGAAAAGAATCATAGAAAGGAATGTATTTTAAAGATGGGGTTGTACCAATCAACACCCCGAGATTGCTACTCACCCCTTTGAGATTGCTCATAGCCTGGAAGTAGATGAGATAGGCTTTCTTGGGTTCCAGTGGAGGATTCCAGTAACCGCTATAGGTCTGATTGTCCCCCACAGTGAAGGGTCTGGCTTCTGCGAGGCTGCCTGGGGACAACTCAGCTCCAAAGTAGTGAACCAAGCCACGGGACATGGCATCATCGAACGTGAGGGGCACTGGAAAGCATTCTGGCCCACTTAGCTCCCGCTTAATCTTCTTAGGTCTGTCTTCTTCCACAATGACTTGATATGTGCTGAGATCCCAGGAAGCAGGAGATTGGGAAGAGAAAGCAAAAACAACAGGTGATGTTAAATGAAGCCCATCCTAAGCTAATTTATTTTTAGTTATTTATTTTTCACACTTCTTAACCTTTCATCTCCCTCAGAGAGGGGCTGTTGGTTCCCCTACACTGCCCTTTCTAAATCCACATTGTCTGTCTTCTGACTTATCTATTTGTAGTGGATAATAAATATTTGGATCTAACGGGATGGCATCACCACTCCACTGGCGGTAAATGAATGAATTGCCTTCAGAAAAGTTTCCAGGCGGGAGGAAGAAACAAACAGCTACTGGAATGCCCCATTATTCCGATGCTGGAGGAAGTGCCTGTAACTTTCTGCTAAGATATTGAAGAGCATGCTATCAAATAAGCATGGTCCTGCTTGGCTGAGACCTCCAAGAAGTTTCCCATCAGCAAAAGAATTAAAATCAATTGGAAGAAGGAATGCTCGTGCTATTATCTGAAAGACTGCTCCTGAAAACTTCGCAAATAATTTTGTCTTCCCATGAAAGCATTCCCTTGTAAATGGAACATTAGCAGCAGGATTTTCCTCCTCAATTCTACATCATAATAGTTAATCACCCAGCACCATAATAGTCAATGATAAGTATTGTCAACTTGGGGCCCTTAACTTAATTTTACACAGCTCTTGACTAATTGCAAAAGCTTCCTACAAGCCGTAAATTGGAGTTTGTCAAGAGCAATCTGTAGTGAGGAAGAAATAGAGTGGAAAAGAAGGTTTCAGACCCAAGAACTAAGAATGGCATATGGAGATTCTTCCAAGCTGAGTTCTGTATTCTTTCCTCACCTGTAGAAAGACTCTTGCCAGATTAAACACTCTGGCTATCTGTATCTATCATAAGCTCTGGGAACTATTAAGGAGGGACCATCTTTCTCTCACATAAAATTTCTGGATGAGTTGTCTCTTATTCTTCTGAAATGCACCCTCTTCTTCTTGGGAATCCAGGCTAAGACAGTATTAATAAGAATTAAAAAATATGGCTTTATTTACTTTTGTTTCTATTATTTCCAAATAGGACCTATGGACCCCCTTATTCTCAAGAGGAAAAGGGTGCTCCTGCATTATGTGAATGTAGTAGAAGATAACATACATTCACAGAGCTTCTGGGTTCCTGCAGTTTGCATCAGTTTGGGCCAGATAGTAACAAATCAGGGATCTGGCCAAAAGCATTTTCATTATGGAGGCATCTCTGATCTGTTTCACTGACTTACCAAAGCAGATGCCCTGTCATCCGTTCTCCATCTTTGAAATTACCAAAATAGCTCCCCAAGGAAGATAGATACAGGCTTTGGCCAACCAATCTGATCGGAAGGCAGCTGCTAAATTTGGATCTAGCTGACTGCCGTTTCCTCACTGCCAAAAGCTAAAGGAAAGGAAGCTCCCAACTTGGTATACAAAGGAGCCCAGGCTGGTCCTTCCTCCAAGCAAAAGCCCCAGGATACCCACTAAGGAAGATGTCGCTCTTCCATTTCCCATTCAACACAACACAAGACACAATTGTTCTATTGGAAGGGTCTCAGTAAAGATCTCGAAACAGGAGCTTTGGCAACCTTACTACCACTATCAAAATAGCTGTATTAGCCAAGTGTTTAAAGATATCCACTTAAATACCGGACGAACTCTGGCACTCTGAAACAGGTTTTGTTAACAATCACCTGGTCGGAAAAAGCAAACCGAATGTTTACGTCTCTGAGACAGATAAATGGATAGAAAAGACTACAGAGGATGAGCTGAATTCTGCCTTATTCGTCCACATGCACTGGGATACAAAAACTCTTCACTGAAGAGCCTAAAACAAATTAAACTATCAGTCACATCCCTCAGTTTTGCCTGGAAGTGAAAGCTCCTGACAAAATCCCAGTAGTATAATTCAGCTGCTAACCTAATGAGGTGTTCAAAGCCAACTAGTTACATTTGTGCACTTGCAAAAACAAAGCGATGCAGGAGTGTGGAACCAGGCTGTCAACTTAGCACCCAGACATCCTCCCAGCAACCACAGGCATTGATGTAGGGAAGTGCTCCAACACAGGAGTCTCCAACCTTGGCAACTGTAAGAGTTGTAGTCTACGACTGTCACATTTCCTCAGCATGGTTGGCTGAGGAATTCTGGGAACTGAAGTCCACGGGTCTAGATAAATCAGTCTAGATAATAATGAATTTTATTCTATTCTATTCTATTCTATTCTTACCAAGGTTGGAAATCCCTGCTCTAAAAGGCAAAATTTAAACCTTCACTTTCGTAAGGGCATATTTTTCATTCCAAGCGAGTTTACAGCTCAATAGGTGGGAATGGGGAAAGGGAAATAGTTCATCAGATTATGTTTAAATAGATTACAGTGATCCCTCGATTATCGCGAGGGTTACGTTCGAAGACCTCTCGCGATAATCGATTTTCCGTAGTATAGTGGTGCGGAAGTAAAAACACCATCTGCGCATGCGCGCCCTTTTTCCATGGCCGCGCATGCGCAGATGGTGGAGCCGGGGAGCGATGAAAGTGCGGAAGCCGACAAAGATTGCTTTGAATGTCGGCTGCCCCCGCCCCCCCAGCGCGTCCGGCGCCCTCGCCGCTACCACCCGCCCGCCGCTCGCCGCTCGCCCGCCCGATCCACCCCTCTCACTGGCTTTCGGACATGGGTCCTCCTGCAGCAGCGCTGCCAAGCAGATCAGCTTCTGGGCGGCCGAAGAAACCTTCCCTGGGTCTTCCCCGCCGCCCACGCAAAGGGGAAACCCTGATCTTCGGCTCCTCGCTGCTGCCCGCCCGCCGCTCGCCCGCCCGCCCGCCGCCCGCCGCTCGAGAGCAAGAGGGGGAGAGATAGAGAAAGAGAGAGAAGGAAAGAAAGAGATGAGAGAGGGAGGAAGAGAGTGTGAGAGAAGAAGAAGCAAGATAGAGAAAGAGAGAGAGAAAGAAAGATGAGAAAGGAAGGAAGAGAGTGACGTCATCAGGTGGGAAAAACCGCGGTATAGCAAAAAAACCGTGGAGTATTTTTTAATTAATATTTTCTGAAAAACCGTGGTGTAGCGTTTCGCGAAGATCGAGATCGCGAAAATCAAGGGATCACTGTATTTAAAATGCAAAGTATCAGCCTATGTCAGTGATGGCAAACCTACGGCACCGTTGCCCTAGCTCAGCTCCAACATGCATGTGTGTGCCAGCTAGCTGATTTTTGGCTCACATAGAGGCTCTGGGAGAGCTTTTTTGGCTTCAAGAGAGCCTCCAGGAGGATGGGGATGGCATTTTTTCCTTCCCCCAGCTCTAGGGAAGTTTTTGGAGCCTGGAGAGGGTGAAACACAAGCCTACTGGACCCACCAGAAGTTAGGAAACAGTCTGTTTCCGGCCTCCAAAGGGCTTCTGGGGGTGGGAAGAGCTGTTTCCGTCCTCCCCGGGCATTGAATTATGGGTGTGGGCACTCGCACATACGTGATACAGTCCACACAGTCTTATAATCAAAATTTGGGCACTTTGGCAACTGATACAAATTTACACCATCCCAGGGTCATGTGATCCAGTGGTGAGTTCTAATTTACTTCACATCCGGATCATTTCCACTGCATGGCTGGAGTGTCAAAAGTTTGCAAACACCCCCCCCCAAAAAAAAGCTAAAAACAAGATGGTGGCACAGTGCCAAAACCTCAACTTCTGCACATATGCAGAAATGAAAAAACAGCAAAAAATCCATAGACCGGCACAACAGAACCAGCTCCTTGACATCATCTGCGGTTTGCTACTGGTTCTATAGAAATGGTGCAAACTCGGAGCAACCCACTTCTGATGTGATCACCATTTGCAACGTTCCCAGCGGCTTTCTGAGTAGCAAGTCAAGTGGGGGAAGTTGGATTCTCTTAACAACTGCAATAATTTGCTTAACAAGTGTGGGAAAACAAAGATTGGAAAATTGGCTACAACTTGATTAACAATCCCCTTGCTCAGCAACAGAGACTCTGGTTCAAACTGGGTTTGTAAGTTGAGGACTATCTGTATCAAGAGTATGATATATTTAATCTCCACAGTTTCCCCAATAAATCCCTTCCCCATAAGTTATCGTTGAAGCATTGCATCTCAATAAATAGGGATGTTTCAGCCATGCAGAACAAGCAAAACCTTGCAATTAACATTTTTAGAAAGCGAAGGAAGTTAAAAGGGGAAAAGAAAAGAGGCAGCACTGGAAGGCAATGCATCCACTTCAGAGGTGGGTTCCAACTTACATTTTCTCCCATGCTGTGTGGCTGCAGGCACATTGCACACCACATGGCTGTGCATGCATATGCAGTGCCAAAAACTCAGCTTCTGCACATGCGCAGATGCAAAAGAAGCCAAAAAAGCCAAAAACAAGATGGTGGCCCATGCATAGTGCTGAAAACTTTATGCGCAGAAGCAAAAACTCCCCCCCCAAAATCCCCCCCAAAAAAGATAGCAGTCTATGTTTCTACTATATACAAGACAGTTGGGTTGGCAATATATAAACAAGCTAACAATTAATGTTTGTATTGAAGTACTATAACTTTAAGAGGTAATGTTGCAAATTGCCATAAGAGGGAGCCATAAGCGTGATTCTCTCTCTCACTCTCTCTGTTCTTTTTGCTGATTCACTGTGACTGATGTAGTAAGCTCTGTGTGTTTGATCACAGTGTGATATATTTGTAAGCTGTAATGTATGTCTCATATGTATGACAAAGACAGGTTTGTAATATTATTACTGTATTGAGAGATATTGACTGAATGATGGGACTGTTTAACTTGACTGCTATTTCTAAAACGAAACACTGTTTAATAGACTTTAATGTTATCTGTCTTGTATGACTGAAGAATTACTCTTATCTCCTGGATATCTGCTGGAATCCCACATTTTCCTCTATGCATGTCCTTGATAACTGAAGGATTCTGCACACTCCTTAACAGGGACACGGACTGGCACCAACAGAACCAGCTCCATGACATCACCACCGATTTACTAATGGTTTGATGGAGCCAGTGCAAAGCCGTGAGGAACCCACTTCTGATCCGCTTGATAAAAAGAAATAGCCTTTTTGCAAAATTCAAGCAAAATTCATGATCCATCGCATAGGACTGGCTGTCCTATACAGATTGGCCAATCTGTCAATTTGGGTTAGTCTCTTTTTCTTATTTCAGCAAATATGTCAGGCTCCATTTGTCAAACTAGAGAAATCTGTACTTGAAATGCTCCACATTTCTTTCAACTTAAGAGATTTTTTCCCTGCTGTTTCTCAGTGCAGGGTTTTGTAAACAACTCTGCCTAATGTAATGTGTGTGGTTTTTTTAAAAAAAACATTTTTATATTTCCTTTCAAAAATATATCCATACTGTGCACCGTATTCCATAATACCTTTTCTTAGGACTCAGAGAACCATGAATTTCAAACAACAATGGCTCACCAAGCCAACCTCGCTCGTATTTCAAAGCAATTTTATTCCAGCGTGCAGTCAGTTATTAGTTTAGTTTAAAGGGTACCTCTTATTGTTGACTCTTTATAATGAAATTATTTTAATTTTGTGTACAGAACTTTCCATTTTTCCCCCTTTGACTTTATTAACAACTCCTCCCCGCCTCTCCCCGAACCTGCTAGGAATGGCATGGGCTGAAAATACTGTGAAATAAATAGAAAAATAGAAACATAGAAGATTGACGGCAGAAAAAGACCTCATGGTCCATCTAGTCTGCCCTTATACTATTTCCTGTATTTTATCTTACAATGGATATATGTTTAAATTAAGTTACTGTGGATTTACCAACCACGTCTGCTGGAAGTTTGTTCCAAGCATCTACTACTCTTTCAGTCAAATATTTTCTCACATTGCTTCTGATCTTTCCCCCAACTAACCTCAGGTTGTGCCACCTTGTTCTTGTGTTCACTTTCCTATTAAAAACACTTCCCTCCTAAATCTTATTTAACCCTTTCACATATTTAAATGTTTCGATCATGCCCTCCCTTTCCTTTCTGTCCTCCAGACTATACAGATTGAGTTCATTATGTCTTTCCTGATAAGTTTTATGCTTAAGACCTTCCACCAGTTTTGTTGCCCGTCTTTGGACCCGTTCAATTTTGTCAATATCTTTTTGTAAGTGAGGTCTGCAAAACTGAACACAGAATTCCAAATGGGGTCTCCCCAGCACTCTATACAGCGGGATCACAATCTCCCTCTTATTGCTTGGGAAAATAACAATTGCATTGTTAAAAATATGAAATTTGAACATTATTATTTGTACTTATCCACTACCTGATTGGGGCACCTCTGCCCTGTGCTGGCCGCAGAAGAACAGTGATGGTGCTATCCGATTCGCCCAGTGGTGAAGGTATGTCTCCATAATCAAAACTAGGTGCTGAAACAAAGCAAAAGGCAACCATCAAATGAGACTACAGTTCACACATTTTCCAGGTGCATCGCAAAGCTTCAAGCACACCATTGCAGCCGCCATCTTGATATTTTTTAGCATAGTCTATGGATGTGTCAATTGTAAGTAAGCAGTTGTAGTAAACAGTACTAGTCATAACAGCAAGCATCATCTATCATTGTTATTATGAGAAATGGCACAATGTGTATACTGTGTGTCAGCACCCCAAATAAGCATCTGAGAAATAAATCAGATTCCAGTCCAATTCTCTCATCAAAGGTTCAATTTATTATCAGAGCCATGTTGGTCACACCATTGCCATCCCGATACTAACTTCCTTCCAGTAACCCAGTCAAAGTTCATCCCTCATCCCCACACCCATAAGTTCATCACAATGACCAGTCCGAGTGCAGGGTTTTCACCACCTCCTCCTTACATCCGCTGATGCAGAACAAAAGATGACCTTGGACTCTAAGAAAGGAATTTGTTGTGGCTAGTAACTTTCCCACTCATGCAACTACCCCTCCCAGTCCCCATGATACTATTCTACTATAGCAGATCAAAGACACTAGCTCCAAAGGATGGCTTCGACCTGACACTGTATTTATGGACTAGAGTTCACCGCACAGTCAGCCAAATGATCAGACAAGATCTCACGTTTTTATCTACCATCGATTCCTTCCCAAGGACCTGGGATAGGCAGAGGTGAATGTTTGATGGTATTAAATGTATGGTCACAGAATGTAAGCTGTTCCAAGTCAAGGTGTTTTTGTCATTCGTGATGGTGTTTGGGGATTGAACCCAGGGGTGCCCGGATGGGGGGGGAAGCAGTGGGGTAGAGAAAAGGACCGTTGAACTTACCTGAACGGTCTTCTCGCTGCACTGTGAGGAGAGTCCAATGTGGGTTATTCTTCAGCCTCATTGGCAGGGACTGAGTTAAAAATTAACATATTTATTATGTCCCGCCCACCTCTGCCTCCCTAGGTTCAGTCAATAAAAACGAAGGAATAGTGGAAGTAACCAACTTTATTAACTAAAAAGTTAAACTGTCAAACGAACTGAACCCCTGGGCCAAGAAGCCGGGAGGGTTTGGACTCTCCTCACAGTGCAGCGAGAAGACCGTTCAGGTAAGTTCAACGGTCCTTCTCCCCTGCACTGCTCGGAGAGTCCAATGTGGGATATACCCAAGCAACCAAACTAGGGCGGGATAGGCTGGACCAGGGGTGCCTGAACACAAACCCGTTGCAGCACTCTTCGACCGGTTCACCACCGGTTCTCCGTAACAATGTACAATGTCCTGAAAAAGCTCCGGGTTCAAGGACCATTCCCCCGGGTCGATTATTGTGCGGCTCAACCAGTCCGCCTGGGTGTTGTCTGATCCTGAGATGTGTTCTGCTTGGATCGAGGCCAGGTGCGTTTCCGCCCATGACATCAGGGAATGGGCTTCCTCTATCAACCGGCCTGACCTCGTACCTCCCTGATGATTTACATGGGCCCTTGTCGCCACGTTGTCCGTCAAGACAAGGATGTGCTGTCCCTCTATCCTGTCCGCAAAGGAGTGTAGAGCCTTGAAGACTGCTCTTAGTTCCAGTAGGTTGATATTGGGGTCCCTCAGGTCGCCTGCTGTCCAGAGACCCTGGGCCACCCGGGAACCACAATGTGCTCCCCAGCCGGAGAGACTTGCGTCCGTGGTAATTGTCACCTCCCGATGGTGCAGGAAGGGAGAGCCTCTGGTTAGCGCTGGAGACGTCCACCAGGGCAGAGAGCGACGGACCAGCAAAGTGAGACACACCAGGTGTTTGGAGTGACTGATGCGTGCTCTCTGGAAGGGGAGAAGGAGCGACTGAAGTGGGAGGGCATGCAGCCGAGCCCATGGGACGATGCTGATGCAGGAAATGAAGACTCCCAGCAGCTGAGACTGAAGGGCCAAGGGAGCCCTGGTGCGGTGCTGAATGGAAGTTATCAGTGTCCTCACCTTCTGCTGCCTCTCTGATGATAGATAAACGATCCCGGCTGCTGAGTCTATAAGAGTGCCGAGATGTAATAGCCACCTGGTTGGACGCAGGTGGCTTTTGACGTAGTTGATCGTGAAGCCGCAGGCCTCTAGAGATTGTATTGTCCATTGCAGGTCTAGCCTGGTCTGTTGAGGACTGCTGGACAAGATGATTATGTCGTCCAGGTAGGCCATGAGACATATGGACCTGGTTCTCAGTTCGGCTGTCAACACATCCAGGAGCTTGGTGAAAGCTCTGGGGGCCGATGAAAGACCGAAGGGCATGGCCCTGTACTGGAAATGCTGGTCTTGTATACAAAAGCGGAGAAAGCATCGATGATGCAGGTGGACCGGTACATGAAGATACGCCTCTTTGAGGTCGATGGAAGTCATCCAGTCCTGGCGCCGGATGGATGCCAGGATTGTCTGTAGAGAATGCATCTTGAATCGTTGGTAGCGAACGTAGATATTCAGCTGCTTGAGGTTTAGAATCAGTCGACAACCACCGGATGCCTTGGGGACCACAAACACGATGGAATAGAATCCTTGTCCCCGTTGTCGTATTGGCACCGGTTCTATCGCTCCTATGTCCAAAAGGTGCTATACTTCCCTGGCAATCAGGGACCGCTTTTGTGGTTGAAGTGTTGGGCATTGCAGAAATCGCTATTACTACTAGCTTTGCTTTCTTTTGCCAGGATTCTTCTATTTCCATTTGCAGGTCTTTGAATTTTGTAATCTTCTCCAGTTTGTTCTCTTCTCTCTTCTGCTGTGTTCAGGTACAGCCGCTATTTTTGTTATTACAATTATTTGTACCTTCGTACCTTTTTATTATTTTGTTTTTGGAAATAGTTCAGGACAGCGAACAACACACTGCTCTATCCTCATCCTATTTTCCCCAAAACAACAATCCTGGGAAATGAGTTGGGCTGAGAGAAAGTAATTAGCCCAAAATCACCTGGCCAACTCTCATTCCCAAAGTTGTACTAAAAGGACCGTTGAACTTACCTGAACGATCTTCTCGCTGCACTGTGAGGAGAGTCCAATGTGGGTTGTTCTTCAGCCTCATTGGCAGGGACTGAGTTAAAAATTAACATATTTATTATGTCCCGCCCACCTCTGCCTCCCCAGGTTCAGTCAAGAAAAACGAAGGAATAGTGTAAGTAACCAACTTTATTAACTAAAAAGTTAAACTGTCAAATGAACTGAACCCCTGGGCCAAGAAGCCGGGAGGGTTTGGACTCTCCTCACAGTGCAGCGAGAAGACCGTTCAGGTAAGTTCAACGGTCCTTCTCCCCTGCACTGCTCAGAGAGTCCAATGTGGGATATACCCAAGCAACCAAACTAGGGTGGGATAGGCTGGACCAGGGGTGCCTGAACACAAACCCGTTGCAGCACTCTGCGACCGAATGCCGCTTCCGATGAAGCGAACGTGTCTATACGGTAGTGTCTGATGAAAGTCATTGGGGCCGCCCAGGTTGCGGCCCGACAGATGTCATCGATCGACGCCTGAGTGTTCCAGGCAGCTGTAGTGGCTGCACTTCTGGTAGAGTGAGCCGTGATTGTCCTTGGCAAAGGTGTACCTCATGTCCTGTAGGCTTCCATGATGCAGGACCTGATCCATCGACTGATAGTTTTAGAAGACACCTTGCCCTTCTTCCCATGGATCCTGGGAAGAAGGAGACAAATAATGCTTCTGATTTCCTGAAAGAATTAGTCCGTCGAATGTAAATCTTTAGCACTCTACGGACGTCTACTTTGTGCCAGCGTAAAACTGACAGATGTGAGCCGTGGGAACAAAAGTCCGGTAGTATTATGTCCTGGGACCTATGGAATCTCGTGTTGACCTTCGGCAGAAAACTGGGATCTAACCGAAGAGTAACCCGATCCGGGTGGAACATGCAAAGGTCAGGCCGGACTGACAGCGCTGCGAGTTCCGACACCCTGCGAGCAGATGTAATGGCCACTAGGAACGCCACTTTGATTGATAAGAGGCGCAGCGTGATTTCTCTCAGTGGTTCAAATGGTGGTCCTGTAAATGCCTGTAAGACCAAAGTCAAGTCCCAGGATGGGAAATGATGAATAACCGGAGGAGAGAGATTCGAGGCCCCCTGGAGAAAGTCTTTAACCCATGGATGATGGGAGATTGGGCGAAGGGGGTCTGGTCGTAAGACCGTGGCTATAGCTGCCAACTGCCTGCGAAGGGTATTTGGAGTCAGCCCTTCGTCTAGCCCCTTCTGTAGGAAGTCCAATAGATGCAAGACGGAGGATGAGCGAGGAGGGATCTCTCGAGCTCTGCAGAATCTACAAAACGCTGCCCATGTCGCCTGATAAATGCGAGTTGTGGATGGGCGTCGAGCCGATTGGATGGTATGAATCACTTTTTCCGACAGAGATTCTGCCCTCAAACAGTCCCCCTCAATTTCCACACGGCAAGCCTCCACCACTGGAGGTCTGGGTGTACTAACGACCCCTGCGTGAGGGAGAGTCTGTGGTACGGGATCTTCCACGGAGGGGAGGTTGAGAGATCATCAGGTCCACGAACCATGGTCGTCTCGGCCAAAATGGAGCGACAAGGATCACCTCCGCTCATTCTGAGAGTATCTTGGAGACTACCCTGGGTAGAAGGCAAGTCGGAGGGAAGGCATAGAGCAGTCCCCTTGGCCATGGGGAGAGGAGCACATTGATACGGTCGGCTCCTGGGCACGGGAACCGGGAGTAGAACCGGGGCACTTGGTGGTTGAGGTGCGTAGCGAACAAGTCCACTACCGGTTCCCCGTAACGATGTACAATGTCCTGAAAAACCTCCTGGTTCAAGGACCATTCCCCCGGGTCGATTGTTGTGTGGCTCAACTAATCCGCCTGGGTGTTGTCTGATCCTGAGATGTGTTCTGCTTGGATCGAGACCAGATGTGTTTCCACCCAAGACATCAGGGAATGAGCTTCCTCCATCAAACGGCCCGACCTCGTACCTCCCTGATGATTTATATGGGCCCTTGTTGCTACGTTGTCCGTCATGACAATGACGTGCTGTCCCTCTATCCTGTCTGCAAAGGAGTGGAGTGCCTTGAAGACTGCCCTCAGTTCCAACAGGTTGATATTGGGGTCCCTCAGGTCGTCTGCTGTCCAGAGACCCTGGGCCACTCTGGAACCGCAATGTGCTCCCCAGCCGGAGAGGCTCGCGTCTGTGGTGATTGTCACCTCCCGATGGTGGAGGAAGGGAGAGCCCCTGGTGAGCGCTGGAGACGTCCACCAGGACAGAGAGCGACGGACCGGCAAAGTGAGACGCACCAGGTGTTTTGAGTGGCTCATGCATGCCCTTTGGAAGGGGAGGAGGAGCCATTGAAGTGGGCGGGCATGCAGCCGAGCCCATGGGACAATGCTGATTCAGGAAACGAAGACTCCGAGCAGCTGGGATAGAAGGGCCAAAGGGGCCCTGGTGCGGTGCTGAATGGAATCTATCAGCGTCCTTAGCCTCTGCTGCCTCTCTGATGACAGGTAAATGATCCCGGCTGCAGAGTCTATCAGAGTACCCTGATGTAACAGCCTCCTGGTTGGTCGCAGGTGGCTTTTGACGTAGTTGATCGTGAAGCCGCAGGCCTCTAGAGATTGTATTGTCTGCTGAAGGTCTAGCCTGGCCTGTTGAGGACTGCTGGACAAGATGATAACATCGTCTAGGTAGGCCATGAGACGTATGGATCTGGTTCTCAGGTCGGCTGTCAACACATCCAAGAGCTTGGTGAAAGCTCTGGGGGCCGATGAAAGACCGAAAGGCATGGCCCTGTACTGAAAATGTTGGTCCTGTATACAAAAGCGGAGAAATCGTCGGTGCTGCGGGTGCACCGGTACATGCAGATACGCCTCCTTGAGGTCAATGGAAGTCATCCAGTCCTGACCCCTGATAGATGCCAGGATTGACTTCAGAGAATGCATCTTGAATCGTTGGTAGCGAATGTAGATGTTCAGTTGCTTGAGGTTTAGAATCAGCCGACAGCCGCCGGATGCCTTGGGGACCACAAACACGATGGAGTAGAATCCTAGTCCCCGTTGTTGGATTGGCACCGGTTCTATCGCCCCGATGTCCAAAAGGTGTTGTACTTCCTGGGCAATCAGGGACCGTTTTTGTGGCTGAGATAGCGTCGGGCATTGCAAAAACCTGTTTGGAGGGGTCTGTAGAAAGTTGATTCGCAGTCCGTTCGTCACGGTATCCAGCGCCCAAGTGTCTGTGGAAATAGCCTCCCAGGATTCTGAGAAGGACTGCAGGCGTCCACCTATGGGCACTTCGATGGGGGAGTCATTTCTGTTTACGATACCCTCCCCTGTTCCCGCCCCGAAAGGGTCTGCGGGACTGCTGGAACTGTCGGTTTCTGTCTCCGTAACCGGTTCTGTCCGACCTGAAGGATGGCTGTGTGTAGGAGCTCTGTCCATAGGTCCTGGTGCTCGGAGCTGCGGGCGCGGCCGCGTCCGACCGAAAGGACTGCCTTCTGTAATATGGCGCTGCCCGCCTCTCCTGCCTCCTTGCCGACCTCGGCAGCACCTTCTTCTTGTCCTTGTCCTCGACTAGGACTGGATCCAATGATTCTCCGAAGAGTTTGGCCCCCTGATAGGGTGCGGTTGCTAGGCGCCATTTCGATTTGGCGTCTGCTTGCCATGAGCGGAGCCATATTAGTCGTCGAGTGGAAAGGTTGGTAGCCATGGTCCGGGCTAAAAACCTTGAAGCAGCCAAGGTGGCGTCGGCGGAGAATTCCGTGGAAGCGATCAGTTTATTAATGTCCTGACGGAGGCGAGCGTCCTCCGGGCCAAGCCTGGGGAGGATATCGCGAAGCCAAAGGATTGAGGCCCGGTTGAAGAAGGATGCCGCCATTGCTGCCCTCAGGGACCAGGCGCAGAGTTGATGCATTTTTCGAATCAGGTTCTCAGCCTTCCTATCGTCGGGCCACAAGCTATCCGCCAAGTCCGATGGAACCAGAGCATTAGAGATTAATGAGGTAACTGGGGTATCCACCAACGGATATTGGAGTAAATCCTCTATCTCTGGATCGAAGGAGTAAAACTTCTTGTCCAGTGCAGAGGGGCCCAGAGCCGCTGCTGGTTGCTGCCAGGGCCTCTTTATGTTTTCTGCAAATATTGGCACTGCAGGGATATTTTCTGATTCTCTTTGAGGCTCGTTAATGAGCCTAGCAGCGGGGAGGATACCCACATCCTGGCCAGCTATCTTTTGAGCAGTTGTCAAAGTCAGTGTGGTCCTGGCCTTGTTCAGAAGAACCCTGTAAAGGGATGCTTTGAATAAGCCTGTCATTACTGGTTGCTCAGGCAAGGTGGCTTCATCCTCTGATAGCTCATTCTCTGGATCAGAGAGGGCTTCCCTCATCTCTTGCTCCTCCTGCAGGGAGTCATGAAGAGAAGGGGCAGATGTAGGAGCTGCCCAAATATCCTGCCTGCTGGGGCGAGGTGGTAGTGGGGATTGGTGTTGTTGGGCGCCAATTGCTATGCCCTGAGCATATGCTGAGGCTATCATGTCCTGTAATGATGGTGACATGGTCTGCCAGTTATCTGCGGGCCCCCTGAGTAATGCTGCCGTGGGGGTAAACGTGGCTGCTGCCGGTTGAGGCTGGGAAGCAGGTCTGATCCAGTCTGCTCTCTGAAGCCCTTCAGATGGTGGGGGGGCGCTTAGTGGGCGATCTGGTGAGAGGTCCCCAGCACCTGTGAAAGTAGGCCCCTCAAAGGTGGCTGCTGGGAAAGGTGGGCCCAGCGGACTGAGGGTAGGTGGTATAATTGTGGCCAAGGGGCTAGGCCCCTGCTTTGGCTTGGCCTTCTCAAGCTGGGCCTCCAGAGCCCTTATTTTCCTCTCAGCTTCCTTTAGAGCAGTCGAGGATTGAGAGCTTTTCCCCTTTGATTTGGAGCTGGGCCCCTTGTCCTTACTTTTTGCTTTGGAAGAGGAGGCGGCCGGGGCGCTGTGGCTGGTTTGTTGAGACATGTTTTTGGAGCAACACCGAACCAAAACTCACGAGGTTGCTGATCAAAATAGAAATTAAAATGATGGACTAGGGAAACATGGTGTCCCCTAAATAACACATCATTAGCCCTTTACTCGTGATTGGCTGACTGCCGAGCAGAGCCCTCGTTGTCCTAGCAACGCCCAGAAACAACAGGGCGGTCCCGAGATAGGCTGAAAAGCCTAGTCATCCTCCCTTCTTTGCCTGGGCAAGATGGCGGCCGTGACGTCAGGCGGGAAAAACCTCTGCCCTTCAAATGGCCGGAGGGGAGTCCAGCGGCTATGGCCCTGCGCCAAAATGGCGGGCGCAACCTCGGGCGGCTTGGCGATCTCTTACTATCGCCCCCCCCGTAATTCGCCGATCGCTGCTTTCCTCGAGTGATCGGGGCTCCATGGGGTGCCAGGCATAAAAACCGCCAAACAGCTGATCTTTCTTCCTTTGCTGATGCGATCGGCAGGAACGCTGCAAGAGCCGCTGAGATCGCCCACAGCTATTCTCCCTTCTGGGGAGATTCTGTAAGATGAAGGCTCCACTAATTGGTAAGAACCGATACTCGGAGGCTCGCTGCGCTGGATAGATGGTTGGGGGGGGTCTGATCGCGGGCGTCAGGGACCCCAATCCAGCGATCCCTGTCAACAAGGCAATACTCCGGAGAGCAGTGGCCTCTCAGGGATTTGACGAGACGGAGAGCAATACCCCGGAGGGCAGTGGCTCTCGAAGATCCAGGTCTTCCTCCTAAAGGAAAAGGAGAGAGAATTTTTTTTTTTTAATTAGTAAGCAATATTATAAATCTCACTTTCTGTGAGAAGAAAACTCATAGTCCCTACTATAATAACTGAGGCCTTTTACCAGAACATGTGAGTTTAATCAGAACATGCCAACAGGGCAGGTACAGGCTTAAGAAATTACACAAGAGAACACAGACTTATATACAGGACGCCTTCTGAGGCAACTACCAATCACATACAAAGGAGGGTTCCCGCTTTAACAGTAACTATGCTTATGCGGCCAATCAGGACCCTGGAGAGGGATACGCGAGCTCGAATCTGACAGCCGGCTTATTGCTATGCAGACACAGCACTCCTGCCCCTTCGGCTGACACAGACATAATCTTTTAAATACCCAGGTCTGCGACAGATTCTCTCAGAGCGCCGGGGCTCTGTGGGATGTTCTGACCTCTCGATCTCGGCCGGATGGATTGGTTTGGGAGCCTGGCCCACCTCTTCTTCCCTGTGATACGCTGAGGAAAAGTTTCCTGAAGTTCCTGCAGCTGTGGGTGGGTCCTGAAGACACACCCCCTGGAACTCATTGGCTTCCCGATCTTCATGCCGATCCTCCCTATTAAGTCTAATCTGATCCAGGTGTCTTTTCCAAATTCGCCCGTCTCTTAGTTCTACCTCGAACGAACGAGGCCCCAGTTCCCTGCATACTATACCTTTCTCCCAATTCTTATGTCCTGAAAAGGCACGGGCAAATACCGCGTCTCCTACAGACACCTCACGTCTGGCAGCTTCTGGCCACTGTACTGTTCCCGCATACCCTGGGTGCAACCTGTCAAGTATGATCCGCAATTTGCGACCCATTAAAAGCTCCGCTGGCGTCTTTCCCGTGGTTACACATGGGGTGGTATGTTGAGCCATGAGCACATCAGCCAATCTAGCCTTCCAAGAGTTCTGGGGCAGCCGTTTGAGGGACTCTTTAACTGACCTAACTGCCCGTTCCGCCTGGCCATTACTGGCCGGATGCCAAGGCGAGGTCAAGGCATGTCTAATGCCAGCAGTGGCCAAAAAGGATTCAAAGAGGACTGATGTGAACTGCGGGCCGTTATCCGAGACTAGTAGGTCCGGGAACCCATGCGTGGCAAATAGGGTCATTAAGGATTCTATGATGGCCTGTGACTGAGTGGACTGCATCTGGGCCACCTCTACCCACTTGGAGTATGCATCCACGGTGATTAAAAATGTTTGCCCCATGAAGGGACCGGCCAAATCTATGTGCAAGCGTGTCCAGGGGCTAGCTGGTGGTTCCCATGTTAAAGGTTCCGCTCGTGGGGGTAAAGACCTGCTCTCCTGGCAAACAGCACAGTTAGCCACACATTGCTCCACTTCCTTATCTAATGCTGGCCACCACACGTAATCCCTGGCCAGACCCTTCATTCTAACTATTCCAGGGTGCCCCTTGTGCAGCAGGGACAACACCTGGTTCCTCAGCTTGCCTGGTATAACCACTCTGCCACCCCTTAATAGAACTCCTTTCTCTACTGAGAACTCTGTGCGACAGCGGAAAAACGGAATGAACTGGTCAGCTGGGGTAGAGAGTGGCCACCCCCTCAAAACCCATTGCCTTACCTGGGCCAGAATGCGGTCTTTCCCTGTCTCTCTAGATACCTCGGGGCAGCCAGTACAACTGGCCCGTCTGTCAAAGCAAAAACGGAGCTGGCCGGTGCAGGGTCTGTTAATTCTTCATGTACTGGGCACCTGCTGAGTGCGTCTGCATGTGCAATGTGACGACCCGGTTTGTATGTTAACGTGTAGGTGTAATTGGCCATAAAGACAATCCAGCGTGTCATACGTGGAGACAAGACAGCTGGGCTCTGGCGGTTACCTGAGAGTAACCCTAGCAAGGGCTGGTGGTCCGTCACTAACTCGAACCTTCTGCCATACAAATACTCGTGGAAACGGCGAACTCCCGCCACTAGGGCCAATGCCTCCTTATCTATTTGGCCATAGTTCCTTTCTGCTGCGGCCAAAGTCCGAGAAAAAAACGCCAAAGGGGCTTCCGAGCCATTTGGCAATCTGTGGCTGAGGACAGCACCCACTCCGTACCTGGAAGCGTCACAGGTGAGAACTAATGGCAGACTAGGGGAATACTGAGCCAGGACACTGTTTGAGGTGAGTATTCCTTTGACCCCTCTGAAAGAAGCTTCCTCCCGCTCCCCCCAGTGCCAAACAGACCGCTTGTCCAGAAGCCTATGCAACGGCTCTGCCACCGAAGCCTTGTGCGGGATAAACACCGCATAAAAATTCAAGAGACCCAGGAAAGCCTGCAGCTCCTCCTTCGACTGGGGTCTGGGGGCATCCCAAATGGCCCTAGTCTTTTCAGGGGTGGGATGGATTCCCTTTTCATCCACCCTGAATCCCAGGAAATCAACCTCTGGAACCCCAAAGACACACTTTTTCGATTTGAGCTTCAGTCCCGCTTCTTGGAATTTGAGCAATACCTTCTTAACCCTGCGAAGAAGTTCGTCCTCGGAACTCCCCGAGACCAGGACGTCGTCAAAGTAGGGCACCGTGCCTTCCAGCCCATACAGCAACCGTTCCATCAACCCCTGGAACAACCCCGGTGCAATAGAGACCCCAAATTGTAGCCTGTGGCACCTGAACACCCCCCTATGCGTTATGATCGCCTGGGCTTCTGCTGTCAAGGGGTCTACGGGGAGCTGTTGGTAAGCCTGGGATAAATCAAGCTTGGCAAAGATCTTACCATTACCCAGAGTGTGAAGTAACTGCTGCACCACTGGGAGCGGGTATGAGTGGTGAGCCAGGGCCTTATTAACAGTGCACTTATAATCCCCGCACAGTCTCAATCCCCCATCCCCTTTGAAAGCGATGACCAGTGGGGTCTCCCAGACAGCCTGGTCAACCGGCTCCAACACCCCTTGTGCAATCAGACGGTCCAATTCGGCATCAACTTTTGGCCGGAGGGGAATGGGCACCCTGCGGGGCTTCAGCCTCACAGCTGGCACTTTGGGATCAAGGCTAAAAGTAATCGGGGTTCCCGTGTAGCAACCCAGCTTGTCATCGAAGACGGAGGGGAATTCCTTAGTAAGCCCTTGAAATACTGATTCCCCTCTCACAGCGTTCACCCCCTCAACAGAAAAGCCCAAAGCCTTAAACCAGTCTAAACCCAGGAGGCTGGAGAATGGCCCGTCCACCACCATCAGAGGCAACCTGCCCATGAACGATTTGAACATGACAGGGAATCTCCCTTCCCCCAACACTGGAATGGGCGCCCCTTGGTAGTCCCGTAAAGTCACAGTACATGGCAGCAACCGATTCTTGCTCAATCCGGGCATGCATTTCTTGATGGTGGCCCAGGAAACCAATGAATGCGCGGAGCCCGTGTCCACTTGCATGGAGCAATTCACGCCTCCCAAACGAACTGTCACGGAGATCTTGTCAGAAGAGCCTGAGGTTTTCCTCACGAACGTAGAAGCTGGGCGCGGGCAGCTATAGATGGCATTGCAGTCATCCCTCTTAGTGGAAGAAAATCTCCTCTGCCAACGGGGATTGAAACCTTGGAACTCCCTCTGCTCTCTAGGGGCGGCTGGAGGGGACCTCCGGGAACGGCAGACTCTTGCAATGTGGCCCCTGGCCCCGCAACGCCGGCAAGCCGCTTCTTTAAACGAGCAATTTGACCTATAATGGTTTCCCCCGCAACCCCTGCAAGGGGACAGAGGGGCCCGGGGGCGGCTGGCAGGAGGCTCACGACCCCTAGAAGCACCCAGCCGGCATACCTCCTCCTCCTCAACTTCGCTGCCGCCCTCCTTTTCTGTAGCGGCTTTCGGGTTCTCTGGCACCGCTGGCACTTTAGCTGTTGCGTTCACCGAGCTGTCCATGGCTGCCAGGGATAGCGTGGAAAGCTCAAAAGCACGAGCTTCAGCTAAAGCTGTCTGAAAGGTCAAATCCCGGGTGGCCAGCAAACGGCGTTTAAGGCGGCCATCCCGGACTCCGAACACTAGCCTGTCCAGCAAGTAATCATTTAAATCTGTAAACTCGCAATATAATGCAGCCCGGCGGAGAGCGGCCACAAACTCATTAATGGATTCACCCTCTGCCTGGTTCCTCTGATAAAAAACGTAGCGCCGGGCACACCGTGACGGGGCAGGGGCATAGTGATCTTGGAGAGTTGATAGGAAAGTCTCCCAAGGCACATCATGGATAGAGACGGGAGCGAATAAAGCTCTGGCAGTCTCGAACATCTCGGGGCCGCAGAAACCGAGAAAATAAGATCTTTTGCGGTCCCCAGAAATCTCGGTATACCCATTTGAAATTAGAAAACAGTCGAAGCGTGCAACGTAGGAATCCCAGGTCTCCCCTTGTGGGTTGAAAGGGGGAAAAGTAAGCTGTACAGACATTGTCACTTACTGCAGACACAGATGCTGGATGGAAATGCAGGGCTGAAATCTCGTCGCCAGTATAATAACTGAGGCCTTTTACCAGAACATGTGAGTTTAATCAGAACATGCCAACAGGGCAGGTACAGGCTTAAGAAATTACACAAGAGAACACAGACTTATATACAGGACGCCTTCTGAGGCAACTACCAATCACATACAAAGGAGGGTTCCCGCTTTAACAGTAACTATGCTTATGCGGCCAATCAGGACCCTGGAGAGGGATACGCGAGCTCGAATCTGACAGCCGGCTTATTGCTATGCAGACACAGCACCTACATTATGACTGAGTTTTTAAGACTGAACCTGGGGAGGCAGAGGTGGGCGGGACATAATAAATATGTTAATTTTTAACTCAGTCCCTGCCAATGAGGCTGAAGAACAACCCACATTGGACTCTCCGAGCAGTGCAGGGGAGAACTCACAGGCTCCTGGCGATTGACACAAAGACATCTACCCAGCTTTCATGCCTCTAAAGACCCCTCACATCCTGGACATAAATTGCTTCAACTTCTACCCTCAAAAGGACGCTATAGGGCACTGCACACCAAAACAATTAGACAAAAGGACAGTTTTTCCCCAAATGCCATCACTCTGCATAACAACTAGCCGCCCTGAGTCCTTTGGGATTGGGTGGCATAGAAGTCGAATTAAATAAACTGTCAAATAATTTACCAAGACTGTATTACTATTATTCTTCTCTTCCTTGCTAGTATCTATCTCTTCCCACTTATTACTATGACCTTGCTGCTTGTATCTTTCAATTATATTGTTTTTGTTTCCTAGTATGATTTGATAGCTTATTAGTAACCTTGACAATCACTGTTGTATCTTTTTATTCTTGATATGAATATACTTTCATTCTCCTTATGTACACAGACAGCATATACACATAAGAAAATTTCCTTGTGTATCCAATCACACTTGGCCAATAAAGAATTTTATCTATTCTATCTTTTCTTTCTTTCTTTCTTTCTTTCTTTCTTTCTCTCTCTCTCTCTCTCTTTCTTTTTTTCCCTTTCTTTCTTTCTTTCTTTCTATCACCTACCTACCTACCTACCTACCTACCTATCTATCTATCTATCTATCTATCTATCTATCTATCTATCTATCTATCTATACATGCTGGATACCAAGCACCCAAATTTTGATCATGTGACTACAGAGATGCTGTGACAGTCATAAGTGCAATGACTGGTCATAAGTCACTTTTTCCAATATCATTGTAGCTTCAAAGGGGAGCTAAGTAAATGGTCATAAATTGAGGACCACTTGTACTGATTCACACAGAAGCATCCCTTTTATTTATTTTTATTTATTAGATTTGTATGCTGCCCCTCTCTGCCCCTCTACCAACCTTTTCGTCTCCTCCAAGCAACAAGACAGGCAGGCAAACTTGAGTTGCACACGTTCGGAGAAATCAATTTGAAATTAAGCTGATGGCTGCATGTCACCAAGGTCATTCCCAATCCACTTCTGCATTAAATCCCATTCAAAATGCTTACAAGAGAAAGGGTTTTAAAAAAAAGAAATAGAAAAAAAAGTGGGGAGGAGGCTTATAGCTGCCTCTTTTCCCCAACTTTACATCAGAAAATCAAAAAGTATCACAAGCCTGCAGATCAAGCCAGATGCTTCTACCAGTAGAAAAACCATTCTGTATATCCAAAGGAGCTCGGAGGGAAATTGAAACGCCTGTACAAAAGAGCTGCCTTTTCTATGAAACTGAGTTGTGAGAGATGCACAATGCAATAGCGATTCAATGCAATAGGTGGATTCAATAGCGATTCAGTGAAATTGCCTCAAACGTGACCTTTCTCAAATCAAAAATGAACTGTACAATCAGACACGTTCCAATAAGTGGCACATAAATAATTGCAAAGGTGTTACTATTTGTTTCGGAACTTCATCAGTTCAACACCTGCTCACTTAGGATTGTGCAAGAATTTGAATGAGATCCAGTCAAAATTTCTCCATCGACACCACTTTTCTTCATTGAACTAAGTTTTTTTTTTAAAAAAAACAAAACCCACACAATCAAATATTTATTTATTTTATTTTATTTTATTTTATTTTATTATTTTATTATTTTATTTTATTATTTTATTTTATTTTATTTTATTTTATTTTATTTTATTATTTTATTTTATTTTATTTTATTTTATTATTTTATTTTATTTTATTTTATTTTATTTTATTTTATTTTATTAGATTTCTATGCCGCCCTTCTTGAGGCGACTCAATATATAAGAAATGTAATAACTATAAAAATATGAAGATTTGCTAAAACATTTTAAAAGACCCCATGTACACTCACACACATTCATCCAATCTAATCATATCTCGTATCGGCCGGAGACAGTCTCATCACTCATGGTCCCCATGCCCGCTGGCAATGGTAGATTTTTAAAGCTTTACGAAAGACCAGGAGGGAGGGGGCAGTACGTATCTCCGGAGAGAGTTCATTCCAGAGGGCCAGGGCCACCACAGAGAAGGCTCTTCCCCTTGTCTGGCCGACCGGACCTGGAGAAGGCCGACTCTGTGGGACCTAACTGGCCACTGGGATGCATGAGGCAGAAGATGGTCCCGAAGATAATCTGGTCCTAAGCCATGTAGGGCTATGTAGGTCATAATCAGCACTTTAAATTGGGCCCAGAGACCAATTGGCAACCAGTGCAGCTCGCGGAATGATGTTGAAATGTGGGCAGATCTTGGCAGTCCCACTACGGCTCGCATTGGCTGCATTTTGCACAATTTGTAGTCTCCGAACAGTCTTCAAAGGCAGCCCCATGTAGAGAGCATTGCAGTAATCAAACCTCAAGGCGATAAGGGCATGAGTGACTGTGAGAAGTGATGCTCTGTCCAGATAGGGCCGCAACGAGCGCACAAGGCGTACTTGTGCGAACGGCCCCCTCGCCACAGCCAAGAGATGGTCTTCTAAGCTCTGCTGTGGATCGAGGAGGAGCCCCAGGTTGCAGATCCTCCCTGAGGGGGGCAAAGATCCCCCCCCCCCGGATAATGGACAGACAGTTGGTATTGTCCCTGGGAGGCAAAGCCCACAGCCACGCCATCTTGTTGGGGTTGAGTCTGAGCCTATTAACGCCCATTCAGACCCTGACAGCCTCCAGACACTGGCACATTACCTCCACATATGATCATTCCAAACAGAAATGGACAATTCAAGAACCTCCTGTGTTGCTCCCAACAGCCATTTCTGAAATCCAGATTGCATCTAATTCAACCACTCTACTGGATGGATTTTTCCAAAACAGTTCACATTGGTCAGCTGGACCACATCAAAAATTGTCTATTTGGAGATGGCAATTCAACTGAGATTCTGTCTGATTTGCATAGGCCAAGTGCTCTCCAAAACACCAGTGCAGTACAGCCCTATTGCAAAACTGTATTATATGCCGTGTCTGTAGGAAATGAAGTACAGAAATTCCTTTTTTGGATATGTAACTGTTAATCTCTGAGGGGTTATTTGAGCGAAAGGTGGGGGGAGGAAGAGTGCATGGTGCATATAAATGGAACATTCTCCCTATGGTTCCATCTCTTGCTTTTATTAATGGTCACAGACTCGTGTCCTTAGCTCACAGCAAGAGAAACTACTGCGTTTTTAAAAATGTGCATTGCACTGTGCTGATTATTCTAAAAGCAGCTGTTACAACGGGGCCCTCTCTTCCAATGCAAGGGAAGCAAAGGAAAGAAACATAAAGGATGCATTAATTAGACCTGCTTTTGACAGAGTAGGACAAATGGGAAACATGGCCAGGAACAACTTTCCAGGCTAATAACTGAACAAGATGCAGGAGAAATGTGCCTGCTTCGTATTTGGAAATGAGCTGACCTCAATTTATGCTCCCCAGAACTAATTTCTGAATCTGAATATAGTCTTTTTCTGGTTTGTCTGTTTCTCAAGATGAAATGCTCCCATTCAAAAGTTGAATGAGAGAGAGTCTGCTTCACACTGTGGCTCAGGGGCCAGAAGGTACCCAAATCTTCAGTCCCCTGGCTATTGCAGGAGATAACCAGACTGAGGGAGGGGTCAAACGCATCATAAGCCACAAGTCTCTGCATGCCCACAAGAGATATAAGTCCAGCCCACCTTGAATGCTTTTCTTATCTCCCACTCATTTCCCTTGACCGTTAGTTGGTCAGATTTTTATAGGAAACTTCAGCTTGCAATAAACATTTATACTCATTTCAACTGCCTGAATCTCCCAATTTCCCCAGTGCTTGACAGCAGTCTTTGTCCACATGGACAGCACACCCATCATCGAAAGCATTTACCATAGGAAAAAAGCAGATAACCAGATGTGGGGGAATATCTAGCTAGAGTGGGTAAAGAAGTGAAGAGACTGGTGAGCTTAGACCAAGACATGACTCAGACCTGATCTCTTCCAAATCCCTTAAACCCTTATATCTCTTGTGGGCATGCAGAGACTTGTGGCTTATGATGCGTTTGACCCCTCCCTCAGTCTGGTTATCTCCTGCAATAGCCAGGGGACTGAAGATTTGGGTACCTTCTGGCCCCTGAGCCACAGTGTGAAGCAGACTCATCCCTTAAACCAGGGGTGGGCAAAGTTGGCTCTTCTATGACTTGTGGACTTCAACTCCCAGAATTCCTGAGCTAATCATGCTAGCTCAGGAATTCTGGGAGTTGAAGTCCATATGTCACAGAAGAGCCAACTTTGTCCACCCCTGCCTTAAACCCTTCTTTATATCTGGTTGTCTCCAAGAGAATTCCAATCTGGCAACATTCTTGTAAACAGGCAAGCAGCAATAAAGAAGCTTCTCTGATCAATTCAGGATGTTGCTCTGCTTCCTTGCGCCTGACACCAGCAATTGCTAGTGTAGATATCCCCTTAGTTGAACTACAGGTAATTCTCAACTTATTCTCATAAGTTGTAAGGTTGTAAAATGACCAATCTAACTTTAGAGGGTTTTTTGTGGTGATCATTAAACCAAGGCTGAGTTTTTAAATGGCCACCACGTTTTTTAAAGTGAATGTCATAGTTGTTAAGTTCACTATGGGGCAATTTTGCTGAAACTGGAAGTAAATGCTGGATGTGTCATAAAACACAGTCACATGACCTTGGAACACTGTAATTTTGCCATGTTGCCAAGCACCTAAATTCAACAACAGGATCACAGAGGGAACCAGTTGTCACCTTGAATCCAAGTCGTAAGTTGCGTGCAGTTGAGTCCATCATAACTTTCAACGGATGCCAAGTGACCAGTCGTAAGTCAAGGACTATCTGTATTTTTTTTTCCACCCAGGGCTGTCCTTCCATGGAGAGAGAGAGCAAAGCAATTCATTGACAAGACCTCCTGCCCTTCTGCTCTCTTTCTAAAGAGCCTGCAGGCCCCGATTAATAAAGAGTCGCCCTGGTCCACCTCCTGCTGCCTCGCAATTCCTCTGCTCCCCATTAAAAAACATTGCAGCCCATTCAGCTATGGTTAATAGCTATACCACGGGCATTAGCAAACAATGCTAAGTAGTATATGGCTTGTTAATAAAGCCCAATTAATCCTTGTTTTGTGCCTTTGTGGGGCAATCTATTTTGTTTCTTTCCTGTAATTCGTCCCACGATATGGGACTTTGTGAGAAGGGGAAGTGGGAGGGAATCTTATTTATGCAATAGCGGATATCTAGATTATCTCGGTTTTGCTTTTTCCTGTGAGACACTTGTCTTGTCCTAATCCAAAGTCCCCTTTCTCCCAGGAGACAACCGACAGGGAGTCCTGCACTTACAATCATTCATTTAATGACCATTCAAAGGAACAATGGCACTGAAAAAGCAACTTATGGTCATTTTAGACACTTGTGCTTATTACAGCATGCCCATGGTCACGTGATCAAGGTGTGGATGCTTGGCCATGTGTTTATGATGGTTGAAGTGTTCCGGAGTCATACGATCAGCATTTACTGCCAAAAAAGCCAACACAGTTCTAGGCTTCATTAACAGAGGGATAGAATCAAGATCACATGAAGTGTTAATACCACTTTATATGGCCTTGCTAACGCCACACTTGGAATACTGTTTTGGTTGCCACGATCAAAAAAGGATGTTGAGACTCTAGAACAGTGATGGTGAACCTATAGCACAGGTGCCACAGGTGGCATGTGAAGCCATATCTGCTGGCATGCGAGCCATTGCCCTAGCTCAACTCCAACATACATGTGGGTGCTGGCCAGCTGAATTTTGGCTCATACAGAGGCTCTGGGAGGGCTTTTTTTGGCTTCCAGAGAGCCTCAGGAAGACGTTTTTACCCTCCCCTGGCTCCAGGAAAGCCTTTGGAGCATGGGGAGGACAAACAAACCTACTGGGCCCACCAGAATTTGGGAAACAGGCCATTTCTGGCCTCCAGAGGGCCTCCATGGGGTCGATGAAACTGTTTTTGCCCTCCCCAGGCATTGAATTATGGGTGTGGGCACTTGTGCATGTGCAATAGCATGCACACACACTCTTTTGGCACTTGAGGAAAAAAGGTTCGCCATCACTGCTTTAGAAAAAGTGCAAAGAAGAGCAACAAAAATGATTAGGGAACTGGAGGCTAAAACATATTAAGCACAGTTGCAGGAACTGGGTATGTCTACTATAATGAATAGAAGGAGCAGGGGAGACATGATAGCAGTGCTCCAATATCTTAGGGGTTGCCACAAAGAAGAGGGAGTCAAACTATTTTCCAAAGCACCTGAGCGTAGAACAAGAAGCAGTTTAGTGGAAGCTGAACAAGGAGAGAAGTAACTTAGAACGAAGGAGAAAATTCCTGACAGTTAGAACAACCTCCCAAGGTCCCTTCCAACTCTATTGTTGATGTTGTTGTTGTTGTTGTTGTTGTTATTATTATTATTATTATTATTATTATTATTATTATTATTATTATTATTTAAGACCTTCTGACAAGCAAAGTCAAGGAGGGAAGCCAGATCCACTTAACAATCACGTTACGGATGTAACAACTGCAGTGATTCATCTAACTGTGGCAAGAAAGGTCATAAAACGGAGCAAAGCTCACTTAACAACTGTCATGTTCAACAAAGGAAATTCGGGGCTCAGTTGTGGTCATTGGCAAAATACGCTTTGCACACAGTAAGCAAGGTATTTGGGGCTCTATTACCCCCAAATTAAAATGTTGGGGAGAGGGAACATTCTGCTGATTTAAGAAAATATCAGGAATCTTTTACATTCTGAAATCTTGAGTGTCTCTGACAAGTTTACCATCAGGAAATATAACTTTTATAAACTCCAATACTAACACACCTAATGCGAGTCTCAGACTAATGTGTGGATCCAAACATGACTGTCCACTTTGCACTTCGTGAATGTTCCTTTATCTGTTCCTTTACAGATAACACAAACACACCCAAAAGATTTGCAGGAAAAATGTGTTTAGCAATGTGTTGCCAAAGAGAATACATTTGAAGACGTGTGTTTTGTCTATAAAGATTTGCACAGTGTTGTGTGCATGCTGCTATACATTGTTTTATGCAGCTTTTCCTTAATTACAGATTAGTTTCCCCCCCCCCAAAAAAAATTGGGGGAAACGTGAATGAGCACAAAGTAGCAGCAACTATTGTCTAAGCATGTGCATTGTTCTACAGTAGTTTAATGGCAGAACATTTTCCTTACATGAAGAACCAGTGTTCAAAAATGTTACGCAGCCCATAATGAGAAGATCTCACTGGAGAATTTGAAGACCCATGGGCTGAGTCCATGTAAACAATATTGGATTTTATTCCTTTCTGAGATTGATTAAAGTAGTTGCCCATCTCATTTTCACCTGACTCTAGGCAGTTTCCAATAAAACAAAAGAAAACAAAGCAAGCAATTGATACAAGAAAAATAAAAGCACACAGCAGCTGGATTGTCCAGACTAACATTTAGATTTTATCATTTGTGTGTGTGTGGGGGGGGGGTTTCTCATCACATCTTTATCTTGTTATTATTTTGTGTCAAGGGTTCCACTGATTGAAAATACTGTAGTTGCATCTACCTAAATAAAATTGTGCCTGGGGAAAACAGAGATACATGGAGTGCAAACACGTACAGATGTGCTTTTAGTGAAAAACACCCAAACTTCCTTTATTCGGTCCCAAAAGTGCTTTTTCAGGAGGCAACTGGACTTTCTTGCTTTTTTCTTTTGAAGACATTTCGCTTCTCATCTCAGAAGCTACTTCAGCTCTGGAAGGATAGTGGCGAATGGAAGGATTTCAAGAAAGTCCAGTTGCTTCCTGAAAAAGCACCTTTAGGACAACCATAACTTATTTATTTATTTTACTTGTTTATTTTGTCAAGTACACACTGTTGGTATACAGAGATATAATAATATATGATACTATTAAAAGAGAAACTTTAGGACAGGGGACGGAAGGCACTCTGGTGCACTTATGCACATCCCTTACTGACCTTTTAGGAATTGGGAGAGGTTAACAGTGGATAATCTAAGGGTAAAGGTTTGGGGGTTAGGTGGTGATGCTATAGAGTCAGGTAGTGAGTTCCATGCATTAGTTACTCGGTTACTAAAGTCGTATTTCCTGCAGTCGAGTTTAGAGCAGTTTACTTTATGTTTGTATCTGTTGTGTGTTTGTGTGTTGTTGTGGTTAAGGCTGAAGTAGTCATTAACAAGAAGAATGTTGTAACAGATTATTTTATGGGCTATGCTTAGGTCGTGTTTAAGATGATGTAGTTCTAAGCTTTCTAGGATTGTAAGTCTAGTTGCGTTGGGTATTCTGTTACGAGTGGAGGAGTGGAGGGCTCTTCTAGGAAAGTGTCTCTGAACATTTTCTAGGGTGTTTATGTCCGAAATGTGGTGCGGGTTCCAGATGACAGATGAGCTGGGTTGGTATTCAAGGATTGGTCTGGTGAAAGTTTTGTATGCTCTGGCTAGTAGTGTGTACATAGGATTAGGTTAAAACACTTGAAGCCTTTTTGGCCATGTTGTTGCAGTGGGCTTTGGCACTTGGGTCATTTGATATGAGTATTCCAAGGTCTTTAACAGAATGAGGGTTGTCTGCAAGGTCTTGTTTATTCAGCTTAGATACTGATGGAACTTGGATGTCTGAGAATATCTTCAGACCTCTAGCTATACAATTTGGGATGGATGCCCATTGAATGGTGTGGGAGTAGGAATGGATTTCTAGAGAAAAAAATTACAGACTACAGGAAACAAGAGCATTGCTCAGGTGACCCTAAGGACATAATATTTATATGCATCATACTAGTAAAAGAGAAACATTAGGACAGGGGACAGAAGGCACTCTGGTGCACTTATACATGCCCCTTACTGACCTCTTAGGAGTCGGGAGAGGTCAACAGTGGATAATCTAAGGGTAAAGTTTTGGGGGTTAGGTGATGATACTACAGAGTCAGATAGTGAGTTCCACGCATCAATTACTCGGTTACTAAAGTCATATTTCCTGCAGTCGAGTTTAGAGTGGTTGTGGTTGAAGCTGAAGTAGTCATTGACAGGAAGAATGTTGTAGCAGATGATTGCAGCAATCTCCAAGAGCTTGAAGGACCCTCTAAAGGGATGCAAATGACCAGCTGTCTGCAAGGAATAAAAATCCTTCCATTCCCCACTATCCGTTCAGAGCTTCTGGGATGAGAAGTGAAATGTCTTCAAAAGAAAAAATCCAGAAAGTCCAGTTGCCTCCTAAAAAAGCACCTTTGGCACCTGGATGACTGAGAATCTCTACTGACTTCCTTCACTGAGCAAGGCCACCTTGCCTAAAGCATCTCAAGACAAGGTTTTGCACCTATGCAGATAATCATTATTTCTCTAAGACCCTTTGCAGCAAGACCCAGAGAAACATAGAAGATTGGCAGCAGAAAAAGACCTCATGGTCCATCTAGTCTGCCCTTATACTATTTCTTGTATTTTATCTTAGGATGGATCTATGTTTATCCCAGGCATTGTTACTGTGGATTTACCAACCACGTCTACTGGAAGTTTGTTCAAGCATCTACTACTCTTTTAGTCAAATAATATTTTCTCACGTTGCTTCTGATCTTTCCCCAACTAACCTCAGATTGTGCGTTTTTTTCCTATTAAAAACACTATTAAAACACTATTTAACCCTTTAACATATTTAAATGTTTAGATCATGTCCCCCCTTTCCCTTCTGTCCTCCAGACTATACAAATTGATTGGCTTCTCCTCTCTCCCAGATATTTAAATGTTTCAATCATGTCCCATACATATTTAAAACATATTTAAATGTTTTGATCATGTGGCCCCTTCCCCTTCTGTCCTCCAGACCATGCAGAGTGTTCGGTTTCTTCTCTCTCTCAGATCACCCCCTATTCGTAGATCCCATCAAAACCGCTCCACTGAGTTCGGAAATGTGTTCCAACGCTGAAGACTCTGCTGTGTAAACAAGACAGCTCTTGGACCGCCATGCAAGTAAATTATCCAGCAGGGTTGTAAGGCATACTGTTTTCCATTTGAATTCAGACAGCAGGTTATCTAGGCAAAAGCAGGATGAGTTTTGGAGCATGAAGAATCTATTTTAGGAAGAGGCATATTTAAGGAGATCTGCACAGTGGGATAAAGGGTGACCCCATCAGCTCAAGCAAAAGACATGGTGTTCGAATGCAGAAGCGTCTGCAGTACGAAATCCAGAATATCAATTCTGCGAGATTGCTAGAGAATCTGGTGGGTCCTGAGAGGCTGGGGAGCTAATTCAGCTTGACAAGAGAGATGAAAGAATTTCACTACCATTTTCAGAGGGAGAGATTTGACAGAGTTGTCAAAAAGGACCATATCCGTATCACAGAGATTGATGTTAAATGCAGCTCACGAGTATGTATCTTTCACTGAACAAAATGGAACTTTTTTTAAAAAAGATGTTTGTGAAAGTATTACCTGGAATAAAAATATGTACTTTTAACGTTGCCTAGAAAAAGTAGAATTGAGAAAAATGAATGCTATTCTGAGAATATATTCAGCTATCCAATATATTCGGGGGGGGGGGGGGGGGGTTTCACTATCATAGCCATTTCCCCAATCCCCACTGCTCTCTCTCAAAAATGTTGTAGAACAGTCAGAGTTGCAAATAAAACAACAATCTGTCAAAAATCTACCCAGCAGACTGAAAGACTGCACTGTCCACAGAGACTGTGAAATGGAACAGATGTGTTGTGAACTGCACACCCTTAATCCCTGATTAGTTACATTATAGGGTTCCACATTCTTGCACCAGCCAAAATAGATTACGGGAGTAAATCCAAAGAAACCCAAGACATTCCTCATGGCTGATAGCACGAGGCCTTACCCAAGAGAAGGGATCTTGATTCCTAAGCTTCCTTTGGAACAATCAAGAGAGAATTGGTTTGATGATAAACTAGTCTTTCCCTAGCTGGATGTTGTTGGTGTGATATTATTATCTTTTTGGCAATGAAGTGAATCTTCTACATGTGGTGTTAGAGAATTACAGAATAACAAAGTTGGAAGAGGTGTTGGAGGCTTTATAGACCAATCCCCTGCTGAAGAAGGTTGTATTTCTTGAGAAGCTCGGGAAGATAAATCTATCTCAGCATCTACTTCTGTCCTACTATTGCAGCACCATTGAGATTGTCCTGACATATGGCATTCTTGCATGGCATGGGAGAAGCTCTGCAGTGGACAAAAAAGCTCTACAGAAAATAATTAAAACTGCCCAAAATATCATTGGGCTCCAGCTACCAGCCCTGGATGATATCTCCGCATCTCACTGTTCTAGGAAGTTGCCCAACATTCTCAGAGACTCTTCTCATCCTGCTTACAATCTTTTTGGACTGTTGCCTTCTGGCAGAAGATACAGAACAATTAATACTCAGACCGCACGCTTTCTGAATATATTTTTTTATCCCAGAGCTATATTTGCACTCACCAATGAACTAAAGAGTCACCATCAGTGAGTTGTTGGACAACATTACTTGGTCTGTCGTGTGAATGTTTGGGTGGTTCAGGATGAGGGGGTGTTTGGGGATTGTTATGTGAATTGGGCATTATGTAAATTTCGTTGTATGGGTATACAATGACAATAAAGTATATTAAATTATATTAAATTATTAAATTAAATCCCAGACAAATGGCTGTGTAAGCTCTTCTTGAAAACCTCCAGTGATGGAGCAGACATAACTACCGGAGGCAACCCATTCCACTGATTAACTATTCTCATTGTCAGGAAGCTTTTTCTTAGTTCTAGATTAGATTTCTCTTTGCTAAATTTCCATCCATTATGTCTTGTTTTATCTTCAGGTGCTTTGATGATCAGGTTATCTGCCTTTCTTTTTGACAGCTCCTCAAATATTGGAAGACAGCTATCATGTCACCTTTAATTCTCTTCGTTAGACTAGCATACCCACTTCCAGCAACCATTTTCATAAGTTTTAGCCACCAGCCCCCTAATTATCTTTGTTGCTCCTCTCTGCACTCTTTCTTTTTTTCTATTATGGTGACCAAAACTGGTGTAATATTCTGAGTGTGATCTTGCCAGTGCAGTATAAAGAAGTACTAACACTTCACATGATCCTGATACTAAATGTATCAATGCAAAACATAAATAAATATTTATGTGATGTTAACAGTTCTAGACATTTCCATTTTTTTTCACCTTGAAACCTGTGCTAGTGCCTTCATCTGCCTCACTAATAAATTATCGTATTTTTCGGAGTATAAGATGCACCAGAGTATAAGACGCACTTTAGTTTTGAGGGAGGAAAATGGGTGGGGGGGAAATCTGCTTACCGGGTGTTTATCTGGCTGGTGTCCTTAGCCAGCACATTATTTTATCCCCTGGTTAGGGCTTTAAAAAACCATTATTTGGAGAGAGTAACAATGAAATAGCTTGCAAGCCAGTAAGAGCTGGGAGCATTATTAGCATCTGGAAAGAAACATTCGGAGCAAATAGAGCAATAGAAAAAAACCCTCCAAAGACTTAGGGCTTGGAAAATATTCTTTGCAGAGAGTAACAATGAAAGAGCTTGCAAGCTGGTAAGAGCTGGGAACATAGTTAGCACCTGGTTAGGGCTGGAAAGAAACTTATTTGGAGCAAGTTAGAGCAATGAAAAAACCTTGCAAAGACTTAGAGCTTGGGGAACATTCTTCGCAGAGAGGAACACTGAAAGAGCCCGCAAGGTAAGAGCTGGGAAGATTGTTAGCAGCTAGTTAGGGCTTGGGGAAAGCTACATTCAGAGTATAAGACGCACCCAAATTATCAGCCTCTTTTGGGAAAAAGGTGCGTCTTATACTCCAAAAAATATGGTATTGTTTATGGGGCTCTCACAAAGTTTCATGTTTGCAACAAGAAAGTTCATTTGTGGTCTTCTGCACAGTTTTAAGTCTGCTCTCTACCCCATACCCTGCTTCCTTATTTCTAGAGAAGAGTCTTCTGTGTGCTGGCGTCACTGTAAAAATTCATTCCGACAGGGATAAAACTGAACAGGGAAAAATAACAAGCTAGAAGAGATAATGAAGCTCTCCCATCTTTCAACTCACTTTCACATCTCAGTGCTGAAATGCCTTGTTTAACTGCAATCAGAGTAAGTGTAAATGGCATCCAAGAGAGGAAGAGCTTTCTGAAACTATTTTAGTTACTCAGAAAGATATTTAGAGCAGTAGTAATGAGGAAGATGCTTTGGGTGTTGGCCTAGATGGGCATCTGAGAAGACTAAATGAAAAGGAATGTAAACCACATCTCTAGCTCCCACCCACCCCCACCCACCCCTTTTATTAGCATACAACGTAACATGCTCATTATATATTTCCAACCATGGCAACTTTAAGACGTATGGACTTCAACTCTCAAAATTCCTCAGCCAGTCAGGCTGGCTGGGAAATTCTGGGAATTGAAGTCCACATGTCTTAAAAGTTGCCAACATTGGGAAACCCTTGCATAGACTATACAGTGTCAAAATATTTTTCAGCACAGTCCTCACTAGCATGCTAAGTATCAGATGGAAGCCGTATGGTGAGGTGCCAATATTACAAAAACACATCAAAATCCTAGTATTCCAATGCCGAATTTCTTCTCAATTTTTAAAAAACGATTTACCTTTAACTGGAAGGGTGGTGGTGGAGATTGTTTGGTATTCTTTTCTCCATCCCACACCCTACTCCTTAAGGAGAGAACATCTTGTTGAAATCCTTATGGGTGAATTTATTATTGTTATCATTATCGTTATCGTTATCGTTATTTATTAGATTTGTATGCCGTCCTTCTCCCAAGACTCGGGGCAGCTCACAGGATACAAAAACAACACAACTAATCTAATTAATTAAAAATTACTACTAAAATCCCATATATATTAAAATCAGTCAGCCAATTCATTCACAACACATCTCAAATTAAACATCTCAAATTAATACTTATTTGGGATGAGATGTCCAGGATTGGGTCTCAATGTTGTACTTTCACAGCACAAGTAGGCTTCCTAAATCCTAAGTGAACACTTCCCATAGATTAGAAATGAGAAAAGCCACAGAGGATGTTGAGTGCAATTTGGAAAGTGAGGGTAGCAATGCTTTCCTCTGAAAACTTCACCTGGAAACCTTATGTCCTACCTTGGAATCCCTTCCTGATCATCCTAAGGCAGTGATGGCGAACCTTTTTTGGCTCAGGTGCCAAAAGAATGTGTGTGCGTGCGATAACTCATGCGTGTGTGCCCACACCCATAATGCAATGCCTTCACCCACCACGCATTTGCACATATCTCACTGAAGCCTCCAGACTTCCAGTTGGCCTGTTGGATCGTTTTTCATTGTCCACAGGCTTCAGGGGGCTTTCGAAACCCCCCTGAACCCTGGGCAGCATCCTCACGCGTGCTGAAGCTGACACAGGGCAATGCCTCGCGGGCCCTCAGATATGGCTCTGTGTGCCACCTGTGCCCTTGTTATTTATTATTAAACCCCATTGCTTTCCCCCCCCTCCTTTCTCTCTTTCCCTCCTTTCTCCCACTTTCTGGGGTGCTTCTCCACCGCTCCCCACCCAAGTCCAGCCCCCTCGCCTATTCCTTCTGCCATCTTTTTTTATCACTGTCTCCTTCTGGGGGCTTCTAGAGCCTGGGGAGAGAGAGAGAGTTCATGCCAGTTGCCCCCCCACCTTTAGCCAGCTGCCGGGCTTGCTGGCTGGATCTCCTTCCCTCTCCTGATCCTCCCCTCCTCTGTCTCCTCATTTTATTGCCCCATGTGTTGTGCAAGGAAGCAGATTTGCTAAAGAGATCCACTTGCGAAGGCAGCAGGGAAAGGAGGAGGAGGAGGAGGTGGAGGAGGAAGAGGAGGAGGAGGTGGTGGAGGAGGAGGAAGAGGAGGAGGTGGAAGAGGAGGAGGAGGAGGTGGTGGTGGAGGAGGAAGAGGAGGAGGAGGTGGTGGAGGAGGAGGAAGAGGAGGTGGAAGAGGAGGAGGAGGTGGAAGAGGAGGAGGTGGTGGTGGTGGAGGAGGAGGAAGCGCAGGAGGCGGAGGAGATGGTGGTGGTGGTAGAGGAGGAGGAAGAGGAGGAGGAGGAGGAGGTGGAGGAGGAAGAGGAGGAGGAGGTGGTGGTGGAGGAGGAAGAGGAGGAGGTGGAAGAGGAGGAGGAGGAGGTGGTGGTGGAGGAGGAGGAAGAGGAGGTGGAGGAGGAAGCGGAGGAGGAGGAGGTGGTGGAGGAGGAAGAGGAGGAGGAGGTGGAAGAGGAGGAGGTGGTGGTGGAGGAGGAGGAAGTGCAGGAGGCGGAGGAGATGGTGGTGGTGGTAGAGGAGGAGGAAGAGGAAGAGGAGGAGGTGGAAGAGGAGGAGGTGGTGGAGGAGGAGGAGGAAGAGGAGGAGGTGGAGGAGGAAGCGGAGGAGGAGGAGGTGGTGGAGGAGGAGGAAGAGGAGGAGGAAGAGGAGGAGGAGGTGGAAGAGGAGGAGGTGGTGGTGGTGGAGGAGGAGGAAGTGCAGGAGGCGGAGGAGATGGTGGTGGTGGTAGAGGAGGAGGAAGAGGAAGAGGAGGAGGAGGAGGAGGTGGTGGAGGTGGAGGAGGAGAAAAGGGAGAAAGAGGAAAGGAAAGAGACGAGGGAAAAGGAAAGAAAGAAGAACTGGGAGAAGGAGAAAAGAAAAGAGGAGACTTCACTCTCCTCTTTTGCTGTCGGCTGCTTCCTCTTCTTCTCCTCTTTTCTTTTCTCCTTTCAGTTGCAGTCACGGAGGAAAGGGAGGAGGAGGAAAGGAAGGAGGCGAGGGAAAAGGGAAGAAAGAAGAACCCTCGCCTGCCCTCAGATATGGCTCCGCGTGCCACCTGTAGCATGCGTGCCATAGGTTCGCCATCACTCTCCTAAGGGATATTGCTATCACTGAGCAATACACAAACTGCAAGGAATTGGTTCCCATATGAATTGCAATACCAAACTTGAAAGAACAAGGGTGAGAAGCTGTCAAGCTTACCCTGCACAAATGCCCCAGGAAGGAAATAATATGCAACAGGTGAGAGACTCTGAACAACCCAGCCTGAGCCCAGAAACAAGTTCAGGACAGGTGAGTGCTTGGTTGAAAGAGCATCGAGGAACTGAAGGGCTGTGGATTAGACTTGGAATTTGAAAAATAAAAAAATACTAGAGGAAGGCAAGGCATTTTTTGTACCGTTGCCAAGAAACCCAATGCATGACTGCATGGATGCACTCATGAAGCCATCAGGGGTCAAGCTCGATTTGAATACTTGTCCTTAACTCCAAGGAACAAAAAGGAAGGGGATACAAAGAAGGGGCAAAAAACACCCCAGCAACAATTGAGAAGCAAAGCAGAAAGTGCAAATGAATCAATCCAAGTGCAACTGATGAGGGAAGAAGATCTGGTGGAGTTAATTTCCTCTATTTCAGAAGCTGGTGTGGAACAGTTAAATAAGGCTTGACCCCAAAAACGGGTTTGTTTTTTTATCAGAAAACCATTTATATCCACTATCTGCAAAGTGGAGAAATCAAGCATCCAAACTCTCCTTAATTCTGAACAGGGAACAACATGTCGCCAAAAACGAATGCCAACTTACCTGAGATGTTGGTGGTGATCTCGGTCAGAGCAGTTTGACCGAAGCCCTTGCCGGTTCTTGCTCTGACTGAAAAAAGGTAAGTTGTCCCAGGATGAAGGTTGGAGAAAACATGGTAAGTTTCATTTCGGAGCTTGGAGACGGTGCGTCGTGGGCCAGGCACATTGACTGCGGGGTCAAAGGATTCAATGCTCTGGTAGCTGATCTAGGATAAAGGGATATGCTTTAAGACGTCATCAGAATGCAGGAAATTGTGATTTATTTATTTGTTTGTTTCTTTATTTATTCTTTATTTATTAGATTCTTATGCCGCCCTTCTCCTGAGACTCAGGGCGGCTAACAACAAGCAAATGTGAAGCATACAAGAAATCTAATATTAAAACACTCTAAAAACCTCAGTACTAAAAACATATAAAAATCTAACTTAATTTATATTCGAAAACCCCAATTCATTTAAAACCAAACATCCACATTCATCCTGTCATATTCGATCACAGTAGATGTTAAAATTCAGTGTCCCCAGGCCTGTCAGCAGAGGTGTGTTTTTAAGGGGAGGGGAGGGGCAGTATGAATCTCCAGAGGGAGTTGATTCCAAAGAGCCGGGGCCGCCACAGAGAAGGCTCTTCTCCTAGATCCCACCAGATTGCATTGGCTGGCTGATTTATTATTATTATTATTATTATTATTATTATTATTATTATTAATAATAATAATAATAATAATAATAATAATAATAATAAGATTTGTATGCCGCCCCTCTCCGTAGACTCAGGGTGGCTCACAACAGTGATAAAACAATATACAATACCAAATCTAATATTAAAGTCTAAAATAACAATTTTACATTAAAAACCTAAAAAAAAACCTTATATAAAAAGCATATACACAAACATTCCATACATAAAACTACATAGGCAAGGGGAGATGTCTCAGTTCCCCCATGCCTGACAGCAGAGGTGGGTTTTAAGAAGTTTACAAAAGGCAGAAGTTTATCTGCTTGTTGAATTTATATAGCCTCTCCCTTATATGAACTATGTTCCAGTGCTATTGTCAATTATTGCCAATGATACGGAAAGCCTATCTTGTCATTATATTGACCAAACATCCTATTCTTCTTTTCTATTTAAGTCTAAAGGTTACTTGCTCTACTCTCTGTGTATCTAGGGTAAAGGTTACTTACTCATCCAGCTCTTCTATTGTTCTAGCTAAGAGTAAAAGGTTAAATGAACATTCATTTTCTTGTCAAACTATTTACTAAGTCCGCACTACTATTACTACTAGTTTTTTTCTTATCATTCCTATCACCCATCTCCTCCCACTTATGAATGTATGACTATAACTTGTTGCTTGTATCCTTAAATTTTCTATTAATATTGATTGTTTCCTCATTGCTTATTTGACCCCTATGACAATAATTAAGTGTTGTACCTCATGATTCTTGACAAATGTATCTTTCTTGACAAACGTACACTGAGAGCATATGCACCAAAGACAAATTCCTTGGGTGTGCAATCACACTTGGCCAATAAAGAATTCTATTCTATTCATGTGCTCACCTGCTTGCTTGATATGCTCTATCCGTATACCATTACATCTGTTACTAGTTAGCTATCTTTGGGGTAAGTCAGTCATTGTAATTGTGTACACAAGAATTTTGTTATAAAAATAAACAGCAAGTCCTGAGCAAGACAGATCTCTGAACCCAAAGAGAGAGATCTGAACGGCATATTCAGAAAGAACAGTTCTCTGAACAACAGAGGCATCGTGCCCAGAGAGGTCTTCCTAGCTCGGAAATGCTTTTCTCAGAAAACCATGTCTCCATGCCTATGATTCCTACATTCCAGATGTGGCTTCAAGCAGGACTATATATTGCAACACAGCATGAACCAATTTTTTTTTTTTAAAAAAAACAAATCTTTGCACAAGAAATGTGCAAGACTGGGGCAAATTTAACTTAGCATTTTTCTTCCTGATGACGATTTTTCTATGGGTAGGGTATTATTTGGTAGAGGGGAATATTCCATCAAAAGCAAGAATCTGCACAGGACCCAGAGTGGCTCTCGGCCAAGCTAACTGATCATCACAGCAAGAGATGTAGAGAACTTTTCGGATACAGCCAGGGAAACAGATTGCATCCTGCCGTTGAGACAATAGACTTGGAAAGAACTATAAAGTTGCCCTTAATTGTCAAGACTATTAAAGAAAGAGAGAAGGAAGAGAAAAAGGTTTCCTGAATTACAATAGAACCTATGCCAGTTCTCCGAGAGGCAGCCTTCAGCCTGGCGGGGAAGAGCTGTGCAGATAAGCATCAAGCTTTCTCAGTCGGCAGTTTCCGCGCTCCAATAATTTTTGTTGATGCCAGAGAGGGCAAAGGCATGGGATAAAAAGCCGAATGAGGAAAGGGAGGTTTTGCCTGGCTGCGTTTGGGAGAAGCCAAAACACACGCAGAGACAGGCCTATTCAAAAAACTATCTGACGACAATAATGAAGCAAAGAAAAGACGCTCCGCTCGGCACCTGGCTGAGAATAACAGAAAAGCCAATCAATTATTGCCATGCTTGCCTGACAGACAAAGCCCACCCCGATCATTGTGCAAGTCCTTGAAGCTGAAAGGCAGCTTCTGTCCACCTTCCCAGGCATTTACCTGCCATTAATGCTTAAGAGATCCCTTTCTATGAGAAGGAACGGCAGAATCTGAGGCCGGTGTGAAAAGTGGGAACAGCCTACAACACACATGCGTGCCACAGGTGGCATATGGAGCAATATCTTCCGGAACGTGAGCCATTGGCCTAGCTCAGCTCCAACACGCGTGTGTGTATCGGCCACCTGATTTTCAGCTTGCATGGAGACCCTGGAGGGGGTTTTCGGCTTTCGGGGGGCCTCCAGGGTAATGGGGCAGGGCATTTTTGCCCTCCCCAGCCTCCAAGGAAGCCACTGGAACCTGGGGAGGGTGAAACACGAGCCTACTGGGCCCATCAGAAGTTGGGAAATCAGCCGTTTGTGGCCTCCAATGGGGGCGAGGGAGGCTGTTTTCACTCTCCTCAGGCATTGAATTATGGGTGTAGGCACTTGTGCATATGAAATAGCGTACATGCACAGGCTTTCGGCACACGAGGGAAAAAAATATGCTGGCTGTATTAAAAAGTGCTATTGCTGACATGTTGTAAGCCATCCTCAGTCTAAGGAGAAGGGCAGCATAAAAATTGAATAAATAAAATAAATAAATAAAAATAAAAGGTTCGCCAACACTGGCTTAGAATCCCTATGTTCAAACAAGAGAATTAAGTCCAACCTCCCTTTAGTACCATTGACCCTTACCTAATTCTAACTGGGTGCCAACCGGGGTTGGGCAGCAAGTGGAATGGCATGGAACATCATTCCACCGGTGGAAATGGACCTGTGTGCACATGCCCATCACTCCTGGCCATGCATGTGCACACGTGCCGTGCACATGAGATTTGGCTTCCGCGCATGTGCAGAAGCTGAATCTCACCATTCCAACCAGCAGCAACAGTGTCCCCTGCTAGGTGAGCCCAGAGAGTGCGACGCTCATCTGGCGGGTGTGAGGTGCCTCTGCTGCTGCTGGGGCCAGCCGGCAGCCATGGGGATGGGTCTTGTGAGGCGGGGCAGTGGCGGCAGCTGTCAGTCCCGGCCGGAAGCCACCATCAGTAAAAATTCCTCCAGGGTGGGCCTGGTGGGCGGGCGTGGCTGGCGGCTGGCAGAACAGCAGCCAGGGCGAGAAGCTCCATATGCGGCGCCTGGCCACCTGCTACATCGGTCACCTCTCCGAGCTGCTTGTCACGCTGGCTCAGCCAGGAGACACGCCCACCACCCTGCCTGCTCAAGCCACCCCACTTCCACTCTGGCGGTGCTTGGGCAGCTCAAGCAGGCACAGCACCTGGCCATCTGCTACATCGGCCACCTCTCCAAGCTGCTTGGCCAGAAGATGTGCCCGCTACCCCGCCTGCTTGAGCCACCCCACCGCAGCTTTTTAAATAATTTTTTAATAAATGTAAATTCCATTCAAGCTTAACTTCTGATGCCTTTATAAACATGTCCAGGTAGTCTTCTTGGCCCCAATACAAAAGTACTTTGCCATTGACTTCCTTCAATATCTTTCTTCAACATCCCTGGGATTTTCTGTCATTTGGCCATTCAGATAGTGACCACCATCCAACTTTACTTAGCTTTATAAGATCAGCCAAGGTCAGTCTGTACTTTACTTAACTGGAATGCAAGATACGTATATGCACCCAAGGTAATAGCATCCTATTAAAACTGGCATTCTCTCTTACCTTTCATTTAGAATAGAGCGTCTCTCCCGAGATCGTCATTGTTATAGCATATGCATGTGACATCTCTAAGCAAGAATTCACTTATACTTCCAGGCTATTGTTCATCCGCATAGAAAATGTCAATTAATGCATTAGCAAGAACCTTCTTTTTCTGACTTTGGCAGAAGGATAAGTGAGATAAGGCACAATAACCATTTCCCCAAAACGATCTTACGGCATACCTCATATTGCGTTATGAGACCGTTGGGTTCCACCGGCTCCTCCCATTTCAGAAAAATCATGTCCTCCAGGGGGGTGAATGTGAGGGATTCTGAAGCGATGCCTCCAGGGACTTGAAGGAGTAAATGGAAGAGAGAGAAAGAGAGAGAAAGAATATAGAATGAGAACACATTTCTTGCTCCTAAAATCAACAAGCAGTGGAGGAAAATCAAATGAAACTAAAACTGGGAACAACATGAAAAGAACCGTAAGCCAATCCTGGCGATGTTCAAAATTGCATCCCGGTTTACCTAAGTGAAGGCTATTTACTCGTCTTGAATCCAAGTTTTTAAATCTATGCTTTTTTTCACATTTTTCATGAGCAGGCAGAAGATGAATTTTGGAAATGCATTTTCTGTGTTCAACCTTATTGATTTATGCATTATATCAATTTATACAGCCACCCTTCTCAAATATAGGATTCTGAGCCACTCACGAGCCATTAAAAGCAATATAAAACAGCAAAACACCACAAAAATTCTCATTTAAAAACAATAAAGATTCTTAAAAACATAAAAAGAAAGCAGGCACAAAAATCAAGCGTAGCCAAGGTGAGTGAATTTTCAACTTCATTGTACAGAACTGAGCTTATAACATTTTTTTAATACATTTAGATACTGTCATATCTTCAACCAGACATTTTGCAAGGTTTTAGACATGGACAGAGACGCATAGCAATTTAACACTTATGACTGTCCAAATCATGTGCATTTAATTCTTCCATTCCATTGTCTTTAATGTCTTTTAAAAAATACTAAAATGGAACATATTTTTGTGTGATGCTTCCCCTTAGAGGTATAGCTTTAATATGCCGTTGAATTTTCATCCCAAAGGTGCTTTTTCAAAAGACAATTGGACAATGTTTATTTATTTTATTTTATGTATTTAATTGAATTTATATGCCTCCCGCTCCCTGAGGACTCCGGGTGGCTTACAATAATAATTATAAAACAATAAAATCAGATTAAAACCTTTCATAATAATTATTTATTTAACTGAATTTATATGGTGAAAGAACATATCTTTATACTGTGCAAACAGTTGTATTAATAGTGAAATAATAATAATAATAATTATTATTATTATTATTATTATTATTATTATTATTATTATTATTATTTAGACTTGTATGCCGCCCTCTCCGAAGACCCGGGACAGCTCACAAAATACAGTACAAAAAAACAATACATATACAAATCTAATAGTTAAAACTAAAATCCCATTACACTAAAAAGCAGTCAATTTGCTTCTTCTCCAAGAAGCTTCTTCAGTTCAGTTCTTCTGTCAGAACTGAAAAGGTTTCTTGGATGAGAAGTGAAATGGCTTCAAAACAAAACACAATGGAAACTGCAATTTAATGTTTCCAAATGTAAAATAATGCACTTGGGGAAAAGGAATCCTCAAGCTGAGTATTGCATTGGCAGTGCTGTGTTAGCAAAAACTTCAGAAGAGAAGGATTTAGGGGTAGTGATTTCTGACAGTCTCAAAATGGGTGAGCAGTGTGGTTGGGCAGTAGGAAAAGCAAGTAGGATGCTTGGCTGCATAGCTAGAGGGATAACAAGCAGGAAGAGGGAGATTGTGATCCCCTTATATAGAGCGCTGGTGAGACCACATTTGGAGTACTGTGTTCAGTTCTGGAGACCTCACCTACAAAAAGATATTGACAAAATTGAACCGGTCCAAAGCTGGGCTACAAGAATGGTGGAAGATCTTAAGCATAAAACTTATCAGGAAAGACTTCATGAACTCAATCTGTATAGTCTGGAGGACAGAAGGAAAAGGGGGGACATGATCGAAACATTTAAATACCTTAAAGGGTTAAATAAGGTTCAGAAGGGAAGTGTTTTTAATAGGAAAGTGAACACAAGAACAAGGGGACACAATCTGAAGTTAGTTGGGGGAAAGATCAAAAGCAACATGAGAAAATATTATTTTACTGAAAGAGTAGTAGATCCTTGGAATAAATTTCCAGCAGACGTGGTTGGTAAATCCACAGTCACTGAATTTAAACATGCCTGGGATAAACATATATCCACTGTAAGATAAAATACAGGAAATAGTATAAGGGCAGACTAGATGGACCATGAGGTCTTTTCTGCCGTCAGTCTTCTATGTTTCTATGTTCTATAACCCTGACCTGGATAACTGAGAATCTCCATAGACGAACTTTCCCAATATTTACTGATTCTTCATTCAGGTCTTTTTTCCTAATACATACAGGTAGTTCTGTACATACAATCACAATTGACCCAAATTTTACGTTGCTAAACAAGACAGTTGAGTTTTTCCTCATTTTACAACCTTTCTTGCCACAGTTGCTAAGTGAATCATTGCAGTTGTTAAGTTAGTCACACAGTTATTAAGAGAATCTGACTTCCTGATGGACTTTGCTAATCAAAGGGTCACAAAATGTGATCACATGATCCCAGGACATTGCAACCATCATAAATACATGCAAGTTACCAAAGTGTCCAAATTTTTATCACATAACCGTGGGAATGCTGCAATGGTCTTAAGTTTGAAAATTTTTAATGTTTCATTGTAACTTTAATAGATCATTAAATGAATGGTTTTAAGTTGAGAAATACCTGTACATATTAAGAAGGTGATGAGCATCCATTGCTCTTAAAGACACAGAGTTTCATTCTCTCCTTAAGTAACTAGCATTAAATCAAACTCTTCTGGGTAATTTTCACTATTCCAATGTTCCTTTAATAAAAGAAGATTGTTGAGGAAATTGTCACATTGTAATGTGTCCCCATTTGTACTGTGTGTTTTTATGTGTAATTCAATATTTTTGCTTTACGCTTTCAATCCTAAATTAAGTTCAATTCTAAATCACAATTTGTGAATTAGACAATCCTGCAAACCACATCCATCCATTTCCATGCAAAGCATAACAGTGTTTACACAACTTTCCTGAATTCACACATACGGGTAGTGCTGGGCTTATGACCACAATCAAGCCCAGCAGTGAGACAAAATGAGTTTTATTTATTTATTTATTGGATTTGTATGCCGCCTGTATGTAACATGTAACAATCCAATACTAAAACAACTAAAAAACCCTTATTATAAAACCAAACATACATACAAACATACCATGCATAAATTGTAAAGGCCTAGGGGGAAAGAATATCTCAGTTCCCCCATGCCTCACGGCAAAGGTGGGTTTTAAGAAGCTTACAAAAGGCGAGGAGGGTGGGGGCAATTCTAATCTCTGGAGGGAGTTGGTTCCAGAGAGCCGGGGTCACCACAGAGAGGGCTCTTCCTCTGGGTCCTGCCAAACAACATTGTTTAGTTGACGGGACCCGGAGAAGGCCCACTCTGTGGGACCTAACTGGTCGCTGGGATTCGTGCAGCAGAAAGCGGTCCCGGAGATAATCTGGTCTGGTGCCATGAAGGGCTTTATAGGTCATAACCAACACTTTGAATTGAGTTTTGTCTCATTTTATGAATACTGCATTCAGTTTTGGTTTCCACGATGTAAAAAGGATGTTGAGACTCCAGAAAAGAGTGCAGAGAAGAGCAACAAAGATGTTTAGGGGACTGGAGGTTAAAATATATAAAGAATGGTTGCAGGTACTGGGTATGTCTAATTTAATTAAAAGAATGACTAGAGGAGACATGCTAGCAGTATTCCAATATCTCAGGGGTCTCCAAAGCACCTGAAAGTAAAATAAGACTCAATGGGTAGAAACTAATCAAGGAGAGAAGCAACGTAGAACTAAGGAAAAATTTCCTGACCATTAGAACTATTACCGTATTTTTCGCTCTATAAGACGTACCTGCTGATAAGACGCACCTAGATTTTAGAGGAGGAAAATAGAAAAAAAATATTTTGAGCCAAAAAGGGGAGAGGAAGAGAGGAAGGAGTGAAAGAAGGGAGTGAGGGAGGGAAGAAGGGAGGAAGGAAAAGGAAAGCAAGAAATGGAGGGAGGAAAGGAAGGAAGGAAGGAAGGAAAGAAAGAAAGAAAGAAAGAAAGAAAGAAAGAAAGAAAGAAAGAAAGAAAGAAAGAAAGAAAGAAAGAAAGAAAGAAAGAAAGAAAGAAAGAAAGAAAGAAAGAAAGAAAGAAAGAAAGAAAGAAAGAAAGAAAGAAAGAAAGAAAGAAAGAAAGAAAGAAAGAAAGAAAGAAAGAAAGAAAGAAAGAAAGAAAGAAAGAAAGAAAGAAAGAAAGAAAGAAAGAAAGAAAGAAAGGGGGAAGGGACAGGAACAGAGGAAGGAAGCAAGGAAACTTATGAAAGGGGAGAGTAAGAGAGGAAGGACTGAAGGGAAGGAGGGAAGAAGGTAGGAAGGAGAAAGAAAAGAAGAAATAGAGGAAGGGAAGGTAAAAGAGAGAAAGAAAAAGAGCAAGAAAGAAAGAAAGAAAGAAAGAGAGAAAGAAAGAAAATGAAAGAGAAATAAAAATAGAGAGGGGGAATGAAAGAAATGGAATGAGGGAAGGAAGGAGAGAAAGAAAGCAAGAGAAAGAAAAAAGAATGAAAGAGCAAGAGAGCAAGAGAGAAAACGAAAGAAGGAAAGAAAGAAAGAAAGGCAACTTCAAAGAAAGGCTCACTGAGCATCTCTCACTCTCTCTCTCTTTCTATCCCTCTTTCTTTCTTTCTCTTCCTTTCTCTCTCCTCTTTCTTTATCTCCTCTCTCTCCCTCCCTCTCTCTTTCTCTCCCCCCTCTCTCCCCCTTTCCCTCTCTCTTTCTCTCTCTCTCTTGCTATCTCTCCCCCCTCTCCCTCTCTCTCCCCCCTCTCCCTCTCTCTTTCTCTCTCTCCCTCTCTTACTATCTCTCCCCCCTCTCCCACTCTCTTTCTCCCTCTCCCTCTCTTTCTCTCTCTCCCCCTCTCTCTTTCTCTCTCTCTCCCCCTCTTTCTCTCTCTTCTCACTTTCTCTCTCTTGTTTCCTTTCTGTCTGGGCAGATGGCTGCCTTCTGCCTTGGGGCGCGATTCGCCCCCTCTCCTCCTCCGCCGCCGCCTTCTGCCTTGGGGCGCGATCCGCCCCCTCTCCTCCTCCGCCGCTTCCTGCCTTGGGCGAGCAATCCCGGAGTCCGAGACTGTGTGGCTTTGCGCCATGAAGAGGAAACGGCTCCGGCAGCAGGGAAAAGTCGGCCATTTTCTCTTCATGGCGTAAAGCCACCCTGTCCCGGACTCCCGGATTGCTCACCCAAGGCAGGGGGCGGCGGAGGAGGAGAGGGGGCGGATCGCGCCCCAAGGCAGAAGGCGGCGGCGGAGGAGAGGGGGCGGATCGCGCCCCAAGGCAGAAGGCAGCGACGTTGGAGAGGGGGCAGATTGCGCCCCAAGGCAGGAGGAGGCAGCGGAGGAGAGGAGGCAGATCGCGCCCCAACGCAGGAGATGGCAGAGGAGGAGAGGAGGCGGATCGGGCGGGCAATAGGGCAGCGTGGAGAAGCCAGGGGCGCATTTGGCCGGAGGCACCGTGGGGAGGCAGGGGCGGCCGTGGCTCCCTTTACTCCTACTGCCATACCTCCCCGCCCCCGCCCACCTCCCCGCGGGCTGGCAGGGGGATGGGGAGCGCACACCCGTGGAAAAGGGTGCTCGGGTGTATTTGGGGGTGCACGCCTGCTCACGGGCGCAGCTTACGGGGAACGGTGGGCCAGGCAGCAGCTAGCCAGCCAGCCGGCGGGATGGTGCTTCCGAATTCGCAGCCTCCCCCCCCCCCTCCCTGCCTGCATCTTCGCTCCATAAGACGAGGCTGATTTTTCATCCTACTTTGGGAGGAAAAAAACTGCGTCTTATGGAGCGAAAAATACGGTAATCAGTGGAACAGCTTGCCTCCAGAAGCTGTGAATGCTCCAACATTGGAAGTTCTTAAGAAGATATTGGATAACCATTTGTCTGAAGTGCTGCTGGGTTTCCTGCATAAGCAGGGGGTTGGGCTACTAGAAGATCTCCGAGGTCCCTTCCAACTCTGTCATTCTATTCTATTCTACAACTTTTCTTGCCACATTTGTTGAGTCAATCACTGTAATTGCTAAATGAGTAACAAAGTTGTTAAGTGAATGTTGACTTTGCTTATCAAATATCAATCTGTTGTCAATCATCCAAATGTAAATCAAGTGACCATGAGGTACTGCAATGGTCCTAAGTGCTAAAAATGCTCATAAGTCACTTTTTTTAATGCCATTGTAACTTTGAACAGTCACTAAACAAAGTGTTAAGTTAAAGATTACTTGTATTTTTAGTTTGCTTCTTTCCCAAGTATAATCTGTTTGCATATTACTTTGGAGTGTAGCTATTATGGTAATGTGCTCAGGGCATTGTGATTATTGCAATGCAATATCAGGTGGATTCTACCAATTCAACCTAGCAGAACCTCTATGGCGATTTTCTTTTCATATCATTAACTCAAGTGGAGCCCTGATATTGCTGAGAGTGTAATAGGAGAGTTTCCATCTTCCACATAGTTCACACACACCGTTTCTCTTACTGGACTTTTGAGATCCCCTGAACAAAAGATCATTTTAAAACTACGCATGGATCATTTGTTTATTTAATACATGTTTGGAATGCCTCCTGAAGGTGATGTTCATATAAAAATAATAAGAGTACTCATACATCAGAGTATGAAAAACAAAATTGGAACTCAGCCAGGCGAGCAAAGCTATATACTAAGCGTATAAAAGCAACATTAACCATCAAAAATTCAATGGCATCTCTTCAGCTGAAAAAAAAAAACCAAAAGAAAAAGAAGAGAGGGAAATAACTTTGACTTCTCTAGGGAAAAAGCATCATAACCCCCATACTTGTACTCAAAATATAAGTGGCTCATAAACTGGAAATTAAAAGAAGACTGTAACCTTATAGTGGTCTTACTCGAAAATTAATTCAATTGAAATCAATAGAAGTTACTTCAAAGAGAGCATGTTTAAACTGGAAACATTTATGGGAAACAAACCCATAACAAACAGTGAAACAAACAGCTTGAAGATCTTTGAGCTTTTTTACTATTTACCCAATTTAACTTAGGGCTGTGCAAAAAAATACATTTGGGTGAAGGGAGTTTCCCCTACTATTCCCATTCAGTTTCATTCAAAATAATTTATTTATTTAATCAATCAATCAGTTTGCATCATTGCCCATCTTAACAATGACTCTGAGTCTCTAACAATATTTCAGGTGGAGGCCTTGGTGAGCCTTGAGGTTTTTCTTGCAGACATTTTATTACTAAGCTATGTAACATCATCAGGTCCAGCACTGATGATATTACCTAGTTTGGTAATGAAATGTCTGCAAGAAAACCACTAGGCTCAGAGGACTCCACACTTCAACACTCAGTTACAAAAATTCTTTCTATTACTATTTCAGGTCCCATTCCCACGATGGTGAATATATTGGTGAAGTTTTCATGAGTGGACTACAACATTTTTGGACTCCATTTCTAAAAAGTAGCCAAGCACAGATCATCTTTGGGGAATTATTATTGTTGTTGTTGTTGTTGTTGTTGTTATTATTATTATTATTATTATTATTATTATTATTATTATTAATTAGACTTGTATGCCGCCCTTCTCTTTGACTTCATACAATTCCAACTATCTCTTATGTGTGGTTACAGTTAAGGGCAGCCATTCACAGCCCTACCACAACGCTAGTGGGGGGAGCGCGCATGCGTGTGCATCCTTCAGCTTCCTGTACATGTGCAGAGGCCGAAGCGTGTGCGCGTATCATTTTGACAATCCCGGTATTTCCTTGCTTCTGCCCCTGCGTGGAAGCAAGGAAATGGCGAGCGCGGCTACAGCAACAGCGGCAACTGGCCTCAGCTCTGGCCCCACGGCTCTACTCTCCTGCGCTGCAGCACGCATCTCTTTCCCAATGGGCCTGCAGGAGGGTCGACATTTTCATTTTCCAAAGATGGCTGCCTAATTCAGAAATGCTCAGCCTAGCGCCGCAACTCCAGAACATCTGACTGGAAGGCCTACCTTCGACCAGATCCGCCAGCCCCATTGGAAGGCCCAGTCCTGGCCCACGTTTCCTTCCCTTGCAGCATTTGCAGCCGGGATCCCAGGTTCCCTCTGCAGAAATCGGCCACTTGGCTGCTGCTGCTGGGCTCCATTACGGCTCCCTCTGGTTTGCCCTCCCCTTGGAGGCGCTGCTGGCCAGGCCTTCTCCTTCTTCTTGGAGCCCCTCTGTTTCCAAGCTTCGGCCCTCCCTTTCACTGCCCACGGGACTCCTATGGCGCTTGTCCCTTCCAAGCACAGGGTGGGCTCGGATGGCTCAGAGCTCTTTCACCACTGCCTCAGCTCCTGCCCAGGCTCCCGCCCCATCCGCCCAGCACCCACCTGGCTCTCCGTGGGCTTTCCTGGGCCCTGACTGGCCGAGGTCAGTGTCCTCCTTGGCACCTGAGAAGAGCCATGGACAGCGCTGCCAGGGTCCCAGAGGGAGCCCAGAGCCAGGCCAAGCAGAAGCGCACAGTGGCCAGCAGCTCGTGTGGTCCTCAGGCTCCCTCTGCTACCTTCCCCGCCACAGAGCAGCAGGGGTGGGGTATGGGACCTGCCGCCTGGCTGCCTGCGAGGGGAGCTGCTGGACTGGTGCCGCCGTGCTACCCACGCATCAACCCACATCAGGCCGCTAGCTGTTTGCAGGGCTCTCCCATGCTTCAGCATGCATCTGGATGCAGCGATGGGGCAGCTAAGCAAGGCAGTGCTGGAGGCCTGGCGTGCGGTGCACCAGTTTCCCCAAGTCCAGACCCAGACAAATCGGCTGTAGCAGCGGAGGGTGAGGGGAACAGACAGAGCGCCCCTCCGCTGAGCAACATTCTCCCTCTGACACTTCTGCACAAGTAAGAACACCTCCACCCACCCCCTTTCCTCATTCCATTCTGGACCGCTACATCTTACTTGTGCAGAAGTGGGCGAGGAGAAAGGAGGATCTCGCTCGGTGGAGGAGCACTCTGTCTGCTCCCCTCTCCCTCTGAGCAGCAGCTGATTTGGGCTCAGTGGAGAGTGGCGTCAGGCCGGGCCTCCAGCACTGTGCTCCCGAAGGCCATGAGTTGCTCGGGGCAGCCGCCATCACCGCTCCAAGAGAGCACAGCAGACTTCGCAGCCAGAGCTGGAGGGGGTTGCTGTTGCTTCTGGCTGGGGCAGCAAGATTCAGCTGCTGCACATGCACAGAAGCCGAATTTTGTACGCCTTGGGATTTCAGCAAAGATTTTGCTGATTCCAGCGCTTGAATGGCGCGCGCGTGGCATGTGTCCGCATGGTGGTGATGGAGTTGCGCACACAACTCAATTTCCACTGGTGGAACAGTGTTCCATGCCATCCCCCCGGCAGCCCATACCTGGGTGGTTATCATGAGCAGTGGTTAGAATGTAGTACTGCAGGCTACTTCTGCTGATTGCCATACAATTTGGCAGATCAAATCTCCCCAGGCTCAGCCTTCCGTGCTTCCGAGCTTCGTAAAATGAGGACCCAGATTGTTGAGGGCAATAGGCTGACTCTGTAAACCACTTAGAGAAATCTATAAACGCATTGTGAAGCACCGTATAAGTCTAAGTGCTATTGCTATAGGGCAGTGATGGCGAATCTTTCTTGGCTCGTGTGCCAAAAGAGTGCACACACGGACAAGAGCATATGTGTGCATGGCCACATCCATAATGCAATGTCCTCCTCCCACGCATGCTCATAACCCCCACGGTGTCCCTGCACATGTGCACAGGGCTCACTGAAGCCTCCAAATTTCCGGTATTGGTCCATTGGGATGTTTTTCACTTTCTGCAGGGTTCAGGGAAGCCTCCTGAACCCTGGGGATGTTGAAAAACAGCCCAACGGGCAAACCGGAAGTTCGTTTCTGAACCTCCGGTTGGCCCATTGGGCCATTTTTTGCCATCTCCAGGATTCGGGAGGCTTTCCTGGAGCCTGGGAAGAGTGAAAACAGCTGAAAATCAGCTGGCCAGGGTGCACATGCATGCTGGAGCTGACGTAAGGCAACGCCTCATGTGCCCTCGGATATGGCTCTGCATGGCATGTGTGCCATAGGATCACCATCACTGCTATAGGGTTTTTTTCAGATAGAGAAGAAGAGGCTTGGAAATTGCAAGAAGACAGATCACAAGAAAAGGAAAAGCTTTATGTTTCCATCTCAATAAAAAGCTGCCTCTTAATTCATGGTAGAATCTGGGCGACTGGATGGAGCCGACTGTTTAACTGGCCAGATTGTCCTTCCTGATGCCACATGGAGTTCACAACAAGTATTTTTTTTCTTTGCGCCCTAGCAAAGAAGCACCTGCCACTACATAGGATTCAACTATCAACCTTCCAAGTGGGAGCCCAGTTTCTTCACCCACTAGGGCAGCGGTCCCCAATCTTTCTGGCACCAGAGGACAATTTCGTGGAAGATAATTTTTCCACGGACTGAGGGAGGAGGAGGGGAATGGTTTCACATGCAACCTAGATGCTATGCATGTGCAGATGGAGCTTCACCCACTCGCCCACCACTTGCATGGCCCGGTTCTTGCATGGACCCCTCCATTAGGCCCCCACACCGCTCGAGATGTTTCCATCTCAATAGATTTCAAAAACTTCACCAAAACAAATCTAAAATTCTATGCTTGCAAGAACATGAGAAAAGATAACATCGTCTGTATTTAGGAAACCAGAATCTGTTATTTTTTTTAACACAATTTTCTTTCTTCAGCCATTCCTCCTAACAAGGCCCTAAGAAAAGAAAGTCAGCTCTCTTTCTGACCCCAAAGTTATTTTTTCCCCGTCCAAGTTTGTTCTCCTGCTCAAGCTGTTGTTAAGAAAAGAATCTGCCCAAGAAAATCTTGTGAACATCAATGCTCAGAAATGTCAAGGCCTTTCTGATCTCTCTTAACACTCTAAGAACTTTGGGATATCGGTCCTGAAGTGAAGAATGGAACTTTCATATCAAATAAGAAAGAACATGTTGAGAACAGAAATGTTAACATCCAAAGGGGAAAAAATCACACCATTCCATTACCTGAATGTGTTTGCATAATCCTGAGCACTTTGGGCTGATTACACCAGATAGAAACCCCTCTATTCCTCCGTAAATTAGCACTCAGACAAATATATGCCTGGTGGATCTGCAGGCAATTCTTGCTCATGTATATTTTATAAGAACTGCTTAATTCCATTTTTGCATATACCAAGGCAAACCACCTACTAACTAAAAGCAAAAGAGAAGCTATGGAAGATTGAGAGGGAAGATAACAGATCTTTTCCATAGCTGAAAAGTAACGAGATGTATTTCTGATGCTCAATCTCTGGTCCTGTTATTCCCATTGGATGATGTGTAATGATGATGAATAGCATGATGTAGTGTTATGGTCAAAAGGCATGCTTAAATAATTGATAGACCAACAGGATATGAGCAAGAGCAAAATATTTCTCCCCAAGTTGGTAGACCTTGAGCTTTTAATAAAATGAAGTGTGTATATTAGGGAATCCTGAAGTATCTACATTTTATGCTTCATCTCTATTCATCATTTTAAAAAGGTTTTGAGTCCTATAATAAAAAAACTAGGAAAATGTATGCTATAGAGCTGTTTCAACCCTTCTAGATAACACTCAAGCTAATAGGTTTTTTTTCTTTTATGATGACCCCTCCCCTTTATTTACTATTCTCAGAAGCCACGAGGCAAAAAACTTAAATTGGTTAATATTATGGAAGTCAGCCCTAAAGATTGTGAATTATTTTTGTTTATATGAAATGCAATGATAGAAACAAGCTTATGCACTGGAGACAAATTCCTTGTGTGTCCAATCACACTTGGCCAATAAAAAATTCTATTCTATTGTATTATATTCTATTATTTTCTATTCCAGCCCAGCCCAGCCCAGCCCAGCCCTGCCCTGCCCAGCCCATTTTCTTTCTAACATGCTAACTTCCTTGTTTATTTGTTTATTTATGTTTAATTAAAAGAGCTTTTAAATAAAATATGGCTTGCAAAAGCTTGCCAAATGTAGTTTTGGGAATTTTTCCAAACTCCTTTACTGGACATGGCCATTGGGATCATCTCTATTTTCTTCCATACAGCCAGCTGCTATATTGCATCTCTGTATTTCTGTTCATCCCTTGTGCTGTGTATGTGTGCACTGAGAAACTCAGAGCAGGCTGCATCCAAACTGTTGTGGGCTTTGAATGGAGCAATTGGCAGCGATCAGCATTTCTGCCCAATTGCCTCTCTTGTGTATTGATCCTCTTCCAAATTCCTTCCTTCCTTCTTTCCTTCCTTCCTTCACTCTTTCTTCCCTTCCTTCCACCTTCCCCCATTCCTTCCTTCCTCCTTCATTCTCTCTTCACTTCCTTCCTTCCTTCATCCCTCCTTCCTTCCTTCTTACCGTCCCTCCCTCCTCCCTTCCTCCCTCCCTCCTTCCTTTCTTCCTTCACTCTCTCTTCCCTTTCTTCCTCCTTCCCCCATTCCTTCCTTCCTTCCTCTGTCACTCTCTACCTTCCTTCCTTCTTTCCTTCCTCCCTTCTTCCATCCTTCCTTCCTTCTACCCTCCCTCCTTCCTTCCTTCCTTCCTTTCTTTCTTCCTTCACTCTCTCTTACCTTCCTTCTCCTTCCCTCATTCCTTCCTTCCTCCTTCACTCTCTCTTACCTTCCTTCCTTTTTCCTTCCTCCCTCCCTTCCTCCATCCCTCCTTCCTTCTCTTCCCCATCCCCAATCTATTCAATTCTGAATCTCAATCTTTTATTAGGTTCTTCGATATCATCAAATCTGTTTCAAAGATGTTTGATTTTAGAAGGATTATCCTGCCAATGGACAGGTGGAGTTGTCAGCCCTTCTAACATCCATTGTATTGTGAAGAATAAAAAGTCAGATGGAGGTAGAACTGAGCACCGAGGGGGATGTCTGGGAAAACACTGAAACCACGAACATCATTGCTTCTTGCTGTACTGGGGACTTTAAGCCAGACAGCGATTTCAAGGGACATTAACCAAGTTGTTATCTACTCTTTCGAATTTCTCTTAGATGTGATGTACCAGCACCTGGCTTTATGACTGCACAAACAAGCCAAACTCCATCAGGTAGGGCAGCCACTTACCATTAACCTGGGAATGTTTGCAACTAGCTATTCTGATTCTCCGGATGGGGTCCCAATGTAAATATACAATCTTAGGCAATTTGGCTGGATTATCAAAGCACCTTGCCTCCCTTATTATTGACAACCCACAATAATAATCATAACAGACAACGTCTCAGACAACAGACTTAACTGAAGATGTGCATTTATTGATTTAACAGAGAGTCTCCCCCTCTCAACCCCCAATTTCAAGGATGTCATTAAAGACAAACGGAGCAGACAATCATTTTGCAGAGAAAGCTCTGCATGGAAATTATCATCTGCCAGGCAGGCTTTACTGCACCCTCTAATTTTAGGTATTTACGTTGGTATTTACGTTCACCTTAGAAGGAGAAAGCAACCCTATTACCCTCTACACACAGAAGGAACAAAGTAAGTGAACTAAACAAACAAACACACAGCAGAATGTGGGAATCAAAAGACATAATTCACTGCTCTTAGCATCTTTCTGCATTGGGGTTGGTTCAGGGAAGGTGGCAGGGTCGTAAGGAGAATGGTATTCTCATTAAAGCTATTCTTCTCTTTATATTGTAATCATCAGCAAGGCATTAAGCTCCGGGGGCCAAGTTGAGAACTGTAATTTGCCTACCACAAGCAAGCAGAAGGTTAGCTAGGTATAAACTATAATTTCCGATGTAAAGAAAAGGTCTTTGTTTTTGTTTTGTTTATGTTTATGTTTCCAGGCTTTAAAGGTTTAAAAGTTCAGCACAAGACATGAGAATGGCATTTGCACAGATTAACTGGCTGAGGACCAACCTCATCTTACCTTAAGGACATCGCTCAAAATTAAATTTTCTGTCTTTTTAGCTAGGGGAAGCAATTAGGTAAACTCTAGCTTGAATTTTTTTCCCTGCTCCAGCCCCAGTAAGGTTCAAGGTTCTCCCATCTGAAATACACCTTCCTCAAAAGTAAACTATTACAACAAATGGATTGTTTTTTTAACATTTGAAAATCAAATCGGGCCTGCAGATGAAAAGGTCTAGAAACCCCTACAGGATATATTTTGGTCAATTATGGGGTTTTTTGCACTTATTCTGAAGGAAGGAAGGGGGAAGGAAAAGATGGGATGTCTAACAGGGAACAGAAAGGAGGCAGAAAGTTACTTAAGAGAGGAAAGAGGATCATTACAGAAGAATTTTTCGCCCAAGATGGGAGAAGTATGAGAAAGAGAGTACCTCCAACTTGATATCATTAAGTATAGGCTCTGTGGGGAAATTACTTCTAGGTTTTAAAGATTCTGTTACATTTCCCTACAAGTAATGAAGTAATACCCTGTTTCCCCCAAAATAAGACATTCCCTGATAATAAGCCCAATCAGACTTATTTTGAGTGTATGGTAATAAGGCCAAGTGCTTATTTCAAGGTTAAAAAAACCCCATAAGGCAGGGTCTTATTTTCCGGGAAACACATGTAATAATTTTTGGAATTATAATGGTTTCCTGAATTTGCAAGACACAACATAAAGAAGGGGAAAGGGAAGGTGTGGGGAGGGAAGGTAAAGAATCCTTTCCCTCCCAGAGTGGCGCAGTGGTTAGAATACAGTGCTGCAGGCTACTTCAGCTAACTGCTAGTGCTAGCTGTAGTTCAGCAGTTCAAATCTCACCACCGGCTCAAAGTGGACTAAGCCTTCCATCCTTCCGAGGTGGGTAAAATGAGGACCCAGATTGTGGGGGGACAATAGGCTGATTCTGTAAACCGCTTAGAGAGGGCTGTAAAAGCACTACGAAGTGGTATATAAGTTTAAATGCTATTGCTGTCCTTTTGCCTTTGAACAGATGTGGTCAAATTGTAACCAGAAAGATAAGGAAAGTATGCAGAGCATGGTTGCTGGCAATTTTCCTAATCCTTTCATAATAGGGTGACTTATTCTGAAGGAAGGAAGGAGGGAAGGAATAATTGGGAGGAATGAAGGAGGGGTCTTTGGAATGGAAGAATCAGCTGTTTTCCAATTGCTTTTCCTATAGGAATGTGCTGGGTGATTGGGGGAGTCTAGATCATTTTCCTTTGCCCCCTTGCTGAACCTGAAACTCTTCCAGCACCAAATTTGATCCCATTCGGTTCAGCTTTCAGAGTTATCCTTCTGATAGAGGATAAGGAGTGGAAAGAGAGGGGAAGAATGCAAGCAGAGCAAGGCTTCTGGAATGCTTTCCACCCACTTTATTAGCAACAGCCACAAGAGGCACTTGTATTGTCTCCTCTGTGCTGTAATGATGTCATGTGTTGAGTCTCTCTCTAAGCAGGGATGTCGGCTCTTTCTCCCCAAGGACTAGCCAGCATATGTGCAAGCATGGATGGATGGAGAGGCAGACAGACAGACAGACCAAGGGCCAAAGCCCTTTGCAACCCCCAACGTTCTGTTGGTTGGAAAGAATAAAAATAAGAGAATGTTTAGGTCAGGGATGGCGAACCTATGGCACAGGTGCCACAGGTGGCAGGCAGAGCCATTGCCCTAGCTCAGCTCCAACCTTCATGTGTGTGCTGGCCAGCTGATTTTTGGCTCACACAGAAGCTCTGGGAGGGCATTTTTGGCTTCCAGAGAGCCTCTAGAGGGATGGGGGGTGTTTTTACCCTCCCCCAGCTCCAGGGAAGCCTTTGGAGCTGGGGAGGGCAAAACACCAGCCTACTGGGCCCATCAGAAGTTGGGAAACAGGCTGTTTCTGCCCTCCAGGGGGAAGGCGGGGAAAGCTGTTTTCACCCTCCCCAGGCATTGGATTATGGGTGTGGGCACTCGCGCATGCGTGATAGCACAAGCTCTTTCGGCACCCGAAGAAAAAGAGATTTGCCATCACTGGTTTAGATCATCCCACAGATACAGTGGGTGTGAACCTGGCTTCATGAGATCATTCAATCTGAAAAAAACGAAAACCTCCCCATTTGGGTTTTGTGGTCTGGAAAAAAAGAATGTAAGCCTAACCTAAGACTATTTTGCTTTTTAAAAAGACCAGATAAAGAAATCAACCCCAAATTGCATTCGGAATTTCCCAACGTGGTCACTGAATTTTAACCATATAACCTGGGAGGCATAACATGAGGTCTGACAAGGGGCATGTATGCTGCAGACGATTCACCTTCCTATGGACACGTGAAGGTTTGTTTCTGTCTTTTTGTTGTAGATTGTCTCCTCTCTCAATTTCTCCCTGGGATCTTTAGTACACAACTCTCTTCAACAAGGACAAGATGCATCTCGACTATTGTCCCTGCCCCCCCCCATGCTTTTAAAATGCCTGAACATGAGACCCAAGAAATCACAAGCGCATACAGCCTGCTTTTCCACACCAGGCAACCGCTGGGAAATATTTTGAACTGTTGATAACCACTTGCAGGATAATTGGGTTTTTCTGGAAGCTCACTAATCAAAAGAGCATCCCACTGGCCTTTAAATCAGTGGAAGAAACCTGGGTGCAGAATGAATGAATAATAAGATACAGGAGATGGAACAAATCAGTGGCCCAATACTGCAAAGCCTGGGAACATGGGCAGTGAGCTTAGTAGTGAGAATTACGATGCTATAAGCATATATTTCCATTTTCTTAGGGGGAACCTCTGGAACAGAGGTGGGTTCTTCCTGGTTCGCACTGGTAGCAAATCGCTGGTTACATCACAGAGCTGATTCTGTCAGTGCTGTTTTGTGGACGCTGCCTTTTAATTTTTTTGGAATTTTTTTAAAAGAAAGCTGAGTTTCCGGCGTTGCACATGCACCGCCATCTTGTTTTTGGCTTTTAAAACATATATACACTGCTCAAAAAAATAAAGGGAACACTTAAACAACACAATATAACTCCAAGTAAATCAAACTTCTGTGAAATCAAACTGTGCATTTAGGAAGCAACACTGATTGATAATCAATTTAACATGTTGTTGTGCACATTCAAATTTGTACAGAACAAAGTATTCAATGAGAATATTTCATTCATTCAGATCTAAGATGTGTTATTTGAGTGTTCCCTTTTTTTCTGTCGGATCACCCTGGTATATTGAACAAGCGTCACAGCTCCTTTTTGCCTCTAGGCCCAACCCAGGGCCATTTCAAGGCAGTTAATTTATTCATAGTCGACAAACTATATTCTGTATGTATCACATGTTTTTGCTGAATTTTTGAAATTAAGGGAGACTCAGATAGCACTATTTCGGCCTTGTTCTAGCCTCATCAGCTAGCCATACCCTTACTGGGATTTGATCCTGAAGCTTTTGTCTTCTCTGCCTTAAAAGGCAGAAGCTACAAGATCAAATCCCAAATAGTGCTATCTTAGTCTCCCTTAATTTTAAAAATTCAGTGTGTGTATGTATGTATGTATGTATGTGTACATACATACATACATACATACATACATACATACATATGAAGGTCTTGGCATATTTGGGTTTCTTTCTGTGTAAGTTTATATGTATGTATGTATGTATGTATGTATGTATGTATGTATATATATTTGTTTTCGTAGATTTTCACGGGTATATGTATGTAGATTGTTCTGAGTTCGGGTTTTGCCCCGTGTAATATTTTGAGTGTCTATTCCATATTTACAGCAGCACGAAGCTTAAAACTTCAGCCTGATGATGGTGAATGTGATTTCACCAAAACGTCGCATAGACACTCAAAATATTACATGGGGCAAAACCCGAACTCAGAACAATCTACATATATATATTCAAATATATATATTCAAATATATATATATATATATGACGGTCTTGGTATATTTGGGTTTCTTCCCGTGTAGGATCCTAACTTCTCCATCATACCTGTACCCGTGAAAATCTACGAAAACACACACACACACACACACACACACACACACACACACACACACACACACATATATATATATATATATATATATATATATATATATATATATATATATTTGAATTTTCAGCACTGCACATGCGTGTGCATGCCCATAAGACACAGCCACGCAGCGCAGGAGGAAACAAACTGGTAGTGAGATAAGTTCGAACCCACCCCTGCTCTGGAAGATACCCTAATGGTTCAAAATTAGGAGATGTTTCTTGGAGATGTTGGTAAATTGGGAGAAAGGCATGGGTGAAAAATTGAGACCTCACATTTGTCTAAGTTCTCTGTTGAATCCCTTCTTGGAGAAGTTATTCACTTTCTACTCTAAATACCTATAACTAATCTCTGCCAAGGTTCAAATAAGATTCAATTATTTGGTGAGAAAAATTAAATGGGGGACGATCTGATTTGCTGTAAAATCCATGCAAATAAAGTATTTCCGCTTGATTTACAAACTAATTTAATCAGAAGCGGCTTGTCCTGCACAAAGCACTTATTAAATTATGGAAACCTTAGGGCAGATATATGTATTTGGGCAAGGAAACAGATGTACGGTCTTCATCTGTTCTCAGCGCTATGCAAATGCTCTGTTTTATTACAAATCTTTGTTATGCACCTGAGATTTTAAAAGCAGGAAGATACAAAGGAACCAATTTTTTTTTACACTACTCTGTCTGGTTTGCATTACTCAGTCAGGAGGCCACCATGCACTTCAACCATTACACTTCTCCAGCTTTTAAATGATAGTTATATTTAACCTTAACAAGATCATATGGTATTCCCAAATTAAGTTCTCAGCAACATAATCCCTACAAAGCAATTCAAATTTCTAAGAAACTCCCCAATGGTAATTACATTCTCAGTGCTACTAAAAACTGTCCTTGTTGCGCAGGAAATGGAGAAGAACATTGCACGGCGTATTTTGTCACATTCATATAGAAATCCAACATTCAGGAAAGGAGCCATTGCACATTCATTCCATGATTACTCCATGAGCATTAATCGAGAAATAGCTGCGGTTATGGCAACAAGTGGATAGACCAGCAATTCGATCTAGTGGTTAAGGCAGCAGATTAGAAGCTTGGAGACTGAGTTCTAGTCCTGTTTTAGCCATAAAAACCAATTGGGAGATTTTGGGCCATTCACCAGGAAGCTGTGAGTTCTAGTCCCACCTCAGGCACAAAAGTCAGCTGCCTGGATTACCAGGCAGGAGGCTATGACTAGTGCGAAAGTAGAGCCTTACAGTAGAGCGAAAGCACAGCTGGAGCTACTGAAAAAGGAAACAAGATAGAAACAGCTGGAACAATTATGGCAGTTAAAAACAGCAGGCAAAATTAATAGTTTAGGGGTGGAAATAGGTTAGGAATGCAGAGCCGGGCACAGCAAAAGCTGGCTAAATTCAAGTTCTGGATCTCAAGGAAAAAAAGAGTATTTTCAAGGACATCTCTAATATTACGTAAAGTTAAGTAGTTGCTTCCTAAAATTAGGTAACTGGTGTGTGGGGGGGGGGTACAGGATGGCAGCCAGGTGTTCCTGAAAAGAGGGAACTAAGTGCTGCATGACCAGACTCAAGCCTTTTAAACTAGATTGAGGACAATGACAGGTGCTGGTTAAGAGTTGATTCATAATAGCAGTGGTTCTCAACCTGGGAGTCGGGACCTCTTTGGGGATCGAATGACCATTTCACAGGAGTCTTACCCCAAGCATGAAAGCCATCAAATAAATAAGTAAGTACCGTATTTTTTGAAGCATAAGACGCACCTTTTTCCTCCCTAAAAGAGGTTGATAATTTGGATTTGTCTTCTACTCTGAATGTTGCTTTTTAAAGCCCTAACTAGCTGCTAACGATCTTCCTATCTTACATTGCAGGCTCTTTCATTGTTTCTCTCTGCGAAGAATGTTTTCCAAGCCCTAAGTCTTTGCAGTATTTTTTCCATTGCTCTACTTGCTTTGAATGTTTCTTTCGAGGTGCTAATGAGGTTCCCAGCTCTTACTGGCTTGCAAGCTCTTACATTGTTACTCTCTTTGAATAAGGTTTTTTTAAAGCCCTAACCAGGGGATAAAATAATGTGTGGCTAAGGATGCTAGCCAGATAAATACCTGGAAAGCATATTTCCTATTTTCCTCCCCAAAAACTAAGGTGTGCCTTATACTCCGAAAAATATGGTAAGTAAATTCTCTCTTTCAGCATTGCCTTTCTCTTTACCCTGTCTCACATTCCCCTTTTATTTCCTTCTGCCTTGTTCTCTGTAGCAGGCCAGGGCACCTGCTCTTCCCAATTGGTTTGAATTTCATGTTCTATAGTAGGACATCAAAGTTAAGTTTCCCAACGCTGTCTTTGGGCCAATCTCTGATGCATGAGCATGTGGTAAAAATAATAAGCAACATCCCACCATCAACAGTAATTAAAAAAAACCCACTTCAGCAAGTTTTGTTCCTTGAGGAGAATATCAGAGTATCAAAGCAATCCTGGACGTGGCTATTTGTAAGTCCAGATTGGTAAATGCATCCCATTCCTTTGAAGAGTCTCTGATTGTTTGGAGGAGGCCGAGCAGGGCAGCAGACAAGGGTCTACTAATGAGCCATTCAATTTCTTAATAGAAAATGCTTCTGTTATTTAAAGTTTTGGAACAACCTTTGGAAGATCAAATGACAGCCAAGATTCCCTTTTCTCCATACCATTGATCTCAGTGGGAAGTGAATAAACTAGGAAAGAGGATGGCCTCTGAGCAACTCAGCTTTTGAGCTGCCCAGCTAGAGCCAAAAAAATTGACAAAGTTTCCTGCAGTTAGCAGCCAGTTTGATGATGAAAGGGGCAGCCGAATGGGGGAAAGGGGCTCAGAGGAGTTTGTGTGTACCAGGATGAAGAGACCAGATTTAACTGGCACCCCACAAGGCCTTGCCTTCTTTTGTCTATAGAAATGTCCTGTTGCAAGTATTATTGCTCAAAGAACCACTGTCCCCATTTCTGTGGTTCCACCCAGAGGCTGTTAAAGTCAGGAAAGCGTTCTTTAATATTGAATGGAAGGGTTAATTTTATTCTGAGCTTTTGCTTTTTTAAAACTTTTTTTTTTTACATTCTGTTTTAGTGGTTCAACTTGTCTAAGCCACCTTGACTATTTAGGACGCCAGAGTATAAATCAAAAGAAAATAAATTCTGGTGACACTCCCGAGACTTATGGAAGCTAGTTTGGTATAGTGGTTAAAAGCATGAGGCTAGACAGCTGGAGACTGTGAGCTCCAGTCTTGCCTTGGGCAAAAAGCCAGCTGGACTTTGGACAAATTGCTGCTTCTCAAACTTAGGAAGACGGAAATGGGAAATCTTTTGAAAATCTTGCTCAGAAAATGGCATGAACTTGTTCAAGCAGTCACCAGGAGTCAAGAATGTCTCAAAAACACACAAAGAGAGGAGAGGGAAAGAGGGAGGAAGAGAGAGGAGAGGAGGGCTTATAATGAGCCAAACCAGTGATGGGCTCCTACAGGTACGGTTTTGATTTGTGTGTGTGTGTGTGTTCTTCCTTTCTGGGCTCTGGATATGTTTTTCCTATTGCAGTAAATGAGGTTGAATGTGTATAATTTTAGAAGAGCTGTGTGTGCGTGTATGTGTGTAGTAGATAATGTATATTTTTGTGTACCTGTGTGTAATATGTATGTGCACATATGGCATATATACATAGAATAAAATAGCATATTTTGGATGTTCAGTAATAGTAAATGGAAAGGGAAATTGTATCTCCTTGAGGCGAGGAGAGGCCAGGCACCCTAACCCTATCCCAAACCCTTGACGTGAGTGACGTCAAGTTGGCCACCTTTAAGCCAGTCACATGACCTTTAAACCACCACCCCAGTCACAAGATCATCAAGCCACTCCCACCTGGTCACATGGCTGGCAAGCCACACTCACAAAATAAGCCACACCCACAGTGTGGTAGTAAAAGATTTTGCAGCCCTTCACTGTGCAAAACAGCCTTACATACACCTAAGTGTACTCTATCTGTATATGTTAACTTTTTTGATTGAGAGAAAGAGAAAGAATTATAGAAAAGAGAAAGAAAATTTAGCACTTGCAGGAGGATTCTTTTTAAAAGTAATAAATCATCAAAAAGAGGGATTTCTGTTTGCTTCTGCCCTTCAGATCAAAGCAACTTTTCTAACCAATTACTTTTTATTTAAACATGAAAGAGGACTCAACAGTTTCTCAAAAGCATAAATTTCTAATGAGTTCCCTTGGACAGTAACAATATATGAGAAATGAAGTTTCATAATCCAGCCTTGGACAGGTTGATATTGCCACATTAAATAAATTGGATAGGCAGATAATTGAAACAGACATGTACAATTTACAGAATCACCCTGTTCAGACAAAGATGTATTGATCCCTGGAGAAACATAGACAGCACAGTAGATTAGACATCATATTCAACTCAAAGGCTAAGAAGAAAGCCTTGTTAATAAGAAAAACAGCTAGAGGCCTTACAGTAGAGCGAAAGCACAGCTGGAGCTACTGTAAAAAGAAACAAGATAGAAACAGCTGGAACAATTATGGCAGTTAAAAACAGCAGGCAAAATTAATAGTTTAGGGGTGGAAATAGGTTAGGAATGCAGAGCCGGGCACAGCAAAAGCTGGCTAAATTCAAGTTCTGGATCTCAAGAAAAAAATAAGAGTATTTTCAAGGACATCTCTAATATTAGGTAAAGTTAGGTAGTTGCTTCCTAAAATTAGGTAACTGGTGTGTGGGGGGGGGGACTAAGGGATGGCAGCCAGGTGTTCCTGAAAAGAGGGAACTAAGTGCTGCATGACCAGTCTCAAACCTTTTAAACTAGATTGTGACCTTCCAGGACAATGACAGGTGCTAGTTAAGAGTTGATTCATTATAGCAATGGTTCTCAACCTGGGAGTCGGGACCTCTTTGGGGGTCGAATGGCCATTTCACAGGGGTCGCCTAAGACTATGGGAAGAGACAAATTTCCCATGGTGTTAGGAACTAAAGCTTCTATTCTGGTGCCTTGGAACATATTTTTACAATCCGACCAATCAGGCGTTTACAGTTGGAGTGTCCCTCTGATCTTCCTGCCAATCAGATTAAAGCTCTGATGGGAGAATTGGAGCTAGACTTATGGTTGAGGGTCACAGCATTAGAAAGGTTGAGAACCTCTGCATCGTAGGAACAGAAAGTCGCTGTCGGGTGCAAACAACCAGCTCCACACATGGCTGTGAAGATTCTCAGTCATCCAGGTCGTAGTTGTCTCTGTGGTTAGGTTCCCCGTCAATTAGACAATATCGTTTGGTGGGGCCTAGGGGAATCAGCTCCCCACGGAGATTCATACTGCTCCCACCTTCCTGGCCTTTCGTAAGAGTCTGAAGACTCATTTATGCTGACAAGCCTGGGGTCATCACTACCCCCTGGCCGACGAATGTATCGTGCGCTTGCTGATTGAATGGGTATGAGAGCATTTATTTGGTTTTTCACATTTTTTAGATTAGATTTTAGATTATTAACTTTAATTACAGTGATCCCTCGATTTTCGCGGCTTCAAACTTCGCGAAACACTATACCACGGTTTTTCAAAAAATATTAATTAAAAAATACTCCACGGGTTTTTTTGCTATACCACGGTTTTTCCCACCCGATGACGTCATACGTCATCACCAAGAATCACTTCTGTCTCATTCTCTTTCTTTCCTGTCATTCTCTGCTTCAATCATTTTCTCATTTCTCTTTTTTCTCCCCTTTTTTCTATCATTTCTCTCTCTCTTCCTTCCACTCTTCTCTCTCTCTCTTTCTTCCTCTCTCTCACTCTCTTCCTTCCTCTCTCATCTATTTCTTTCCTTCTCTCTCTTTCTCTATCTCTCCCCCTCTTGCTCTCGAGCGGTGAGTGAGCGGCCGGGCGAATGGCGGGCAAACGGCGGGTGAGCAGGTGGGCGAGCGGCGAGCGAGCGGCTGGGCAGGTGGGCGGGCAAACGGGCGAGCGGCGAGTGAGCGGCCAGGCGAACGGCAGGTGGCCGGGCGAACGGCGGGTGGCCGGGCGAACGGCAGGCGGGCGAGCGTCGAACGGCAGGCGGGTGGGCGAACGGCGGGCAGGCGGGTGCTGGGGGGCGGGGGCAGCCGACATTCAAAGCAATCTTTGTCGGCTTCCGCACTTTCGTCGTTCCCTGCCCTAATTTCAAGCCCGGCTCCTTGTGCTGCCTTGAAAAAGGGTCCGTGGGGGTAGTTTTTGGCTGTCCATAGCCAAAAATGGTGTTTTTACTTCCACGCCGCTATATCGCGGAAAATCAATTTTCGCGGGAGGTCTCGGAATGTAACCCCCGCGAAAATCGAGGGATCACTGTAATTGGATTTGGGTGTACACTGTTCCTTACATGTTGTAAGCTCCTCCTTTTATTTAATAAATAAATAAATAATAAAGGTGCTTTGTCAAAAGACAACCAGGCTATTTTTCCCATGGTTTTGCTTCTCATCCAAGAAGTGTCATCAGTTCTGGTAGGATGGTGGGGGCTATGGAGGGTTTAGTTCTGATAGGATGGGAGGGTTGGTAGGATCACATTTCTTTGCAGTCATCCGTTCTTAGTACAGTCCACATTCTGGATAGAGAGGGCCATTGATTGGAAAGAGGGGTAAAAGAGGCCATTTGTGTTAACACTGAGCAGCAATCTCTCAACAGAGGGGTAGGGATATAGGACACCGCCTATCTCCTATCTACAATGTCCTTCCCTCAGTTCCAAGGAGATTCCATTCCCATTTGCACTCTGATAAAGGTGACTCTCTTGGCACAGGAAAGACCCCAAGTGGCCTGAAGAGTTATCAGGGACAGTTGCTAAGACCAGATGACTGCAAAGCAATATGATCCTTCGAAAGGAAGGCAGGAAGCAAAACCTTGCAAGAGGATGTGTATGCGAGAGAGATTTCAGCCATTTTTTTTGCTTCCGTTCATGCGTGGAAGCAAAAAATTGGCGAAATCTCACACACGCGCACGTCCTCTCACAAGATTTTGCTTCCTGCACATGTGCAGAAGGCAAATCTCACCGCTCCATTTTCACTATCACTGTGGCGGCGCCCTCCCCCACCCCCCCGGTTCTGGTAGGAACTCGATACTAATCCTTCCAACCCTCCCCTCCCTCTCCTGCCAGAACTAAGCGTTCTATAGCCCCCACCATCCTGCCAGAACTGGTGAAGCTTCTGAAATGAGAAGTGAAATGTCTTCTTCTTCAATGGAAAAAAAAACAGTCCAGTTGCCTTTTGAAAAAGCACCTTTGAAACAGATCTACATGTGCCTTGTTTAAGCTATTTTTTCTATATTCTGCCTATAATACAGGAATTTCCCAATACTGCTTGCCTTCCCTTGGGAACAGATATATGAGGTTCCATGGAGCTTAGGGGAAGGGGCCATCAGTCCTGTATCTCTTGCAACTGTGCCATGATTCAATGATAATTCCCTGCTTGAGTCCTCCTCCTCCCATGCCTAGCTGGGTGTTTCCCAGCAGCTACATATGCAACCAAATATTTTGACTCAAGCAGCAAAATTGCTGAAATCAGGTCTGTGTGGTATCTTGTGGACAGTTATTCATGCATCTCTTGACATTCAAATAATCAGATAGCTATCTAATCAGCTCCATTTCAGCCTAGGAACACTAGCAGTTAAACCTTCTATTGGCCACCACAAGCAAACAAGCTTGTTTGTTTGTTTGAACATGTTTGTTCATAGCACAAGCAAGAGATGAAGCTGATCTGGAAATCTTTATAATCCTTCTGGATGAGAGGAAGCTCAAGCGACAGACTGCTTGAGTGGCAGAGACCGTACTACTTCCCAGATGTTGACCTACCCTACAGTCATCAAATGGAATGGCAACACAATATTTTTTTAAATTGTTCAAAGCCTGGTGCCTCTCAAAAAAGACTGACTACAGCAAGGGAGTCAAACTCAAGGCCTGTGGGGCAGATTGGCCCACGGGGTGCTTAGATCTCGCCCATGAGGCCACCCTAGAAACAGCAAAGTATCAGCCTGCAGTGCCTCTGCCAGCAAAAATTGAGCTGGTAAATGCTGCTTGCAGCCCTCCTGAGCTCCATCATGACTGACAGGGGGTTGCAGGAGGCCACCACAGCCCAAAATGGAATGGATGAGGGCCCCCGGTGGCACCCCCAAGGTACGTTTTCACTGGAAGAGAGGGTTGCAGAAAGCTGGTGCAGCCGAAAATGGAGCTTGGGAGCCCGTTTTCGCTGGCAGAGCGCTGGGGCCGCCACAGGCATCCCCAACATGAGTGACGTCGAGTTGGCCACACCCACACTGGCTGTTTTGTTGACAGGCAGGCTGCAGCTGACAGGAACGAGGTGGACTAGGTGATTCTCACAGCAAGCTTTATTTCAGCACAGAAACACACAAATAGGGAACAGCAGCTTGACAGCTCCCTTTCATAGTGGAGCTGTCAAGTCCTTAACCAATAGAAGGGCTTCCTTTTCCCACTTGCTGGCTGCCTGTGTCTGACAGCTGGCACAGACACAAAAGCGAGGACTTAGCACCGGCTATGCCCTCCCAGCAAGGTCAAATACAACCCTCAATGAAATTGAGTTTGACACCCCTGGACTAGAGTGACCTATTCATGACAGAGATGTGCCCCTCACAGTGACTGCAGCAGAACACAACTTCCAGCCTCTGTGTGTACATTTCCAACTGCAAAGGCATTTGACCATGCCCACTGCCAGCATCTGAGCCTGCTCATGCTCTATGCATGTGTTATGAACCAGGGTTGGGCTCTTACTTATTTTGCTGCTGATTCGCTTCATCCCATGCCGCATGGCTGTGTACACAGAAGCCAATAAACAGAGAGAGAGAGATAGAGAGAGACAGACAGACAGAGACACAGAGAGATAGAGACAGGGAGAGACAGGGAGAGATAAAGACAGAGAGATAGAGAGAGACAGAGAGAGAGAGAGAGAGAGAGAGAGAGAGAGAGAGAGAGAGAGAGAGAGAGAGAGAGAGAGAGAGAGAGAGAGAAACAGATAGACAGAGAGACAGAGACAGAGGGAAAAAATTTAAAAGATGGTGGCCACAACCGGCACTGACAGAACCACCTTCATGATGTCACCACCAGTTTACTACTGGTTCTAAAGAACTGGTTAGAACTGGTAGGAACCCACCTCTGTTATGAGCTATACACAAAGTAGTTCCAGAGAAATGTGAGCATTATTAAAATTAAGCCCACTAATATCCTCTCTCCAATTGAGTCTTTAGCAGTAACAAGCTCTTCCAGGTTAATTGCTAATACTTAAAGCTGAAACAGAAATGTGGAGATTAATTACAATGTAACCTGGAATTGTAAAGTCTTATGATAAGGCTCTGAATGAAAACCTAAACAATTCTCCTGTGATTAATGTTGGCATTTACTCTGAACTTTTAAAGTAGAGTTAATTGCAAATGATGGGAGAAACACAGAAGGTCTGTGCTCAACCACCACCCTAAAGTCTATGAACGATGTTGCAGTAACATCCTTTCAGCAGACAAACAGGACCTTCTTCCAAATAATGATGCTTAAATATTCAATAGTAGCAACTGATGCTTCTCACTGTGCTAAGCAGAAGAGAAACAAGAGGTTTAGACTAAACAGTGTCAATAGTGGAGAACATGGTTCTCCAACATCATACTACAGCATTTCCAAATATAATACGGGTTAGGAGGGGCATAATACAGAGATACAGAGATAGAACCTCTGAGATTTAATCCTTCCACTTTCCAATTCAGCTTTCTAAGCAACCAAGACAAGGTCAGCTGAGGGAGGGAAGAAAGTAAACTCACAGTGCAATGCATAAAAACACATATTTTAGATTAAATGCTTTCAATTTAAATGCTAATTCTGGCACATTTTTGTTCCCTTTAGTGCACAGAGTGATTCAGAAACTGGATGGAAATTATTTCTGAAGGTGTGCAATGTAAAAATGACCAGAAATAAAGTAGCCTACACATTGAAAGAATGATTCCAGCCAGAAATTCAACTACTTGGTGGCATCAAAATACTGAGATACAAACGATGTTAGAGCCTCATTTCATGAGTAATCATCACTGATGCTTTTCCAGTATTGGTATTCATTACGTCCATGTCTTTTGGTCTCTAAACAATGAATGATTAAAGATACATAAGGCAATGGGTCCAGATGGCATCCACCCCAGAGTTCTTAAAGAACTCAGATCTGTCATTGCTACCCCCCTGACTGATTTGTTTAACCAATCCCTGTTAACAGGAGATGTTCCTGAGGATTGGAGAATGGCCAGGGTTGTGCCTATCCACAAGAAGGGCAGTAGAGAAGAAGCTGGTAACTACAGGCCAGTTAGCTTGACATCAGTTGTAGTTAAAATGATGGAGACTCTACTCAAAAAGAGGATAAATCAGCACCTAAAAAACAATAACTTATTCGACCCAAATCAGCATAGAGACAAATCACTGAAGACAAATCATGTCAGACTAATGACTCTAGATGACTCTAAAGTGTGCAATAGGGTTGATATTCCTGGAGGCGTCTATAATATGGTAAATGATTTAGCTTTACTAGATAAATGGTCAAAGCAATGGAAACTGCAGTTTAATGTTTCCAAATGTAAAATAATGCACTTGGGGAAAAGGAATCCTCAATCAGAGTATTGTATTGGCAGTGCTGTGTTAGCAAATCTTCAGAAGAGAAGGATTTAGGGGTAGTGATTTCTGACAGTCTCAAAATGGGTGAGCAGTGCAGTCAGGCGGTAGGGAAAGCAAGTAGGATGCTTGGCTGCATAGCTAGAGGTATAACAAGCAGGAAGAGGGAGATTATGATCCCACTATATAGAGTGCTGGTGAGACCACATTTGGAATACTGTGTTCAGTTCTGGAGACCGCACCTACAAAAAGATATTGACAAAATTGAATAGGTCCAAAGACGGGCTACAAGAATGGTGGAAGGTCTTAAGCATAAAACATATCAGGAAAGACTTAATGAACTCAATTTGTATAGTCTGGAGGACAGAAGGAAAAGGGGGGACATGATTGAAACATTTAAATATGTTAAAGGGTTAAATAAGGTCCAGGAGGGAAGTGTTTTTAATAGGAAAGTGAACACAAGAACAAGGGGACACAATCTGAAGTTAGTTGGGGGAAAGATCAAAAGCAACGTGAGAAAATAATATTTTACTGAAAGAGTAGTAGATCCTTGGAACAAACTTCCAGCAGACGTGATAGATAAATCCACAGTAACTGAATTTAAACATGCCTGGGATAAACATATATCCATCCTAAGATAAAATACAGAAAATAGTATAAGGGCAGACTAGATGGACTATGAGGTCTTTTTCTGCCGTCAGACTTCTATGTTTCTATGTTTCTATGATTTCCTGGATGAGATCTGTTGATGACTGTCAACAGAAACAACCAAACAACTAATGAATGGTTGACTTACAACCAACCATTTAACAGCCATTTAAAGTTAAGATGGTACTGGGGGAAAAAGACTTATGACTGGCTTTCATATTTACCTGAATCCCCATGGTCATGTGATCAAAAACTGGATGCTTGACAACTGGCATGTACTTATGTTGCAATGTCCTAGAGCAGTGATGGTGAACCTATGGCACTGGTGCCACAGGTGGCACGCAAATCCATATCTGCTGGCACATGAGCCGTTGCCCTACCTGATCTCCAAGGTGCATGTGTGTGCCGACCAGCTGATTTTTGGCTCGCACAGAAGCCCTGGGAGGGTGTTTTTGGCTTCCAGAGAGCCTCTGGGAAGATGGGAGGGGTTTTTACCTTGCTCCAGCTCCAGGGAAGCCTTTGGAGCCTGGGGAAGGCGACACATTAGCCTACTGGACCCACCAGAAGTTGGGAAACAGGCCGTTTCCATCCTCCAGAAGGCCTCCAGAGGGCAGGGGAAACTGTTTTTACCCTTCCCCCGAGTCATTGAATTATGGGTATGGGCACTCATGCATGCGTGATAGCGCGTGCGCATGCTCTTTCGGCCCCCAAGGAAAAAAAGGTTCACCATCACTGTCTTAGAGTCATGTGATCGCCTCTCCAGCCCTCTTCTAACAAGTGAAGTCAACAGAGAGACGCCAGATTCACTTAACAAAGTGATGTAATTCACTTCATTATAATTCACTAGTGATTTGCATAATAACTGTGGCAGAAAAGATTTGTAAAATGGGCAGAACTCACTTAACAATCTCCTAGCTTAGCAGTGGGTAAAGTGCAGTACTGCAGGCTCCTTCTGCTGATTATTGACTGCTTGCAATTTGGCCAATTGAATGTCACCAGTCTCAAGGTTGACTCAGCCTTCCATCCTTCCAAGGTGAGTAAAATGAGGATCCAGAGTGTTGGGAGCAATATGCTGAATCTATAAACCTCTTAGAGAGGGCTGTAAATAACTGTGGAGTGGTATATAAGTCTAAGTGCTATTGCCATTAGCAATGGAAATTTTGGGCTCAAATGTGGTCATAAACTGAGGACTATTGGTATATATGGGATAATCAATGCAGCTGCTTTGAAAGAACCACCAGAGGAATGTCCATCAAGGGCCAGGCCCCATCTGTTAATAAAAATATCCTTTGCAAAAGGCAACAATGCTTATTCAGGCCCGAAGTAATAAATGACTACACAAAAGACCTCAGAGAGAAACTGACATTAAGGCTTTTGGTCATCATTAGTATTTACCAGGGAGAGATGTGTTGAGCTTAATTAATTGGTATGAAGCCTGTGAATAAAAGTCAGCAGCTGATGATAACATAATTGGAATAATTGCCATTGTTATTAAATCTCCAGTCTGTGTTGCCAAAGGATGAAGAATAAACAGTATTCTCTGAGGAGAAATATTTGGACTCTCCCAAAATAGAAAAAGCCAAGGAAGGATTTTACTCTTGTCAATCTTAAACAGTTTTAACAGGGTTTTATATCCTGGTTTTATGGTGTTGAAATCCACACAATCACTCAAAAGTGAGATGAGCAGTGTATACATTTAGTTAATAAACAAATAAATAAATAAATAAATTGTCCATTCGTCCGATTTTCATTTCTGGATGGGAATCTATACAGAATAATTCTTGGTTGAAGACATCCACTTTCAGGGGAAATAGAATTTCTTAATATTCAGTGCTATGTTCATTATCCAATTTATTCCTTACAGCACAAGCCTTCTACTTGCAGAAGGGAGGAAGACTGAAGGACGCTGAGGGGATTTATTTTTTCCTCATCATAAAGAAAGCATTCAAAATTGTTGACTTCCCTCATCTTGCAGCGTGAAATGGTTTGACATGTCTTTTCCTCCATGCTCTGTTCCTGTGCTGGTAAGCTAGACTTTATCGTAATCCCCTTTTCACATCCATCCCTATCTGAGGGCAACGGTTTGTCAAGTTCAGATATCCTTCCACTCAAGTAACCAAAGGAGAGTTGAGCAGCTGCCATGTCCTCCAGTTTGTCTCCACCACTCCTATCTTCTTCCTCCTTCCACACCGCCTCACAATTGATGCTTACATTTCAAACTGCCTCTTGTCTTTGGGTGCTCACCATGAGATCAATCAAAGAAACAGAACCGAGAGGAGAAAAGAACAATAATCAGCCGGTTTCATGCATGTCTAAATGAGGCCTAGTGGTAACCATGGCAACCGCAATGAAATGCTATCCGGTATAATCTCTTGTTTCTGCCACTCCTCATCGACAAGGTTGCCTGGAATGAACAGACTCATTCAACATAAAAGCATGAAACTCAGAAGAACGGATGTTTTGAACCCTAAATGTTGATAAGATATCCGGGCAAAGTCCTCTGGTTGTTGAAAAGGACCATACAACTACTCGATGTTTAAAAATAGCTTGCCAGAAGTCTATTGTATTGTTCTGAACTCCCATTTAATTTCCTTCCTTCTCAGCCCTCCATCTCAAATATTTATACTTTGTTTCATCGACAATGTTTGCTATAACTAAAAACAGAATGAAACCATCCATTAAAAAAAACCCCAACCAGATTGCCAAACAGAGACCGTTCGGGGTCCCACAGAGTCGGCCTCCTCCAGGTCCCATCATCCAGGCAATGTCGTCTGGCGGGGCCTAAGGGAAGGGTCTTCTCTGTGGCAGCCCCAGCCCTTTGGAACCAACTCCCTCCAAAGATTCATTCCACCCCCATCCTCCTGGCCTTTCACAAGGCCCCGAAGACCCATTCTTGCTGGCAGGCATGGGGGGCCGTGAGTGTTAAAAATAACTCCAGCCGATGTTATGAATGGCTAATTGGATGGATGTGGATGAGTGTATTTTTTATGAAAAATTGGGTTTTTAGAATTTTAGAATTTTTAAATATTAGATTAGATCAACTGCCCTGAGTCAGTTGAGAAGGGCGGCATAGAAATCAAATAGACAGACAGACAGACAGACAGACAGACAGACAGACAGACAGACAGACAGACAGACAGATAGATAAGGTGGTAAGGCCAAGGACATAAATGAGGGAAGGAAAAAACCCTTGTTTCTATTTTCTCCACTATTTATGTTCTTTCCTCTGCTAATGAAGCAACTCACAACTTTGGATATCTTCCAAACAGAAATAAGCTAGACAAAAGTCTCACACATTCATCCGATTCTAATTTAGCAGGTATAGTTTTCTCCCAGAATGGAGCAGATCTTGTTCAACCTGTTTTACCATGTCTCTAATTTAGCATTACTATTACAGTTGAATGTACTGTGATGGAACCTCAGACATCCCAAATCTTTCTGTTCAGTGAAAAGTTAACAGGATCTTTGTTTTCTCCAAATGAGCAGTCAGATGCCTATTTTCACAGATATCACATAAAATCACACATTCCAATTTTTCCCTTCTCCTCACTGAAGAAATGTGCAAATATTTTGCTCATGTAAGTAAAATGTATATATACGTGTATACATGCATATACAAAGAGAGAGAAAGAGACAAAGAGACAGAGATATACACACACAGAGGGAGTGGGAGAAAGAAAGGGAGAAGGAGAGGGAGAGGGACAGAGGGAGAGAGGGGGGGAGGGAGAGAGAATGAGAGAACACAGTGGTACTTCTACTTAAGAACTTTGGTGGTACCTCTACTTAAAAACACCTCTACTTAAGAACTTTTTTAGATAAGAACCAGGTGTTCAAGATTTTTTTGCCTCTTCTTAAGAACCATTTTCTACTTAAGAACCCGAGCCCATAAAATTTTCCCAGGCAATTTGAGAGCAGCATGAAGGCCTGGCCAGTTTCCTGCCATTCCCCCTTTAATCCCGGCCATCTCGGGGTTTTCTGGGCTGCCAGAGGAGCCTTTCGGTGGCGCTTAAGGAGGCTTTGGCACTCCAGAGCGAACAAAGCATTTTCCTTTCTCTAGACGCTTGGAGAGGAAAGAAACCTCTGCCAGCACCCAGAGAAAAGAAACACTCCCTTCACTCTGGGCAGCGACTGTCCTCCTCTTCTTCTTCCTCCTCCTCCTCCCACCCAAATTCCGAGCTTATATTTCTTTCCTAATGGGTTTGCACGCATTCTTTGCTTTTACATTGATTCCCATGGGAAAAACTGCTTCTAGTTACAAACTTTTTTTTCTACTTAAGAACCTGGTCATGGAATGAATTAAGTTCTCAAGTAGAGGTACTACTGTATTTCATTTTACTTGTCCAACTGCCCAAATAATTTGATGAGAATGCTCATCATCCTCATCAAATTATGTTGCACTTCACAGATGTTCAGATACTTAGAAAGGTATAAATGTTAGATGCTAACTGAGATACAAAACTCACCATCTTCATCAGTCTGAAATATCATCTCTTTGCCTTCTTTCCGGCCTTCAGGATTAGACAAAATGAGCTTGACATGGACATTTTTATAAGGCAGAAGGTTCTTGATGGTGTAATGGTTGGTACCATGCTCCATCTTCACACATTCGCGAAAGGTCTGGTTATTATGGCCGGTGCCTACAGCATAGCGATAGCAGAGTGTGACAGTATATGTGTGACAGCGTGTCAGGTTGTAACCCAAAGGTTCCCACTGAAGGATCAGCTGCCTGGATTGGATCTCTGCAAAGGCAAGGCCTTTGGGGGCCCTCATGGGTTCTGCAAAAAGAGATGGAGAAAGAAGAAAAAAAGCAAAAATCAGTAACTATCAGAACACCTGGAAATGACAATACTTTGTCAACTACTGGTGAAAAAGAATGCCAAGAATGAAAAGATGTGACAATCTCGGGTGTAGCAGAAAATTAGATTTAAATCAGTTGGAGGAAGATATAATAAATTTGAGAGAATGGTCTTATAGCATTAACATTTAGACTTATATACCGCTTCACAGTGCTTTACAACCCTCTCTAAACACTTTACAGAGAGTAAGCATATTGCCCCCAACAATCTGGCTGCTCATTTTACCGACCTCGGAAGGATGGAAGGCTGAGTCAACCTTGAGCCTACTGAGATTCAATCAGCCAGATTGCTGGCAGAGATCAGCAGAAGTAGCTTGCAGTATTGCACTCTAACCACTGCACCACCGAGGCTCAGATAACAATTGTGTTATGTTTACAGATAGTCCTCAACTTACAACAATGGATTTAGTGACCCTTTAAAGTTACAATGGCACTGAAAAAAATGACTTGTGACCACTTTTACATCTACGAATGGTGCACGGTCACATGATCAAAATTCAGACACTTGGCAGTTGGCTCATAATTTATGACAGTTGAAGTATCCTGGCGTCAATTGATCACCTTTTGCAACCTTCTGATGATGGGGAAGCCAGATTCATTTTTCAACAGGGTTACTAACAACGGCAGTGATTCACATAATAACTATGGCAAGAATAGTCATAAAATGGGGCAATGGACAGACTTACATAGAACAGAAAGAAGATATAGAATATGTATCAAACATGAAACTTATTCTACCAGTGGCTGGGAGGAAAAGGGTGGAGATAAGGAATGCAATCTGTATTGTTAAGTAAATTAAAGAACCCAGACAATAAGGATGTTTATTAAGCACCGAACAAATGTAAACAATAGAAAATTAATAAAATCTTTTAAAAATAAAATGAAATGAGGCACTTAACAACTGTCTTGCTTAGCAATGGAACACAATAACACAATAACAAAATATCAGACTTGGAAGGTCGTCTAGACCAGTGTTTCCCAACCTTGGCAACTTGAAGATATCTGGACTTCAACTCCCAGAATTCCCCAACCAGCGAATGCGAAACACTGCTCTAGACCAACCCCATGCTCAAACAAGAAGCCCTATAGCAGTGATGGCAAACCTTTTTTTTTTGGGTCTAGAGTGCTGAAAGAGTGTGTGTGCACGCTATCGTGAATCTGTGAGTGCCCAGAGCCATAATTCAATGCCCAGGGAGGGCAAAAACAGCTTCCCCCACCTGGAGGCCCTCTGGAGGCTGGAAACAGCCTATTTTCCAACTTTTGGTGGGCCCAGTAGGCTTGTATTTCATCCTCCCCAGGCTCCAAAGGCTTCCCTGGAGCCAGAGGAAGGTAAAACGTCCTCCCACACCCTCCCGGAGGCTCTTTGGAAGCCAAAAACACCCTCCCAGAGTCTCTGTGCAAGCCAAAAATCAGCTGGCCGGCACACATATGCACTTTGGAGCTGAGCTAGGGCAATAGCTCACATGCCAGCAGACATGGTTCTGCGTGCCACCTGTGGCACCTCTGCCATAACTTTGCCATCACTGCCCTGTGTTTCAGACAAATGGCTCTCCAATCTCTTCTTAAACAGCTCCTGTGTTGGACCACTGGCAACTTATGGAGGCAAGTTATTCCACTGATGAATTGTTCTAAGTGTCAGGAAATTTCTTCAAGAACCTAAGGTCAGTTAGAACAATTAATTTGTTATTCCTGCTATAGACTCTCCAACACTGACATGATAGCTCCCTATTATCTAATTCATCTGGTAGAACACAGAGCTTTGCATGAGTCATACTATTGTACCAATACCCTGAGAAGACAAGGAAAGTCCCAGAATTGTTATGTATCACAATTGTGTTGTGTCAGAACCTATTAGAACAAACCCCACGTCAATGTTTATTTACGTGTGATGTTCTTCTTCTCTTTGAATGTTTTAATCTTGTGGGTTGTTTTTTTTTTAAAGCTTTCCCTACATTATCTGATCCCCAATCATAATAAATAAAATAACAGAAACCAGAGAGCCAGACAATGACAAAGGAACAGTCATTAATCATATATGGCAAGACCTCTGCTGAAGAACAGAGGTGGAACTCTGACACCAGAACAGAATACTTGTCCTGCAGGAAGGAAGCTCCTTAAGATGGAAGAAATCTCCCACTGCTTTTAAAAAGCACCCTGTTCTAAAATAGAACATCCTATGACTCTGGTTTTTATGTTCATCCAGCTTTCAAATTAATTTTAAAGTGCTTTACAAGCAAGCAAGCAATTTAGGTTTCCAGCAAAAGCAATATATCCCTTCCTTGGCACATTGTATGTTAGGAGGGAGGGAAGAATGCCAAAGAAATATAAACATCCCAACATAACAAAAAAAAGTGCATTGTCCTTCTTTGGAATTGGTAGCACCCATCCTTATCATGAGATCTTTCCTCAAAGGATGGTCCTGTTAGCATCCTATATTGGGCTTATAATCAATGTTGGAATCCTAAATTGAAAACATTGTATATGAGGCAGTGGTGGTTATTCAGCCAATAACCAAGACTAATATAAATAGAGTATAAGTATTATTTACATATATTCAATACCAGTTAGTAAACAGTCTAATTCATACACAGATATATCAAGCAATCATATACAAACCGAATATCGGAATACACAGTTCTATACATACAGCAGTTAAAACAATAAGCACACAATAGCACATAGTTCTATACACATATATAATTCTACAATATTTCTCTCCTGCAGATCACACAGGGAAACACATCTGACTCCCTTTTATAGCTAATTGCAGCCCTAGCTCTTAAAGCAACATTATGCTAATTCCTCCAAACATACATTGCTGGTTATTTCATACATTGAAAAACCCAGCCAGTGAGGTACGTAGTACTGACCGGACCAATGGAAATTCAGAGCTTGACAGAAAAGTGTGAAACATCCTTCCTCTCAACAGATAATTCAATGACAAAGAGAGACTCTTCCATAGAGAGAAGCAACATATGTTACCCATCATCAAAAGATCCCTCATGGGTTCTCCAGAAGAGTTGGAGACAGAATGAAAAACAACAAACCCAGTAACTAATTTGGAGGGAAAAAACAAACTTGTAAGAACAATTGCGTTATATCTTGATGCTCAGCTTTATAGGTAGTCTTTGACTTACAACTGTTTCTTTAGCATAGGTGTGTCAAATTTGATTTCATTGAGGGTTGCATCAGAGTTATATTTAACCTTAAGGAGAAGAGGGCGTGGCCAGCTCAACGTCAATCATGTTGGGGGCACCAGTGCTCTGCCAGTGAAAACGGGCTTCTGAGCTCCATATTTTGGCTGTGACAGCCTCCTGCAAGCCTCTGCCAGTGCAAAACAGAGCTCAGGAGAGCTCTGAACTCCATTTTTGCTGGCAGAAGCATTGGTCCTTCACTGTTTCCAAGGTGGCTCCAAGGGCCAGATTTAAGCATCCCGTGAGCAGGATCCAGCCATCGGGCCTTGAGTTTGACACTCCTGGTTTAGCTACTGTTCAAAACTATTTGCAATTTTCCCAGCTGATTTATGATCAAATGATTTAATTAACAATTGGTGATTCACTTAACAACCATGGCAAAAAAAGTTGTAAAATTGACTCGCTTAACAATTGTTTCACTTAGCAATGGAAATTCTGGTCCTAAGTGTATCAAAGACTACATGTATATCATTATTAGAGGCAGTTTTTACACATTCAGTGGCTGCATTAATTACAACATATTTATCCTATTCACTGAATTACTTTATTTTTACTTTATCAAAGTAAATTAATTAAAGTAAAGTAATTAAAAATTACTTTATTTTTTAAATTGAAAAATTGTTGTGGCCAGTGGCCAGACTCAGAGAGTAAGGAGGTTGGGGAGGAACATGGGCCAGCCCTGGAGTCTGGGGAAGGCTCTGATTAGTGCTCTACATCCAAGGCAGAGACAGGGCCAGGGCTGTCCAACAGCTATTAGGAGTCAAAGGTAAGTGGGGCTGAAGAACACCTCGAGCCTGTTCCCAATGTGTGCATGTGCAGAGCTGTCAAGAGAAGGGAACAATTAAGGAACAACTCAGGAATAAGAACACAAAGGGAATGGCCCCTCTCATAGGAAATAAATAGGAGCAAAGGGGGAGTGGTGTTTGCGTGAGATAATTTGTTCATTATTCATGTAAAAATTGGATTATCTGAGTTGTGCCTCATAGAGAGTCCTTGCCAAGTATTTCCTTATTCAGCATTGCATCAAGAAGCTATCGGCCTGGCTATCCAAGGGCTAATAGGGTCTGTGTTTGCAATTTACCCTTGAAAGACTGTTTGCTGGGACTTTGCTGGATGTGACTGCTAAGAAGACACATTAGCCAAATATAAAGGGGTTTTTCGGGGCAAGGAGTCTGTTTCATGATTTGGTGAAAGCTTAGGTCAGAACAAGAATAAAGCAACCTCAAAGGCTAAATTCATACCAAATCTACAAAATAATTCACTAACCAACAGAACAAGTTTCATCAGAATTAAGAAAAACAATTCGTCCTGGAATGTTCTGAAAGCAAAACAAGCCATGCCAATTTCAGAACAAGACATTTTCAACTCTTCTGGAAGTGATCCCTCTAGGAACCAGTAGTGCTGGAACACTCAGAGCATTTCTGCTTCGAGAAATTTTCACAAACATCAAATGACACATTTGGGGATTGGAAGGTTCCATCATGAATGATTTTGCATACCACAAAAGCTTAGCATATCATCTGCTAGGTTCATAACTGAGTTGGTGAAGAGTAAATGATCAAGTTATGAGTATTAGGTGAACAAACTGTTGTATGTAAAGATCAGTTCCCTAAACACCCGAAGAATCCAATAAGAAAGCTTCCTCACATTAAATAAACTAAGGTCAGATCCCTAGTTGTTAAACCATATTATGTTTAATGAACTTGGGCCAAAGCAAAGCTAAGGGACCCAAGATAAGATAAACTGCCCCTCAACATTGCTATCCAATAATTTTGGAACATCTACAATCATTTGTGCATCTCTTTCACTGAACGTTGTACAGAAATAACTTTTCCTATGACTGGAGAGAGAAAAATGAGACAATATAGCACCATACCAGTAATTCAAAAGACTCCAAGTAATGGAAGCAATTTTAAGTACGGGGTCATCTGAACTGTGCCCCTTGCGTCCATGCATATGAAATAGCCCCGAACAATATTATACTGTCCAGTTTGGAATCTGCAGCAGCCTTCATAGAGATACGAGATATTTTACATATCTATAAAATAAATGTATCAATCTATCCATAAGTAGGTGAAGCAAATGCACACAGAACAGCAATTTCAAGCGCTGTAGGAACAGAGAGCAAAAGTTGATGGTGCTGCAAAATTCAGGCTTTAAAGCCATGACAAACACATTCCCCTTGTGCCTCTCCAGGTATTTTTGCTTTGTTAGATTTTTGGAATTTTTTAAATCATCACCATGTGTGTGTTTGTGTGTGCGTACATAAACACACACAGAGAGAGAGAGAGAGAGAGAGAGAGAGAACTTTAGATGAAGAAAAAAAACAAGATCTAAGCAAAATGCAGCCATCACTTCTTCTCTGGATCTTTAGAAATGTACTCATTCCAATTGATCTAATCATTTTCCTTTTTCCTCCCCTGCTTCTCTAATGATAAAAATCTATCACTTTTATGAGAGTTGTTTTTCTGCTGCTATTCTTTTTAGAGCATTGTCCGTGCAGAGTCTAAAATTGTGACAGAGCTCTAAGTGGGGATACATTTCAGTAAAATTACCATCTCTATTTTAACTTTTGTTGTTAAGAGAACTTGTGTCCTACTGGATTTAATTCCCATATTCGAAGACTGCCTTGCACAAACTATATGCCTGAATGTGCTATGAGCTTCAGAGCTCTGAAGTGCTTTGAGCCTCTTGAACTCTTAAGAAAGTGGATTTATAGTCTTTTTCCTGCTGATTTACATCTCATCTTTGTGGGGCCTATTTAAAAAATTGTTTTATTCATGTAGGCATTTCATACTATGCTCCTTGAGGATGCACGCATGCACACTCAAATAATTCTAATAAAACATTTGGATCTTAAAGTCATGGCAACAACAGGCAAAACAAAAGAGCATCCAAAATAATTTTTTAAAAAAATTAAGAAAAGAAATATAAAAGTCAACCAAGATACGGGTAGTATAATGTGATACACTTGGGTATTTTTAAAAAGAAAAACCTTTATCATTTCTCTCCCCTTGCTTGGTTTATTTAAAAAAGATCTGTACTTAATATTCCCATTTAAACCATCTCAAAGAGGCTTATTTGCAATTCTAACTTCCACTCTCACAGGAGCAAATTTTCTTATGAATGGTCAGCCAGAACAATGGGATGGTTTCAAACTGGAATAAAAAGGAAACTTGGAACCTGGGTAATAATAATATAGTTTGGTTCAAAAAAAAAAAGGTATAAGAGTGATAAGGTTTCTAATGGTTGCAGTGAAAAGGCATCATGTCCGATAGCGACAAACTGTATTAGTGAAATTATGTTTTGTCTTTTTAATGTGAAAAAACTCAATAAAAAGTAACTTTTAAAAAACCCGAAAAGACATGATGCTTGATGCAGCATCCATTAGGCAAGCAAATTAAACCCAGTGTGGACTTCTTTGGGATCAAATTTCTGGAATCCATTGAAAAATGTGCCATCATATAGCCCAGATGCCAGTGCTGAATAAACTCTGCAAACCTCTCCAACCTTCTCCATCTAAAAATGGGCTGCCTTCCAAAAAGAGTTACTTTTGCTAAAAATAAATCATGCTTTTTATAACAAAAAAAAAACCCAAAGCAAAAAGCAGCAATTTCAAAAGAAAATCAAATCTTGGACAGATTTACATTTTTAAAACAATGCTCTACTACAGAATTCACATTTGAAAAAAAAACCATGCTCAGGGAAAAGTGCATTTATGTAAACAAGTATCTTTAAAAAAAAACTATATGCAATAGGTTGTGCACAAAATCTTGTTCTATTGAAATGAATTATGAGTGTTTCTCTTTATTTGTTTTTTTAAAAGGGGGGTTGTTTTCATGCTTTTCATTTTATTTTATTTCCTTTGCTTAGAACTTGTTCACTAAATCCAAATCCATCCTAAATGTTGCTTGGTTTATCTGTTTGCTGTTCAGCTTATGGATTTTTACATATGTGCATGTGCCTGTGAGTTAGTGTTAACATTTATCAATTGCCTGGAAATTTCCTTGACAAAATTACAACAATGGTTTGCCATTACAGTACCTTCTTCTTGGGGCTGAAAGAGAGCGACTGGCCCAAGGTCATCCAACTGGTTTTCTCATGCATAAAGCCGGATTAGAATTCACAGTCTCCCAATTCCTAGCCTGGTGCCTTAACCACTGCACCAAAATGTCTCTAATCTCAAGCCTTACTCATATTCTCTCCCTCAGTTGTTGGTCCAAAATATGCAACTCACATTGTTGTGTTCCCTGTACACCATGGGACTGGATCTCTTGCAAATCAGAACCCGCATAGAATACTCTCAATGCAGGATTCTTTCTCTATACAATCACTCCTTATGACCTTAATAAAATGTAGTAGTATGTGCATCTCGAGACCAAATATAGCCATAATTAAACAAGCAAGACTGAGATCATTTTAGTTAAAGCAAAATGATAAAGGACACAACAACTGAAGAGGGGGAAAAAACACACTTACTCTCTTAAAGCACTTAAAATAACTATAAAGAAAGAAACAGGTTTTGAACATAAAGAGAGGAATAAAAAAGCAACATCTGGCAGGGTTGAGAGGACTTCCTGTCTTCGGTTCCTGTAGTGTTCCCCCCCTCCTGCCTTTCTTCCAGTTTAATTAGAAGAAATTCTAAAATTAATTCTGGACCATGTGTTAATTGCTTTCAAACCCTTTCATTAGTTGGACTGTTTTGTCCCCTGACCACATTTCCACATAAACATCTGTTAGCAGTTGCTGGACCTGTGTCCACTTGTCCATGAGATGAACTCCACAGATAGAGTCTGCAATTTTTCAATGAGTACTACAGTAGTGGGCTCTAAATCCAGCCGCTACCGGAACATGTGCGCCGGGCGGGTGGGCGGAGGATCCCAGGTGGGTAGGTGGAGCCTCTCACCACTACCAGTTTGCCAAATGGGGAGCAGGCAAGGGTTCCAAGTTGCCATCGCTACCGGTGAAGTTGCATGAGTAGCTCCACATGACTGGCGTGTGGGCGTGGGCACCCATGTGAGATTTTGTTTCTGCACATGTCTTCACACATCTTGCGTGAGGATGCTCACACGTGAGATTTTGCCAATTTTTGGCATTTTTTTGCTTCTGCGCATGCAAGTGCCCTCGTGCGAGATTTCACTTCCTGCACATGCGCAGAAACCAAATCTCATGTGGGTGCACCTGCCCACCCACCCACTGGTCACGCGGAGCTGCACGGAAGCAAAGAAATTGCCAAAAATCAGTGAAATCTCACACGTGGAAGCATCCTTGTGCGAGATTTCACTTCCTGCATATGTGCAGAAACCAAATCTCATGCGGGTGCACCTGCCCACCCTCCCACTGGTCACGTGGAGCTGCACAGAAGCAATGAAATTGCCAAAAATCACTGAAATCTCACACGTGGAAGCATCCTCGTGCAAGATTTCACTTCCTGCACATGCGCAGAAGCCAAATCTCATGCGTGCGTGCGTGCATGCCCGCCCATCACCCAGCTCCATTTTTCCTACTACACTATAGAGTGGCCCATACCAGTAGGAACCCAATACTGACCAGGAATAACCCACCGCTGAAGTATTTGTATTTAATTGGGTGCACCGATAAAACACTGCCATAACATCAAAATAATGCAACTGTGTACATGACTGCACCAAGATTCAGATTCCAGAATCCTTGCCAAGTTTCTCTTCCTGGTTACCACATAAAAGTATTACACATGAAGCTCTTTTGTGAACTCTTTTGGCTTGCCTGGGTTATAACTCAATAAATTTACATGTTCATATGGACAAATGAACTTCTCCAGATGATCAGAGTTTATACGGTATCACTCAAAAGGGGTGTTCCAAATGTTTCTACAACTCCCAGCCTTCCCCATTATAATCCATATCTCCAAGGCCATCCAAAAGTTGTCCTTTCGCAATATCTGAACAGTTTTCCATTCCTCATTTAGGGGCTTATATGTCAACACCGTCAACACTTTCAGAAGCCATGTGGCTTTTCCTGAACAGCCCTGCCAAGTAATTCAATATTGCTGTTGTGATAGCAATCAACTTGGATGGCTTGGAAAGAGATTAGACAAGACTTGGGGGGGAAAGACCTAACAATGTTAATCAAGGAAAAGTAGTGGAACGTGTTAGCCTGTATGACCTGCTTTGGAGTTCCCCACAGTTTCCAGTTACAAGAATCAGGATATTGAACTTGATAGGCATTTTTCAATTGCACAAACAAGACTTCCTTTGTTTTAAAGATATTCCAGCTTTGTTTCATCAGACCAGACTAGGAATAGAATAGAATAGAATTCTTTATTGGCCAAGTGTGATTAGACATACAAGGAATTTGTCTTTGGTGCATAGGCTCTCAGTGTATATAAAAGAAAAAGATACATTTGTCAAGAATCATGTGGTACAACACTTAATGATTGTCGTAAGGGTCAAATAAGCAATGAGGAAACAATCAATATTATTTAAAAAATCTTAAGGATACAAGCAACAAGTTACAGTCATACAGTCATAAGTGGGAAGAGATGGGTGATAGGAATGATGAAACAGCCTGAGATCTCTATATATACTTTCTTGAATTACATAATGGAAAACAAAGAGATAGATGTAATAAGGTCAAGAAAATCAAATAAATATGGGCACTCTGCATTGCACTGGACACCAAACAGGAAGCTTATGAAAATCTTTAGGCTCTATATGATATCATAAAAGGTTAATAGAATATGTTCTGGAATCTGTTTTAACTCCCAGTGGGTTTTGATATAGCTGGCTGTCATCTTAAGACATTAGCGTAATCAGTCAATTTTCCAACTTGCCTTCTCCATATGGAATGCTGTGGTCTTCTCAAGAGAGATTAGTACTTTTCTATCTGCAGAAATTAAGGAGCTGGGTCCATAAACAGTATTTCAGCATTCTGGCAGCTGCTTAAAACAAACCTATTCCAGAAAACCTTTGGAAAGCAGTGAGTTTGCACCCCTGGAGGTTATACAGTAGAACTGTGTTTTTATTATGTTTTTATGTTTATGTTTTATGCTTTTGTTAATTTAAAGTTGTTAATGCATACCTCTGGGAGCCTTTGTTGATTACAGTACACAAAATTAATAAACATTATTTGTTTGTAGGCATAAAGGCAGGTTTGCCTGCCTTAAAGGAAGCAATAGTACACCTCCTTCTCAAGAAGTCACTGCAGGGCACAACAGTATTTTGACAAGGACTTGTTCGTTTCAGAAAGGATGCCAAAATTTTGTTGGGTTGCAGATAAAGAAGGCCTGGAGATAGTGTATTACAGCACCTTTTCTAACCAGAGTTCCAGCTGGGACATATTACAGAGACATCATTGATCACACTTGTTAATGAACCTCTGGAACAATCAGAATGGATGTGATGATAGTGTCTTGGTTGTCTCCCTGATCTCACATCAGTTTCTGATACCATCAATTGTTGTATCTTTCAGGACCAACTACAGTAATACCTCATCTTACGAACTTAATTGGTTCCGGGAGGAGGTTCGTAAGGTGAAAAGTTGGTAAGACGAAACATTGTTTCACATAGGAATCAATGGAAAAGCGATTAATGCATGCAAGCCCAAAACTCAGAAACCCGGAAGCCGGGCTGCCACCACCGAAGGAGGCTTGAGCCTCCCAATCCTCCCCGCCCCTTTGCCATGCATGTCATCCTGGGTGAAGCGCTGGGGGGAGGGAGTCAGGAAGGTCTTCCTGCTCCCCCCCCCAGCTGAAAATACAACAGAGGTCTGCGGCTGCCAGTGGCTTGAGCCTCCCTTTCCTCTATGCCACTTCGCCCTGCCTGTCATCCTGGGCGAAGCATTGTGGGGAGGGAGTTAGGAAGGTCCTCCTGCTCCTCCCTCCAGCCAAAAACACAAAGGCGGTCTGCCGCCGCCCACTTGAGCCAGGATGACAGGCAGGGCGAAGCAGCGTGGAGCAATGGGAAGCTGAAGCCGCCAGCGGTTTGAGCCTCCCTTTGTTCCATGCAACTTCGCCCTGCCTGTTGTCCTGGGTGAAGCGCTGGGAGGAAGGAGTTAGGAAGGTCCTCCTGCTCGGCCCCCCAGCCGAACACACAACGGAGGTCCGCCGCCTCCCGCTTGAGCCAGGATGACAGGCAGGGCAAAGTGGCGTGGAGGAATGGGAGGTTGAAGCTGGCGGTGGCAGCGGCGGCAGCGGCGGCGATCCACCTTTGTGTTTTCGGCTGGGGGGGGGCAGGAGGGCCAGCCTGAAACCCCGCCCCCCAGCGCTTTGCCTTCCATCGGCCAGAAGGAGGAGGAAGGGGGACAACTTGGCCAGCCGCTGGAAAGCCAGGAGAAAATCCCAGGTGCTTCAGCTGGCAGTCGGGAGGCAGGGAATCTCGGCGGGGGCGGGAAACGAATGGGAAATCCCATCGGGTTTAGTCACAAGGCAGGGGAATCCCTGCATCAGTAAGTGAGCGCACGCACAGTAAGAGAGCCCAGGGACCTGGACTCGTGTTCGTAAGACAGAAAGGGTTTTTAAGACGAGGCAAAGAAATCTTAACTCCCGGGTTCGTATCTCGAAAAGTTCATATGACGAGGGGTTCGTATCATGAGGTTTGTATGTGGTTTGAAAGTGGGTAGCATGGTGTCATATTCTACCTTGCTCCAAGTGGGAGAGTCTAGGTCTGTAGGGCAGTGCAGAGCTTATCCCTCTATTTTAATATTTGTATGAAGTCATCACCACAATACTCAGGTGCACCTCCTAAGCTCAGGCTAACCAAGATCTTGTCCCAGTGTCTTGAGGCTTCTAGGGTCTTGGTGAGGAGTAACAAATGTAAGTAAGTGATGAAGTGGCTGTGCGTTCATGTTTCTCCCAATGTCACATATTTACTACCCTTAGTTCTGAATGGAGTTTCAATTCATAATTGGGGGTTTTTCTGGGTCTTATAGTTCCTGCTCAAAGAGTAGGTAGTTTGGCTGTGACCAAGAGACCTTTGCACAAATCTATCTGGTACACCAACTGTAACAATTTCTGAATTGAAGCTATCTTCTCACAAACATTTGTGTCTTAGTCATCCTGTAGATCAGTGATGGCAAACCCTTTTTTTCTCAGGTGCTGAAAGAGTATGTGTGTGCACTATCGTGAATGTGTGAGTGCCCACACCCATAATTCAATGCCTGGGGAGGATGAAAACACTTTCCCACAACTTCCAGAAGTCCTCCCGAGGCTGGAAATGGATTGTTTCCCAACTTTTGGTGGGCCCAGTGGGCTTGTGTTTCACCCTCCCCAGGCTCCTAAGGCTTCCCTGGAGGATAAAAATGCCTTCTCCCCTCCCCTCCCCCAGAGGCTCTCTGGAAGCCAAAAATACCCTCCCACAGCCTCTGTGAGAGACAAAAGTCTGAGTCCTCGGAGAGGAGTGGCATAAAAGTCCAATAAATAAATAAATAAATGGGCCGGCACACACAGGCACATTGGAGCTGAGCTAGGGCAACAGCTTGCGTGCCAGCAGATATGGCTCCACATGCCACCTGTGGCACCCATGCCATAGGTCCGCCATCATTGCTGTAGATGGTCTACTATGAGATGCTCAATATGTGGGTGTCCTTGGAAGTCGCCATTGGTCTAGGATGCAACGTCATGAGCAGTTACACTCATTTCGCGCAACTTCCGATGCACAGAAAACTTCCAGGTGCATTCAAAGTGCTACCATTACTTTCATAGCATGGTACCTGGCTATCAAAAGAATTGCATTTCTCCGTCTGTGTCTGACCATCCCATAAGACCCACAGTGTCAGCATGTGCATAGTCCCATTTGTTAAGCAATCGCATCGATACACCTTACAAAGCATGGGTTTTCTGTTGTAGTATTTCTCTGCCTTCAGATCTTTTTCATTGGTTCAATGTATTGAGATGGGAGTGGGGGAGTGTTATATGCACGACGCCATCCAGAATTGCTTTGAATTTGGCAGTTTTATAAATCTATTTTTTAAAAATAGCTCAAGATAAGTATGATAATTTGCCAAGAAATAAAAGCTAAACATTTGGCCAATTTCTATTTGCAAGCACGTGAAAACAGAAATGCTGAAACTTAGCTTCAGATAGCCAACACACACACACACACACACACACATATCCCTAAAAACCTTCACAAGATTTGCTGTTAATGGAAATGCAATGTTATTTTGCTTACGCAGGGAAGTTATAATCACTTCTCACCAAATAGCAAGAAGTTGCAAGCTGTCTTCCTGATACATGAAGCTGAAATCACTGTCTAACAGAGTGATTCTGATACACTGGAGGCCTATTTCCCCTAAGGTTATTTTCCAAGACATTGTATAAGCCTGTAAGTGATGTATATGTTTCTGTATAACTGGGGATAAATTCAGTCGGCTGTCGTGTTGGAAAACAGCATTAAAAATAATAACACACTTAAATTCTTGGATCGTTTTCAAGATCAGAAAACTACCGATTACATCACGCGTTAATGTCATGTCCAAAGCATAACCCAAATATTCATAGGTCAATTTAAATTCTCCAGCTGGCTTAGCCCTCCTGTTATTGATAACACAAAGAGGCCTTCAATACTTTGTCTTTCTTAGGTATGACAGAAACATGTAGAGCTATTTATTTTCCCCAAAGGATATTCCTACCCAGATTTTTCTTCAGCAGATAATATTCTCAATGTGCCCAAAGAGAGAAATATCTGCCTCTACCTAGGATCGAACTCACAGTCTCCTGATTGTGAGGTGAGAGCTCCACCTCTAGGCCACCACACTCACTCATAGCAGAAAGGGAGATGAAATAGGCTTTCTAGAGGTTCCATAAAACTTGTCCGCAGTCCTGTGCATTTCTTATTAGACCTTCACCTTTGACATGAACTCATTAAGAAAGGCCTTAGAGGGAACACTGATTAGCTTTATTTAGCCAAGTGAAGAAGGCTTTCCTGTGAGCTCCAAGTGGCAATTATAATAGGATGAGTATCCTCATCTTTTCAACACATTTCAAGGGGTTTGGAAAGAGATGTATGCTTGAACAATGTCATTGAGGGTATACTTAATTAGTTATCATAGCTGACATAAGCAATGGCCATCTGCTTTAGTAAGAGGTCTGCCTAAGTTAACCACTATTTGTTTTCATTGGCAAAAAGGTTATTCATCTCTATCATAAGAAGCAACTCAAGATTCCTAGGAGGTGTGGGCAGAAAACAATAGAGGAAATCTGTGAAAGAAGAAGGCTGAATGGAATTTTTAAACAGGTGCTGAAGACTTAATGACACTGTAGATGATCAGATCCTGTTACTCGCTTCAGCTTCTGTCCACCTAAGAGTTCGAAAGCATGATCAATGCAAGTATGAGGATCGTCCAGAAAGTAATGCACCACATTTTTTTCCTCAGCCTACAGCAGTGATGGCAAACCTATGCCATGGGTGACACAGGTGGAGCGCGGAGCCATATTTGCTGGCATGCAAGCCATTTATTTATTTATTCATTCATTCATTCATTCAATTTTTATGCCGCCCTTCTCCTTAGACTCAGGGAGGCTAACAACATGTTAGCAATAGCACTTTTTTTAAACAGAGCCAGCCTATTGCCCCCACAATCCTGGTCCTCATTTTACCCACCTCGGAAGGATGGAAGGCTGAGTCAACCTTGAGCTGGTGATGAGATTTGAGCTGCTGATCTACAGATCTTCAGTCAGCTTCAGTGGCCTGCAGTACAACACTCTACCTGCTGTGCCACCCCGGCTCCATTGCCCTAACTCAGCTCCAGTGCGCATGTGCATCCCAGCCAGCAGATTTTTGGCTTGCATTGCAGCTCTGGGAGTGTGTTTTTGGCCACCGGAGAGCCTCCAGGAGGTGGGGGAAACCATTTTAGCCTTCCTCGGGATCCAAGAAAACTTCAGAAGCCTGGGGAGGGCGAAATATGGGCCTACTGGGCCCACCCGAAGTAGGGAAATGGGGGAGTGGGAGTCATGTGCGCATGCACAGGGGGTGGGGCAGATGGTGGGATAACACGTGCATGCACAGAGGGGCACTGAATTATGGGTATGGGCACCCGCATGCGCGCAATAGCGTGTGCATGCGTGTTTTTGGCACATGAAGAAAAAAAGGTTCGCCATCACTGGCCTACAGTAATGGTATGAATGTGAAACTTTAGATATACATTACTTGAATTGTCAGGAGTGTGTGTGTAAATTTTGCATTTCTTCAGACAGATAGCTGCAGCAGTGTTTCGAAATAGTGTCTGTAAGTGATGTACGTTACAAGAATGATACCATCATTGAATTTCTCACTGCAGAGAAAGAAACTGTTGGGAACATTCACAAACTTTTGTGTACAGTTTATGGAGAATCTGCATGGATCTGAATGGATGCCATTCACGTAAGATATTTTGAGGATGATGAAGAGTGCAGAAAAGGCTTTGTGATCAGAACAAGGAGTGGTATCAACAGGGCATACATGTACTTGTGTCTCACTGGAGGAAGGCCATAGAACGGGATGGAGATTTTGTGGAAAAATAGGGAGTGTAGAAGAAACACCATTCTTTCTTGTGTGTAAGTTTCATTATGTTCAATAAATAATTGTTGAAGAAATAAAATGTGGTGCATTACTTTCTGGACAACCCTTGTAATAATAGATTCAGGATCCAGATGGATCTTGACAGACTTGAACAATGGGCCTAATCAAACAAAATGAAATTCAGCACAGAGAAAAGTAGAATCCTACACCTAGGTAAGAAAAACCAAAGATATACATATAAACTAGGTGAAACCACACTCAATAGGAGAGAGATCTTGGAGTCTTGGCGGACAACCAACTGAATATGAACCAAAAATGTGCAGTGACAGCCAAAAAAAGCCAATGCAATCCTAAATTGCATTAACAGACGGATACAATCTAGGACTAGGGAGGTACTAATACCACTTCATAAAGCCCTAGTTAGACCACAACTAGAGTACTGCATCCAGTTTTGGTCACCACACTACAAAAAAGACATTGAATCTCTAGAGAAAGTGCAGAAGAGTAACCAGGATGATAAGGGCACTGGAAACTAAAACATACGAAGAGCGTTTGCAGGAACTGGGCATGGCCAGTCTGGTGAAGAGAAACACCAGGGGTGACATGATAACAGTGTTCCAATACTTGAAGGGATACCATAGAGAGGAGGGGGTCAGCTGTTTTCCAAAGCACTAGAAGGCCAGACAAGGAATGACAGGTGGAAACTGACCAAGGAGAGAATCAACTTGGAAATAAGGAGGAACTTTCTGATGGTGAAGGCAATCAACCAATGGAACAGAAGTTGCCTGCGGAGGTTGTGAGAACTCCAATACTTGAGACTTTCAAGGTGAGATTGGACTGTCATTTGTCTGAAATAGTGTAGGGATTCTAATAATAATAATAATCTAATCTAATCTACCAGATTATGTTGAATAATAAATAGAATGTCCACTGTGAATGCTAGCCACCAACTGTGTCCTTTTTTTGATGGTTAGGAGTTCTCCAAAATTGCAAATCTTTTTTTCAGGATACTTGGAGTTGAACCCAAAGCCTGCTACGTGTGAAGCATGTGTTTTGATATTAGTGTGACTAGGACAAATCAGAAGTCATGTCCTTCTGGCATGGGAAAGACAATTGAAAAAGAAATGATGGCACTGGAGTAATTTAAAGAGAGGAAATCAACACAGCATGACAGGGACAATGAAAAACTGCTTTCCTTGCCTGACATTGGAAGAACTCTTTCTTTTCTGCTTGTGGTCTTCAGAATCAATTCACCCCCAGTCTCTTGGGAGAAGCCCAGACCAGAATTGGGCATGCCGGACTTCAAATTTCAGGATTGGTGTTTTGTTTTATTTTAATGTCATTTAAATGATCATCAACAAAAAGGAAGGCTGACATCTCTGGGCCTATGTAAGCAGACTTGCAAGCACTTTAGTCAAGTAACAGAAAGTGTCTGAACGCATTAATATTGCTGAATACATCCATACAATTAGCTCCGTTATAAAGCTGCCTAAGGTTATTGGTGCTATTATAACTGTAATGTACCCAGGTATGGCAGGCTTAGTCTATGTCAATCACGACTAGAAGCATACGAAAGAGAACTCTCTGTGCCCCAGGCTGCCTCTGGGGGAAAAAAACCTGGGAAAGTTATGTGATCAGAAAAAGGTTGATATATGGACAGAGCCATTCTTACACACACACACACACACACACACACACACACACACACCATTTGAGCCAAACTCAGGACCGGAGATTGTTGATCCCTGTACAAGGCAGGGAGGGAAGAGAACAATTAGGAATGAAGCCTTGGGATCAAAGGTTTTTAATAAAACTGACTCCAATTAATAAATGAAGATTGCAATTTTTTTTTTAAAAAAGTGCTCTGTATGGTCTAACCATGTTTAATAGCAAAGGTATTTTACAACTAGGTCAGTTTTCCCAAACTCAGATAAAAGAAAATAATTCTTTATCAAAATGAGTCCCAGCCATATGAGTCCCAGCAACTGGTCAGGTCCCAGAGTCAGCCTTCTCCAGGTCCCATCAACGAGACACTGTCGCTTGGCAGGGCCCTCTGGAATCAGCTCCACCCAGAGATTTGCACTGCCCCCCCTCCTCACCTTCCGTAAGAAGCTTAACATTCATTTATGCCACCAGGCTCGGGACAGTTAGACCGTAGCCCCCTGGTCGGCGAATGTTATGTATTGTTGCTGTTTGAATGGATATGATTGATTTGGTAGTTCTTCATACAGGCAGTCCTTAATTTATAACCATAGTTAGGATCAGAATGTGTATTGCTGTTTTTAAGTGACTTGCATCTGATTTTATGACCTTTTGGGGGGAGGGCAGAGGTTTAAGATCTGTTCTCTGGAACTTACTGATTCCCCCAAAGTAAGACATCCCCTGATAAGAAGCCCATTTGGGCTTTTGAGTGCATGGCAATAAGGCCAAGCGCTTACTTCAGGGTTAAAAAAAAATATAACACAGGGTCTTATTTTTTGGGGGGGGGAGGACGTTATTAATTGCATGAACTGAATTGTGTTTTGTTTTTAATCTTATTATATTAATACCGTAAGCAGCTCAGACTCAACAGAAAGGGAGTAGCATTAATTGAGTTAATTAATAATTGATTGATATCATATAGATTTTGTGGATTAATACTTTCCTTAATGGCTTGCTTAAGTTTAAGAAGCCCCGAGTCTACAGAGAGGGGCGGCATACAAATCTAATAAATAAATAAAGAAGCATTTAGATCAGACCCAAGATCCAACCTCTTCCGCATTCTGTTGTCCCCGTAAGAATCTTACAAACATAGCAGGAAGGCTATTTACTGATGATTATGTAATTGAAGGATGGTTAACCACAATTGAGAGTGGGGAGCTGATCTTAGTTTAAAGGCTACACCCAAAGCTTTAGCTCTAAACCAGAAGAGGCTATTTAACTGTCCCACAAGTTCAAGGAACAGGGAATGATAATGTCCCTTGAGTTGTTCCAATCCACTTTCCACCATGAAAACTCAATATACTGTATGTCTATCTCAGGCCATAGTGTCTTATTGTGAGAAAAAATAGGAAATGTATGCTACTTTAGTTCCTGTACAAAGAAGGCAGGATATAAATCAAATGAAGAAAATTACTGGGATATTTTTAGTCATTAACCAACCTTTTGGAAGATGTAAATACTTGTGTTTTCCTGAAAAAAAATGCACACCAAGATAACTAGACACAAGAACAGTTTCTTCCCGAACGCCATCACTCTGCTAAACAAACAATTCCCTCAATACTGTCAAACTATTTACGAAGTCTGCACTACTATTACTACTAGTTTTTTCTCATCATTCTTATCACCCATTTCCTCACACTTATGACTGTATGACTGTAACGTGTTGCTTGTATCCTTAAGATTTTTATTAATATTGTTTCTTCGTTGCTTATTTGACCCCTATGACAATCATTAAGTGTTGGACCTCATGATTTTTGTCAAATGTATATTTTCTTTTATGTACACTGAGAGCATATGCACCAAAGACAAATTCCTTGTGTGTCCAATCACACTTGGCCAATAAAGAATTCTATTCTATTCTAAAAATAAGATCATGTCTTATATTTTTCTGAACCCTGAAATAAGAGCTTGGCCTTATTGCCAATGCACTCAAAAGCCCGATTATCAGGGGATGTCTTATTTGGGGGAAAACAGGGTAGATCATTTCAGCTTTTTCCTTCCTTCTCATTTCTTTTTTCTGTATTCAGTAAAGGCTCTGAGAAGGAAGAACATCTGATGGTCTGCAATCAATTATTTGCATCGGAACCTGAAAAATTGACATACTCAATTGGACTAGCTGCCTACCTAGCTCAGTGTGACTGATGGCAGTTCTCCAAAACGCTCAGAAAAAAAGATCCGCTCGGCTAAGATAGTCAACATCTTTTTTTAATTGAATGTACTGAGAACTACAATGCTGATCTGACTGGGCCAATCAGGGACAATGTTAAATTTAAATTTACTGACAAAAAAAGAAAGGAGATTGAAAGTGAAAGAAGAAGCAGTATGATAGACCAGTCTCATTGGAAAAACACCTATTGATTGAGTGATTGGTTGGTTGGTTGGTTGGTTGGTTGATTGGATTTATATACTGCCCCTCTTAATCAGTGTCATGTGTCCTCAACATCTAAAATGTGGAGATTGGGATTGAAAAGTCATTGGGTGAGAATAACTACATTTCTTAACCTAATTTCAAACCTAGAGCATACAAAACATTTGCTAGTAAGGTGACCAATCATCCTCATTTAGGAAAAACAGACCTTCTTTTTTAGGTTCTGTCCTTCCTTAAAAAGTGTCTTCCTACCTGTCCTCCATTTCAATACAGTGGAACCTCTACTTAAGAATTAATTAGTTCCGTGACCTGGTTCTTATGTAGAAAAGTTTGTAAGTAGAAGCAATTTTTCCCATAGGAATCAATGTAAAAGCAAATAATGCATGCAAACTCATTAGGAAAGAAATAAAAGCTCGACATTTGGGTGGGAGGAGGAAGAAGAGGAGGAGGACAGTCGCTGCCGAAGGAAGAAGGTGAGGTGAGGGGAATCAAAAAAATTCCAAAACTTTAAGGCTTTCAAAAAAAAAAGAGGGACTCTGAGGCAGCAAGGAGGAGCACACGCCTCCCATACACCCGGTGCGAGGCTGCCTCCCATACACTGCGTCAGAGAGACAAGCCTAGGGGGAATGGCAGGAAACTGGCTGGGCCTTCGTGCTCGGGTTCTTAAGTAGAAAATGGTTCTTAAGAAGAGGCAAAAAAATCTTGAACACCTGGTTCTTATTTAGAAAAGTTCTTAAGTAGAGGCGTTCTTAGGTACCACTATATTTTAAAACTAATCTGTTAATCTCGGTATTCAGAGATGCCGCGCCAAACTGTTACACGTCATGTGACGATATAGTTCGGAAAGACGTGATTATGAAATGCATGCACAGGGCATAGGAGAACTTCCCATGTCTCCCACTTGACTCCCACTATTGCCTCTATATTATACTTCGTGTTTACTTCTAACAGAAATAGAAAATTATTTCTTTCTCGTTGAATATTATACTCAGGTAAGTACAGTTCACGTTCTATTAATTCATTAATTCAATTTTATACAACCCTGTTTTCAACACAAGTGTAAAATAATTTAAATATAGGTTTAGTAAAGTTTTATTGCTTTTGTTATTAAAGTTTTAGTTTTAAAACTTATTAATTTTATTTATTCATGACGACATAAATGTTTCGTTTATTTATGTTGTATTTCTTTCTAAAAAATGTTCATCCTCCTTTTCATTGTAAAAAAATTGGTCACCTTATTGCTAGACCAATTCTCGAATACAGCTCATCTGTCTGGAACCCACACTATATATCAGATATTATTATAAATGAACATGTCCAGAGATGTTTCACAAGAAGAGTCCTCCATTCCTCTACTCACAAAAGAATACCCTATGCACTAGACTTGAAATTCTAGGCTTAGATAAGTTACCGCCTTCGGTATGATCTAAGCAAAGTTCATAAAATTATCCGCTATAATGTCCTACCTGGCAATGACTGCTTCAGCTTCAACCACAACAATACACGAGAACACAATAGATACAATCTTAAAGTGAACCACTCCAAACTCGATTGCAAAAAATATGACTTCAGCAATAGGGTGGTCAATGCCTGGAATGTACTACCCGACTCTGTGATTTGATTTTGTCCCCAAACCCTCAAAATTTTAACCTGAGACTGTCTACTATTGACTTCACCCCATTCCTAAGAGGTCTGTAAGGGGCGTGCATAAGTGCACCAGCGTGCCTACCATTCCTGATCTACTGTTCTCTTTATTTTTATTCATTTCATGTATTCAAATTATGTATATACTTATATGTATTATCTAATACGAGATTGACAAATTAAATAAATTAAATTAAATTAAATTTCCCTAACTTCGGACATCATCTAGAACAAAGGTATTAAACTTAAGGCTGGGAGGGGGGTTGAACCAGCCTGCAGGATGCTTAGATCTGGCTCGCAGGACTGCTCTGGAAACAGTGAAGAACTGGCCTGCCGGGCATCTGCCAACAAAAATAAAGCTTGGGAGGGTCGCAGGCGGCCATTGCAGCCAAAAACAGAGTTCATGAAGGTTGTAGGTGGCCCTCCAGAGCTCCGTTTTTGCTGGCAGAGGGTTGCAGGAGGCCATCACAGCCAAAAATGGAGCTCGGGAGCCAGTTTTCACCAGCAAAGCACTCAGGACACCACAGGTCACCAATACAAGTGACATTGAGCTGGCCACACCACCCTGGCCAAGCCCTCCCCAGGTCAAAATCAACCTTGATAAAGTCCTGCTATCTAGTATAGTAGCATAAAGGATGGTTTAGGACAGTGATGACGAACATATGGCACTGGTGCCAAAGGTGGCACATGGAGCCATATCTGCCAGCATGTGAGCTGTTGCCCTAGCTCAGCTCAAATGTGCATGTATGTACCAGCCAGCTGATTTTTGGCTCACACAGAGGCTCTGGGAGGGCGTTTTGTGCTTCCAGAGAGCCTCCTAGGGGGATGCGGGAGATTGTTTTTACCCTCCCTTGGCTTCAGGGAAGCCTTTGGAGCCTGGGGAGGGCGAAACACAAGCCTACTGGGCCCACCAGAAGTTGGGAAACAGGCTGTTTCCGGCTTCCAGAGGGCCTCTGGGGGGCAGGGGAAGTTGTTTTCACCCTCCCCAGGCATTGAATTATGGATGTGGGCACTTGCACATGCATGATAGCATGTGCCCACACTCTTTCAGCACCCGAGGAAAAGGTTCGCCCTCACTGGTTTAGTAGTTTGAGTCTTCTCTCAGCACAGCTGGTCCAAGACATTTTGATCCTTGAAGGACAGCAGCCAAGAGCAAGCTGCAGAATATCCCAAACCAATTCATGTTATTTTGATGCACAAAACAGAAAACACCAGCAGCACCTCCTCCTCCTGAGATCCAACACAATGCTAACAATCAGGAAGAGTTTGGATTTTCGTCAAGTTTCCAGCCTGAGGTCGCTTCTTTCTTTCTGTCCCTTGATCCCAATGTGCACTGGAGTCAACATGCTATCCCTGAAGATTGGTGTTACTGGGGAAAGGCAGGACACTCTTATACCCTCCAGACTTGGTTGGAAGTCAAGAAAGCAGCCTTTTCTTTCTCCAACTACTTCATTTGAGTTCTAGAAGACCAAAAAGCACAAAGAAGAAGCAGCCAAAAACAATGTCCTTAAATTCCCAAAAGCCAATGGTTCTTGCCAGATGCAATTTTGAATTGGCCACCAAGAGGTGTGTTCAGGATGGGAAAGATGCTGAAGATTTGGAATAGGATAGAATTCTTTATTGGCCAAGTGTATTGGACAAGGACTTTATCTTTGGTGCATATGCTTTCAGTGTACATAAAATAAAATATACATTTGTCAAAAGTTCCTTGGGGTCCCAAAAGCACAAGTCCAAAAGTTTGGACGAAAGGGCGGCGTACAAATCTAATAAATAAATAAATAAATAAAATAAAATAAAAAACCTTGGGTCCCGGTGATTGGATCCTGCAACATTATCCTGGGACAAGTATATTTACGGGACCATCTCGTGCCTCATGTATCCCAGCGGCTAGTCAGGGCCCACACAGAGTTGGCCTTCTCCAGGTCCCATCAACCAAGCAATGCCGTCTGTCAGGCCCTAGGGGAAGGGCCTTCTCTGAGGCGGCTCCGACTCTTTGGGACCAACTCCTCCCAGAGATTCGCACTGCTCCCACCCTCCTGGCCTTTCGGAAGGCTTTAAAAACACACCTTTGCCAGCAGGCTTGGGGCCGTTGAACGTGACATCTCGCTCTGGCTGATAGCATGACTGTGATGTGGATGAATGTGGTTGTACAGGTTTTTAATAACTGGGTTTTAGGATTAGTTTTATAGAAACATAGAAACATAGAAGATTGATGGCAGAAAAAGACCTCATGGTCCATCTAGTCTGCCCTTATACTATTTCCTGTATTTTATCTTAGGATGGATCTATCTTTATCCCAGGCATGTTTAAATTCAGTTACTGTGGATTTACCAACCACGTCTGGTGGAAGTTTGTTCCAAGCATCTACTACTCTTTTCTCACGTTGCTTCTGATCTTTCCCCCAACTAACCTCAGATTGTGCCCCCTTGTTCTTGTGTTCACTTTCCTATTAAAAACACTTCCCTCCTGAACTTTCTTTAACCCTTTAACATATTTAGATGTTTCGATCATGTCCCCCCTTTCCCTTCTGTCCTCCAGACTATACAGATTGAGTTCATTAAGTCTTTCCTGATAGGTTTTATACTTAAGATCTTCCGCCATTTTTGTAGCCCATAATTGGATTTACGACACTGTGTTGTATTTTTTTAATATGTTATAAGCCACCCTGAGTCTCCGGAGAAGGGTAGCCTAGAAGTCAAACAAACAAACAAACAAACAAACAAACAAACAAATATTTCCCTACATTCGGTGAGCAAATTTATGTGGCTTCAGGATAGCAGATGCTGCTAATAACTGTGCTCAACTCCCTTCGCACAACGCTGGTGCTTCAAGGCATCGTGCCACATCAACAAACTCCTCGCACAGTCGGCAACATCAGGAAGCCTGTTGAACCCTACCCCTCCTTTACACTTCTCAAATGCCCCAAAAGGAGAGCAGAGCGACAGAAACAAAGCAAGCCAAGTCCTCTCCAAGTCTTGCCTCCCAGCTTTTGACGTCCTTAACATTTCTCCGGGTGCCCTGGGGTAGCGAGAGAAGTTCAGAAATCCTCTGCTCGGTTCCTGCCTTGCCAGAGCTTTGCATGAGAAATGCTGGGATCCGGCCAAGATGCCGACCCCTTCCCTTGCTAATCAAATGCAAATAAGCATTTCCATAAAGGAGAAAGAGTGGCAGGTGCAGGCACTCATGAACTATATAAACATATGGCAGGGTTCTGTCCAGGGGGATAAAAAAGGAGGCGAAAGGAAATGTCAATGTAGAGCAGAAGGAAAGAGAGGAGAAAGGTTTTATGGTAACACAAAAAGAATCAAACAAGAACCTGGGAGGAAAACATATTTGGGGTTAGATGCTTCCACATCCTGGTAAGATCTCAGATGCTTTAAGTCCACCTATAGCCAACAGTGATGGGCAGGTACAGGGAAACACTATCATCTTGCAGGGGGAAGGCAAGCGAGATACAAAATGTTTCAGTTTGTCCATTTTAAGACTTTATGATGGTTAAAGGAGAACTTAGTTCAGTATAAGGCTTTACCCCATAACCTTTTGCTTTAAAAGATGAAAACGGAGAATGTAACAGAGAATAAGCTGGAATAACAGGACTGGAATGATTGTCCAATCCAGGAGTGGGTTGCTTACCGTTTCCTACCAGTGCGCTGCATACGCATTGAAACATTTCACGCACGCACGCAACCTCAGTGCATTGTCACATGCTGTTTTTATCATTGTTGTTAGCCGCCCTGAGTCTGCCCGGAGAGGGGTGGCATACAAATCCAATAAATTATTGTTATTATTATTATTATTATTATTATTATTATTATTATTATTATTATTATTAATTTTGCTTCTGCGCATGCACAGAGGGACAATTTTCCTTCTGTGCATGCTCAGAGAACCGAAAGTCATGAAAAATCAGGAAAAAAGGTGGTGGCCTGCACAGACCGGAGCAGTCGCACTACAATTGCACAATGCTAAGGGCAGGAACACTGCTGCAATGGATGCCCAAGATTTGTGCATGATGGGTGACCAAGATTTTTCTCGCCGATTGCTGAGTTTTGAAATTTTTGGCTGAAGGGGAATGGATCTGGCCACTGCATTGATTGACATTTGCTCTCTGGAGTGCGGTGATAAGCCCAAGTTTCTAAGCCGCTCCGAGTCCTCAGAGAAAGGCAGCATACAAATCTAATAAATCTAATAAATTATTATTATTATTATTATTATTATTATTATTATTATTATTATTAATAATAATCTCCTGTCAGTATACAGTTGAGAAAAGCCTCGCCTTCAATTTCAAAATGGTCAAGGAATTATTGGGTGGCACTGATTTTGTGCGCTTCAGTAAACATCTTGGGCACCCACCCCAGCAGCATTCATGCCCTTAGCATTCAGGTAGTGTATTACAGCACATACTTCACACTTGGAGGGAAATGGAATAAGGACGCTCAACTCTAACCTTCACCACAACGTCAGTCGATGATCTACTGACCACTGGCACTGCTCCTTCTCTTCCGTTGGTTCCCACTACACGATAGTAATACCAACTTCACCCACAAACACTCCCCGTGAGAGCTACATGCTTTATAACCTTACTTTCTGGATAACCCTTGTATTTTCCTTCCCTATGAGATTAAAATAGAGAGCTTTTAGAGTCATAAGGAACTATTTTGCCACAATATTCTCTG